>NC_091989.1:40019243-40669381 GCF_044704955.1 Pristiophorus japonicus | reverse complement strand
GATCTGGCGAGCTGTGATGGGGGAGCCTGCGCTGTCAAAGGCATCGACAGTCATGACCATCTCGGCGCTTTGCTCCGCTGCCCCCTCAGTGGTGGCCAATGGAAGCCTGCTGAGCGTGTCAGTGCAATTTTCAGTGCCGGGCCGGTGCCGGATGGAGTAGTCATAAGCAGCCAGCGTGAGAGCCCACCGCTGTATGCGAGCTGATGCGTTGGCATTGACAGCCTTGCTGTCTGACAACAGGGATGTTAATGGCTTGTGGTCCGTCTCTAACTCAAACTTCCTACCAAAGAGGTACTGATGCATTTTTTTTTATGCCATAGACACATGCAAGCGCTTCCTTCTCGACCATGCCATATCCCCGTTCTGCTTGAGAGAGCGACCTGGAGGCATAAGCCACAGTTGTAGTTGACCCTCAGCATTACCCTGCTGCAACATGCACCCAACCCCATAGGACAATGCAGCACATGTAAGAACCAATTTTTTGCAAGGGTCGTACAGGGTCAACAACTTGTTTGAACAAAGTAGGTTTCGCGCCCGATCAAAAGCCCGTTCCTGACAGTCTCCCCCAAAACCAATCACAACCCTTAGGCAGGAGCACGTGTAGCGGCTCCAACAACATGCTCAAGTTCGGCAGAAAGTTCCCGAAATAGTTCAGCAGTCCCAGGAATGAACACAACTCTGATGTGTTGCAGAGTGTGGGTGCTCGTCGAATTGCCTCTGTTTTGGATTCAGTGGGCCGAATCCCATCTGCAGCAACCCTCCTGCCCAGAAACTCAACCTCGGGGGCTAAAAACACACATTTAGACTTCTTGAGTTGCAGGCCTACTTGGTCCAGTCGGCGTATCACCTCCTCCAGGTTGTGGAGGTGTTCCTCGGTGTCTCAAGATGAGGATGTCGTCCTGGAATACGATCGTTCCAGAAATGGATTTAAGCAGCCTTTCCATGTTTCATTGAAAAATCGCGGCCGCTGATCGAATGCTAAACGGGCATCTGTTATAAACGAACAGTTCCTTGTGCGTAGTGATGGTGGTCAGTAGTTTGGATTCGTCGGCCAGTTCTTAGGTCATGTAGGCTGAAGTGAGGTCCAACTTGGTGAACAGCTTGCTGCCTGCCAGCGTGACGAAAAGGTCCTCTGCTCTCTGGAGTTTTGTAGGGACACCCGATTGATGGTGGCCTTGTAGTTGCCACAGATCCTGACAGAGCCATCCGCTTTTAGGACGGGAACGATGGGGCTCGCCCAGTCGCTGAATTCGACAGGCGAGATGATGCCCTCTCTCAACAGCTGATCCAATTCGCTCTCGATCTTTTCCTGCATTACATACAGTACCGCTCTGGCTTTGTGGTGCACTGGCCTGGCGTCCGGGGTGATGTGTGTCACTACTTTAGTGCCTTTGAAAGTCCCGACGCCAGGTTGGAATAGTGAGTTGAATTGTTGCAGAACTTGTGAGCACGAACTTCGCTCCACAGATGACATTGCATGAACATGCCCCCATTTCCAGTTCATCTCGGCTAAACAGCTCCTCCCCAACAGTGCGGGACCATTGCCCGGGACAATCCAGAGCAGCAGCCGATTCACTAACCCGTTGTGTGTGACAGCCAACATTGCACTGCCCAGCACCGGAATGATTTCTTTAGTGTAAGTCCGTAATAGTGTCTCAACACATGCTAATTTTGGTCTACTGGCTTTAAATGGCCATAGCTTCTCAAATTGCTGAGCGCCCATGAGTGACTGGCTGGCCCCAGTGTCCAGCTCCATGCGTACAGGGATACCATTTAACAAAACCTTCATCATCATGGGTGGCGTTTTAGTGTATGAACTGTGAATATTCACCACATGGACCCGCTGAACCTCGGCGTCCATCGATTCATCCCAAAAGTCATCCTGCCTCAGAGGACCCCCTTCTGGTCCATCCGCCTCATATATTAGTCTGGTTGCAGGCTTCCTGCACATTCGAGCTAAATGGCCCTTGAGATTGCAGTTGCTGCAGACAAACTGTTGAAATCTGCAAGATCTGGCTGGGTGTTTTCCCCCACACCTCCAGCATGAGTTAAAGCTTCCATTGTTGGGAACAAAGGGACTATGGCTAGGCATTCCGCGTTGACTGTCCCTTGGACTGCTCTTAAGGACCCTATTAGTGGGTGTCAATGGCCCCATCCTGGGCCGCATTGTCCGCTGTGATGGCGTGAATGTCCATTCAGCCTGCCATTGTCTCTGTTGAAGTCTTACTCTGGGGTCTATTGCTGCCTGGGGAGTGTCATAGAAACATAGAAACATAGAAAATAGATGCAGGAGTAGGCTATTTGGCCCTTCGACCCTGCACCCCCATTCAATAAGATCATGGCTGATCATTCCTTCAATACCCCTTTCCTGCTTTCTCTCCATATCCCTTGATCCCTTTAGCCGTAAAGGCCATATCTAACTCCCTCTTGAATATATCCAATGAACTGGCATCAACAACTCGCTGCGGCAGGGAATTCCACAGGTTAACAACTCTCTGAGTGAAGAAGTTTCTCCTCATCTCAGTCCTAAATGGCCTGCCCCTTATCCTAAGACTGTATCCCCTGGTTCTGGACTTGCCCAACATCGGGAACATTCTTCCCGCATCTAGCCTGTCCAGTCCAGTCAGAATCTTATGTTTCTATGAGATCCCCTCTCATCCTTCTAAACTCCAGTGTATAAAGGCCCAGTTGATCCAGTTTCTCCTCATATGTCAGTCCAGCCATCCCTGGAACCATTCTGGTGAACCTTCGCTGCACTCCCTCAATGACAAGAACGTCCTTCCTCAGATTAGGAGACCAAAACTGAACACAATATTCCAGGTGGGGCCTCACCAAGGCCCTGTACAACTAGACTTCCCTGCTCCTATACTCAAATCCCCTTGCTATGAAGGCCAACATACCATTTGCCTTCTTCACTGCCTGCTGTACCTGCATGCCAACTTTCAACGACTGATGAATCATGACACCCAGATCTCGCTGCACCTCCCCTTTTCCTAATCTGCCACCATTCAGATAATATTCTGCCTTCATGTTTTTGCCCCCAAAGTGGATAACCTCACATTTATCCACATTATACTGCATCTGCCATGTATTTGCCTACTCACCTAACCTGTCCAACTCACCCTGCAGCCTCTTAGTGTCCTCCTCATAGCTCACACCGCCACCAAGTTTAGTGTCATCTGCAAACTTGGAGATATTACACTCAATTCCATCATCTAAATCATTAATGTATATTGTAAAGAGCTGGGGTCCCAGCACTGAGCCCTGCGGCACTCCGCTAGTCACTGCCTGCCATTCTGAAAAGGCAGAATGGCAGGCAATGTCGAACTGCCCCTGTCTGCGAGGCTCTGAGCCGCATTGATGATGTTGACTCCCTGATCCCTCGCCGCGTTAGGGGCAGAATTGCGCGCGTATATTATTTTCGTCTCTTCCTCCTCCACCATGAAAGTTTGAGCTAGCAACGCCGCCGCTTCCAAGGTCAAATCCTTGGTCTCAATTAACTTGCGTAAAGTCCCCGCATGACCGATGCCCTCGATAAAGAAGTCCCTTAGCATCTCCCCCCAGCAGGCATCTATGAACTTACAGAGGCTGGCCAAACGCTGGAGGTCCGCTACGAAGTCCAGTATGCTCTGTCCTTCCTGACGTCGGTGGGTGTAGAATCTGTGTCGGGCCATATGTATGCTACTTGCTGGTTTGAGGTGCTCCCCGATCAGATTGCTAAGTTCTTCAAAGGTTTTGTCCTACGGCATTTCGGGTGCTAGTAAGTCCTTCATGAGCGCGTAAGTCTTTGGTCCGCAGCTGGTCAAAAGATGAGCCCTTCGCTTGTCGGCCGCTGCATCCCCCAGCCATTCTTTCGTAACGAAGCTTTGCTGAAGCCTCTCGACAAAATCGTCCCAGTCTTTCCCACACAGTACCATTCCTCTGTGCTACCGGTGGCCATTTTCGTGGGTTGTGAGTTCCCGTTTCTCGTCGCCAATGTAAAGTCCTTGCTCTACAGCATGAAACCACACAAGGCACATTCTGGGAACAAGGTCACTCTGTGACCTTAACTCTTTATCCAAGTGATGACCCTGCATGGGACCTCCCTTTTTATACCTGTGTGATCAGGTAAGGAGTGTCTCCCACAAGTTCACCCCTTGTGGTCAAGGTGTGCATCTAGGTTGAGTGTATACAGTAATACAGTGGTGTTACATTGAGGTTACATACATGGCAGGGGCAATGCATTCAGAACTAATAAAAATTGCAATGCAGTGAAAACAATGCAGTTTTCAGCTCTTACTGACACTCAATCAAAAAATTACCATTAAATGGGATTCTTCAGCACTTAAAACTGATTTCCCTTCCGATCCTCAAAAAATAGGAAAAGCACCAGCACTAACACAAATGACTCAGCAAGCCAGGGAAGGGGCACCCAGGATCTCATATGCAGCACTCCAGCTTTGTGCAGGGGGCCAACACCGCAAGACTGGCTCTCTACCCACAGGGGCCAGGAGGACCTCCAGAATGAACGATGTGGGACCACATCACAGAGGCCACCCCCCACCACCTTACTCCAGTGCCCAAAGAGGCTTCATGACCTCAGACCACTGGTCAAGGTCAGTGAATGCATCTTCAAAAGACATCTCCTACCAATCGCATCACTAGCCTCACACACAACTCTCCCCCCTCCCTTCTCCCCGCAATCACTCACCTGCCAACAATCTGTGCCAATCACGAGGCACACCTCCAATTCCTAACCTCATCTCACTCCCTTGGAGGAGACGATGCAGGCCATTCTTGGCAGGAGCTTTGCAGAGCCCTTGGCCAGCAGCGTGGCTGAAAGGATACAAGATGCTGGTATCTTCATATATACAAAAGCAAAATACTGCAGATGCTAGAATCTGGAATAAAAACAGAAAATGCTGGAAATCTCAGCAGGTCAGGCAGCATCTGTGGAGAGGAAGCAGAGTTAACGTTTCAGGTCAATGACCCTTCGTCAGAGCTGGAGAATGTTCAGAAAGAACAGATTCTTAACAAGCACTGAAAGGGGAAGGGGAAGAAAGAACAAAAGGGAAGGTCTGTGATAGGTTGGAAGGCAGGAGAGATTAGAGACAAAAGGGATGATGGCCCAAATTCAAATGGTAATGCCAGGAGTTAGAAAAACATTAGTCAAGATAGAGTGCGAATGGTGGGATAATGACCAGCTGCCATTAGAGACATATTGGGTGGGTAGATGTATAAAGTTGGATTGGAAAGTTTGCTTTGTGGTGGCTTTTATTTCAGCATTGTGACCAAGAGGATGCTGTGAATGTCAGTAACAGAGGGAGGGTAAGGTGTAGGCCTAATATTGAAAGGGGAATTGGGGTTGTGTTCACCGGGACTGCAAGTGGATGATTCCATCCCCGATTTCCCAGCCAGAAAGGGGCTGTTTGGGTTGTATCCTTCCTTCTGCTTCCTCCTCTTTGGCTTCTTCCAGTTCTGTTTGTTCCTCTTCCCTTTGCGAGTGGATGCAATAAATCTGAAATGACAGCAGAAAGTGCTGCAAAAAGTCATCAGGTCAGGCAGAATCTTGACCTTAGACATGAATACTGTATCTCTTTCCACAGATGTTGCCTGACCTGTTGAATATTTGTAGCACAGAGGCCTTCCTTTACCATCTGAGGCCTTGCAAGCATCCAACAGCACTCCCTACGCACTTAAAAACTTTTAACATCTATTGCAGAAAGTCACTACTTGAATAAAAAATGTTTTAAAGTCCCAAAGTTTAAATGAAAACTTATCTGTGTCTCATTAAAAGGTGCTGACAGCACCTTGGCCAGTCTGTTCGCATGCTAGGCAGGGGTTCTGCTGAGCCCTTGGCCAGCGGCATGGCTGAAAGGATACAACTGTTGGTATCCTCATACATTATCCTCCTTCTGGCATGAATAGCTGAACTCAGCGCTTGGGTCAAAGTTGGTCGTGATGACGTTAAGTCGGCTTTGCACGTTGACTGATGTCACCACCCTGCCATTTTTTTGCAATCCTGCGGGGACGCTGAAAATGGAGGATGTCGCGGGTCCCACC
Source organism: Pristiophorus japonicus (assembly GCF_044704955.1). NCBI lineage: Eukaryota > Metazoa > Chordata > Chondrichthyes > Pristiophoridae > Pristiophorus > Pristiophorus japonicus. The sequence goes on along the minus strand of NC_091989.1, from coordinate 40,663,339 downwards.
GCCATCTTTCCACCCGATGCCGCTCTTTGTCATTTTTTGCCAGTAACAGGTGGTGTTAAGCCCCTGAATTTTGAGCCCTTAGTATCAATTAAAGCTGACAAACTTTGGGTTCCTTTCATCTTTGTGCTAAAGTTAGGAAGTATTTACTGCAGCTTGATGCATCACACCAGCCTTTCAGCCTGCCAAAGTGAAATGGATGAAATGGAAAATGCCAACATCTCCGTCTTTCTGACCAGCTTATTACAAACTAAAATAAATTTGGGATCTTTTACTTTATTATTAAATTCATCTTTGTTCATAAAAGAGCAAGGGGGCAATTTTCATGTCCTTACCGCCTGTTTGAGCTTCAAAATGGGGTGACAGTGGAACCAAAACTGGCGGAACTGGTTAAAGTTTTTACTTATTGTTTGGTTCCCTCCTGTTCCAATTTTCAGGCAGACATTGATGGAGGCAATCAGAGCTCCCAGGGAAAACAGGCGGGAGCCTCATGAATAATATGTTAAATGACATGGTTAAAACTCCCAACGCCATTTTAGTCAATGCCCACCTAATTTCTGCTCCCGCCCACCTAATTTCTGCTCCCACCCACCAAACGTGGGAGGTAGAAGTCAGGGAACCGGCGATTTTGAGCATCCATAAAAAGGAATCCTTGGCTGAAGTCAGGAAAAGCTAGATGCAAGTTTGGCACAGTCGCTTATGGGTTAGGAGACTTAAAGGCTAGCACATTTAATGTCCTTGCTGCTGTAGCTGCTATAGAATTTTGCCTGTAGCTCATAACTGATGCATCCTTTCATTTTGACGCTTCCACACCTCCCCTGTAAGGTGCTGCTACAGTGCCTACAAAATTAGCAACCTCATTGGATTTCCCGTCCTCCACCTCGGCAAGATGCATGGCGGGAGCTCGATTCATGTTGACAAGCTCACTGAATTTATACAAATGAGGGGGGCACGGAAATGGCATGGGCTTCTCACCAGTCCTTCGGGCATGTGCAGTACACACTCCAGCTCAAAACTGAGTATCAGCCCCCAAGTCATAAGGGAACTATTATCTTATCAGAGCTATCAACGTTGGAGAGGTGTTAGGAGTGACATTTATAAGCAGTAAGAATGACCTAGCTTGGAAACCCATTTGAATATATGGAGCAAGATTGCCTCTGTTTTGCTATTTTGTAGGAAAAAAATCATAAATGCAATGAGGAAGCTTTCCCGTTTTCACAACATGTAACCAAATTGTAAACATGGATAAAATGAACATGCTTCCAATTTCATTACAAAAAGTGAACATAGAAGGGTTGAAGTTCCAGTGCCACCAGTGCAGTGTATTTACTTCATGGGTTCTTTGCTTAAGAATTCACAGCTACACATTTGCTGTAAGGAACTAGCTGGTTTATTAGCAAAGGTTCAACAATCAAACTGAACACCTCATCCACCAGTCTCACAACTACACGCCTCATCATGGAGAACCTAAACTCAATTAACTGGGGTTTTATTGAGTCTTGTGAACATCACTTCACTAGCTAAGCCACTGACAGTGCAACAACACCACAACTATTTTTAAGTAAAACTATAAATCAAGTGCCCACCCTTAAAAGGGGGCACTAGAACCGACAAATTCACAAATCAAACTTAGGCTATTAAACAAATCAAATTAAAATTTGGTTGCCAGGGGTGATGATGCACACCAGTCCCTCCGGTGCCCACGTCTTGCGGAAGGCTGTGAGCGTACCGGCGGACACCGCGTGCTCCATCTCCAGGGACACCCTGGCTCGAATGTAACTGCGGAAGAGAGGCAGGCAGTCGGGCTGAACGACCCCCTCGACCGCCCGCTGCCTGGACCGGTTAATGGCCACCTCGGCTACAACAGCTCCACAACTCTTTTGGGGGGGACAAAATAGACAGTTAGTTCGAGTGCCCCCCAATCTGGGGGACACTCCAGACACTTTTCAAATGCCCTTTTTTTGTGATTTTTGTTTTTGTTTTTTTGTGTGTGTTTTTTTGGACTTTAAAATCATAAATTTTACAAGTGCCCCCTATAAAAGGGGAGGGGGACACTAAAACCTGGCAATTAAAACAAATTAAACTTTAAAACATATAAAATCAAATTAAAATTTGGTTGCCGGGGGTGATAATGCACTCCAGTCCCTCCGGTGCCCACCTCTCGCGGAAGGCCGCGAGCGTACCGGTGGACACCGCGTGCTCCATCTCTAGGGACACCCTGGCCCGGATGTAGGCGCGGAAGAGAGGCAGGCAGTCGGGCTGAACGGCCCCCTCGACCGCCCACTGCCTGGACCAGCTGATGGCACCCTCGGCTACAACAGCTCCACAACTCTTTTGGGGGAAGAAAATAAACATTAGATCAAATGCCCCCCCGATCTGGGGGACACTCCAAACACTTTTAACTGCCCTCTTTTTTCATTTTTTTTTGTGTTTTTAAAATTTTTTTGGGGGGCATTAAAATTACATATTTTACAAGTGCCCCCTATAAAAGGAGAGGGGGACACTAAAACCCTGGCAATTAAAACAAATTAAACTTTAAAACATGTAAAATCAAATTAAAATTTGGTTGCCGGGAATGATAATGCACTCCAGTCCCTCCGGCGCCCATCTCTCGCGGAAGGCCACGAGCGTACCGGTGGACACCGCGTGCTCCATCTCTAGGGACACCCTGGACCGGATGTAAGCACGGAAGAGAGGCAGGCAGTCGGGCTGAATGGCCACCTCGGCTACAACAGCTCTACAACTCTTTTAAAGGAGACAAATAAACATTAGGTCAAGTGACCCCCGATCTGGGGGACACTCCAAACATTTTCAAGGCCCTTTTTTTGTGTGTTTTTTGTTGTTGTTGTTTTTTTGTATTTTTTTTTGTTTTTTGGGGGGGTTTTTGGGCACTAAAATCAAAATTTTTTTCCAAGTGCCCCCTATAAAAGGGGAGGGGGACACTAAAATCACCGGCAATTAAAACAAATTAAACGTTAAAACATAAAATCAAATTAAAATTTGGTTGCCGGGGGACAACAGCTCCACAAACTTATGAGCAAGCCCACAGGTGCATACATTGCAACCAGTACTTCCCATCTACCACCCTGACCCTGAAATGCTCCACCCCAATTCCTGGATTGGGGTTCTTACCATTATGAGGTTAGGTGCCAGTACTGTCACAACAGGGCACCACAGATCAGTTGGGCTGATGACTTTTAAATGTATTTAAAGTTGTTTCTCGCTAAGTTAGACCTGGATTCAATTGGCATTCAAATCCTACTTGATGGAGCCCACGCCCAACCCAGAATACTTTCTACAGACATGGCTATTACTGGGCATTACAGTTGGGTGCCTGTTTTACACCCCTTCCGATTTTACTCATCATTGAAGTTAATGGAGTGCAAAATCAGGTCAGGTGTAAAACGGCAGTCCAACCCAAACTGGTTATGTTCCCGCCGAGAGTGTTGGCTTAAAATTGGGGCTATGGAAATTCACTGAAACAGCAGCATCCATGGATTATCAAAGGAATAGTTAATTGACACTGAAGTGAGAGGCAGTTCTGTGCCATCATGTATCCCTGCACGGATTCAGACACAAAAAGGCCACATCCAGCCCAGGCGACCCTGCAAAGTCCTCCTCACTCACATCTGGGGACTGGTGCCAAAATTTGGAGAGCTGTCCCACAGACTAGTCAAGCTACAGCCTGACATAGTCATACTCACAGATTCATACCTTCAGCTAACGTCCCAGACTCCTCCATCACCATCCCTGGGTATGTCCTGTCCCACTGTGGTATACAGTTGGGAGGGAATGGCCATGGGCGTACTCAACATTGACTCCAGACCCGATGAAGTCTCATGGCATCAAGCCAAACATGGGCAATGAAACCTCCTGCTGATTACCACCTACTGCCCTCCCTCAGCTGATGAATCAATACTCTTCCATGTTGAATAACACTTGGAAGAAGCACTGAGAGTAGCAAGGGCACAGAATGTACTCTGGGTGGGGGACTTCAATGCCCATCACCAAGAATGGCTCGGTAGCACCACGACTGACCGGTATGGCTAAGTCCTGAAGGACATAGCTGCCAGACTGGACCAGCAGCAGGTGATGAGAGAACCACACGAGGAAAAAAACTATTTGACTTCATCCTCACCAATCGACTTGTCGCAGATGCATCTTTCATGACTGAATTGGTAGCAGTAGCCACCGCACGGAACTTGTGGAGACTAAGTTCCGTCTTCACACTGAGCACACCTTCATTGTGTTGTGTACACTCATCATCATCATCATAGGCAGTCCCTTGGAATCGAGGAAGATTTGCTTCCACTCTTAAAAATGAGTCCTTATGTGGCTGTACAGTCCAATACGAGAACCATAGTCCCTGTCACAGGTAGGACAGATAGTCGTTGAGGGAAAGGGTGGATGGGACAGGTTTGCTGCATGCTCTTTCCGCTGCCTGCGCTTGATTTCTGTATACTCTTGGCGATGAGACTTGAGGTGCTCGGCACCCTCCCGGATGCACTTCCTCCACTTAGGGTGGTCTTTGGCCAGGGACACCCAGGTGTCAGTGGGGATGTTGCACTTTATCAGGGAGGCTTTCAGGGTGTCCCTGTAACATTTCCTCTGTCTATCTTTGGGTCGTTTTCTGTGAAGGAGTTCCGAGTAGAGCGCTTGCTTTGGGAGTCTCGTGTCTGGCATGCAAACTATATGGCCTGCCCAGCAGAGCTGATCAAGTGTGGTCAGTGCTTCAATGCTGGGGATGTTGGCCTGGTCGAGGATGCTAATGTTGGTGCGTCTGTCCTCCCAGGGAATTTGTCGGATCTTGCAGAGACATCGTTGGTGGTATTTCTCCAGCGACTTGAGGTGTCTTCTCTACATGGTCCATGTCTCTGAGCCATACAGAAGGGCGGGTATTTCTACAGTCCTGTAGACCATGAGCTTGGTGGCAGTTCCGCCATCAAGTAAATGGGATAGATTCAGAACAGCTCTAGCAGCTCAAAACTGGGCATCCATGAGGCACTGTGGGCCATCAGCAGCAGCAGAATTGTATTCCACCATAATCTGTAACCTCATAGCCCTCACTCTACAATTACCATCAAGCCAGGGGACCAACCCTGGTTCAATGAGGAGTGCAGAAAAGCCTGTCAGGAGCAGCACCAGGTGTACCTAAATATTAGGTGCCAATCTAGTGAAGCTGCAATACATACATGTTAAACAGAAGAAGTGGCACTAAGTGATCCCACAACCAACAGATCAAATCAAAGCCCTGCAGTCCTACCACATCCAGTCATGAATGGTGGGGGACTATTAAACAACTAACAGAAAGAGCCGGCTCCATGAACATCCCCATTCTCAATGATGGGGAGCCCAGAGCACAAGTGCAAAAGACAAGGCTGAAGCGTTTGCAAACATCTTCAGCCAGAAGTGCCGAGTGGATGACCATCTTGACCTTCTCCTGGGGTTCCCATCGTCACAGAAGCCAGTCTTCAGCCAATTCAAGTCACTCCACTTGATATCAAGAAACAGCTGAGTGTACTGGATACAGCAAAGGCTATGGGCCTAACAATATCCTGGCTGTAGTGTTGAAGACTTGTGCTCCAGAACTAGCCGTGCGTCTAGCCAAGCTGTTCCAGTACAGCTACAGCACTGGCATCTACCGGACAAAGTGAAACATTTCCCAGGTATGCCTTGTCCACAAAAAGCCTGACAAATCTAATCCGGCCAATTACTGCCCCATCAGTCAACTCTCAATCATCAGCAAAGTGATGGAAGGTATCGTCGATAATGCTATCAAGTGGCACTTACTCACCAATAACCTTTTCACCAATGCTCAGTTTGGGTTCCGCCAGGACCACTCGGCTCCAAACCTCATTACAATCTTTGGCCAAACACAGACGTAAGAACTGAATTCCAGAGGTGAGATGAGAGTGATTGCCCTTACATTAAAGCAGACCGAGTGTGACATCAAGGAGCCCTAGTACAATTGAAGTCAGTGGAAATCCAGGGGAAAACTCTCCACTGGCTGGAGTCATACCTAGCTCAATGGCAGATGATTGAGGTTCTTGGAGGCTAATCATCTCAGCCCAAGGATATTCCTGCAGGAGTTCCTCAGGGCAATGTCCTAGGCCAAACCATCTTCATCTTTTTCATCAATTACCTTCCCGCCATCATAAGATCAGAAGTGGGGATGTTCACTGATGATTGCACAGTGTTCAGTTCCATTCGCCACTCTTCAGATAATGAAGCACTCCGTGACCGCATGCAGCAAGACCTGGTCGACATTCAGGCTTGGGCTGATAAGTGGCAAGTAACATTTGTGCCACACAAGTGTCAGGCAATGACTTACTCCAACAAGCGAGAATCTAACCACCTCCCATTGACATTCAACAGAATTACCATCGCTGAATCTCCCACCATCAACATCAAAAGGGTCACCATGGACCAGAAACTTAACTGGCCCAGCCACATAAATACTGTTACCACAAGAACAGGTCAAAAGCTGGGTATTCTGCAGCAAGTGACTCACATTCTGACTCCCCAAAGCCTTCCACCATCTACAAGGCACAAGTCTGAAGTGTGATGGAATACTTGCCACTTGACTGGATGAGTGCAGCTCCAACAACACTCAAGAAGCTTGGCACTATCCAGAACAAAGCAGCCCATTCGATTGGCACTCCATCCACCACTTTAAACATTCACTCCCTCCACCACCGGCACGCCGTGGTTGCAGTGTGCACCATCTCCAAGATGTACTGCAGAAACTTGCGAAGGCATCTTCGACAGCACCTCCCAAACCTCTACCACCTGGGAGGACAAGGTCAGCAGGTGCATGGGAACGCAACCGCCTCCAAGCCACACACCGTACTGACTTAAAGAATGGTTGCAGCACAGAAGTAGGCAATTCAACCGGCCGAGCTCATGCCGGCTCTCTGCAAGAGCACTTCAGCTCGTCCCACTCTCCCGCCCTTTCCCCATCGCCCTGCAAATATTTTTCCTTCAGATACTTTTCTAATTCCCTTTTGAAAGCCACAGTTGAATCTGCTTCCCACCACCCTTTCAGACAGTGCATTCCAGATCCTAACCACTCGCTGCATAAAAAAGTTTTTCCTTATGTCGCCTTTGATTCTTCTGCCAATCACTTTAAATCTGTGCCTCTGGTTCTCGACCCTTCCGCCAATGGGAACAGTTTCTCTCTACCTACTCTGTCTAGACCTCTCATGATTTTGAATACCTCTATCAAACCTCCTCTCAACCAGCTTCTCCAGTCTATCCACGTAACTGAAGTCCCTCATCCCTGAAATCTTTCTTGTAAATCTTTTCTGCACCCTCTCCGAAGCCTTCACATCCTTCCTAAAGTGTGGTGCCGAGAATTGGACACAATACTCCAGTTCAGGCCGAACCAACGATTTATAAAAGTTCATCAGAATTTCCTTGTTTTTGTACTTTATGCCTCTATTTATGAAGCCTAGGATACTGTATGCTTTTTTAATTGCTTTTTCAACCTGCCCTGCCACCTTCAATGATTTGTGCACATATACCCCCAGGTCTCTCTGTTCATACGCCCCCTTTAGAATTTAGTTTATATTACCTCTCCTCGTTCTTCCTATCGAAATGTATCACTTTGCACTTTTCTGCATTAAATTTCATTGCCTCGTGTCCACCCATTCCACCAGCCTGTCTATCACCCCTTGAAGTCTATCATTATCCTCCTCACTGTTCACCATACTTCCAAGTTTTGTGGTCATCTGCAAATTTTGAAATTGTGCCCTGTACACCCAAGTCTAAAAGTCATTAATATATAACAAGAAAAGCAGTGGTCATTGGAAATATATCGCCATTCCTTCATCGTCATTGGGTCACAATCCTGGAACTCCCTACCTAACAGCACTGTGGGAGAACCTTCACCACACGGACTGCAGCAGTTCAAGAAAGCGGCTCACCACCACCTTCTCAAGGGCAATTAAGGATGGGCAATAAATGCCGGGCTTGCCAGCGATGTCCACATCCCGTGGCTGAATAAAAAAAACAAGTGACTGTAGGTAATACAAACAGAAAATTCTGGAAATACTCAGCAGGTCAGGCAGCATTTGTGGAGAGAGAAACAGAGTTAAGGTTTCAAGTCAATGAACTTTCGGCAAAATTGGAAAAAGTTAGAGGTGTAACAGATTTTAAGCAAGTGTTGGGGCTGGGAAAGGGGAGAGGGGAAGAAAAAACAGAAGGGAAGGTCTGTGATAGGATGGAAGGCAGGAGTGGTTCAATGACAAAAGGGATAATGGTACAAAGCAAAAGGAGATGGTCATGGGACAAGTAAAGAAACAAAAGATGAGTCTAGAGAGGTATAAATGGGAATAGCAGAATCATCAACAGCTGCCATGTGAAAAAATAGGGGTGGAGGTTATAATCTGAAATGGTTAAATTTGATGTTGAGTCCAGAAGGTTGTAAAGTGCCTAATCGAAAGATGAGGTACTGTGCCTTGAGCTCACGTTGAGCATCATTGGAACAGTGTAAGAAGCCGAGGATAGAGAGGTCAGAGTGGGAGTGGAGCGGAGTGACAGGTGACCGGAAAATCATGATCATGCTTACGGACTGAACGGAGGTGTTCCGCAAAGCAGTCACACAATCTGCTGCATTTGGTCTCCCCAATGTAGAGAAGACTGCATCGTGAACAGCGAATACAGTATACTAAATTGCAAGAAGTAAAAGTCACTGTTTCACCTGGAAGGAGTGTTTGTGGCCATGGACAGTGGGAAGGGAAGAGATAAAAGGGCAGATATTGCATTTCCTGCGCTTGTAGGGGAAGGTGCTGTGGGAATGGGTGGGGGTGTTGGGGTGTTTGAGGAGTGGACCAGGGTGTCATGGAGGGAGTGGTCCCTTCAGAATGCTGAAAGAGGAGGGGAGGGGAAGATGTGTTTGGTGGTGGGATCACGCTGGAGGTGGAGGAAATGGCGGAGGATGATTAGTTGAACGTGGAGACTGGTGGTGAAAGGTGAGGACCCTATTGTGGTTCTGGGAGGGAGTGGAAGGGTTGAGAGCAGAAATGTGGGAAATGGAACGGACATGGTCGAGGGCCATATCAACTATGCTAGAGGGGACTCCTCAGTTGAGGAAAAAGGAAGTGACTATAGATGCTGCCTGTGCAAGTGATGAGCTTACTTCGATTCTTGCAAAAAGAAACCCCTGGTACTGAGGTAGATCAATCACAAATGGTTACAGATATGGTAGCAGACATTTCTACGTGTTCTCGGTGACGAGACTCGAGGTGCTCAGCACCTTCCCGGATGCTCTTCCTCCACTTTGGGCGGTCTTGGGGCAGGGATTCCCAGGTGCTGGTGGGGATCTTACACTTTTATCAAGGAGGCTTAGAGGGTGTCCTTGAATCACTTCCTCTGCCCACCTCGGGCTCGCTTGCTGTGTAGGAGTTCCAAGTAGAGCACTTGCTTAGGGAGTCTCGTGTCTCATGCAGATGATGTGGCACGCCCAACGGAGTGCCACGTCAGTACTTCGATGCTGGGGATGTTGGCCTGAGCAAGGACACTGATGTTGGTGCGCCTATCCTCCCAGTGGATTTGCAAGATCTTGCGGAGGCAGCACTAGTGGTACTTCTCCAGCGCTTTGAGGTGCCTGCTGGATATAGTCCATGTCTCTGAGCCGTACAGGAGGGCAGGTATCACTACTGCCCTGTAGACCATAAGCTTGGTGCCAGATTTAAGGTCTTCAAAGACTCTCTTCCTCAGGTGACCGAAGGCTGCGCTGGCACACTGGAGGTGGTGTTGGACTTCATCATCGATGTCTGCTCTTGCTGATAATGGGCTCCCAATGTATGGAAAATGGTCCACGTTGTCCAAGGCCAAGCCGTGGATTTTGATAAGCGGGGAGCATTACTGTTTGGCGGGGTCAGGTTGGTGGAGGACCTTTGACTTAGAGATGTTTAGCGTAAGGCCCATGCTTTCTTACGCTTCGGTGAAGGTACTGACGATGGCTTGGAATTCGGCCTCTGAAAAATGCGCAGACATAAGTGTCATTCGCGTACTGTTGTTCGATGACAGAGGATGGGACGACCTTGGATCTAACCTGGAGCCGACGAAGATTGAACAGGTTCCCATTGATTCTATAGTTTAGTTCCACTCCAGCAGGGAGCTTGATGAGAGTGAGATGGAGCATTGCAGCAAGGAAGATCAAGAAGATCGTTGGCATGGTGACACAGCCCTGCTTGACCCAGTCTAGACGTGGATTGGGTATGTGGTGGATCTGTTGGTCAGGATCACGGCTTGCATGTCATCGTGGAGCAGGTGGAGAATGGTGACAAACTTTTGGGGCAGCCGAAACGGAGGAGGACGCTCCATAGTCGCTCATGGTTGACTGTGTCAAAAAGCCTTTGTAAGGTCAAAGAAGGCCATGTGAAGATCATGTCTGTTGTACCCCTTAGTGGACGGAATCCGCGTTGTAACTCTGGGAGGAGCTCTTCAGCCACAGGAAGAAGATGGTTGAGGAGGATTCTTGTGATGACTTTCCCAGTGGCCGACAAGAGGGAGATTCCTCTGTAGTTGCTGCAGTCGGACTTGTCCCCTTTTTTGAAGATGGTCATGATTACGGCATATCTGAGATCTCCCAGCATGCTCTCCTTCTTTCAGATAAGAGAGATGAGGTCATGCATTCTTGCCAATAGTGCCTCTCCGCCATATTTTAGTGCCTCCGCGGGGATTCCATCTGCTCCTGATGCCTTATTGTTCTTGAGCTGACGGATGGCCTTTTCTACCTCGTGCGGGGCTCGGGTTTTGCGGAGATAGTGGCGGGTAGCATGCTGCGGGATGGAGTCAGGGACACTCGTGTCAAAGGCTGAGTCTCGGTTGAGTTCAATACAGAGAAGTTCATGGCACAATGAAAGAAAGAATTTGTGGTTAGCACCTTTCACATTCTCATGATCTCCCTAAGCACTGCACAGCTTATAACCTGTTGTAATATGGGAAAATATATGATGAGGTTTCATTAAACCACTGAAAACATAAATAAAATTCATGTTATCGTAAATGATGAACTCTGCCACCATTTGCAGAAGTGAAATCAGTAGATATCCAAACACTAAACAAGCAAAGTGTCTGGCCCTTGCGATGGACGCTGTGTCATAAAGATTGAGGGAATGGTGACCTTTATTGCCATTGATAATGCATGGCAGATGGTTGATTATCGCTGCTGGTCTTTGTGGCCCAGATGGCACACCTCAATCACAGGCACCTTGGTGGGCCTGAGGCTCACAATACATTGTTCCTCTGCCATGCTCAAGTAACTGACTCTGTATTCACGCTTGGGGTAGTATCTGCTGTCACCCTTGCTGCCAGCCAACTCTTTCTCTCCTCCTCTTCCAGTTCCACTGTGATATACCCATCAAAAAATGCTGCATCCATGTTTTCAGAAACACAACTCTTCTACGTTATTCAGTTCTTTCATCACTGGCATAATACTTCATAATTTTCTCTTCAGTAAACGCACTGATGTCACATCTGACCTGAAATAAAATATTCATTATCCCAATTTGACTATATAGATATGGAATGTTCATCATCTTAACAAGTATGACTCACTTTTCATTTATTAATTCATATTTGAAGTATGTGGACTACAAAAAGCCGCCCAAAACATGCACACATAGTCAGATAGTGTTTTCTAACAATGCACCACTTTTCAACTCACAATTACTTCTTTAAAATTAACAAAACAGGAAATTAGGCATCTACAGGCATAGATACCATTATTTATTGATGCATTTAGTTATGAAATTACAGCAACACAGATGATTTATCAAAATAATCCTTTTAAGGACACAGTCCAGTGCAGCAGTGTACAAGAATGATGGAGAACAAGAAAGATAATATGAATGCACTAAATCATTTGCCCACTTCATGCAACATCTGTTCAGAAACTGTTAACCAACAGGTACAGAATAACCACTTTACACTCATTGGATTACATTCTCCAAATCGGCATTAGAGAAAAATCACACTAAGAGGGAGGCAGAATTCCAGGCTTTCATATTTCAGTACAGATCATGATTAACATGCTCATTGTGAATGGCTCTCTTTATTTACTGTGAATGGTGGGTGAGGTTACTGAGTTCTGAATGGGGCATTTACATAACTGTCGCAGCTATCTCATTGAACAGCTATGGAATTTTTTATGGCCTATTTCTCTGTAGTATCATTGTTTTACACAGACTTTATGCCAGGCAGATGTAATCACTGAATTACACAATGGTAGCCACGAATATTCCGATATTCAAATAGACACGAGTGGCGCGTAATTTTGACTTTGGTTGATAGTGTAAAATGGTGATTTTAACCCGACTTACTCAGCAGAAACCTGACGGGTGGGTAGTTAAAATTGCCTTGGCTCTTACCTGTCTGAAGGTCGCCATGACTGCAACATCTGCAATTTTAACCTGCTCTCCTGAAAAGGCAGCAAGGACACGCACCCGGAGACAACAGGGTCTTGCTTTACATAAGTATGTTGTGGCCCAGTGACATCATTGGGACCCGACTGTAATTTTAACTCGGGTCTGAGAGGGGAATACACATGGAGTTAAAATGATTGCCAGCCAACTGCACGTTATACAGCTCTTCCCATTTTCAATTTAATTGATTTCCCCTTTTACATTATCTTTCATTTTGAGGAAATTCAAAGCCAATTTAATTCTCTACTATTGATAATGTTTTTTTCCAAATAAGAACATGAAATAGGAACGGGAGTAGGCCATACGGGCCCTCGAGCCTGCTCCGCCATTTAATACGATCATGGCTGATCCGATCATGGACTCAGCTCCACTTCCCTGCCTGCTCCCCATAACCCCTTATTCCCTTACCGGTTCAGAAACTGTCTATCTCTGTCTTAAATGTATTCAATGACCCAGCTTCCACAGCTCTCTGAGGCAGTGAATCACACAGATTTACAACCCTCTGAGAGAAGAAATTCCTCCTCATCTCAGTTTTAAATGGGCGTCCCGTTATTCTAAGATTATGCTCCCTAGTTCTAGTCTCCCCTATCAGTGGAAACATCCTCTCTGCATCCATCTTGTCAAGCCCCCTCATAATCTTAGATGTTTCGATAAAATCACCTCTAATTTTTCTGAATTCCAATGAGTAGAGGCCCAACCTACTCAACCTTTCCTCATAAGTCAACCCCCTCATCTCTGGAATCAACCTAATGAACCTTCTCTGAACTGCCTCCAAAGCAAGTATTTCCTTTCTTAAATATGGAAACCAAAACTATATGCAGTATTCCAAGTGTGGCCTCACCAATACCCTGTACAACTATAGCAAGATTTCCCTGCTTTTATACTCCGTTCCCTTTGCAATAAAGACCAAGGTTCCATTTGCCTTCCTGATCACTTGCTTTACCTGCATACTAACCTTTTATGTTTCATGCACCAGTCTTTGTCAATTGCTCTTCATTTTACATGCTGTAGCAGGCTGCCTGCGGCAGTGCAGAAAAAAAGCCACAAGGAGCCATTAGCCATTAGCTATGAGAGCAAATTAGAGAAAGCAGAGCTCTTAAAAGAACGACCGAGGGAGAATCCTTATTGAAGTATTTAAAATATTAAACATCAAAAAGGCAAACCCAGAGCATTACTTCAAAATAAATATGACAAGGTCATCATCTCAAATTGGTGAAAGCCAATTTTAGTGCTGATGCTAGGAAGAATTTCTTTCCATACAGTAATTGACATTGGAACAGGCATGCAGGAAGAGCAGAGGAAGTGAAAATATATATTCAGGACCCAGTTGGATGGGGCCATTGGGGGGAGTGTGGGGTTTAATTTTTGGATAGATGAGTTAATCTTGGGTGAATAGCTTTCTTCATCTGTATTCATCTTCGGATCTTGCAATTGCTATCTGCAGATGTGCTTTTCCTGATAAACAGATTTTTCTCCTCTAATTAAACAGGACTTTTCTTTAATCTCTTTTATTTATTTTAGTTTGGCCATGTGTTCCAGTTTAGTGTCAACTGAAGGTGCCAACTGTCCAAACATTGACTCTTTTGCTCATCTGTGATATATAACATAATTCCCTTTGAATTATGAGAAGTCATTTGGTTTCTGACTGATACATCGGCAATTATTTTGGTGAAAGGGTGAAAACAGGCGCTAAGTGAGTGCTGTGTTAATAAGACATGCCTGATTAAAAGTTTTGTCCTGCAATGTTGGAGCTAATTGATGATTACTATGATTTAAACTTGCCTGCAGGCGCTAAAACAGACTCCTGCAGGTTTAGCATAGGAGCGCTGATTAGGTGTATTTTTTGTGGAGCGATATATGTAACCTCTATGCACCCACTACCACTGAAGGTGTGGAGTACGCTGGTGGACACACAACGGGATGGCTCAGGGACCGAAGGTGTGACACGAGAGGTCCTTGAAGAGGAGGTCCAGTGAAGGAGGGATGTCATGTACCTGCAGTTGGGGAGGGGGGGGGGCGGGGTTACGGGGAATGCTGCCCGCCCCGCCCTCCTGTCCCTCTCTCCTGCAGCCGCTGATGCTGCTCTGCCTGGCATCATTTCCTCCCTCTGATGAAGGGGGACTGCTAGCAAGATCCCCATCACCAAGCACTCCCTTTTTCCTGATGACTCCTATAAGCTCTCCAATAAGGTAGAGTAGCACAGCACTCACTTTCTTTAGGTGAAGTCCTCAGAGAATTTGAGGGGAAAATGTTGATAGTGTTGGTGAAGTTGTGACAAAATGTCCCAGAAAGTCTCCCAATGTGTTTCAAAAGTCTTCTTCAAACACAGTGCAGTCAGTCCATGTCCAGCAGCAAGTGAACATTGGAAGCTGAGCATGGCTTTAAGTCGCGCTAGAAAACCTCAGCAATGATTTGTTTACTGATGTTTATCTTGTCGTGTTAGGAAAGGCTGTTAATTAAAGCACTAGCCTGTAAAATGGTGTGCAGCCTCTTTAATGAGCGCTAGCAGGCAATTTAATTGTCAGTCAGAGCCTCAATGATGCTGAGGGCGGCTGTTCCTAGCACACGCTTCAACTCCTTTACAAAGATGGCGTCTTGCGCTAAAGCCATGCTCGACCAGCATTGCAGCTCAAGACCCCATCTTGGCCACCTCAAAGGCACTTTAGTATCTCAAGTATCCGGGGGAAATCGCCCCCATATTGCTTTTGTTTGTTTCTGTTTGGCGGTCTGGAGCCATATACATCGTATTCAGGAATGTTAAAGTTAAAACTAATGAGAAACAAATTTTTCAAGATTAGATGATTTTCAGTTGGAAAGAGTGAAATTGACCATGTGAAGGTTCTGAGGCTTTGATTGGCTAATTCAAGCCATGTAATTGGAAAAAGACACTGGAAACTGAAATTGGGACACAAGTGTCACAGAGATATTGGGCTATATTTTTGGTTCTGGTGATTTCAGGGCGGTAATGGCAGCGGGGCGGTAAAGTTTCCGGCGGGAAATGGTTTGCACTTGCAGCCACAAAATTTGCCATCTGGACCCTGAGTGTGGAGTGAAGCGCTAAGGGAGACGTTATACACCTCTTTTAGGGTGCAAGGCCAGCTGAGCAACTGAAAATCCGGAGCACCCTAAGAGAGGCTTCTGTGGGGGACAAAAAAAACTCACAAAACACACAAAGAACATTGCCAATACCTTGCCCACCCCACATTAGGACAAATCGCAAAGATAAGAATAAACAAAACAATCAAACTTACCTCATTCACTACTTACTTCACTCACTGCTGCTGGGACAGCTCTGACCACCTGGTTTTCCAGGCGGTCCCACTATGGCAAGCTACACGGCGCAAGAGGGTCGGTGTCAATCGAAAATCGATGCACTGTTGAAACCGGTGGCATTCCACACCAGCTCGACGCTCCTGGACGGTGCTGCTCAGCACCCCCGCAAAACTGTCAACTAATTTTCCGGCAGGAAGCTGGCCGCCCGCCCAGAAACCATCCTCGCCGCCATTACCGCCCCTTAGGGCGCGAACAGAGGCATAGGGAAAATCCAGCCCATTGGGCACTCCACAACACTTGCTTTGGGCTAAGAATCTCAAACTTCTCTAGTCAAGGCAATAAAACAGTTTGCACGCAATAGGCAGCATGGAACAAAGGAGTTTAAAAATAGATGTTATCAACTTTTTCATATTCTTTAGATACTTAACATTGCTCTGCTATCAACATTAAGCAATACAATTAATTTAAATAACAATTAAAAATTAAAAGCATTAAGAAGTGTTACTTCCTTTTTGCCACAGTTTTCTTCGAGAAAGCAATTTTATTTAATGGTACAAAATGCAATATTCTGAGTCCTTTTTTTAAATCATCCTCATGGGCAGTCCCTCGAAATCGAGGATGATTTCTCACTAAAATCACTCTAAAAGTGAGTTCTCAGGTGACTGTACATTCCAATGTGAGAATTACAGTCTCTGTCACAGATGAAGGAAAAGGGTAGGTGGGACTGGTTTGCCACACGCTCCTTCCACTTGTTTTCTGCATGCTCTAGGCGTCAAGACTTGAAGTGCTCAGTGCCCCCCCGGATGCTTTTCCACCACTTAGGGCAGTCTTGGACCAGGGACTCCCAGGTGTCGATGGGGATATTGCACTTTATCCAGGAGGCTTTGAGTGTGTCCTTGAAACATTTCCTCTGTCCACCTGGGGTTCGCTTGCCGTGTTGGAGTTCCGAGTAGAGCGCTTGCTTTGGGAGTTTTGTGTCGGGCATGCGGACAATGTGGCCCACCCAACGGAGCTGGTCAAGTGTGGTCAGTGCTTCGATGCTGGGGATGTTGGTCTGATCGAGAACACTGACGTTGGTACGTTTATCTTCCCAGGGATTTGCAGGGTCTTGCGGAGACATCGTTGGTGGTATTCTGCAGCGATTTGAGGTGTCTACTGAATATGGTCCATGTCTCTGAGCCATATAGGAGGGCAGGTATCACTACAGCTGTGTAGACCATAAGCTTGGTCCCAGATTTGAGGTCCTGGTCTTTGAACACTCTCTTCCTCAGGCAACCGAAGGCTGTGCTGGGGCATGGGAGGCGGTGTTGGACCTCATCCTCGATGTCTGCCCTTGCTGATAATAGGCTCCCGAGGTATGGAAAGTGGTCCACGTTGTCCAAGGCCGCGCCATGGATTTTGATGACCGGGGGTGGGGGGGGCGCGCGGGAGGGCAGTGCTGTGTGGCGGGGTCAGGTTGGTGGAGGATCTTCCTTGTTGAGCGTGAGATGGAGCATTGCAGCAAGGAAGATCGAGAAGAGGATTGGCACGATGACGCAGCCCTGCTTGACCCTGGTCCGGACGTGGATTGGGTCTGTGGTGGATCCGTTGGTCAGGATCATGGCTTGCATGGCTTCATGGAGCAGGCAGAGGATGGCAACAAACTTTTGGGGCAGCTGAAATGGAGGAGGACGCTCCATAGTCCCTTGCGGTTAACAGTGTCAAAGGCCTTTATGAGGTCCAAGAAGACCATGTACGAGGGTTGGTGCTGTTCTCTGGAGTTCCCTTCTCTTGCAGTTGTTGCGCTATGAAGATCATGTCCGTTGTACCCCTTAGTGGGCGGAATCCACATTGTGACTCTGGGAGGAGCTCTTCAGCCACAGGGAGAAGATGGTTGAGGAAATTGCCTAATAGACTATGTCTAAAAGTAAAATAAATTTATATAAAAAAGTATCAGGCTCAGTCCAAGTTCATCTGAGTTAACTGGAAGGTTTTGGGAGAGGGAGTGAAGAGCATGGAACCAGATAGCCAAAAACTCTCTGCTTAGCTCATCTGTGATCTATAACATCATTCTCTTTGAATTATAAGAGGTCATTGAATTTCTGACTGACTTTTTATTTGTTTTCAGTCCATTGGCAATCTGGAGCCATGTAGATTTTATGCAGGAGTGTTTTGAATTTAAAATTAATGAGAAACAAATTTTTGCAGCCTTGAATATTCAGGCATTGCTGACACAAACTTAGATATTATGTCCCGAGATTGTTGCACTGGGACATAGGATAGAGAAACCTAAAAACAAACAACCACCAGTTGGTGAGGGCCCCCATTACCTTCACATCACAAATAATCTACTTGTATTTTGCTACCACTTGTTAACTTTTATTTATATAGCGCCTTTAACATAGTAAAATGTCCCAAGGCGCTTCACAATGGTTTTACAGACAAACAGATAAATTTGACACCGAGCCACAGAAGAAACTAAGGCAGATGATCAAAAGCTTGTTTAAAGAGGTAGGTTTTAACGAGTGTCTTAAAGGAGGAAATAGAGGTAGAGAGGCACATTGATTTCAGGAGGCAGTTCCAGAGCTTAGGGCCCAGGCAGCTGAAGGCACGTCCACCAATGGTTGAGCAGTTATAATGAGGGATGTTCAAGAGGCCAGAATTTGAGGAGCGTAGACATCTTGTAGGATTGTGAGGCTGAAAAAGATCACAAAGATAGGGAGGGGCAAGTCCATGGAGTGATTTGTAAACAAGGATGAGAATTTTTAAATTGAGGCGTTGTTTAACTGGGAGCCAATGTAGGTCAGAAAGCACAGGGGTGATGGGTGATCTTGATTGGTGCAGGTTAGTACACGGGCTGCTGAGTTTTGGATGACTTCAAGTTTCCGTAATGTGGAATGTGGGAGGCCAGCCAGGAGTGAGTTGGAGTAGTCAAGTCTAGAGATAACAAAGGCTTGAATGAGGGTTTCAGCAGCAGAAGAGCTGAGGCAGGGGCGGAGGCGGCAATGTTACGGAGGTGGAAAAAGGAGGTTTTAATTATGCCGCGGATGTGTGGCTGGAAATTCATTTCAGGGTCAAATATGACGCCAAGGTTGTGAACAGTCTTGTTCACCCTCAGATTGATGCTAGAGAGAGGAATGGAGTCAATGGTTAGGGAAGGCAGTTTGTGGCAGGACCAAAGAAAATGGCTTTGCTCTTCCCAATATTTAATTGGAGAAAATTTCTGCTCATCCTGTACTGGATGTGGAACCAGCAGTCTGAAAATTTAGATACCAAGCAGGGGTCGACAGAAGTGGTGGAGAGGTAGAGCTGGGTGTCGTCTGCGTACATGTGGAAACTGACTCCGTGTTTTCGGATGATATCACCAAGGGATTGCATTTAGATGAGAAATAATCTGTTGAAGTGGATTACATTTTTTGGTCTATGTAAGTGATGGAGCAGAAGAAAAGAATAAAAGAAGCCTTTGAACAAACATCACAAAATAAATGTAGAAAAGCGAAACAGAAAGTGAAACCTCTTGCATACGGTAGGTTGAAATTTGATGTCTGCCTTGGCTCAGTAGTAGCACTCTCGCCTTTAAGTCAGAAGTTTGTACTTTCATATCCCACGCCAGGGCTTGCTGGACTGTCTGAGGTGCCGAGAAGTTAAACCAAAGCCCTGTCTGTCCTCTCAGGTGGACGTAAAAAATTCCATGGGACGAAATGAAGAAGATCAAGGAAGCACTCCCGATGTCCTGGTCCACATTTATCCATCAACCAATGTCACTAAGAAGAAAAAAAAAGAAAGACTTTCATTTATATAGCGCCTTTCACAACCACTGGACGTACCAAAGCACTTTACAGCCAATTAAGTTTTTTGAAGTGTAGTCACTGTTGTAATATAGGAAACATGGCAACCAATTTGCATACAGCAAGTTCCCACAAACAGCAATGTAATCATGATCAGATAATCTGTTTTACTGATGTTGATTGAGGGATAAGGATTGGCTAGGACACTGGGGATAACTCCCTTGCTCTTCTTTGAAATAGTGCCATAGGACATCCACCTGTGAGGCAGGCAGGGCCTCACTTTAACGTCTAATCTGAAAGATAGCACCACCGACATTGCAGCGCTCCCTAACTACTGCACTGGGGAGTGTCAGCCTAGATTTTTGTGCTCAAGCCTCTGGAGTGGGACTTGAACCCACAACCTTTTGATTCAAGAGGCTAGGGTGCTACCAACTGAGTCATGGCTGACACTAAAAACAGATTATTTAGTCATTTATCTAATTTCTGTTTGTCGAACCTTACTCTTTATAAATTGGCTGCTGTGTTTCCCTGTATTACAACAGTGACTGTGCTTCAAAAGTATTTAATTTGCTGTGATGTACTTTGGCACATCCTGAGATCGTGAAATGCACTTTATAAATACAAGTTATTTTCTCTTACAATTTGTGTTTTTGAAGCACCTCATTCAAGAAAACACCCTAATGTTGTAGGTATACCCCATTTCTCACAAGTTGAAATCTGCATCTTTTTTTTTTAGATCTGGCTCAACGAAGCCAGGTCTAAGTTAACCAGCTGGTTGATGGAACATAGGAACAGGAATAGGTCACTTAGCCCCTCCAGCCTGATCCTCCATTCATGGCTGATCTTCAACCTAACTCCACATACCTGCCTTTGCCCCATATCCCTTAATATCTTTGGTTCACAAAATCTATCAATCTGAGATTTAAAATGAACAATATTTAGGCTATGTCCCCTAGTCCTAGTCCTAGACTCCCCAACCATCGGGAAATAGTTTCTCTCTATCTGCCTTATTAATTCCCCTTAATATCTTAAAGTTCCGATCAAATCACCTTTTAACCTTCTAAATTCCAGGAAATACAACCCTACTTGTGTAAACTCTCTTTGTAACTTAACGCTATATGTTGTAATTTAAAAAGGATTCCCATTATATATGCAGTGTATTAGAGGGTTTAAAACATTGCATACTAAACCAGGATTGTACAAACTAAGATCAGTAATCAGAGTTATTTACACAATATATACAGTAGCAAAATTGCTAGCTATATAAGATAGGAAGAAAGAACTTGCATTTATTTAGCACTTTTCACGACCTCAGGACGCCCCAAAGCATTTTACAGCCAATGATGTACTACTTTGAAATGTAGTCACTATTATAATGTATTATAATATATAAAGGGTTATGGGGAGCGGGCAGGGAAGTGGAGCTGAGTCCATGATCAGATCAGCCATGATCTTATTGAATGGCGGAACAGGCTCGAGGGGCCAAATGGCCTACTCCTGTTCCTATTTCTTATGTCTTATGTTCTTACGTAATGTAGGAATTCTTCTCTCAGAGAGTCGTGAATCTTTGGAATTCTCTACCCCAGAGATCTCTGGAAGCTGAATCATTGAATATATTCAAGGCTGAGATAGAAGCTTCTTGAACTATAGGAGAGTCATGAGTTATGGGGAACAGGCATGAAAGTGAAGTTGAGGCCAAGATCAGATCAGTCATGATCTTATTGAATGGCGGAGCTGGCTCGAGGGGCAGTATGGCCTACTCCTGCTCCTATCTCTTATGTTTTTCTGAAATGTGGCAGCCAATATATATACACATATACAGTATAAAATACAAGGCAATTATATTAAAATAAACTTACATATATATGTAGACCTTTCAGAGCTCTCACCCATTCTTTTCCAATTTCTTGAAATGAAACCGGTTTGAATACATTTGTCTCTTACTGAATGCTTCAGGTGGACAGCTTCATGTGAACTGTGTTAGCTGAACACTCATAGACCTATTTGCCCTGAACATCCTTCAGAAATGCAGTAAGATCTAATAAACCGCAGAAAGGTCCTGACTTTAGCCCTCCTCATTTCTCTTGAAGAAAGAAGTAGTAGAAAGAAAGATGTAGAAACCCAGACCCCCAAAGAGATACTACTCATCTATGATACATCGCAGGGAAACAGAATCCATCGCATGTGGCATTGATGTGCAGCAGTTAACCATGTGAACGTGTGACAACAATCCGAATTCACCGTCCAGCCTGACATTAAACCATAATAAACCACTTCTGAATTGAAGATGAATAATCAATCTAACATTGTACAATTAGCTTCCTGGTCGAAAGGAAGGACAAAGAAAATAACTCTTTTCAGAGTAAAGCAAAGTCAGACACCTTTTTAGCCCTGATTTAAAAAGATGTTGTTAAGATAATGAACTTGCATTTGCATAGATCCTTTCACAACCTCCGTTCATCCCAAAGTGCGTTATAATCAATGAAATACTGGTGAAGCGTAGTCACTGTTGTAATTCAGGGAAACACTGCTACCAATTTGCACACGGCAAGGTCTCATAAACAGAAATCAGATAAATGACCAGATGGTCTGTTTAGTGCTGTTGATTTGAGGGACAAATGTTGGCCATGACAGAGGGAGAACTCCTCCGCACTTTTTCAAATAGTGTCATGTCTATCAGAGAGGGCAGATGGGACCACACTTTAACATCTCGTCTGAAAGATAATGGAAGCTAAGTTGGTTAGCCCCTGAAAATGGACAGGGGAAGCGATACGCGATTAACCTGTGCCCGTTGAGTGGTTGCATTATAATGCTCATTATAATGATTTCTGCATGCAGCCAGCACTCCCCGCTGTTCATTGGCTGAATGCATCGGCAGGGGGCTCAATATCATTACTAACTTGCACTATTTAAAGCTAGCCTGAACTACTTAAACCTGGCCTGCACCTCTTAAAGGGGAGGTAAGTTAAGGCTGGAGCAGGTGCTGGGGGTCATTCTACAAGTGAATCTGACCTAGGAAAGAGTGAAGAATGGCTGACCATGGGAGAAAGCAGGCACCCAGAATTTTGGACGTTGAACTGTATGTCTTGTTGGAGGAAGTGCGAAGGAGGAGAGTTGTTCTGTTTCCTCGGGGGGGGGGGGGGCAGGAGGTCCTCCAGACACATGATGAGTAGGCAGTGGGTACAGATAGCTGCGGAGGTCAAAGATGGGAGCATAGCCCCGAGGGAGCAGTGCCGGAAGAAGTTAAATGATCTCACATGAGAGGTCAAGGTCAATGAATGTATCTTCAAATGCCATAGCATACCAACTGCACCATTAGCCACCACCACTGCTCAATTCATCACACCACCATCACTCACCTACCAACAATCTCTATCAACCAGGACTCATAGCTAATATTCATATGCTTCACCTCACGCGCACACACTTAGCACTGTTGCAAGCCTCAAACCCACTGCTCACAGCTTGCACACACTGCCAGCTATTTGACCATGACAGCTACATTACCTAAACAGATTGCACGACACTCACTGGCACACTTCCCTCTTTCTTACAGGAGAAGGTGGCGCACAATCAGACGGAGCAAGGACTAACCAGAGGGGGAGAGGCAGCCTGCATGTTCTAAACTCCCATGGAGGAGATGGTGATGGCCATTATGGGAAGGGCAATTGCTGAGGCCGTGGCCACCGCCGGGGCTGAAGCCATTGTAGATGAGGGTATCTGCATATTAATCCTCCTTCTCTGATCCCACTTCTCCTTCATTGGACAGTCACTTCTGACTGAGAAGCTGCTGATGGTGTAAGCTTGCACTTCTTACTTTATTCTCCTCGCCTCGCCTCGCCACAACCCTACCCTTTTTCCTTTCAGATACTCAAGAACTGCAACCTGCACAGGCAGTGGAGGAACAGCAAGAAGACGATGCAGATATCACAGCTGTAGGCACCAGCTCAGATACTGGTGCTGAACATAATTTAGAACATAGGATAGTGGCGGGATCTGAATGTGAGGAGACACTACAGCAAGGACAGGGGGGAAGAATAGTGCAGGTGCCAGCTCACGGGTTCTGCTGCAGAGGACTCATGATGACTTTGAAGGGCAAGGCTGCAGAAGAAGGCTGATGGGTGTACACATCCAAATGCTTGGTGCACTGGGAACCCTACCAAAAGCCTGCATTCATTGTCAAGGAGCATGGAGCAGTGCAGCACCAATTTGGAACAGGGCTTTGTGCAGGACTTGGAACCCATCCTTTCCAACATGGAACAGGTGGCCACCTCCATCAACGCATCTGCAGAGACAAGCATGATGCAGCATCTAATGGCCGATACCTCAGCTTCCATTGCAGCACGAGCAGTATCCAGCCAATGTCTGAGTGCTGCAGTAGAAGCTCACACTGCTGTCATGCAATCTCAGCATGCTGCCATGAAAGCTCATACTACTAGCACCATGGTTCTGGCAGTGTGCAAAGGGGCTTCCAGGGCATTATACCACTGCTGCAAACTGTTCTTCAGTAGATCTGTTCCCCGAAGACCCTCTGCAGATATAGCCTCCTGCTGAGAGCCCTTCTCCCCCTCCTCCTCCTCCCTCTTACATAAGAACATAAGAAATAGGAACAGGAGTAGGACATACGGCCCCTCGAACCTGCTCCGCCATTCAATAAGATCATGGTTGAACTGATCATGGACTCAGCTCCACCTCCCTGCCCACTCCCCATAACCCCTTATCCTCTTATCCTCTTATCGTTTAAGAAACTGTCTATTTCGGTCTTAAATTTATTCAATGTCCCAGCTTCCACAGCTCTCCGAGGCAGCGAATTCCACAGATTTACAACCCTCTGAGAGAAGAAATTTCTCCTCATCTCTGTTTTAAATGGACGGCCCCTTATTCTAAGATCATGCCCTCTAGTTCTGGTCTCCCCCATCAGTGGAAACAGCCTCTCTGCATCCACCTTGTCATAGAAACATAGAAACATAGAAAATAGGTGCAGGAGTAGGCCATTCGGCCCTTCGAGCCTGCACTACCATTCAGTAAGATCATGGCTGATCATTCACTTCAGTACCCCTTTCCTGCTTTCTCTCCATACCCCTTGATCCCTTTAGCCGTAAGGGTCATATCTAACTCCCTCTTGAATATATCCAATGAACTGGCATCAACAACTCTCTGCGGTAGGGAATTCCACAGGTTAACAACTCTCTGACTGTTTCTCCTCATCTCAGTCCTAAATGGCTTACCCCTTATCCTAAGACTGTGTCTCCTGGTTCTGGACTTCCCCAACATTGGGAACATTCTTCCTGCATCTAACCTGTCCAGTCCGTCAGAATTTTATATGTTTCTATGAGATCCCCTCGCATCCTTCTAAATTCCAGTGAATAAAGAGCCAGTCGATCCAGTCTCTCCTCATATGTCAGTCCAGCCATCCCGGGAATCGGTCTGGTGAACCTTGACTGCACTCTCTCAATAGCAAGAATGTCCTTCCTCAGATTAGGAGACCAAAACTGAACTCAATATTCCAGGTGAGGCCTCACCAAAGCTCTGTACAACTGCAGTAAGACCTCCCTGCTCCTATACTCAATACCCCTAGCTATGAAGACCAACATACCATTTGCCTTCTTCACTGCCTGCTGTACCTGCATGCCAACTTTCAATGACTAATGTACCATGACACCCAGGTCTCGTTGCATCTCCCCTTTTCCTAATCTGCCGCCATTCAAATAATATTCTGCCTTCGTGTTTTTGCCCCCAATGTGGATAAACTCACATTTATCCCTCATAATGTTACATGTTTCGATTAGATCACCTATCAGTTTTCTGAATTCCAATGAGTACAGGCCCAACCTATTCAACCTTTTCTCATAAGTCAATCCCCTCATCCCCGGAATCAACCTAGTGGACCTTCTCTGAACTGCCTCCAAAGCAAGTGTATCCTTTCGTAAATATGGAAACCAAAACTGCACGCAGTGTTCCCGGTGTGGCCTCACCAATACCCTGTATAGCTGTCACAAGACTTCCCTGCTTTTATACTCCATCCCCTTTTCAATAAAGGCCACAATTCCATTGGCCTTCCTGATCACTTGCTGTACCTGCATACTATCCTTTTGTGTTTCATGCACAAGTACTGCCAGGTCCCGCTGTACTGCGGCACTTTGCAATCTTTCTCCATTTAAATAATAATTTGCTCTTTGATTTTTCTGCCAAAGTGCAGGACCTCACACTTTCTAACATTATACTCCATCTGCCAAATTGTTGCCCACTCACTTTTCCTGTCTATGTCCTTTTGCAGATTTTTTGTGTCCTCCTCATGCATTGTTTTTCCTCCCATCTTTGTATCATCAGCAAACTTGGCTATGTTACACTCAGTCCCTTTTCCCAAGTCGTTAATATAGATTGTAAATAGTTGGGGTTCCAGCACTGATCCCTGCGACACCACACTAGTTACTGGTTGCCAACCAAAGAATGTACCATTTATCCTGACTCTCTGTTTTCTGTTAGTTAGCCAATCCTCTATCCATGCTCATATATTACCCCCAACCCCGTGGATTTTTATCTTGTGCAGTAACCTTTTATGTGGCATCTTGTCAAATGCCTTCTAGCAGCTTGTCCTCCTTTGCGTGGCCTCTGCTCATTCTCCTAGTCATGCTCAATGCCAAGATAAAGTCATACTAGGCCACCCATGCCTGGAAGCGACTAGTTCATATACAAGCCTTTAAGTCACCAAAAAAGTACCAACTGGATCACTCCCTGTCGTCTATTGAAACTTTTACCAAATATGAAAAAGCACCCAAATGTGTAAAATTGAAGTAACAGCCAGAATAACTAACCTGTAATTAGTTGATGATCCCTTTAAATAGCACTGCTGTGGGGTCCTTAATGCAGTTGAACGGGTGTTCAGCTGTGGGAGGCTAAGAGAGTGTATAGGCTGGAGCATGGAGCTCCAAAATGGCAGCGTGGAGTCAAATATTGACATCATATTCTGTCTGCTGGGCATGCTGCCGGCGGTCATTAGGTTCGCGCATGAAACATCCTTTACCAATATGGCGTCCGGCGTACTTTCTGTCAGAAGCATGCGCATGTCACAGACAGCATTTTGTTATCTTAAGGGTCTTTGCAATGCTCAAACAATAGACGCTACCGAGCCCAATTTCACTCGCGACATCTCTGATGATGTAGTACTCCCTCAGGACTGCACTGAAGTGTCAGCATAGATTATGTGCTTGAAACCACATCCTTCTGACTCAAAGGAAAGAGTGCTACTACTGGGCATGGTTGACACTGGTATTTATACATACATTAAGTGAAAACAGTACAAATGTTACAATTTCTGACACTCTATTAATTTGTCTCCATTGCAGCTGAAAGTGCCATACTGGATAATGATAATAACATTTTGTACTTTTTTCTGCACCACCAATTCATCTTCAACAACTCTCGCATTTGATCACAAATGCCTAAATATTTTGCTTGCCAATTTTTTTCTGCTATAAAACAGGCATATTTCATTACAGATGTCATATGAATTAAATTGAGAAAAAATATGGCACAAAGTGCTTAATTTTCCCTCACATGCTTTGTGAATGAGCGCAAAAGTGGTTTTGTGGTAGCCCCAGATGTTAGTGGAGGATCTGCACTGGTAGCAGAATTCCAGCACAACCTCCGGCACAAAGAAGAATGATCCAGGTTTGGAAGAAAGTTGTATTGATTGAAATCAAGTGAGGGTTATCACTTTGAGCACTCCTCCATCCTAGTTTCCTGTCTTATTTGCCAGCAAAAAGGAAGGAGCAGGCCATGGGTCTTAAGAGAAGTAGCGGCAGGGATTGTGGATGCATTGGTTGTAATTTACCAAAATTCCCTGGATTCTGGGGAGGTCCCAGCAGATTGAAAAACTGCAAATGGAATGTCCCTATTTAAAAAAGGAGGCAGAAAAAGCAGGAAACTATAAACCAGTTAGCCTAACATCTGTGGTTGGGAAAATGTTGGAGTCCATTATTAAAGAAGCAGTAGCAGGACATTTGGAAAAGCATAATTCAGTCAGACAGAATCAGTATGGATTTATGAAGGGAAAGTCATGTTTGACAAATTTGCTGAAATTCTTTGAGGATGTAAAGAACAGGGTGGATAAAGTGGAACCAGTGGATGTGGTGTATTTGGACTTCCAGAAGGCATTTGACAAGGTGCCACATAAAAGCTCACTGCACAAGATAAAAGTTCACGGGGTTGGGGGTAATATATTAGCATGGATAGAGGATTGGCTAACTAATAGAGAACAGAGAGTCAGGATAAATGATTAATTCTCTGGTTGGCATCAAGTAACTAGTGGGGTGTTGCAGGGATCAGTGCTGGGACCCCAACTATTTACAATCTATATTAATGACTTGGAAGCAAGGATTGAGTGTAAAGTAGCCAAGTTTGCTGACGATACAAAGATGGGAGGAAAAGCAAGATGTGAGAAGGATACAAAAGATCTGCAAAAGGACATAGACGGGCTAAATGAGTGGGCAAAAATTTGGCAGATGGAATATAATGTTGGAAAGTGTGAGGTCCTGCACTTTGACAGAAAAAATCAAAGAGCAAGTTATTATTTAAATGGAGAAAGATTGCAAAGTGCCATAGTACAGCGGGACCTGAGGGTACTTGTGCATGAAACACAAAAGGATAGTATGCAGGCACAGCAAGTGATCAGGAAGGCCAATGGAATTGTGGCCTTTATTAAAAAGGGGATGGAGTATAAAAGCAGGGAAGTCTTGCTACAGCTATACAAGGTATTGGTGAGGCCACACCTGGAATACTGCATGCACTTTTGGTTTCTATATTTACAAAAGGATGTACTTGCTTTGGAGGCAGTTCAGAGAAGGTTCAGTAGGTTGATTCTGGGGAAGAGGGGGGTTGACTTATGAGAAAAGGTTGAGTAGGTTAGGCCTCTACTCATTGGAATTCAGAAGAATGAAAGATGATCTTATCCAAACATATAGGATTGTGAGGGGGCTTGTCAAGGTGGATGCAGAGAGGATCTTTCCACTGATGGGGGAGGCTAGAACTAGAGGGCATGAGCTTAGAATAAAGGGCCACCCATTTAAAACAGAGATGAGGAGAAATTTCTTCTCTGAGGGTTGTAAATTTGTGGAATTCGCTGCCTCAGAGAGCTGTGGAAGCTGGGACATTGAATAAATTTAAGACAGAAATAGACAGTTTCTTAAACAATAAGGGGATAAGGTGTTATGGGGAGTGGGCGGGGAAGTGGAGCTGAGTCCATGATCAGATCAGCCGTGATCTTATTGAATGGCGGAGCAGGCTCGAGGGGCCGTATGGCCTACTCCTGTTCCTATTTTTTATGCTCCTATGTTCTTATGCAAATATGGCAATTTTTTTGTTGCAAATTCTCAGGGCCCAAAATTGATGGACTTAACGTCTGCTGCCACAGAGTTTTCTGAGTGGTCTCCCTGGTTTCTGAGCGGTCTCCCCTCCGAGCGAGTTTGGTGGAGGCCTCACGCCGGCGGGGAGAGAAGACCACTGGGTACCGTCCGCTGACATGCGCCGGTGTGCGCCGCCCAGAAGAGTCCTCCCTCCCGCCGAACTGCCCCTTTGGTCCGGGCGGTCCTCCGCTCCAGCAGGAGAAAAGACTGCCGCACGGAGGCAGGTCTAACCTCAACAGTAAGTATGAAGACCTGCAAAAAAAGGTTAGTCCACTTCTTTTCTTTATTTTATTTGCAGCAATTCAGGTGGATGGGGTCCCCTGAAGGATTTCTAGTGGATTTTTTTTTATGTTTTGAAAATGTTTTATTTGATCAGTTCTCCCCTCCCTGGGCCTGACTCAATCCTCGGCGGTACTTTACCGAGGATTGCATTTGCCGCAGAGAATGGGAGCTACTGCCCGCTGCCGCCCAGAATTGCCGCATAAGTCCCATTTTTGCCGCCGGATGGTCTTTCCCAGATTTTTCCATGAAACTTCCGCCCAAAGTACCGTCAGGATTTCAGTGGTCCTTTGGACAGTACTTGGGCGGAACACAGCTTTCACCAATTTCGGGCCCAAATCTTTTGCTTGACTGTCGAAAATAATAATTTCACATTTGACTTGTGTTTTGATGCAATAGCAGTTCAAATGCACACGCAAAAAAAAATTGCCAGCAAACCTTGTTTCTCCCTCAAAGTGAATAAGGCAACTATGTCAGAAGAAGTGTTTTTATTTTCATTCTGTTAAATTTTGAGCTCTTTGAATTGAAGGATATAAGCACTGGGAAATGGGAATATTTTCCCGTTTTAAGGCATCCAACATCCGTATTGAGCAGTCTCAGGTCAAGTATGGCATGGGTTAGAATCATAGAATCAGGAATTGCAGCACAGAAGATGGACATTTAGCCCATTGCATCTGTTCCATTGGTACGTCTTCAACTGTTGCTATGTACTGTATTCCAAAATGAGCATTCAAAGAAAGTTCTTTTGAAATGATGAGGACAGATAATGGTTTCTTGACTTAATTTTTGTCGGACCAGGCAGATCAGGAGTTCTCCTATGCACACCATAGGAGCCCTATATTCTTATAACAAAAACCACCTGTAGCAGGCGAGCGCTCCAGACTAGCGGTACAACCTGGGGCAGCTGGGGATAGGGAATAGGACAGTAAGTTATTCCACACCATTTTCAAGGCACTACCGCTCCATGTCTGTAGCGGGAGGCCTCAAAAACAGTGCCAGAAAATTTTATTCAGTCTTCAGAATGTGAAATTTAGAGTATGATTAAGAACATTCCTTCTCCAGATCTGGGACTGATTGTAGAATCTGGACAAGATTCTCCAGATCTGGGAATCCAAACACAGCATCTAGTTTCAAAGCAATTGCTATTAACATCAGTTATTGCCCATCACCACATTCATCTGGAACAGATAGATATCTGATATCCCAATTATAATAAATTGGGGAAAGATCAGAATGTTTTTAAACTAACTAAATTAAAAGCTTAGGAGCTGTTTCAGAATGTTTCCACCTGAGGTGGGAGGAAAGAGAAAATAAAACAAAGACCACCTACTCTATCGCACAGAAGCCCAACTTGAATGAGCCAAATATGAACAAACCAATGTCAATAGTGTGCTTAATGGTGGAAATGGAAAGCAAGGTGTGAGATGGTTGCAGTGAAGAATATATAATGTACATATCTATATAGTACTAGCGATGGGCAATAAATGCCAGGATCATCCACTTCATGACAAATAATTTAAAAAAAACTACTGTCTGCATTTTCAGCTGGTAATTGCAGTTATACTGGCCACTTGCATTATTGTTGACTGGAGGGAGCCAGGCCTCTAAACATGCATACTCAAAAGTACACAAAGGACATCAATTGACAACCTGCCACTCTTAGTCAAGTTTCTAATGATTAAACAGTCAACAATTTTCAGTCATTAGGAATTGATTAGTAGTACACTGGTTTGATTAAGTTTTCATAAAAACACATTAAAAGTAGATTGTGAGAAGTGAGTGGCTCACTGGCTGCAGTTATAAGCTCATCCACTGCAGCAGTGGCACAAGACCACTCCTTCATGTGGTGTGCAGGGATTTATATTAGATTCGGTCTGTGATAAACAGAGACTAGAGGGAGTCTTATGGTTATTACAGTTATAAAAGAAGCTACAATACAAGAAGTAAAGATGATAAAATACAACGGTTATACTTATAACATAGTCAGTTAGAGACCGATACAATCTGTTAACGTCTACAAGGTTTCAAGGTGCTCAATCTCAAATGGCCTTGTGGTAACATGTGAGCGGTCCAGTCTTGCTCCGAGAATGTTCTAAATAATCTAGGCTTTACGTCTTTCTTAAATATATTAAAGACACCCTTATTCCCAACTAGGCTCATTCCCCTGAAAGGCTTCCCATCAATTGTGGTCTTTGTCTCAGCCTAACAGCCTCATTTCTATTACCTCATTTGAGATAACATACATATTACCTGACCTCCTCAGCCTCGCTAAAACCATCCCATGAACATAAGATAAGGATAGATGGGTACCTCTTTACGTAAAATGCTCCAATGATGGGCTTGACAAGGTTTCAATCAATTAATATTTAGACAGAAAGCCTTATTCTAAAATGGAAGATTTATTCTAAAATGGAAGCTTGCAAAAGCACTTGGCTTTCATGGTGTCGCTATCTTTGCCAAGCTCCTTTAAAATCAGCTGGGTTATACTGAACATCTGGAGCCAGTGTTCTGCTTTGATTTTGGCTATGAATCACCGCCTTTGCTATTAAACTTTTGAAGAGCAGTGACATTTTAGCTAGAGGATACAACTGCCATTGTGCATGGAATTCTGAGTACTTTCCAATGCCAAATTGAAACAAACATTTGTAATGCATTTGTTTTTTTTCTGCAGAATATTTGCTATAGCCAATGAACATCACAGTTATTTCTACCGAGACTGGTATTGCTCTCCTCTGATCTTCTAAATGATTTCAGTTGTCCAACGTTCACGAGGAATAGCGATGGTAGGCTGAATAGATCACCACTGGGGATCATCATATATATTAATAACTTGGACAAAGGAATAGAGAGTTGCATTTCCAAGTTTTCAGAGGGCACTAAGTTAAGAGGCACAGCGAGTTGTATAGCTGGGACACAGACCGGCTAAGAGGTGGGCAGAACCAAGGCAGATGAAGATCAGTATGAGAAATGTGATCTCATTCACTTTGGAGCTGAGAAAGACAAAGTGGAATATTTTCTTAATGGTGAGAGACTAGGAACTGGGGGGGGGGGGGCAAAGGCATTCCTACCAATCTGCAGGCAAGTGGGAAAAATTCAACTCCAGTTTCTTTAAAAAGTAGAGGTAATTCAGTCATTACATTATTTCCAAGTGGAGTATTGAAATCCGAAATGCCGGCTCAGACATTGGAGTAGAATTTCAGGGTGGGGGGGGGGGGGTTCTCCTGATCTTCTGAACAAACAGCAGACACAGTGGGTACCTCAATGTCCTCCCCCAGTAATTTAACTTGATCAGGGTTAATTCTTAGATCTGGCTGACAAAGAAGCAAATTTCAGTTCCTAAGAGACACAGCCTGTCTGTGGGAATTGTATTCAAGCATTAATCACATAGAAAAGGTGTTGGAGAAAGCCCAAAATGCTTTTAATGTGAAGACTCTTTCCTTTCTGTGGCATGCACTGTGATGTTTCTCTACATCTGCCACAATGTGCTTCCAATCCACCACATATGATGTCATTTTTGCTGTTGTTTGAGGGCTGCCAGATGAAGGTCTATTGCCTCTATGTATAAATTACTGTGAATGTCCCAAACTGGGCAGGAGCCTTATTGACCCCCAAACGCAAGGCTCTAGAGCTGCAGAAACAGGCACTCATTATCTACTCTTTAGCTGCACAAAAGTCTTGCTAGAATGAGTGGCAATTGTTACATCTTGTGTGCAGGGACAGTTCTGTAAAGCAGAAGACCAGGGCTCAGACAATGATTCGGTCTCCATCAGTAGGGACAGTTGTGATTGCACAACTTAATTACATTCCTTCCATAAGGCTCGCAACTCTTTTCCCCAAAGATTTGAAGTTGGCTTTGAAATCTGACATCCAAAGTGTCCAGAGTTGTGCTGCATTCGGCGTAACTAATTCCCCAGTGAATGAGGATTGAATTTGAACCAATTGCGTGTATGTCTGAGAAAGCCCTGCTCCATGGTTCGCGTCAGTTTACCTATATTGATGGACATTTGTGTTATTTGTGCATGGCACTTAATTGTTCACACACACGTGTTCCATGGAGCCAAGTGATTTTTCAGCATCCTCCATTTCAAGGACTCTACTCAGGGTTTCCATCCTTAAACAACACAGTGGGTGACATAGATTGCACAAACAGCTTGCTGTCCACTCTGAAGACTGCCCCTGACCTTTGCACTGCTACTGTCACTGGGTGATCCGTGCCTTTATCAATGAAAGTGAAGTACCTGTGCTGCTTGGACTAAGAGAAGTACTTAGTGAAAGTGACAGTGTGGTGACTGTCGATATTGAGAGGGTCCTGCCACCTGTACCAACTATGTAGTGTCTTCATCAGCTGAGAGAGCATAACAGGAAAAATAGATAAATTGTAACATACTTGCTGCAATGTACTTGAACTCACAGCAATACAGGTCTGAAATCCGGAGTTCTAAAAACTGGAATGTTCCAAAAACCGGACATTGTGCAGATCGCAGGAGTCAACATCCGTAATCCGGAAATATGTTCCGAAAACTGGACTTTTAAAAAAAATGGTGCATGAAGCACTTAAGAAAGCAGGAGGAGAAATCATGGTACAGATTAAAAATCTGGTTAAGGGCAAGACAACTTGTGGGATTTTATTAAGATTGGTAGACTTACCCACAGTATGAGGAGGATATCAAATGAAGAATATCAGAGCTACAAAACTTCAAATTTTAGAGTACTGAAGCAAGGAGTCGTCCAAGGTACACATTCCAAGCACCTTCACAGCAACCTCGGGCGTGGATTTTGAGGCGGGTGATTTGTGGAGGCGTGACGGTGATTTTCCAGGGTCCAGAGGGTGTAGATGAGCTCTGGCGTCCTCTCCGCACTCCCCATCCGAGTCGCTCCCACTATCGCAGCCGCTGCCAGAGTGTGGATCGCCGACATTTTGGATCCCGCTTGGTAAATAACGTGTCCTTGCAGATCGCCAAAACTTGAGGAACGTTCGGGTTAAAGTCGAACGACAAAGGACTGCGGCCTCATTGCAATGGCTTTACTTTTAAATTCTGCGTATTTTTCTATCGACTCAATCTTGTATTTCCTTGGATTTCAGTGAAGCTTTTTCTTTTCTTATTTACTACAGAAAATCCGAAGTCCGGAAAAACCCGAAACTCAGGCCAGGAGTTTCCGGATTCGGGATGTCGGATTTCTATTTCGAAATTCGGGGTTTCGAATTGATGTTTGTGGGACGAGGGTAGGTGTGCATGCCTTTGAAGATTGCGTAAACCTATCATCTTTTCAGACACCACTGGAACACACACTCGTCTGTTTGTGTTTGACTCCCAACTCCAGGAGACCAACTTCAGTGGTTTGGCTAATAAATTCTAGCATCTGCTGTTTTCACAGCAGTTGTTGTTCTCATGGCATAAGTCATCACCCTTTCCTACTCATTTCTTGGCATTGTAGACTATTTTGGCCTGCAGCAAGTGGAGTAATGGTACGATACTATGAAGCACATTATGGCAAATTGATTATATTTTCATATATTTATTTAAATGTCTGCTATTTAAGAAAACTATCATGCAACTCCTCATATGGTTTCATTTTGCTATTCAAAATTCCTCAATGCACCATAAAAAATAGCTGTCACTCTTCAATTTTACACATTAGATTATGCTTCTTTGTTGGCAAAAAATTCCAGCTCTTTCTTCAATGTTTTTCACAATTTCTGTGATAATTCATTGAAAATTTTAAAAACCTTATCTCCTTATATGGTATGTCTTTGAGATAGCAGATTGATTTCACTTATACTTTGCCTTAAGGCAAAGCATATTTGTTATCATCATCATAGGCTTAGCGGTGGCTATAGCAACAGGTTATTTCTAAATCTATTAATAGGCTAAAGATGGGTTCCCTCTATTATGTAGTACAACCGACTCTCTCCTTGGTGACTTTGATGATGTAACCATCTTTTTGTATCATTTTCTCAAAATATATATTAGGGCACATTAACTCTCTAGGGACCTCTTCTTAGACATAGTGTATGCCACCCTTAGTTCTTGTACACGCTGTTATTTCAACTATCTTTTCTATAATTGCCCTAACACTGTGTCTACAAGCTCTGATATAGTGCAATTTTAAATCTCTTTCCGAGTGTACAATTCTCTTCGATTTCCTAAGGCAAACCTTTACTTTCCATGTGGTAGCAGCCTTCTTGTAGAGAGAGCTCACGGGACGGTCGGAAGTCTAACACCTACGAGGCCAAGCTTGATCACCTTGGATCTGCAGGAAACCAGGTTGTATGAGTCTATTGTATAACTGTAATAGTTATTATACTATTGGTATCTGAGTAATAAACTTGCATTTGGACAATATGCTCGAGCCTGAATCACAAGGAATCATTTAATTGAATTTAAGAGATTTCCTTACATTAACAAGGAGGATTGACGAGGGCAGTTTGTTTGATGTAATTTACAGGGATTTTAGCAAGGTTTTTGACAAGCTCCCACATGGCAGGTTGATCAAAAAAGTAAAAGCCCATGGGATCTAAGGAAGAATGGCAAATTGGCTCAAAATTGGCTCAGTGACAGGAAACAAAGAGTTATGGTTGACAGGTGTTTTTGCAGCTGGAAGGCTGTTTCCAGTGGGCTTCCATAGGGCTCAGTACTCAGCCCCTGCTTTTTGTAGTATATATTAATGATATGGGGCTAGACTTTCCATTAGTTTTGCATCGCTACCGCCCACTTAACATCCATTTTAACGCTGAGATGAGGTACACCACCCAGATATCGGCCATTTCGCAAAAAAATGGAAACTAATGCCCATTTATCGCTCACTTATCGGCCAGCATTACTTTCGGCATTTAGTTAACGCCGAGAATTAATAATACTGCCCGCCCATTTAATCCTGCCGTAAATGTCAGAAAAATGGAAATGAACGCCCATAATATCGTTGAGCGTTAATTTCGGCATCTTGACCACATATCGCCGAAAATATCGCTCGCCGAAACAAATGCTGAGAAAAGGTTGCTCTCACCTGAACTAAACCCAACAGTATGGATGCCATGTTTTAAATCGGAGGAGTTTTCATAAAAAAGGCTTCTTCAACTTCTGGGGAGTTTTGATGTAATCTGGAGTTACTTTAAGGTGATTTGAACATCTGAACAAACATCTTATCATACTGTGGACGAATTGAATTTATTTTATTTGTTGCAGTAGGTAAATTTAATATTTTGAACAATAGCAGAGGCCTTGACCATTATTTTCCAGTCCTCTTTGGATCTGGGCATGGTGCTGAAGAATTGGAGGACTGCTAATCTAGTACCCTTGTTTAAGAAGGGAGAAAGGGATAGGCCGAGTAATTACAGGCCTGTCAGCCTAACCTCAGTGGTGGGAAAATTATTGGAAAAACTACTGACAGGATAAATCTATAATTGGAAAGGCAACGATTAATTAGGGACAGTCAGCTCGGATTTGTTAAGGGAAGATCGTGTTTGACTAACCTGATTGAATTTTTTGAGGAGGTACCTATTGTGTTCCTAACACAGATGAGACTGCACACAGGGAGGTTAAAGTAACAGTGAACGCAGTCTTTATTAAGACACTCCAGACTGAGGAACAGGCCTTAGGGGCCGGCTTATATACAGTGCTCCCAAGGGATGCTGGGATCCCTTGGGACTTCAGGGGATGAGCTCCCTGGTGGCGGAACATGGGAGTGCATGCTTTACAGATACACAACATCACTCCCCCCTAAAGTCAAAGTGAAAACTATTTACAAGGTGAGGCGGTCGGGAGCCTTTCTTTTCCTGGTGGACCGCCTCGGCACAAATGTCTGCTCTGGTGTGTTGGCTGTACCCTCGCTGGGCTGGCGTGTTGTTGGCCCTGCAGGGCTGCTAGGTGAGCCTGGCCTTGGTGGGCTGTTGGGCGTGATGGGTTCGATTTCCTGGTCCGGGATGGTGTCGTTGATCCTTTGGGTGTGTGTTGTGGGCTCGAAAAAGGTGGTGTCTGCTGTGGGTTGTTCAGGGCAGTCTATGAACCGCAGCCTCGTTTGGTCCAGGTGCTTTCTGCAAATTTGTCCATTGACGACAAACACCCTATTCCCTTCTTTAGCTATCACCGTGCCCGTGATCCACTTGGGACCATGTCCATAGTTTAGCACATACACAGGGTCATTCAGATCAATTTCCCGTGACACAGTGGCGCGAACATCGTTTACATTTTGTTGCTGCCGCCTGCTCTCTACCTGATCATGCAGGTTGGGGTGAACCTGGTTTTAAGTGTCCTTTTCATGAGTAGCTCAGCCAGGGGCACCTCTGTGAGCGAGTGGGGTCTCGTGCAGTAGCTGAGCAGTACTCGGGACAGGCGGGTTTGGAGTGAGCCTTCTGTGACTTGTTTAAGGCTCTGTTTGACTGTTTGTACTGCCCGCTCTGCCTGCTCATTGGAGGCTGGTTTAAACGGGGCCGAGGTGACATGTTTGATCCTATTGCAGGTCATGAATTCTTTAAATTCGACACTGGTGAAACATGGCCCGTTGTCACTGACCAGTATGTCAAGCAGACCGTGGATGGCAAACATGGCCCTCAGGCTTTCAATGGTGGCGGTGGCGGTGCTTCCCGACATTATTTCACATTCAATCCATTTTGAAAAAGCATCCACCACCACCAGGAATATTTTACCGAGAAACGGGCCCACATAGTCGACATGGATCCTTGACCATGGTCTGGAAAGCCAGGACCACAAACTTAGTGGTGCCTCTCTGGGCGCGTTGCTCAACTGAGCACACACGCTACATTGCCGTACACAGGACTCTAAGTCAGAGTCGATACCGGGCCACCACACGTGGGATTTGGCTATTGCTTTCATCATTACTATACCCGGGTGTGTGCTGTGGAGACCCGAGATGAATGTCTCCCTGCCTTTTTTAGGTAGCACTACCCCACAACAGGCAGTCTGCCTGAATGGATAGCTCATCCTTTCGCCGCTGGAACGGCTTGATTAGCTCTTGCATTTCAACGGGGATGCTGGCCCAGCTCCCTTGCGGTACACAGTTTTTTACTAGGGACAGCAGAGGATCTTGGCTGGTCCAAGTCCTAATCTGGCAGACCGTGACAGGTGATTTATCCTTTTCAAACGCTTCCATGACCATCAACGTGTCTGCGTGCTGCGCCACTATCAACAAGTTTGCAGGCTGCGTCATTTCCACCCCCCTGGTGGGCAATGGTAGCTGACTGAGAGCATCCGCACAGTTCTCGGTGCCTGGCCTGTGGCGGATGGCATAGTTATATGCTGATAGCGCGAGTGCCCAACTTTGTATGTGGGCTGAGGCATTAGTATTTATCCCCTTGTTTTCAGCGAACAGGATATGAGAGGCTTGTGATCGGTTTCCAGCTCAAATTTGAGGCCAAACAGGTACTGATGCATTTTCTTTACCCCGAACACACATGCTAATGCCTCTTTCTCAATCATGTTGTAGGCCTCTTGGTCTTAGGCAAGCTCCTGGAGGCATGGTAGCTTGTTGCAATACACAACCGACTCCGTACGACGACGCAGCACATGCTAGCACAAATCTTTTACACAGGTTATACAATACAAGCAGCTTGTTGGAGCATAAAATGTTTCTGGCTTTCTCAAAAGCAATTACTTGGTTTTTTTTCCCATACCAGTTCTCACCTTTACGCATTAACACATGTAGGGGCTCTAAGATGGTGCTTAACCCCGGTAGGAAGTTACCAAAATAGTTGAAGAGTCCCAGGAACGACCACAGCTCTGTGACGTTCTGTGGCCTGGGCGTATTCCTGATAGCCTCTGTCTTGGCGTCTGTGGGCCGAATGCCGTCTGCCACGATCTTTCTCCTCAAAAACTCCACTTCTGTTGCCATGAAGACGCATTTTGACCTTTGCAGCCACAGCCCAACGCGATCCAGTCGCTGGAGGACCTCCTCTAGGTTTTGTAGGTGCTCGACGGTGTCCCGACCAATGACCAATATATTATCCTGACAAACCATCATGCGTGGTACCGACTTGAGTAGGCTCTCCGTATTTCTCTGGAAGATCGCTGCAGCCGACCGAATTCCAAATGAGCATCTGTTGTAGATGAACAGTCCCTTGTGCGTGTTGATGCAGGTAAGGCCCTTCGAAGATTCCTCCAGCTCCTGCGTCATGTAGGCCGAAGTCAGGTCGAGCTTGGTGAACGTCTTGCCTCCTGCCAGCATCGCAAATAGGTCATCTGCCTTAGGTAGTGGGTATTGGTCCTGTAGCGAGAAACGATTAATAGTTACTTTATAATCGCCGCAAATCCTGACCGTGCCATCACTTTTGAGTACTGGAACAATTGGGCTGGCCCACTCGCTGAATTCCACTGGGGGGATGATGCCCTCGCGTTGCAGCCTGTCCAGCTCGATTTCCACTCTCTCCCTCATCATGTGAGGTACCGCTCACGCCTTGTGGTAAATGGGTCGTGCCTCTGGGACCAAGTGGATCCGCACATTCACCCCAGAAAAGTTTCCAATGCCTGGCTCAAAAAGGGA
Source organism: Pristiophorus japonicus (assembly GCF_044704955.1). NCBI lineage: Eukaryota > Metazoa > Chordata > Chondrichthyes > Pristiophoridae > Pristiophorus > Pristiophorus japonicus. The sequence continues at coordinate 40,623,694 of NC_091989.1, read as the reverse complement.
AGGAAATTTGTTAAGAACCTGGGTACGTGAGACCTCATCGACATGTGATAGCGCTCGGATGTCATCCCAGTTCCAGCGGAATTTGCCCAGCCAGCTCCTTCCAAGCAGTGTGGGGCCATCGCCCGGGACAATCCAGAGTGGCAGTTCATGCACTGTGCCCTTGTAAGTGACCTTGACCATGGCGCTGCCCAAGACAGTGATAAGCTCTTTGGTGTACATTGTCAGTTTCGTGTGGATGGGGCTCAGGGCTGGTCTGAGTGCCTTGTTGCACCACAGTCTCTCAAACATCTTTTTACTCATGATGGATTGGCTAGCGCCAGTGTCCAGTTCCATGGCTATGGGTAAGCCATTCAATTTTACGTTTAGCATTATAGTTGGACATTTCGTCAAAAATGTGTGCACCCCGTGTACTTCAGCATCTGCCTCCTCTTTCTGAGGCTCGAAATTGCTTTGATCCACCATGGACCGCTCTTCTTCTGCCACGTGTTGGTTAGCAGGTTTTGCAGAGCTTGCAGCTCATCTGCAAGCTCGTTGGAGGTACCCCATTGTTCCACAGCTCTTGCAAACATACCCTTTGAAGTGGCATGAATAGGGTGAATGGAAGCCTCAACAACGCCAACAAGGTGTGAATTGCTTTGCATTCATCCTTTGTTGGGGACTCTGAGTCATCTGGGTCACCTGAGGCCTGCTGGCAGTTACAGACTCGTGGGTTCTGCCCTGTACATTTCTGCTCGCAAACACAGTTCCAGTTAATTTATGAACATTGTTAGCACTTGTGTGCTGAGAGATTTGTTTGGTGTTATCACTGGTGGACATACATGCCTGTGCTATCGCAATGGCCTTACTGAGGGTCGGTGTCTCTGCAGTCAAAAGTTTTTGTAGGATGGCCTTGTGTCCAATGCCCAGTACAAAAAAGTCTCTGAGCACTTGCTCCAGGTAGCCATCAAACTCACATTGTCCTGCAAGTCGCCTTAGCTCGGCGACGTAGCTCGCCACTTCCTGACCTTCAGATCGCTGGCACGTGTAGAACCGATACCTCGCCATCAGCACTCCCTAGGGTTAAGATGCTCCCGAACCAGTGTACACAGCTCCTCATATGACTTATCTGTGGGTTTCACCGGAACCAGAAGATTCTTCATGAGGCTGTAGGTCGGTGCCTCACAGACCGTGAGGAGGACCGCTCTCCTTTTTGCAGCGCTTCCTTCTCCGTCCAGCTCGTTGGCTACAAAGTACTGGTCTAGCCATTCGACATAGGTTTCCCAGTCCTCACCCTCCGAGAACTTCTCCAGAATGCCCACAGTTTGCTGCATCTTTGCGTTGGATTCGTATACACGTCACCAGTTATTGTGTTCCTAACACAGATGAAACTGCACACAGGGAGGTTAAAGTAACAGTGACCTCAGTTTTTATTAAGACACTCCAGAATGAGGAACAGGCCTTCGGGGCCGGCTTATATACAGTGCTCCCACGGATGCTGGGATCCCTTGGGACTTCAGGGGATGCACTCCCTGGTGGCGGAACATGGGAGTGCATGCATTACAGATACACAATAGTAACCAAGAAGGTCGATGAGGGTAGTGCGTACGATGTAATATGTTTGGACTTTAGCACATGGTAGACTGATCATGAAGGTTAAAGCCCATGGGATACAGTGGCAAGTTGGATCCAAAATTGGCTCAGAGGTAGGAAGCAAAGGGTAATGTTCACTGATCCCTGAAGGTAGCAGGCCAAGTAGATAAGGTGATTAAGAAGACATAAGGAATACTTGTCTTTATTAGCCAAGGCATAGAATACAAAAGCCAGGAGGTTATGCTGGAATTGGATAAAATACTAGTTAGGTTACAGATAGAGCACCGTGTGCAGTTCTGGTCACCCTATTACAGGAAGGATGTGATTGCACAAAAGATGGTACAGCAGAGATTTACGAGGATTTACGAGAATCATTCTATGCTGCCTGGACTGGAGAATTTTAGCTACGAGGAAAAATTGGCTAGGCTGGGGTTGTTTCCTTTGGATCTGAGAAGGCTGAGGGGAGACCTAATTGAGGTGTGTAAAATTGAATGGCCTGAGTGGATAGGAAGAACCTATTTTCTTTAGTAGAAGCGTCAATAACCAGGGGGCATAGATTTAAAGTAATTGGTAGAAGGTTCAGAGGGGTTTTTAGGAGAATCTTTTTCACGAAAAAGGTGGTGGGGGTCTGGAACTCATTGCCTGAAAGGGTGGTAAAGGCAGAAACCCTCATAGCATGTAAAAAGTACTTGGATATGCTCCTGAAATGCCGTAACCTACAAAGATATAGACCAAGAGCTGGAAAGTGGGATTCAAATGAATAGCTCTTTGTCGGCCAGCATGGACATGATGGGCCAAATGGCCTCCTTCTGTGCTGTAAATTTATATGATTTCTATGATTGATGGATGTTTTTGTGACTGGAAGGATGTTTCCAGTGGGATTCTGCAGGCTCAGTACTGGGTCCCTTGCTTTTTGTGGTATATATCAACGATTTAGATTTGAATATAAGGAGTATGATTAAGAAGTTTGCAGATGACACAAAATTGGCTGTGTGGTTGATAATGAAGAGGAAAGTCATGGGCTGCAGGAGGATATCAATCTACAGGTCAGATGGGCAGAACAGTGGCAAATGGAATTTAATTCAGAGAAGTGTGAGGTGATGCACTTTGGGAGGGCTAAAAAGGAAAGGGCATACACATTCGGCGGTAGGTCGCTTAGTAGTGTAGATGAACAAAGGGACCTTGGACTGCTTGCCCACAGATCCCTGAAAGTAGCAGGCCAGGTGGATAAGGTGGTTAAGAAGGCATACGGAATGCTTGCCTTTTTTGGCCGAGACATAGAATATAAGAGCAGGGAGTTTATGCTTAAATTGTATAATACTTTGGTTAAGCCACAGCTGAAGTACTGCGTGCAGTTCTGGTCACTGTATTATAGGAAGGACGTGATTGCACAAGAGAGGGTGCAGAGGAAATTTACTAGGATGCTGCCTGGAATGGAGAATCTTAGTTATGAGGACAGATTGGATAGGCTGGGTTTGTTCTCATTGGAACAGAGGAGGTTGAGAGGAGACCTCATTGAGGTGTACAAAATATTGAGGGGCCTGGACATAGTGAATAGTAAGGACCTATTTCCATTGGTGCAGGGGTCTATAATGAGGGGGCATAGTTTTAAGGCGGTTGGTGGAAAGTTTAGAGGGGATTTGAGAGGCGGGGCGGGGGGGGCGGGCTTCTTTACGCAGAGGGTTGTGGGATCTGGAACTCATTGCCTGGAAGAGTGGTGGATGCAGAAACTCTCACCACTTTTAAGAGGTGGTTGGATGGGCACTTAAAGTGCAGTAACCTGCAGGGTTATGGACCTAGAGCTGATAATTGGGATTAGACTGGACGACCTTTTGTTGGACGGTGCAGATATAATGGTAAGTACTGCAGGGAATGGAATGCGGCCGGCGTGATCTCCTGGACTGGTTTCGATCACCTGGATGGGTTGGAGAGGAATTTTACCAGATTTTTTCTCCTAAAATTGGCCTGGGTTTTTGTCTGGTTTTTGCCTCTCCTGTGGGATCGTGTAGCTCTGGTTGGGGTGGAGTGTGGAGTGTTTCGGTGTAGGGGGTGTCGCGGTTGTGTGAGGCAGACTGGTTGGGCTGGGTGCTCTTTGCCTTTCCGTCGTTGTTCGTGGGTTTGTGTGTGACCTTTGGGGCTGCTGACCGAGGGCCGTGCGGCTCTTTGTCAGCTGGCGTGGACATGGTGGGTTGAGGTGGCCTTCATCTGCTCAGTAGATTTCTATGTTTCTATGTTTCTGATAGATCGAATACTGATAGTTATTGTAACGCGGCCTGTAATTTCTCAGCCTAGCTTGATGACTTCGCACATGCTGCAGACTAGAGATGGCAGAAGGTTTATTGAAGAGCATTATGTGCCCAAAGAGATGGCAGACTAAGGAGGAGGAGGAGGATGAGAACGTACACCTGACACACTTACCGGGACAAGCGGTCTTATCTGAGAAAATGCGCAACAATGTTATGTAAAATAAAATAAATTTAATATGTGTATTAAGTCATACTGAGAACTGTACAAAACACCCCACCCACAACAAAATTTAAATATTTAAATCATCTATAACATTTTTTACACTTCCAACAACACTTCAAACACAGAGAACACAAATGCAAAAAAACAAGGTAGCCCCCCCCACCTTCCCCCAAACCTCTCAACAAAACAGCAACAACAACATCAAAATACTGTCACCAATACAACTCCTGCGGCCATGCACCTCACTTTCCTTTCACTCCCCCACTTCTCCTCCCCACCTCTACCCTTTCCCCTTCCCCTCCCGACTCCAGGCCGCCTTGCTGAAGTGCTCCTCAGGCGCTGCTTCATTGGGGGGGATGACGGCAGATCCACTGGTTGGCCAGATACTGGAGAGGATGGTCCCGAGCAGGGAATGGCCTCCGAGCCAGAAGCAAGAGCTTCCTCCTGGCTCGCATGTGTCATTGGCAATGGGGGTGCAGCTCCTTAGGGTTCAGTGCCGCGTTCCGGGACCACTGGTAGCCTTGTGACACCAGTGTACCGGCTATCACCTCCATGGCCTCCGCTATCCGTAACACGTACTCTGTCGTGGTGGCGGACATGGTGGCCAGCTGTTGGGATATGCCCCCCATTGTCTGGAGGATCTGCTGACCTATTTCAACGCTCTTCCTGGACAAACTAACCTCGTCCCCGCTTAGATCTGCCGCTCATGGAGCAGTCCTGCTGCGTCAAACCAATGTCCGCTTGGTCGGCGCCATCATGGAGACACTTAGGGTGTCCTGGGCAAAGTGCTTGGGCCCGCTACCTCCATGGTGGAGGAGGACAAGGCCGCAAGAGCACTAAAAATCATCGTGGTTGTATAGATGATGGAGTTTTTCACTGCAGGCTCCTCAAAGTCGGCACTGTCGTCAATGGAGAAGGCATCCTGCAGCTCCACGGGCAAGATTCGGGGCTCCTCACCACCAGAATGACAATCCCCGCCGAGGCCGCCACCCGATCTGCACCTTGACTCGGAGGTGTTGCATGGGACTGCGCTGCTGGCTGAGCTACAAAACATACATGAGGTTATTAGAGCAGAAGGGAGTGCTAGGGTCACAGGGTGATTCAAACGCTAGACACAGCATATGCACGACAAAAGCACTACCGCTTTCAAACTGATCACAGATATCACATTTCATGAACATACCAAATTCTACATTACAATGATTTTCATGAGGCCATCATTAATTAGATAACACTTTCATCATTCATCTATCATATATTATTGTTCGGATATGAGTGGGTGTGGCATCTATTGACTTTACATCACGCAATGGTGTATACTTTACTCACGTGGCATCACATCAGGATCTGCTGCTGCTTGCGTGGCCAACCGGGGGTGGCTCCCAACAAGTGCCAGCTCCTGCTCCTCAAGGTCGGTCAGCTCACTGATGACTGGTGGGCCGCCACCCATGCGCCGCTGCTCAGCCCTATTCTTCGAAAGATTGGATAGGCTGGGGTTGTTTTCTTTGGAACAGAGGAGGCTGAGGGGAGATTTAATTGAGATATGAATATACACTCCAAGGCCCCTTTGTTCCTCCAAACCTCCCAGTAGCCTGCCATATATTATGTATTCCTTGCCTTGTTGCCCCTCCCCAAATGCATTACCTCACACTTTTCTATTCCATTTTCTGCCCAATTGACCAGCAGTCTCATCTGTGAATTATGAATGGCCTAGATAGAGTTGATAGGAAGGACCTGTTTTCTTTAGCAGAGGGGTCAATAACCAAGGAGCATAGATTTAAATTAGTTGGTAGAAGTATTAGAGGGCAGATGAGGGAAAAAAATTCACCCAGAGGGTGGTGGGGTCTGAAACTCAATGCCTGAAAGTTTGGACTGAATTATTTAGCAACCGCAAAATAGCTACAGAAAAAGGAAAAGTCTCTGACTGAATTGTTCAATTGTTTGATCTAATTGTATGACTCAACTGTGAATCCTGTAGTGACTCAGTATAGGGCAGTGCTTCAGCAACCAAATATTTTTTTTTAAATTGCAATGCTTGCTTAAAAATTGTGGTTAAAAACTTGTAACTTAGGTGGCAAGCTAGACCATAAGTCTTTGACAATAATAGTTGACATTTTCATTATTATAATATTTGCAAACCTTCTTAGAGCTTACTCAACATTTTCAGTTTTAAATTGGACTTTCTTTTATTCATCCGCACAATCTGTATCATTGCATTTGCACAATACTAAACAGACACTGCAATCTGATCTGCGAATTATCAGAAGTATTTAACAAGTTAATAATGTCACCACCCACAAGTGATAGATCCCAGTTTCTTTATGGAATGCTTTTCACGGATTGTTCTCAAGGGCAATTAGGGATGGGCAATAAATGCTGGCCTTGCCAGCGATTTCCACATCCTATGAACAAATTTAAAAAAATATTCTGTTTTCTTATATTAGTAGAGCGGAACCTCCATTATCCATGCTCCAATTATGCATCTTCTGTTTATCTCCCAGAATTAACACAGAGCAAAGCCTTTTTGCAAGACATCCTCATTCCACAGCCCACTAACATTAAACTCTTCCTGTCTGCCATAAATCAGCCTCCTAGCCCAAGAAAGATTCAGTTCATGCTATTTATAGTATATTTGTCTTCATTCACATGTCTAGGGTATTACTGCGTTATATGTTGTAAAACCAAAAAATGGGGATTGTTGATTATCCTATCCTTTGGATAGGGTCCTTCCATTATGGCAGATAATGGAATTCCACTGTATATAAATGTGTCTTTTTTTTCATTAGAATTTTGTTAAGACTTGAAGTATGATTTTAATGCTTCTGGGAGAAAGTAAAATTATGGAGGAGAGAATGAAATTCCCTAGATGACATGTAATGCTGACTGCCTAAGCTTCTGCGAGGGGAGGAGCAACAGATGGTGCTGGCGAAGTGCGTATCTCAAAAAACAGACGCACCCGAAACCTACAGCGAGTGCATACTCAATCTTACAGTATCTGCAGCTCATTCATTTTTGGTTCTCTCTATAGTAAGGGTGCAGTGCATAATCTGCTGGCATGAGTCATGACGTACCTGAAGATCGTCAGTCAGCTTGGGCCATGCTGCAGGCTGTTTGTTAGGGATGAAAAGCAAGCTACAACCTGTGCAATGCAGGGCTGGGCAAAAATGTGTGACACCAAGCGAACCACAGAGCTGCAGGGAATCACAGGTAGGTTAACCTTTGCAGGTTGTGAGAAGCTATGAGCTACACTGAGAACATCCTTGTAATAATAAAACACTTCACAACACTGACCGTGTCAAGGAATGAATATCGAGCAGTTACTCAGGAAGACAGAACTCAATGCTATGTCACGGTGGGGTTGTATGTGCAACCTACTTTAATTCCGCCCTGCGAAGCTTGGTTGATTCAGTAAATTCCGGGCAGTATCAATCAGTGATTTTTATTGATTACAGACATTATAGGCGTCCTATCAATAATTCATTATTCACATTGTATGAGATTGCTGCAGGGATATAAATCACGATATGAATCATCAGTTTTAACAAATTGCGGCTTCTACTTTTGCAACTTTTCGCAGATTCTGTGCTCAAGGGAGAGATCTATGACATTACCATATTCATGATTATTATCAGATTAAGTAAAAATGATTAGCATTATTTTGCCATTTTAACATCAAGTCTTATGGGCTTGTTGAATGACCTTATACATAACTGTTCCTGCATTATGACTGTTTTCTCACTCAGATAGCCTTTCCTTATTTTCCTGTATTTACTGGATGGTTTTCCTACATTTTCCCTATATGCCAACCAGAGTGGAAACCCTCCAAGATCATTTTGTTCTAGCCTGCAAATAGTAAAGAATGACAATTATAGTTCCATCTCTTTGAGATTCAGAGCTCATTGACCCATGAGTGCACAAGTGTTACTGCTCATTGAAAATTGCTAGCTTGATGATGCCTTGTGCCATCCTCGGGATGATGCATATATCCCGCATAACCTATTTCAAAGCACCTTGTAATGTTCCAGTTTTAACATGTTATGTTGAACTATTAACAGGTCATCAAGAAACATCCTATTTCTCTCTCCTTTTCTCATGCTATGTACATTGCTAGCTTTCCTTATATTTCCTTATGTTTCCTTATAGTTTCTATGGTGCCATTTATTTTGTCTTCCACATATCTGCATCATTCTCAGCCCAAAAATACAGTATCCTTGCCCCTGACTTCAGCCCACTTCCCAGCTGTTCAATCAGAATGAGCCTAATAGTGTACAATCTCAATGTTCTGATTGACCCCGACCTGTGCTTCAGGACCACTTACTTCCACATTGCAATATTGCCCACCTCTGACTTTATCTTATCCAACTTCCAGTGAATTCCTTATCCACCTACACCTGCAACCTCATCCAAGCCAATGTCCAGCCCATACCCGCCAGCCTTCCAACGGTGACCTCTTTCTTGTACATCCAGCTTGCCCCCTCCCCTCGGTTCCACCATCGGTAACATAGCTATCTTAACCCTTTTTCTCTGGTACGCCCTCCTAAACAACAACTTGCACTTATATAGCACCTTAACATAGAAACGTGTCCCAAGACATTTCACAGAAGCTTAATCAAACAAAAACAATACCAAGCCAAAGAAGAAGATATCATGTGGATGACTCAAACTTGGTCAAAGATGTTGGTTTTAAGAAGGTTTTTAAAGAAGGAAATTGAGATGGAAAAGCAAAGGAGTTTACTCCACCTTGTTAACTCTCTGTTTCTCAAAAGTCTTAAAACCTATTTCTATGAGGATGCCTTTGGCCATCTCGCCCAATTCTTCTGTTATTTCTAGACATCCATTTCTCATCTGTGAAGCAGCTTGGAATGTTTATTTGTTGAAATTGCTGTATCAATACAAGTTGCTGCTTTTGGATGCAGATATCACCCAAGACCTAACTATAAGCAAGACAGACATTCTACCAGCTATTTTATTACTTGAGCGGTCAGGAGATGCATTGACAATTTGTAATTATGAACTTTTATTACACATGCGGGTAGGATTTGATTAGATGCAGTTGTGATAGTTGAATTATTTAGACCTAGAGGACCCTTGGCTAGTTCAGGTGAGAGGCCAATATTTGTAGCATGCAGGCAAGAGTTTGAACTCTTGATGACAAGTTTATGAAATGTGTGTCACAAGCCTTCGTTAGCCTAGATGTGGTATCAATAACTTGGGTATAGCAAGTGGGATGATTTATAGCCCATTATTATTTATATCTGTGACACCTGATATATCAGTGCTATTGAGTCACCATCAATTGTACTGTGTATAATTTAATGTTTGTCATTTTAACATTTTGACTGAATCCAACATGGACACTTACTTAGTAATTACAGGTTACATAGTTCTGATGATTTTCATAGTACTATATACTGAGGTCACTTTTAGTGGTCAGAGGGAGGGGCGGCATAGGCTGAGTCGAGCGGACAGGTCAAGTGGTTAACTAGGTACTTGAGGCTGGGATTTTGCCACCGCTCAGAGGGTGGGTTTGGAGACGGGTCCACTGTCAAAATATAAAAGATTGACAGCGGGTCGGGTGCCCACTGTCAACCCTCCTCCATGTCAGTTTCCCAAGTGTCGTGTTTGCCTGTGCTTTACAGACCTGACGCCAAGTGGCAGGCGAGCCAATTGATATAGTTAAGATCTAGTTAAAAGGCACTTAAACTACATTTTACCATGTATTTACAATTTTTCCAGCTTTTTGCCGAGTTTCACGACACTCGAGAGTCATGTCAGGTAAGTGGGCTGGGTTTTCAATGATTCTCCATTCCTCTGAATAGGTGACAGCTGCAAAAGTGTTATAAAAACTACCATTTCATAGCTGTTCACTTTCCAATGTTAGAGGTTGGAGCCTTCAGGAATTGGAATACGCTTTTCAGCTTTATGGAGGTTGGAAGTGTTTGCAGTGAACTCTCTATCCACTATCACCTTTTTGGAGCAACCTCTCTCACCATTGATAGATTGCTTCTGTCATCTCAACTTCAGCTGCCATCTATTCCAGCAGCATCTCACCTTAGTTGTCAGAATCCCACCATGATCAGCCCCATCACCAACATCACCAGGCACACCAGCATTACCATTCTGCTCCGCAGTCACCTGATGCTGCACAGGACAGAGAATAAAAGATTGGTTGAGCAGGTTGGGCCTATACTCATTGAAGTTTAGAAGAATGAGAGGTGATCTTATTGAAATATATTAGATTCTGAAGGGCTTGACAGGGTAGATGCAGTTTTCCCTCGTGGGGAGATCTAGAACTAGGGGGCATAGTTTCAGAATAAGGGTCACCCTTTGGAATTCTCTGCCCCAGAGAGCTGTGGAGGCTGGGTCATTGAATATATTTAAGGTGAAGATCGATTTTTGAACGATAGGGGAGTTAAGGGTTATGGGGGGTGGGCAGAAAAGTGGAGTTGAGGCTAAGATCAGATCAGCCATGATCTTATTGAATGGTGGCGCAGGTTCGAGAGGCCAAATGGCCTACTCCTGCTCCTATTTTTTAGTCCTGATGTTCTTATCACAGTGCATCAATTGTGTAGCACTCACCAATCTTTTGTGAAAGTATGTCCCTACAAAATAACATTAGCCCATTGTCTTGATCTTTTAAAAATTATTTCAGTTAGCTCAAAACAAAAGCAGTTAATATGTGTTTATATGGTGGAATCATGTTGGAACCTGATGCCTCAAAAAATATATACCTGGGTCAATGTAAGTAATCCAGTAGTGAGACCTGTATATCTTAAGACTATGCACTTAGTGTCATCTGATGATTTCATTTTTGGTAAGCTATCAAGACTCATTGTGTATGTTGTTGAACTGTATGATGTACATAAAACTTCCGACATGTAAATCTTCGATGCTCTCAGAACAACGTTGTGATATTTCAATAATATACTAGATAGGGATTGGTACCAGGACTTCAATAAGAAAATAACTATTTCAAGTCCATCAAAGCTGGATTCCCTGCTCTTTGGAAAACAAATTGAATTCTCATTCATAGTTAAATGTTTTATGCGCCTTTAAGGACAGAGGAAATGCCGTGGACTTTTGGATTACATTTACTAAGGTTCGCTCAATTAATTTGAGATCCTACACTGTGGGAACTCGATAGTGAGATGCATGGATAATGAGATGTTGAGGGATGGTAATTTTAATAGTGTATTCTAGAGGCAAGGATATACGCTGGGATTTTTTTGCTTGCTCTCTATTGTAGTGCATTTCCAGTGGCACAGGACTTCCAGCCACCACAGAGGTGCATGCTTGAACTTGGCCTAATTTTCCAGTCCCAGTGTGGGGGAGGGGAGAGAAAATTTGCAACGGTGAAAGCTATGTTAATGGGGGGAGGGGTGGGGTGGGGGGGGGAAGGATTAAAAAAAGGTAAGAGAATAAGGCAATGGTAGATTGTAACGACAGTAAAAGCAGTTCAAAGACCTTTATATGGTCAGAGAACAAAAGACCAGTTATCTCCTTAAAAACACTGGAAGGCATCTTATGGGATGCTGTCACAATTTATTTTAAGAGAATAGAGGTTATCAAGAGCAGTTGGCATGCATTTAAAAGCAACAAGTCATGCTTCATAGGGCTCAATTTTCCCCAGTATTTGCGCCATTTTTTTTGGAGTAGGCTGCTTTTTTTGGCCAACTTAAAAATCCAGAGTTTCCCCAATCAATTTGCACCAGCGTAACTCAGTTAGTTACGTTTTTTTAGGTAAGTTTTTTTCTCAAAAGGGGGCGTTACCAACCACCTCCTTCAATTCTGGCCATTTAGGCAACTTTGGCCAGCTGATAGTTACTCCATTTCTACTTAGGCCAGCATATGTGGCCTCTCGAGAAAACCCTTGTGGAGAGTTAAAGAAATCGGTGCAGGTAAGTACATCGGCGGCCATTCGGCCTGGGCTAGGGGCGGGAAGTGGAGCAGACCTGGACCGGCACAAAATCGAGGGCCACAGAGTGGCGAGAAGGCACCGGAGAGGCTCGGGGGGGTGGAGAGAGGGAGGGAGCAATCTGACCGGCAGGGACGCACTTGGGGGCCACACACCGGACCAGAAAGGCACCTCACTCGGGGACCGGAGAGGGGCGCAGACAGCCGATCCGAAGGCTTGGTGCCCGGGGAGGGGGGAGGGAGAGGGAGAGGGAGAGAGGTCACAAGACTCAAGGGGGGGAGGGGGGAGGGAGAGAGAGGTCACAAGACTCAAGGGGGGGAGGAGGAGGGAGGGAGAGAGAGGTCACAAGACACAATTCAGTTTTAACGTAAAATATATTTTATTCAAAAGTTTACAATGTACTTTAATAAAATTATTCTTGTATCAAACTTTACTTTAATATGACTCTTTAAGATCACTTAAAAACTTTAAGGTCACTTATATAATTGTAACTTTACATAATTTACAAAAAACTTTTAATTTGAGAACAGTTACAACAGTAACATCAACAACAACAACAACAACAGCAGCAGCAAAGAAAGGCTGCACTCATCTCTCATCCCCCTTAGTCTAACACCGCCCACTGCGCTTGGTCTGGAATCTCCACCACCCCTGCCCGCAGGTGGTGGCGCAGTGATTTTGGGCTTGGTACCAGGCTTATTCCTTCTAACATCTCGGGTAGTGCGCACTTCTTGATTGGAGGGGGGAGGTCAGGTAGTAATGTGGAGGGCCCGGCTTGGGACTCTTCAGAAGCTGATGTGGGGATTGGAGTGGGAGTGGCAATTGATTCTATCAATGGGCGCGGGGTTTGGGCGTGTTCCCTTATTGCAGCAGCTAACTCACACATACCGTCCCTCATGCACCCTGACAGTGTCTCAGCGGACTGAAACATTCCCTCCCTAATGGCCTGTGCTACCCTTGACATTCCCGCACTCATTGCCAGTGTCGTGCTTTGCACTACCTCGGACATTCCCTCCCCCATGACCACAATTCCCTCACTGATGGTCCCGGCGAGTGTTGTTACTTCTCTCGACAGTCCCGCTACCTCATCACTCACCCCGCTGATGGTGTCCAGGAGTGATCGGGTAAGGTCAATGCTCTCTGCACTGAATGACATCATCTGAACCACATCTGTTGCATCCTGCATCTCAGGAGAGCGTGGTTAACCTCTCCTTCCCCTCACCCTGGGTCTGCCTCGCTGCATCCCACTGGGGCCCGCAGCCTAGGATGGCATGACTTACTGCACCCCACTACTGGGACCCGCAACCTGGGAAGGTGGGAAACCATGGAATGTCCCACCTGTACTCAAACCACTAGTCACGTAAGGGACTGTCAACTCCATGCGCGGCACCTCCTCAAGAGTCAGTAGAACAGTGTGGCCTTCATCTATCTCCATCCCCTTCCACTCCCCCATGAATAGGCTCACACATCACAGGCCAGGCAGCAGGTTGACTTGAAGGGACTTTTCAGGACTTACCCTCTCCCTCAAGTGTGGACCCAGCTTGTGCAGTACTGATTGTTTTTCTCCAGGCAGGACTCATCAAAGCAGCGACCCTCTCTTCCAAGGGTGTCAGTGGGTGCAGATTTGGCGGGCCTCCTGTTCGAGTTCTTTCTATTTTGTTGTGGGCCAATTTCCTCTGCAAAGATGAAAATGCAACTTTTTAGAGAGGGTGTCTTTCTGTTGGGTGTGCCATATATACTGCTGGTCACATTTACAATTGCATTGAATAAATGAAAATATTACTTAGACTAACTACTTGACCAAGGTCCTGCCATTTTTTTTTACACTGGCCTCCAGATCTCATGGTGGTCACCACTGCACAGTAATCTTCTGCAACTTGGTTCCAGCGTTTCTTCATTTCTTTTGGTGGCACTTTTAGATGGCCTCTGCTGGTGTCCAGCTCCTGCCATCTGTTCTCAATCACAGTAACTAGTGCCTCCACTTCTTCCACCAAGAAATTCTTTGTCCTTCGTCTGCGTTGCTGCATTTCTGTATTGCTGCAGCTGCTCGCAGACACACACAGCGCTTTTTCAAAAGCTCTCAGATGCACAGCACTGCTTTTGTATGCAGCTTGCTATTTTTCAAAACTCAGCACTCCTTCTGGCACACACACACAAGCTGCTCTTTAAACATGGCCAATTGCCAACTCGGAGCTCTGCGCATGCGCGGCCATTTCAGCGACGTCAAGAACATCATTTTTTCCCCCCGCGCATGCGCAGAAGGCCCGGCTCCTTTTTCCAGCACAGACCACAGGCTGCAGCCCCCGAGGTGACTGGCCATGCTGCGCAGCTGCAGATTAGAGGCCAAACATCGGGGAAACTACAAAGGTTTTTTTCCTGGCACATCTATTCACGTAATTAAGTGGCGCAACTCAGGCAAGTGTGACAGAAAACGGGCTCGGGGAAAATTGAGCCCATAGTGAGGTTCTTTGAGGTGGTAACTAAATTAGATGTTGAAAGCAATTCAATGTATATCAGCTACTTAGAGTTTCACAAAGTGTTCGATACATTTCCACAAATCAAGCTGATTAGAAAAAAAAATAAGTCTTATGGAATTACCTTGATTGAAAACTGGCTTAACAATAGAAAACAGAAGGCAACACTAAATTTTTTAAATCTCTATATGCGGATCAATGAATAGTAATGTTCCACAAGGATCTGTTTTGGGCCTCTTGCTACTTGTCATATTCATAAATGATATGGAGAATGATATTATAAACTTTGCTGATGGCACTATGCTATGTAGCCTAACGATGAGTATAAAATGGAACTGATATATTTGGAAATGATTTGAAATAATTACATGGACGATCTAAGACATTGCGATTCCTGGATCCCAGAGGCTCACTGGGGATCCTAGGTGATCTGCAGCATTCACTTTCCTGTCTGTTATCTGACGTCTGTAATTTTTCTATTGAATCAATAATAGGCTATTTCTGATCCTTTTTACTAATGGAACACGCTTTTTACCAATGAAGTTACGACAGGGGGTCCTTGGATGTATATCAAAGTTTACAGGGCTTTCCCCACACAGAAACATTATAAAAAACACTTATCTAAGGAATGGTATATGGCTTTTAATGTAAATGTAAAACAACATCAAAATGATATAATCAGGTAAAGTAATAACTGATATTCCATGCTGTGCTCACTGGTCACAGAAGAGATCCAGTGAACTGGTAGACACAATGGGTGGGTCCTATTTTAAGTAGGCTGATGGGACAGTGTCTAATCCTCCTAACTATCCTCTCAGCTGTCTTCTCTAAGGGATGATATCACTAAAATTAGAAGATGGCATGGCTCACCCGAACTAGTTACAAAACAGTCTTTTAAGTAGGCTAGTGGAATTATGGAACCAGGCAAGCCTAACCTCACTGGGATATACCATTAAAATTTCCATAGCATTTGTTCTAATTTCCCGGAACCTCAATTGATTTACCACCCAAACTGATTTATTAATTAAAAATTAACAAATCAAATGAAAAGTTAAGGTTGCGGGAAATTAGAACAAATTCTACGTAGTGCCCGCTAGTTGCAGAAGGAAAAAAATGAAACCATCTCTATGAGCAAAGGGAGAGAAAGGACTTCCATTTGCAAAGCACCTCATCACAGCCTCAGGATATGGCAAAGTGTTTCTCAAGCAATGGATTACATTCAAACTGAAGTCAATGTTGTTATGTATACAAATGTTATAGCTAATGTATACACAGCAAGGTCCCAACATTGAATGAATGATAAGATAATCTGTTTTTAGTGATGGGGAGAAATACTGGCTAGGACACCGGAAGATCTTCCCCAATCGTCTTCAAATAGTATCATGGGATCTTTTACATCCATCTGAACAAGCAGTTGGTTTAACATCTCTGACAATGCAGCACTCCCTCAGTACTGCACTGTACACGCTCGAGCACTTGCTGCTCCAACTCCGACAGCAGCATGAGGTTGGGTAGTCCTTCCCCAATCTTGCTCCTCTCCTATTTGTTGTGTGGTGTCCTGCAGGGAGAGAGAGAGAGAGAGAGGGTGAGCCAATGAGTGTCTCCTACAATGTAGGGGGGCATATATCTGGGGCGCCTGCTTGTTGTGCAGATGCTGAGAGGGAGAAGAAGCAAAAGGCAATCAGAATGAGGAGGTGCTGAATTGAAAGCATCTGTGTGGAGTGTGAAGTGACAGAAGTTAGTGACTGTTCAAAGGCTGGCACCTTGAAGAGAACGATGCTAGTGGCTGATGTGAAGGGAATAAGGAAGAGGTGAGTGTGTTATGGTATAGTGTGGCTTGTGATGAAAGGGGGAGAATTGTTGAGTGGTGGGGAGGGGAATAAGGACTATTGCCACGTGTGATTGAAAGAGTTAGAGAAATGAAGTGCTGTACTCATCCTTGCTGCTCTTGTGAGGTCTTTGAAACACTTGTTGCACTGGATACAAGCCTCGGGGTTAATGTTCCTGGAGCTGACTTCCTCCGTAATCTCTCTCCATGCCTGGTGGACTTGATTTTTGGGATCCTCTTGGCACTGGCTGGGAAGGAAACTCCCCTCCTCACCCTTACCTCTTTCAGCAGGACCTCAACGGTTCCTCGGAGAATCTGCAGGCTTGCCTGTAACTCTTACTGACTCCATTTCTTGTTCAACCCTCCAACAACAAAATCTTGTAGAAGGGAGAGTTCTGCCTCACTTTAACAGGGGTATTCTCACTTGAACTATGCCTCTGGATTATCCACTGGAAATTGCACTCCAGAACTTGGTGATATTTCCTGGTGGATCAATGAATCTGATGGGAAACTCGCAAGTAAGATTATAATGAGGCCTGGGAATTAAAATATCTTGGGCCTGTTTTTGAACTGACACCAAAACCCACCTGCTGAAAATGGGACCAGAGTTAAAATCAGGACATGTGTGTGTTCATTGAGTGAGAGCAGGATCAGGTTTAACCTATGTTCTTCTCGTCTTATGGTGGAAGAGTCATTGGAAGTAATTTTAACCCTAAAAATGGGTGTGTTTGGGTCGGGTGAGATGCTAAAATTTAAAAAATCTCAAATTCAAATTCAACCCGTCTCGAATCTGCCGACTTCCGATTTTAATGGAAATGGGACGGGTGGGTGGGCCGGCTACCAACACACTCCCAGGAGGAAGATCGCTCATTTAAATATCTTAATGAGGCTGTGTGTCTCGGATTTTATCTCTCTTCCAATTTCAGATTTAACCCTGGCCACCCAGGTTTCCCAGGCATTGGGAAATCTGGCAGCTAAAGGGAAGCGAGAACTGCTGCAGAGAACAACGCTTTTCCAGCACTGCTTGTTGGCCAGGAGGAGCAGTCGTGCTTCCCTCTGCCGCAATCGGAGCCCCCGTCCATCTCTGCTCTCCCGACCTCTCTCCGACCTCCCTTTAGCTGCTGAGTTTCCAGAAGCCTGCGAAACCCAGCCGGCCTGCATTAAAGTTGGAAGAGAGATAAAAGCTTAGGCATGTAGCCTCATTAAAATATTTAAATGAGCGAGCCACCTCTTGGGAACGGGTCAGTTGCCCACCCCCACCCTGTTCAGCCTTTGTTAAAACCGGAAGTGGGAAGGTTCGAAATGGGTTCACAGCTCGGGTTTGAGATTTAAAATTTTTTAGCACCCCACCCATAATTACTCCCAATGGCTCGGGCTGGGAACACTACAGAAGAGCCGCAGCTCAGGACAGGGAGCCAAGCTTGTCAATCAGGCTGGCATCCGGGCAGGGAACCTATTAGAAAAAAACCCACATAGACTGTGGAGTTAAACCTTCTCCTGACAAGAATTCTTCGCCTCAATTTGGAAATCCTGTCCAGTAAATAGTGGGACCATTGACTTTCCTTATTCAGGTTCACACATGAAGGATTTAGGTGATGTTTTGAAGGGAGGTCATTATCTTCACAACTGTACTGTAGGCTGAATTACAGCTTCTGGAAGAGGAAATGTAAGAAAAGCAAACTAGAGGAAAGGTTGGAGGAGAGAAAAAAATGCAGGAATATGTAGGGTTAATAAAGATGAGACAGTACAAAAGTATTTTATGCTCTTGGTCTCCCATTTATTTGGAGAACATGAATGAATGTTAAAGAAAAATAATTCTTATAGAAACCAATTAATGGAAAAGCAATTTATTTCTATTTAAAGTGCCGAAACAATTCATGGGTAAATTTAAAGTTTAGAATGGAATGATCTATATTACACATAAGAGGAACAACACACATTTTACGAATATTAGGTTTTACCCTGTCGGTATTCTATCATGCAGCTCTGCCAGCAGCGGTAAGTATGAAGACCTGCAAAAAAGGTAAGTTCAAGTTTTGATTTTTGATTTTTTTTTCCAGCTATTTAGTAGGTAAGGGTTTTGTGAATGTTTTGTGAAGTTTTTTTCCAATTTTTTGGGGGGTGTTTTTCTTCCCTCCCAAGGCCTCTCTCACAGCAGTATCGGCCTCAGACTAAAGTTGCCGAAATTCGTGGTTTGCTCCGCGAATCCTCGTGCAACACCGATTTTTACTGCTGCGCAAATTAAAGATTGAATATCCGGCCTAGCAGCAGTAGCGAAGCGGAAATGGTTATTTTGATGAAAAAATACCGTTTCCGTTGAAAACCGAATTTCTAGCCCTAATGTTCTATCTGGGACTTTATTGGAAACAATTTTCCCTCCCTCAGCAGTGCCTTATGTACTGAATGTTATTGGTAGTACACTGTGTGCATCTTGTATTTTTGGAGTTGCACACAAGCTAGAAAAAGTGTTTTCAGGAGATGTGAAGTGTCAGCTTGTAAATGTTCGTATTGAGTGGGCAGAAGCTTGACTCGTGTAATTGGACAATCTAAAGGTGGCATTTTTGAAGCTTATGTTGCTATCGGCACTTAACAGTGGTCAATGCAAATGTGAAGCTGCTGTACCGGATTCTTCAGAGGCAGGGTATACCAATTAAAATGGCAATACATAATGACTCCTTAAAATAAGTATGTCTCAAGCCTTTTAATGTGGCAAACATAAAAGTAAAAGGGCATCCGCCCCTGAAGGCCTATGCTTTTGCGCCACACCCAGAAATTTAAAACTTGGCACATTATCTTGAGAAGTTATTTCAATTTGGCTTTTCATAAAACCAATATCTGTTCTTTCACAGCTTTTTATTTTAGCAATGCTTATCTATCTACCCTTTCATGTTTTTTTTCTGTTTTATTTCAAAAGTCATTGCAAACTCAAAATTACTTGGAGCTCAGATTGGCAAAATAGTAATAATAATTTGCTCAAAACATATTTGTGATTTATCAAATGAATTTTCCCTCATATTATAATGTCTTCTCTGTCTAAATGCCAACTTAGTGCTAATTATAGCAGAATTATGCTCATCGAGAAATCAAAGTAAAGTGCCAAAATCTACATTGCAAAGGTGAAAAGATAGTTGAGGTAAATTAGGAAGTATTAATTTGCATATGTCAAACCTGGTTTCAAGATCTGAAGGTAGTAGGAGGCAGGAAAGACTGAAGAAAGTTCGGACTTCTGCGGATTTGATGTCCTGGATAGAATTAGACTGCAACAAATCAATATTTCTGCGTGGATGTGTAGGGAGGAGGAAGAGCATATTTGAAGTTTAGGAGAAATAAAGGAAAAGAGTTCAGAATGGAACACTAATTGTAGTAGCAATAAAACAGAGAAAGATGAGAAACGATCTGGTGGAATGAAAGGGGTTGGAGGTTAGTGGTAAGATAGGAATTGCTTATAAGACAATAAACCATTCTTTGTATTCTGTGCAGGAGTGCAGGATAGGTGCAAGATGCTGAAAGCTAAAATTAGAGTAGATAACTCCAGTTGAATTTTGAGCTCTACCAAAGGTGCAAAGGACCAAATAGTCCTCTTCTGTTGTGTTGTAGCCTCTATGGGGGTAACTTTAAACCCCTAAAATGGGTGGGTTTGTGTCGGGTGGGAAGTTAAAATTTAAAAGATTTCAAACTCGAACACAATACACCTCGAACCCACCCACTTCCAATTTTAATGGAGGCGGGATGTGGGGGGTGGGCCATGTGGTGGCAAGCGACCAATCTGCTCTCAGGAGATGATTCAGTCAGTAAAAATAATTAAGGAGTCTGCGTGCTTCCATGTTAACATGCTTTCTATTTTCAACTCATGTCGGCCGGATCAATTCCCCCACAGTCCCGATGACATGCACTCAGTCCTATTAATTAGTTAATAGCACATTTCACAGCCCAGTGATCAAACAGTTGAGCCAAAGTGATTGTTACCATTTCATGCAAATATGTGATGAGTTTCACCTGTTATCAGGCAGATTGTGAGATAGGATGTCCACCTGGCCAAGGTGGCCATTAACCGGTCCAGGCAGCGGGCGGTCGAGGGGGTCGTTCAGCCCGACTGCCTGCCTCTCTTCTGTGGTTACATTCATGCCAGGGTGTCCCTGGACATAGAGCATGCGGTGTCCACCGGTACGCTCACGTCCTTTCGCAACAGGTGGGCACCGGAGGGACGGGAGTGCATCATCAGCCCTGGCAACCAAATTTTAATTTGATTAATTTAATGTCCAAAGTTTAATTATTAATGTGTTGGTTCTAGTGCCCCTTTTAAGGGGGGGGGTTGGCACTTGATTTATAATTTACTTAAAATAGTGGTAGGATGTCCATAACAAGGCACAAGCCAGTACCAGCCAAAAGCAAAAGTTGCTGGTTAGCTGATTAACTGTAATATTTATTCTAGTTACTAGATCCCTTAGGCACAATTCTTCAATTGCTAATATGATGAAAAAAGGTCTTACTTCCATCTTGGAATATACTATAATATTTATTATTGGAAAACTAGTACAAACAAAGTACTTGTGTTTCACACATAGTAATAAGAATATTCCAACTTCTATCAGTGACAATAATGACGACATACAAGGTCACATTGCCACATTGAGTCCTTACATGGATTTCCAAGCATTGGAATCTTTTGTTCTCCATTGTAATATATCCACTGTCAAAACCTCAAGAGTCCATGAAGGAGTTCCCATTTGTCTAGTTTTCAAGCTGTTTGGACTCAGAGGGAAAAGAGAGAAAACATGACACAAACACAATGTGAAATGATGCAACACGTTACGTGGAAAGTGTTGCGTGGAAAGCTACCATGACAACTCAGTACTTAAGTGGTTAAAGCAGAATTTTTCAAAGATGCTTTATCTCCTATTATGTTATTACACAAATCAAACCCACTGAATAGGCTTCATTATGATTGGCATTTTAAATAGTTGCTCTAAAATATTTTGGATTGACATCAGATGTATTCTTGTGTGATTTTGTGTGCTTTGCTTTTTTTCGTATATATATATATATATATATAGAAACATAGAAACATAGAAAATAGGTGCAGGAGTAGGCCATTCGGCCCTTCTAGCCTGCACCACCATTCAATGAGTTCATGGCTGAACATTCAACTTCAGTACCCCATTCCTGCTTTCTCGCCATACCCCTTGATCCCCCTAGTAATAAGGACCTCATCTAACTCCTTTTTGAATATATTTAGTGAATTGGCCTCAACAACTTTCTGTGGTAGAGAATTCCACAGGTTCACCACTCTCTGGGTGAAGAAGTTCCTCCGCATCTCGGTCCTAAATGGCTTACCCCTTATCCTTAGACTGTGACCTCTGGTTCTGGACTTCCCCAACATTGGGAACATTCTTCCTGCATCTAACCTGTCTAACCCCGTCAGAATTTTAAATGTTTCTATGAGGTCCCCTCTCATTCTTCTGAACTCCAGTGAATACAAGCCCAGTTGATCCAGTCTTTCTTGATAGGTCAGTCCCGCCATCCCGGGAATCAGTCTGGTGAACCTTCGCTGCACTCCCTCAATAGCAAGAATGTCCTTCCTCAGGTTAGGAGACCAAAACTGTACACAATACTCCAGGTGTAGCCTCACCAATGCCCTGTACAACTGTAGCAACACCTCCCTGCCCCTGTACTCAAATCCCCTTGCTATGAAGGCCAACATGCCATTTGCTTTCTTAACCACCTGCTGCACCTGCATGCCAACCTTCAATGACTGATGTACCACGACACCCAGGTCTCTTTGCACCTCCCCTTTTCCTAATCTGTCACCATTCAGATAATAGTCTGTCTCTCTGTTTTTACCACCAAAGTGGATAACCTCACATTTATCCACATTATACTTCATCTGCCATGCATTTGCCCACTCACCTAACCTATCCAAGTCGCTCTGCAGCCTCACAGCATCCTCCTCGCAGCTCACACTGCCACCCAACTTAGTGTCATCCGCAAATTTGGAGATACTACATTTAATCCCCTCATCTAAATCATTAATGTACAGTGTAAACAGCTGGGGCCCCAGCACAGAACCTTGCGGTACCCCACTAGTCACTGCCTGCCATTCTGAAAAGTACCCATTTACTCCTACTCTTTGCTTCCTGTCTGACAACCAGTTCTCAATCCATGTCAGCACACTACCCCCAATCCCATGTGCTCTAACTTTGCACATCAATCTCTTGTGTGGGACCTTGTCGAACGCCTTCTGAAAGTCCAAATATACCACATCAACTGGTTCTCCCTTGTCCACTCCACTGGAAACATCCTCAAAAAATTCCAGAAGATTTGTCATGCATGATTTCCCTTTCACAAATCCATGCTGACTTGGACCTATCATGTCACCTCTTTCCAAATGCACTGCTATGACATCCTTAATAATTGATTCCATCATTTTACCCACTACCGATGTCAGGCTGACCGGTCTATAATTCCCTGTTTTCTCTCTCCCTCCTTTTTTAAAAAGTGGGGTTACATTGGCTACCCTCCACTCTATAGGAACTGATCCAGAGTCAATGGAATGTTGGAAAATGACTGTCAATGCATCCACTATTTCCAAGGCCACCTCCTTAAGTACTCTGGGATGCAGTCCATCAGGCCCTGGGGATTTATCGGCCTTCAATCCCATCAATTTCCCCAACACAATTTCCCGACTAATAAGGATTTCCCTCAGTTCCTCCTCCTTACTAGACCCCCCGACCCCTTTTATAACCGGAAGGTTGTTTGTGTCCTCCTTCGTGAATACCGAACCAAAGTACTTGTTCAATTAGTCCGCCATTTCTTTGTTCCCCGTTATGACTTCCCCTGATTCTGACTGCAGGGGACCTACGTTTGTCTTTACTAACCTTTTTCTCTTTACATTTCTATAGAAAGTTTTGCAATCCGTCTTAATGTTCCCTGCAAGCTTCTTCTCATACTCCATTTTCCCTGCCCTAATCAAACCCTTTGTCCTCCTCTGCTGAGTTCTAAATTTCTCCCAGTCCCCAGGTTCGCTGCTATTTCTGGCCAATTTGTATGCCACTTCCTTGGCTTTAATACTATCCCTGATTTCCCTTGAGAGCCACGGTTGAGCCACCTTCCCTTTTTTATTTTTATGCCAGACAGGAATGTATAATTGTTGTAGTTCATCCATGCAGTCTCTAAATGTCTGCCATTGCCCATCCACAGTCAACCCCTTAAGTATCATTCGCCAATCCATCCCAGCCAATTCACGCCTCATACCTTCAAAGTTAGCCTTCTTTAAGTTCTGGACCATGGTCTCTGAATTAACTGTTTCATTCTCCATCCTAATGCAGAATTCCACCATATTATGGTCACTCTTCCCCAAGGGGCCTCGCACAACGAGATTGCTAATTAATCCTCTCTCATTACATAACACCCAGTCTAAGATGGCCTCCCCCCTAGTTGGTTCCTCGACATATTGGTCTAAAAAAACATCCCTTATGCACTCCAGGAAATCCTCCTCCATCGTATTGCTTCCAGTTTGGTTAGCCCAATCTATGTGCATATTAAAGTCACCCATTATAACTGCTGCACCTTTATTGCATGCACCCCTAATTTCCTGTTTGATGCCCTCCCGAACATCACTACTACTGTTTGGAGGTCTGTACACAACTCCCACTAACGTTTTTTGCCCTTTGGTGTTCTGTAGCTCTACCCATATAGATTCCACATCATCCAAGCTAATGTCCTTCCTAACTATTGCCTTAATCTCCTCCTTAACCAGCAATGCTACCGCACCTCCTTTTCCTTTTATTCTATCCTTCCTGAATGTTGAATACCCCTGGATGTTGAGTTCCCAGCCCTGATCATCTTGGAGCCACGTCTCCGTAATCCCAATCACATCATATTTGTTAACATCTATTTGCACAGTTAATTCAACCACCTTATTGCGGATACTCCTTGCATTAAGACACAAAGCCTTTAGGCTTGTTTTTTTAACACCCTCTGTCCTTTTAGAATTTTGCTGTACAATGGTCCTTTTTGTTCTTTGCCTTGGGTTTCTCTGCCCTCCACTTTTCCTCATCTCCTTTCTGTCTTTTGCTTTTGCCTCCTTTTTGTTTCCCTCTATCTCCCTGCATTGGTTCCCATCCCCCTGCCATATTAGTTTAACTCCTCCCCAGCAGCACTAGCAAACACTCCCCCGAGGACATTGGATATACCCAGACATCTGGCTCTTGGATGTTAAAGAAAAGCAGCGTTCCAATTCTTCTAGAGAAAGGAGATCAGTGCCAAGGAGAAATACACATTGAAAGAGCTTTGGGTAGAACATGCAGAGGAATGAACCCCTTTGAAGTAAGGAAAAGGTTTTTTCTTATTTCTTTCAAAAGCGTGATTTTTTTTTCATAAGATATCTAAATTTTGAAGGTAGCTTTCAAAATATAAGCAGAGAAATGTATTGTACTGCACTATCTTTCTTAATCCATTTTTTTCTATGTATCTGTTCCTCTCTCATCAAATTGCTCCCCTCTTCCTTCTAATCTTCTGACTGGGGGCAATTTTCAAATGCCACTTGCCAGTTACCCACCTGAAAAAGAGGCGACTGAGAAAGCAAAATCAGGTAGGTACCTTGGACACCCATGGCCACTAGATTCAATTTTCAGACACCCAGCACTTCCACCCAGAACAGGCAGAAGGCTGTTTAAATATCGAAATTGGATTCCTAGACCCAGTTGTGCCAGGCGGAGTGGCCTAACCAACAATGCTTAAGCGATCGCTGGAGTCTGCTCCAAAAACAGCCTGGGAAATCTATTTGTGGAAATATATGTGGGGCCATACAAGTTTGCTCCTCCAGGTCCCACAAAACTAAAGTGACCCATTGCCAGACTGTTGTCAGCACTCCCAACATCCCCACCACCAGATCCGACCTGCTCTATGCAGAAACTAGCCGACCTTTGGCCTTCCAAAACCAGTGAGCTGCAATGGTGTGCCTGTTTGGTGCTTGGGACTTTCTGGTTAAATGTAAATAAGACCTGAACCTGAAAATGGTTTTGGCCTCCCGATGGTGGTTTTGGACAGGTGCCATGGATGCATCGCTGACTTTATGCCCTTTTTGGACTGAAGTTGAAAATGACTCCCATTATCTCTTTGCTGAGATATAGTTCCATGAACACTTTTAATATGAAACCAAGTGCCCATTATTTAATGTGCGAGTCACAAAAGTAAACGTTGGCAAACCATCCAACTGTAGACGCATCCGTTAGCATAGCATTTTGCCAACAGCGGATGGTATATAGCAGTTGAGATCATAGGTGATGCCAATTTTTAAGTTTGTTTGACGTCAAATAAATAGTTTACATGAGTGTATAATCTGTATGTGTGAATTAGGTGAAATTGTTTTAATTGCTTTGATATACTTCATTGTTTGTCAAATGTTCCTGCAATGTAAATTGTACATTCGAATGCAATATCAATTTTGCCTGAAAATCAGTACTTCAAGATCAAGAAGTTAAAAGTTGGAGTATAAAACATTTCAGAAGTTCACTCTGAATTTTATTATATAATCAGATGAAGGACTCCAGTTCTTGTTTGAGCTGTTACAATGCAATACATTACGGCACAATACATTAAAACCAAAAGTGATATGTGAATATGAAACATACTGAATACTGGCTTTGTGTTGCCAGAAGTCAGGATTTTGTTCAGTGAACCATCATTAACCATTATATTGCTTCAGAAGTAATTGCACAGAGTAATTGTCCCAGTGTAGACTTGTTTATCGTCTGCATAGTTAGATATTTACATTTTAAGTATTTGCTGATCTTTTGTGCTTCATTTTCTTAATTATAATATTTGCAAACCCATTAATTGATTTAATCTGCCAAACATATGGCTCAGTTTAATCTGTCTCATTCCATAGTGAGTTAAGTAGGGTAATGTGAAGCAACTTTAAATCCAGAAAACAGCAATAATTGTATTTATATAGCGCCTTTAACAAAGTAAAATGCCCCAAGGCGCTTCACAGGAGTGTGATCGAACAGAATTTGACACCGAGGCACATAAAGAGGTATTTGGGCAGATGTTTGGTCAGAGGGGTAGGTTTTAATGAACATCTTAAAGGAGGAATGAGAGGAAGAGCAGTGGAGAGGTTTAGAGAGGGAATTCCAGAGCTTAGGGCCTTGACAGCTAAGGGCATGGCCGCCAGTGGTGGAGTGCGTGGAATTGGGGGTGCTCAAGAGGCCAGAGATAGGGAGGGGTGAGACCTTAGAGGGATTTGAAATCAAGGATGAGAATGTTAAAATCGACTGCTCTTTACTGGGAGCCAATGTAGGTCAGCAAGCACAGGGGTGATGGGTGAACAGGACTTGGTGTGAGTTAGGACATGGACAACAGAGTTTTGGATGACCTCAAGTTTACAGAGAGTAAAAAGTGGAAGGCCGGCCGGGAGCGCATTGGAATAGTCAAGTCTAGAGGTAACAAAAGCATGGATGAGGGCTTCAGCAGCAGATGGGCTGAGGCAGGGGCAGAGACGGGCGATGTCACGTATGTGGAAATAGGCGGTCTTAGTGATGGCGCAGATATATGGTCAGAAGCTCATTTCGGAGTCAAATATGACAACATGGTTGTGAACAGTGTGGTTCAGCCTCAGTCAGTTGCTGAGCACAGGCATGGAGTCAATGGCTAGGGAACGGAATTTGTGGCGGGGTCTGAAAACAATGGTTTCGGTCTTCCTAATATTTATTTGGAGGAGATTTCTGCTCATCCAGTACTGGACGTCGGACAAGCAGTGTAACAAATTAGAGACAGTGGAGGGGTCAAGAGAGGTGATGGTGAAGTAGAGCTGGGTATCATCAGCGTATATGTGGAAACTGACACTGTGTTTTTGGATGATGTCACCGAGGGGCAGCATGTAGATGAGAAATAGGCGGAGGCTACGGATAGATCCTTGGGGGACCCCAGAGGTATCGGTGTGGGAGTGAGAAGAGAAACCATTGCAGGTGATTGGCTGGCTATGACGAGATATATAAGATTGGAACCGGGCTGAGTATAGTCCCACCCAGCTGGACGATTCTGGAGAGGCATTGGAGAAGAGTGGTGTGGTCAACCGTGTCAAAGGCTGCAGACAGGTCGAGAAGGGCAAGAAAGGATAGTTTAGCATTGTCATAGTCACAAAGGATGTAATTTGTGACTTTGATAAGACCTGTTTTGGTTCTGTGGCAGGGGCAGAAACCTGATTGGAGGGATTCAAAGATGGAGTTCCAGGAAAGATAGGAACAGATTTGGGAGGTGACAACATGTTTAAGGACTTTGGAGACAAAAGGGAGATTGGAAAGGGGGGCAGTTTGCAAGGACGGAGGGATCAAGGGCTTGTTTTTGAAGATGGGGGTGATAACGGCAGATTTGAAGAAAAGGGGACAGTACCTGAGAAAAGAGAACTGTTAACAAAACCAGCTAACATAGGAGCTAGGAAGGGAATTTGGGTGGTCAGCAGTTTAGTGGGAATAGGGTTGAGGGAGCAGGAGGTGGATCTCATGGACAAGATAAGCTTGGAGAGGGCATGAGGGGAGATAGAAGAAAATCTACAGAAAGATGAGCGAGTTCAGGGCTTGGGGGCAGAGTGGGAGTGATGGTGGGGGGGCGGGGTGGGGGTGACGGTGGGGAGCGGGGTGGGGGGGACGACCTTTGAGGATGCTTGGCCCGGTGGGCGAGGGAATGGGAAGTATGAAGCAAAGGCAGCTGAACAAATGGTCTCAATCTTAGTAACAAAGTAGTCTATGAGCTCCTCACACTTGTTGTTGGAGGTGAGGGTGAAGGAGAGGATTTTAAGATGACGATTTTCAGTACAAAAAAGAAACTGGGCATTATCTTAGAATTCCAAGATGATCCTGGAATAGTGAACAGTTTTGGCAGATGAGAGCAAGACTCGATAATGCTATATGTGGTCCAGCCAGATCTGGCAGTGAATGGCTAAACCAGTTGACCATCATATTTGTTCAAGTCTGCGTCCCTTGGACATAAAAGAGTGGATATGTGAGCCAGAACAAGGAGAATGGCCAGGGTGAGAGAGAATAATGGTTTTAATGAGCACTCGGGCATCAAAAGTGGAGGTGAGGATGTGGTTGAGCAGGTTGGTAGATGCAGAAATGTAATGTTGAATGGCTGTCCCACATCATAAGTTGCTCTTAAGTCCCATGTCCTGTAGTCCATTAACAGTATTTTGATCGTTCAAAACACAATCAACTCCTATTACATCTAAAAAAGTCAAAAAAGTGGAAATTGCAGATGTGAAACAAAAATAGAAAATGCCAGAAATGTGCAGCAGGCTGATCAGCTCCAAATGAGAAAGACGGATTAGCATTTCAGGTCTATCCTTTCATCATAAAATCTAGTATTCCTGTTTATTTCTGCTCCACACTACAATGAAAAATACAGCCCGCTAGTGGATTATAGTCCTATTACTTGAAGGTGACCACCCTTATTGCCCTGATGATGATCGAGGCCAATGCAAGAGAACACGCTCTTTCACATATTTCACAGACCCAAACAGTACACCTTAGGTCGACAGGTTGTTCATGCTTCTGCGGTTGCCACTATGTTTTCAGGAGATCAGGGTGCAGGTCCTTCTGCCAGCTGATGCCCCAATGTACCACTGCTCATTAGTGTACGCTATCAGCTTTTCCCAGCTGCTGACATTGATATTATGTAGCTCGAGATTGTGCTCGAGTGTGTTCTTATCTCCTTTTCACTGTCCACAGTGCTTCCGCTTGCCCTTTTCCAGATCACTGTGCAGGATTCTTTTTGGCATTTGAAGTATTCAACGCAGACCAGTGCAGCTGTGGTCATATCTGCATCAGCTCAATATTGATGCACTTAGTGCACTTAAAGATCTTGCACTTGTCCTGATACTTGATGTGCAGGCGTTTCAAGGTGAAACTTGTCAAACTGGTGAATGTGACGGTGGTGACATGTCCAGGACTTGCATCCATATAGACTTCTCCCCTTTCAGGTTTGCTCTCAGCATGATTCTACGATATTTCCTGACCTGACTTTTCATTCTTCTGAATGTACAACTAGCTTTTCTGAAATAAGAGTTGATTGCTATTAGCACATCATTTGACAACACTCTACTCCAGTAAATAAACAGTTGACAACATTGAGATCATATTGGCAATGGTGATAGTTACTTTGATGGCACATTGTTAATCTCTATCTATTTTCCACATTGGCTGATCAATGCAGCACCAACCTCTGCATAACACTCAAAAGTCCTAGGCAGTCAACAACCTTACTCCAGTGAAAGTAAAATATATACAGATACATTTAGATTGTTAATGGGTTTTGGAGAAAATAAAACATTATAAATAAGCAACTTCACCAGATGGTCCAGAGCACATTATTTCATTTGTTTTTGTTAACTTTCGTGAAATACGCTCATTACTGGTATCCTATGGTATTTTTAAATTATCCTCGCAGCTGCGGCTTAGGTTATTGTGCATCATACACTATAAATCCAGTATGATTTTTATGTATTCAAAACTTCAGTTTAAATGAGGCATATAGATAAACAGCACAATTTAGCAGCAAGTGGTTAATTCCTCTGACTAATGTGGTGAGGATGTGGCAGCTGAATAACGTGAATATTGCTACAGCAATCCAGTGATAAATATGAATCAAGAACTTGGTGTGCGTTCCTTTTTCATATTGTGCTAATATCATCATGTAACAACAAAAAAACCCAAGAGATCTAAAACAATCTTTTTAATTGTTTTTTCAGCTAATTACAAAATGTGGGGAAAATTACGCAATATTCTCAACACAAGAAGATCTAATACGATAGCAATAATTGGTATTTTGCAATATCAATTTGAAGATAGCTATTTGTGTACTAACGTAAGGTTTCAATAAAAGAGTCAACCAGAGAACTCCGTATATGCCTAGTAAGTGTTTTAAATAGCTTTTATTTCCCTGGCTCCTCTTATTTGTTTTATGAAGGGTCTGTCTGTTCTATTTATTATAATGTTACTCGCATTTTTTGAAGTCCACAATCTCCATCAAAGTCTTATACCAGGGCGACTCAAGGATTTTATTCCATACTATACCCCCGAGTGATGAGATGTGAGTCTGCACTTGTGATTTGACACAACCAGTTCCTGATTTCAATCATGCAACTGTGAGCATTTGCCAAGTGCAGGTTGGACTTCTCACATAGGAGGGAACAAAAACTGGAGGACCAATAGTTGCATTTAGGAATTACACTTTAATATATCACTTTTACTTGATGTTTGGAAAGTGGAATAATCCTGCCTTATCGTAAAGTTTCATTGCCTATTGTTGCTGGAGAATAAAAAAAGGAAGAGGAACAGCATTGAATCTCTGGTCAGTTAGCATCTCAGGACTGAAGATGCAGTGAATGGAGGCCGAGCGAAATACAGTCTACTCTTAATTCAAAGTTGCTTAATTCAAATGATCTATTGATTAAAATTATGCAAATAATGTCCTCGGTGTTGGTCAAATCAAACTTGAACTACTGGATGGTTTTTCCAAACAAAACGTGACTTTGAATTAACAGAAGATTGAATGAAGCAAAACAAATTTGCTAAGGACTGTAGATGAATGGGGAATGGTTACAAATGGCTCTTGGACCATGAGCTAGGATCGTGAGTGGCAATCTTTTGTTTACATTGATGTGGCGGATGTCTGGCTGGCACTGGCAGTGCATTTTTGGGGCCAGCCTGAGGAAAATTGAGGCACCATATTGGCTCGCAAAGTAGTACATAGCTCACAATTTAAGTAGCTGAATAGATGATGTTGAACCACTGTAGTGGTGCTGAGCTCCTCAAACAAAGTATTATCCCTGTAATCAATGAGCCTGTGACTTCAATACACCCACGTGTTCTCTTTAATCATGCAAATAAAGTGGTAAAGAAAGAAAGAGAACCACATATGCCGATTTAAGGAAATATATTTCATGATTAAGTAATCAATCAGCCAAACTGATTCCGTGCTACTTATTCCATTTTTAGACTGTTGTCGTTAGTGTTACGATTATATCTGTGCAAATAACATTTTTGTTAATTCAATCATTGGATGTGGGTGTTGCTGTCAAGGCTAGCATTTATTGCCCATCCCTAATTGCCCTTGAAAAGGAGGTGGTGAGCTGCCCTCTTGAACTGCTGCAGTCCATGTGGTGAAGATACTCCCACAGTGCTGTTAGGGAGGGAGTTCCAGCATTTTGACTCAGTGATGACGCAACGGCAATATATTTCCAAGTCAGGATGGTGTGTAACTTGGAGGGCAGCCTGCAGGTGATGGTGTTCCCATGCGCCTGCTGCCCTTGTCCTTCTAGCTGGTAGAGAGGTTGCGCATTTTGGAGGTGCTGCCGAAGAGACCACCAAAAGCAGACTGTTGTGTTCATACTCATTTATTTATTTGTTACAGCTCACAGGACTGGCATTAGGACCCTGCAGGAGCTATTCACAGTTGCTGTATTCATTCTGGTTCATGCTGGTTTGGGACACCATTTTGGGTTGTATAAAAGCACAGTTAAGTTACTTTTCTCCTGGTTCAGTTTGTCAGTTACTTACGCATACACAACATCATTTGGCAATGAGGATGACTCAAATTAACCTTCCTACCCAGCCCCCCACCTTTCCTCTCCACACCCGGGAACCCTCCAATTCCGTGGCCGAGATGGATAAAATGTTTTTCTACATACATCACGGCGAGTGGGTTAGACGGTAACAATGTAACATCAGCTCACCGTCGTGCAATACTTATCCACTGCCTCGGCACCGAAGGCCAACGCATCTTTGGCCAAATCGAAGATACGGAGTCCAACGACAAAACGGTAAGTGCCCTAGAGAACTATTTTGGGCCAAAGAAAAGTATTGTGATGGAGAGATACCAATTTCGTAAAAGGGGACAAGGTAACAGTGAACCAATCAAATAGTACATCATTTCATTAATTGAACTGGCCGCAACATATAACTTTTTAACACTTACAGAGGAAATTATCAGGGATCAAATGATTGAGAAAATAATGATCCCTCACATTCGGGAACGCTTGCTAATGGAGAATGACAAATTGTCATTGGGCAAAGCAACTAATTTGGCCATCCAAATCGAATCAACGTTTTCCGATTCAAAAGCGATCAAATTCCCTGCTCCCCCTGTGCAGCAGACTTCAGCTACAGCCCATGTGCAAGGCATTTGTCCAAAGCGAGAATCACAGCAGAGACCCAGGGCTAGTAATAAGCCACCCGCTACGGATCACAGGCTTAACTTCCACTGCTTTAACTGTGGGGACAAATCACACTCAGCAAAGAGTCCTAACTGCCCTGCACATGGGAAGAAATGCTCTGCATGTGGTAAAATGAACCATTTTGTTAGTGTCTGTCGCTCATCGCAGCATATTCGACATGTGGACAACTCTGATACTGATGAACACAGTATGGTTCACACCGCTAGTGACATTTTGCTCATCGGTTCAGGCAAATTCAAGGACTGTGAGGTAAACATTGACGGCACGCCCTGCTGCCTCCTCATTGACCTTGGAGCCAAAGTCTCCATATTGAGTGAGCTGTGTACGAAACCTAATTCACGCACTGTCAACTGCAGCCCGCAACTCCCATTCTACATGCGTACTCTGACTACAAAATTGAAGTACTTGGGGTCATATCTGTCCCGATAGACTACAAGGACATAACATTGAAGAACTTTCCATTTCATGTCGCGAAGGTACGAAGCCTCATGGGTGTTGATCTGTTTGACAAGCTTGGGTTCATGACCCAACTGGCAAACTTGTGTACATGGTGGACTTTGACAAGCAGTAGCCCTCAATTTTCGCAGGGTTTGAAGTGATAACAAAATTCTGACACCATCCCCGCATTGACCCTTCCGTCAAACCAGTTACACAGCAACTTCGCCGTCTCCCATTTGCGGTTCGCAACCAAGTATCTGCAGAATTAATGTGACTCGAATCTCAGGGAATCATTGAGAGCATTGACTCCTCACTCGGGATCTCGAACTTAGTCATTGCTTGGCCTAAAAATGGGGAGATCCGCCTATGCATCGACCTGAAAGAGGTCAACAATTTTGTCGGCATCCTATTTAAAAAAAGAGGCCGACAAAAAGCAGGAATCTATAGACCAGTTAGCCTAACAGCTGTGGTTGGGAAAATGTTGGAGACCATTGTAAAGAAGTAGTAGTAGGACATTTGGAAAAGCATAATTCAGTCAGGCAGAGTCAGCATGGATTTATGAAGGGGAAGTCATGTTTGACAAATTTGCTGGAATTCTTTGAGGATGTAACAAACAAGGTGGATAAAAGGGAACCAGTGGATGTGGTGCATTTGGACTTCCAGAAGGCATTTGACAAGGTGCCACATAAAAGGTTACTACACAAGATAAAATTTCACGGGGTTGAGGGTGATATATTAGCATGGATAGAGGATTGACTAACAAGCAGAAAACAGAAGTCGGGGTAAATGGTTCATTCTCGGGTTGGCAATCAGTAACTAGTGGGGTGCCGCAGGGATCAGTGCTGGGACCCCAACTATTTACAATCTATATTAATGACTTGGAAGAAGGGGCCGAGTATAACGTAGCCAAGTTTACTGACGTTACAAAGATGGGAAGAAAAGCAATGTATGAGGAGGACACAAAAAATCTGCAAAAGGACATAGACAGGCTAAGTGAGTGGGCAAAAATTTGGCAGATGGAGTATAATATTGGAAAGTGTGAGGTCATGCACTTTGGCAGAAAAATCAAAGAGCAAGTTATTATTTAAATGGAGAAACATTACAAAGTGTTGCAGTACAGCGGGACCTGGGGGTACTTGTGCATGAAACACAAAAAGATAGTATGCAGGTACAGCAAGTGATCAGGAAGGCCAATGGTATCTTGGCCTTTATTGCAAAGGGGATGGAGTATAAAAGCAACAAAGTCTTGCTACAGCTATACAAGGTATTGGTGAGGCCACACCTGGAATACTATGTGCAGGTTTGGTTTCCATATTTACAAAAGAATATACTTGCTTTGGAGGCAGTTCAGAGAAGGTTCACTAGGTTGATTCTGGGGGTGAGGGGGTTGACCTATGAGGAAAGATTGAGTAGATTGGGCCTCTACTCATGGAATTCAGAAGATTGAGAGATGATCTTATTGAAACGTAGAATATTATGAGGGGGCTTGACAAGGTGGATGCAGAGAAAATGTTTTCACTGATGGGGGAGACTAGAACTAGGTGGCATAATCTTAGAATAAGGAGCCGCCCATTTAAAACAAGATGAGGAGAAATTTATTTTCTCAGAGGGTTGTGGATCTGTGTAATTCGCTGCCTCAGAGAGCTTTGGAAGCTGGGACATTGAATAAATTTAAGACAGAGATAAACAGTTTCTTAACCGATAAGGGAATATGAGGTTATGGGGAGCGGGCAGGGAAGTAGACCTGAGTCCATGATCGGATCAGCCGAGATCGTGTAAAAAGGCGGATCAGGCTCGAGGGGCCGTATGGCCTACTCCTGCTCCTATTTATTATGTTATTATGTTGTTACGAAGCCATCATCCCTGACAAGAACCCTCTTCCTACCATCGACGAACTGTCTTCAGAATTCCACGGCTCAATAGCTTTTACGAAACTCGACATGCGCTGCAGTTACCTGCAAATACCGCGAGCGAAGGACAGCTAACCGCTCACGGCATTCACCACACATGATGTTCTGTATCAATATTTATGTATGCCCTACGGTCTATCTTCTGCACCAAATGCATTTCAGAAGATTGTCACTACTATGCAAGCAGGCATAGAGGGAGCCCTCAATTTGCTTGACGATATCGTCGTCCATGGACGGACAATGGAAGAACATGACCAGCAACTTCCACAGTTATAGCTAGACTTGCTACACATAACATTACACTTAATGCTGATAAGTGTACATTCGCTGCTGGAGAAATAAACTTTCTGGGCTACAGCACAAGGTTGATAACATTGATGCAATCCAGCAAATGCAGGAGGCTACCAACGTCAAAGAACTTTCATGATTCCTCGGCACTTGCAACTTCTATCTGAAGTTCATCTTGCACTACGCGCACATTGCCGAACCACTTTGCAAGTTGCTACACAAAGACGTCCCTTGGAAATGGATAGATTCCCAGGCTCAGGCATTCACCACGCTTAAGGAGAAAATCACATCCCCTCCTATCCTCATGCACTTTGATCTGAACGCTACTACGTATGTCGCCACGGATGCATCAGGCACCGCCTTGGGTGCTGTACTCTCGCAATGGATTGATGGCCTGGAATGCCCAGTCGCCTTTGCCTCTCACATGCTCTGGCCTGCAGAACGTAAATCCTCTACAGGGGAACACGAAGCACTCGCTTACATCTACGCATGTGAACGCTAGCACATCTACCTCTATGGCAGGAAATTTACCCTCCGTACGGATCACCAAGGGCTAACTACGCTATTGGCTACAACTGGATCTGGGCACAAACCACTACGAATCAGCCGGTGGTCAGATCACCTTCATCAGTATAACTTTGAAGTACAGTACATCACTGGGCACAACCACATAGCTGACATGCTCAGCCGCTCGACACCTGTTTCGGACTCTGGTGCTGACTTGTTCACAGATGATGACACATATGTCACGTCGATCATCCCTCAGTTCATCAGAAACCTTGTCTCCTGCGACGAACTCAAAACCAAACCAAAGAGTGATGCTCCAGCATGTGTGTTACTTCCTCCAGATGGAGTGGCCTAAGCAAATTCCGGAAGAGTTGAAAACATTGCACAGACTTTGCGATGAATTTTCCATTTGCAATGATGGGTGCCTAGCTCGTGGTGATAGAGCAGTAATTCCCAAGTCACTTCAACAGCGCGTTCTCTCATTGGCACATGAAGGACACCCTGGCATTGTCTGAACGAAGCAGAGATATCACGATTCAATATGGTGGCCTGGGATTGACACTCGCATCGAGGAGTTCCTCTCACACTGCGAAGCATGCCGTCTGAGCGAAAAGGCCACAAACATCCGACCAGCGCAAATGAAGCCCATCCCATGGCCACAAAGACCATGGCAACAACTTCAGTTGGATATCTTTGGTCCAGTTGAAGTAGCTCCACAGCACCAGCATTTCCTTGTTGTAGGAAGAGTAGAGCAAGGAAGGTAGTGCAGGGGTCCCCTGCGGTCATCCCCCTGCAAAACAGATACACCGCTTTGGGTACTGTTGAGGGGAATGACTCATCAGGGGAGGGCAGCAGCAGCCAAGTTCATGGCACCGTGGCTGGCTCTGCTGCACAGGAGGGCAAGAAAAAGAGTGGGAGAGCGATAGTGATAGGGGATTCAATTGTGAGGGGAATAGATAGGCGTTTCTGCGGCCGCAACCGAGACTCCAGGATGGTATGTTGCCTCCCTGGTGCAAGGGTCAAGGATGTCTCGGAGCGGGTGCAGGACATTCTGAAATGGGAGGGAGAACAGCCAGTTGTCGTGGTGCACATTGGTACCAACGACATAGGCAAAAAAAGGGATGAGGTCCTACGAAACGAATTTAAGGAGCTAGGAGCTAAATTAAAAAGTAGGACCTCAAAAGTAGTAATCTCGGGATTGCTACCAGTGCCACGTGATAGTCAGAGTAGGAATCGCAGGATAGCGCAGATGAATACGTGGCTTGAGCAGTGGTGCAGCAGGGAGGGATTCAAATTCCTGGGGCATTGGGACCGGTTCTGGGGGAGGTGGGACCAGTACAAACCGGACGGTCTGCACCTGGGCAGGACTGGAACCAATGTCCTCGGGGGAGTGTTTGCTAGTGCTGTTGGGGAGGATTTAAACTAATATGGCAGGGGGATGGGAACCAATGCAGGGAGACAGAGGGAAACAAAAAGGAGCCAAAAGCAAAAGACAGAAAGGAGATGAGGAAAAGTGTAGGGCAGAGAAACCCAAGGCAAAGAACAAAAAGGGCCACTGTACAGCAAAATTCTAAAAGGACAAAGGGTGTTAATAAAACAAGCCTGAAGGCTTTGTGTCTTAATGCAAGGAGTATCCGCAATAAGGTGGATGAATTAATTGTGCAAATAGATGTTAACAAATATGATGTGATTGGGATTACGGAGACGTGGCTCCAGGATGATCAGGGCTGGGAACTCAACATTCAGGGGTATTCAACATTCAGGAAGGATAGAATAAAAGGAAAAGGAGGTGGGGTAGCATTGCTGGTTAAAGAGGAGATTAATGCAATAGTTAGGAAAGACATTAGCTTGGATGATGTGGAATCTATATGGGTAGAGCTGCAGAACACCAAAGGGCAAAAAACGTTAGTAGGAGTTGTGTACAGACCTCCAAACAGTAATAGGGATGTTGGGGAGGGCATCAAACAGGAAATTAGGGGTGCATGCAATAAAGGTGTAGCAGTTATAATGGGTGACTTTAATATGCACATAGATTGGGCTAGCCAAACTGGAAGCAATACGGTGGAGGAGGATTTCCTGGAGTGCATAAGGGATGGTTTTCTAGACCAATATGTTGAGGAACCAACTAGGGGGGAGGCCATCTTAGACTGGGTGTTGTGTAATGAGAGAGGATTAATTAGCAATCTCATTGTGCGAGGCCCCTTGGGGAAGAGTGACCATAATATGGTGGAATTCTGCATTAGGATGGAGAATGAAACAGTAAATTCAGAGACCATGGTCCAGAACTTAAAGAAGGGTAACTTTGAAGGTATGAGGCGAGAATTGGCTAGGATAGATTGGCGAATGATACTTAGGGGGTTGACTGTGGATGGGCAATGGCAGACATTTAGAGACCGCATGGATGAAGTACAACAATTGTACATTCCTGTCTGGCGTAAAAATAAAAAGGGGAAGGTGGCTCAACCGTGGCTATCTAGGGAAATCAGGGATAGTATTAAAGCCAAGGAAGTGGCATACAAATTGGCCAGAAATAGCAGCGAACCTGGGGACTGGGAGAAATTTAGAACTCAGCAGAGGAGGACAAAGGGTTTGATTAGGACAGGGAAAATGGAGTACGAGAAGAAGCTTGCAGGGAACATTAAGGCGGATTGCAAAAGTTTCTATAGGTATGTAAAGAGAAAAAGGTTGGTGAAGACAAACGTAGGTCCCCTGCAGTCAGAATCAGGGGAAGTCATAACGGGGAACAAAGAAATGGCGGATCAATTGAACAAGTACTTTGGTTCGGTATTCACTAAGGAGGATACAAACAACCTTCCGGATATAAAAGGGGTCAGAGGGTCTAGTAAGGAAGAGGAACTGAGGGAAATCTTTATTAGTCGGGAAATTGTGTTGGGGAAATTGATGGGATTGAAGGCAGATAAATCCCCAGGGCCTGATGGCCTGCATCCTAGAGTACTTAAGGAGGTGGCCTTGGAAATAGCGGATGCATTGACAATCATTTTCCAACATTCCATTGACTCTGGATCAGTTCCTATGGAGTGGAGGGTAGCCAATGTAACCCCACTTTTTAAAAAAGGAGGGAGAGAGAAAACAGGGAATTATAGACCGGTCAGCCTGACCTCAGTAGTGGGTAAAATGATGGAATCAATTATTAAGGATGTCATAGCAGTGCATCTGGAAAATGGTGACATGATAGGTCCAAGTCAGCATGGATTTGTGAAAGGGAAATCATGCTTGACAAATCTTCTGGAATTTTTTGAGGATGTTTCCAGTAAAGTGGACAAAGGAGAACCAGTTGATGTGGTATATTTGGACTTTCAGAAGGCTTTCGACAAGGTCCCACACAAGAGATTAATGTGCAAAGTTAAAGCACATGGGATTGGGGGTAGTGTGCTGACGTGGATTGAGAACTGGTTGTCAGACAGGAAGCAAAGAGTAGGAGTAAACGGGTACTTTTCAGAATGGCAGGCAGTGACTAGTGGAGTGCCGCAAGGTTCTGTGCTGGGGCCCCAGCTGTTTACATTGTACATTAATGATTTAGACGAGGGGATTAAATGCAGTATCTCCAAATTTGCGGATGATACTAAGTTGGGTGGCAGTGTGAGCTGCGAGGAGGATGCTATTAGGCTGCAGAGTGACTTGGATAGGTTAGGTGAGTGGGCAAATGCATGGCAGATGAAGTATAATGTGGATAAATGTGAGGTTATCCACTTTGGTGGTAAAAACAGAGAGACAGACTATTATCTGAATGGTGACAGATTAGGAAAAGGGAAGGTGCAACGAGACCTGGGTGTCATGGTACATCAGTCATTGAAGGTTGGCATGCAGGTACAGCAGGCGGTTAAGAAAGCAAATGGCATGTTGGCCTTCATAGCGAGGGGATTTGAATACAGGGGCAGGGAGGTGTTGCTACAGTTGTACAGGGCCTTGGTGAGGCCACACCTGGAGTATTGTGTACAGTTTTGGTCTCCTAACTTGAGGAAGGACATTCTTGCTATTGAGGGAGTGCAGCGAAGGTTCACCAGACTGATTCCCGGGATGGCGGGACTGACCTATCAAGAAAGATTGGATCAATTGGGCTTGTATTCACTGGAGTTCAGAAGAATGAGAGGGGACCTCATAGAAACGTTTAAAATTCTGACGGGTTTAGACAGGTTAGATGCAGAAAGAATGTTCCCAATGTTGGGGAAGTCCAGAACCAGGGGTCACAGTCTGAGGATAAGGGGTAAGCCATTTAGGACCGAGATGAGGAGAAACTTCTTCACCCAGAGAGTGGTGAACCTGTGGAATTCTCTACCACAGAAAGTAGTTGAGGCCAATTCACTAAATATATTCAAAAGGGAGTTAGATGAAGTCCTTACTACTCGGGGGATCAAGGGTTATGGCGAGAAAGCAGGAAGGGGGTACTGAAGTTTCATGTTCAGCCATGAACTCATTGAATGGCGGTGCAGGCTAGAAGGGCTGAATGGCCTGCTCCTGCACCTATTTTCTATGTTTCTATGTTTCTACATGACCTGCCTTCCAAATAGCCGAAATCGCTACAAGTTCAATGACCTCATCTACTATCATCACTATTCTGCAGTGTAAGTTCACGAAGTGGGACCTCCCAGAGATCATAATCACTGATAATGGACCACAGATTGTGTCCAATCAGTTCGCGGATTTCCTCACTTGTCATGCTATTGAGCATCGCCTTACGGCTCGGTACAATCCTCAAAGCAAAGGAGGGTTGAGCGTTTTAACCGCGTCAGCAATGAGGGTTTGAAAAGCAACCTCGCAGCAGACCAAACATTTGACGAAGCGATTCAAATCATTCTCCGCACATACAGTTCGACAAAGCACTCGCTAACGGGGAAGACACCCGCTGAGCTCATGATTGGGCGGAATCTTCGCTGGCTACTGGATATTCTCAAACCCCCAGCCAAACCTACCGCAAAGATAACCACAGTCGCATCCCAGATTTCGGAACGCCAATGAAAAGCGAAGTCGTACACTGACACAAAATGACGTGCTCAAAATCCCCAACTGAAGAACGGAGATTGGGTCAGAGTTAAGCGCCCAAACCATTGTCATAAGCTCGCATCTTCACCTTCGCCTCCGAAACAGATCGGGCGAAAGTTCAGCCCTCACACCTACGAGCTCAATGATGGAACTCGATGGAACGCTCGTAGACTGATCCCAACTCACAGGCCAACAGACCAGCAGGATGGAACAGAGGCACCGTTCTGTTTCCCAACCGAAAACCTTGATCAAACACCACAAGCTCCACGCAGGTCTCAGCGTATCAGAACACAACCTAGCTATCTCAAGGACTTTGTCTGTACATAGACTATGGTTTTAAAAAGGAGGGAAATATGTTGTGTTCATACTCTATTTATTTGTTACAGCTCACAGGACGGGCATTAGGACCTTGCGGGAGCTGGTCATAGTTGCTCTATTCATTCTGGCTCATGCTGGTTTGGGACACCATTTTGGGTTGTATAAAAGCTCAGTTAAGTTAAGTTACTTTTCACCTGGCTCAGTTTGTCAGTTATTTTTGCGTACACAACACAGACCACCTTATTTAAAGGAATCATGTCATTATTAGTAAGCTAGGTATTTTGCTGAAATACTATTGCACAATTAACTGGTAGGTTTAGTAACCTTTCTTTTCATCTCTAGGGCCAGTGTTTGAATCCAGACCACACTGATGAGATGAAGGACTCTTCTTTTTGCAACCTAAATTAAATTAGTTTGGACAGTCTCAATTTAGATCCTAACATTACTAATGAGACACGATCCAAAAGAACTCCCCATAATTTCACTCTAATTGGTGCTAAACTGGAAGTTTAAACCAGAGCAACTCGTAGGGTGACTGTTGTAAGAAATGGAAATGTCATACTTGTGCAGTGCAGCAGGGTGAGACAGCTCTGCTGTTGGGGTTAAAGCATATTAATAGGGCAGAAATGAAAGAGAAATGCTCTATACCTAACCTTTGCTCTACATGACTTGGGAATAATTTATACTGACTGGGGAGTTTTAGGTAAATATGTTCTCCTTTCCCCAGCAATAGCATCCCTCACCTTCATGTATACATAATTCAAGGAAAATGCAGGGGTTTTAGCTTATCAATATAAATAGACATTCACTGTAGATTAAAGTAACATCGCCTGCAATGTTTTATTATTGTATTTCTTTAAAATACTAATCATCTGTAAAAAATAAAATTGCAAAAAAGAACAGGTTTCCTGCCAATAATGCCTAATTTGATGCAGAAAAAGCTTGAGTAGTACTGAAAGAATGCTAGAGATGATAGACAGTAATTTTGAGCATTTATAAGATTATCAGAATCCCAGAGGTATGCTATGGCTTCATTATACTGTAATAAACAAATCTCTTTTGTGATGTCCCGCTGTACATAAACTCTTTGGCTACATGCTTTCTAAGCACACAGTGAAGCCCATTGTGCACAATTTGAACTATCTATGTGTACACCAGTTGATGAGAATGATGGGGATTTTGCATTATTACAACAGCATTCTCAATGCAGGTTAATGAGAGACTTACTGGCATAAATTTGGAACTGTAAATAAAATTAAAGAAATCACCACATGATATTTACCAAATGATTGGGTGGATCTATGTTGGACAACACCACATGGATAAGACATGATGAAGGGAACAGTATTTTCTTGTTGGAAGATGACCTCTATACTCCGACAGTAGCCTGAGTTGCTAAGTGATTTGTTCAGTGTGGCAATG
This sequence comes from Pristiophorus japonicus, assembly GCF_044704955.1. NCBI lineage: Eukaryota > Metazoa > Chordata > Chondrichthyes > Pristiophoridae > Pristiophorus > Pristiophorus japonicus. The sequence goes on along the minus strand of NC_091989.1, from coordinate 40,581,324 downwards.
AGCTGTGCAGGAAGATGCCAGAATCCGATCTCTGGTCTATACTGAGTTTGGGCAGTAATAGGAATGCTACAATCTGCATTAGCATCCCCGGGTTACGAATGGAAAATATCAGCCAGGTTTCCTATTTCTGATTGGTATTCAGGGATTCCTGCTGGAAAATGCATATGTGTGGATGTGTGATGAGGACAGAGTCAGCTCCTCTCTGCCAACATTCAATGTCAAGTTAAAATTGGCTGATTAGGTGAGCTGTTGGAGGGTGGCCATGGCATGTGTACACCGTTTGTGGAGGAAATTAGCTTTAACCTAGAATCATTGAAATTTACAGCATGCCAGGAGGCCATTTTGGCCCACCATGTCCATGCCGACTGACAAAGAACTATCCAGCCGAATCCCACTTTACAGCTTCTGGTCCATAGCCCTGTTGGTTACGGCACTTCAAGTGATGAAGTAAGAGGTCTTTTTTTCCAACCATACTTTCTTATGTTCTTAATTCATAGTATTCTCGAAATAAATAAATCTAAATTAGAATCTTGCTGTACATTGGGTTTTGCTGTTGAGGTGCTAAATGTTCAGCCTATGCTGCTGACATGCCAAGTATACCCCATAGCAACCCAAAATATAGTGCCCATCTTCATTTTATAACAAATTTAATCCTATCCCTTGGGTATTGATGTTCTAAGTGGACAGATGGTAATTAATTTTTGTTTCCATTCATTACAAGTCCATGCCAAAGTAATTAATAAAATTAGCGATATGAAACATTCAGACCATGTTGTCTCGGACTAGATAAATTACATAGAGGTGAAATTGATCATTTTTGTTCCAACAAAAGTTAAATGCAAATCATAAAATGATAGAGGATCAATTACTAATTCAGGCAGCCCCATGATAAAGCACATTAATGTATCAATGCCTGAAGCCATAGAGAGGTGTGTCATATGTCACCTACAATTCCCTACACATTCCAAGACAGGATGCTTTACACAAATTAGTAGACATAATACAAATCACATTGTTGCATTTTATCTTGTATAAATAATGATTAGAAATTTGCAGAATATTGATTTTTTTTTCTTCCTGAGTGACCTGACCTGATCTGATTTTCAACAATCCTTTAGTAGTAATATTTCGAAATGACACCTAACATCATCAAAGATGGGGGTCAGCAAGTGGAGGGTTAACTGGACCACAGTGTAACAGCTATTCCTGCCCTCCTTGTGATGGCTGATTCAAGAGTGACACTTCCAGAGTACTGGAGAGAGATTGGTGTTGAAGTTCCTCCTTTTTTAATCACTCAGGTTAATATTTTCAAATCAAATTCTTGTTTGCAATATGTGGTGTATGTAGCACACAAATCACTGACTCCACACGGTCTGGTGTAAATCTAACTGCTGTGACCTTCGTCCTTTATTGTTCAGCTCCAGAGTGCCTCTCTCAGGTGTGATGGTCAGCCTTATATAGCACCTGTTGCAGGTACTACCAGGGTTTCCCACCACAGCGCCTTCTGTGGTGTGGCATAGTGCTTACATTACATTTAAGGTACTGGGACGATACACACATCATTACATAACATCACCTTCCCCCCCCACCAGGACGCAGGACAACGATACACACATCATTACATAACATCACACTTGTCCAACGGAAGGCAGGTGGGCATAGACAGTGCATTAGTATGGTACATATTATCTGGTACATTAACTGGTTATTGACTGGTAACGGATCCTTGATTTCCTTGTTAGCCGTCATCATTAATTGTACTTCATCCATTATTTTACACAAATACAGTGACCATTCAGCATTAAAAAAGTAATTCTTATTATAAATTCACAATCTCACATTAACATAGCTCATTTTAGACTCGCTCTGCCTTACAGAAGTCCTTTGTGGGAACCACCTCTTGGTAAGGCCCTTTTAAGACTCCGGGTGCATTTCCTTTCTAAGGCGCCATCTTTGATGCAGGAGGATTCCAAAAGGCTTCTCCTTGGGCGCCGCCATCTTTGATGCTCTGCTGCTCCGACACGATGCCGCTGCCATCTTCTTCGCCGCCGCTCCGGATGCCCTCCGCCGTCGCAGCCTCCGCTGCCACCTGACTTGCCGCCTCTCCTGCGGCCGTCGTGGCCTCTCCAGCGGCCGCACTTGCCGCGTCCCCCGTAGCCGCCGACCTCCAGCTGCTGCCGCCGCCCGACGCTAACAGCTCCTCGGCGGGGCTCTTCCGAACCGCCGGCCATCCTGGATCCCTCGCACCCCGCCGGCTCACTCCCCTCCCTCTGTGCAGGGTTGCTTGCCTGTGGGGGCTGAGGCTGCGGGATCTGTGTGTGAGGTCCGGGGCTGGGGCTTGCCTGTGGGGGCTGAGGCTGCGGGATCTGTGTGTGAGGTCCGGGGCTGGGGCTTGCCTGTGGGTGGATTGAGGCTGCAGCTCCAGCTCGGTCGGCGCTGCTCTCTGGGGACCCGGGGCACGGCAGCACCCCGGGGAGCAGCAGCCTGTGGGGCGATGAAGTCTTCCCAACTCCCACGGACCGTCCCCATCCACCTCCGGCCGAGGAGTGTCGGCCCATCGCCTGCAACGACCCACAGAGGTAAAGCGTGCATCTCGTCCCCTTGGGATACCTGCACCATCGCTCTGCCAAGAACAGGTATTAGTTCCCTGGTGTAGGTACGCAGCTTTGCCATGACTGGGACCAGCTTGGGTCGTGCAGCTGGGTTAATCCACAGTTTATCAAAAGTTCTCCGACTCATCAACGACGGACCCGAGCCCGTGTCCACTTCCATACTCACAGGGACTCCGTTGATTTTTACTTCCTTTATCACTGGGGGCGAATCGTCGGTACACGTGTGCAATCCAAACACCTCATCATCTTCTGCCTGCTCCTCGCTGAACAGTAGATCATCCCCCATCTCCTCAGCCACATGGTGAGTCTGATTTCTTTTACACATACGCTGAAGGTGGCCTTTCGTGTGGCAGGTATTGCATGTGTATTCCGCAAACCTGCACCGGTGAGCCCCATGGCTTCCTCCACAACGCCAGCATGGTGCTGCTTGATTGGCCCCCCTCAGCGGACTCTGAGTTCCAGGATCCCGAGGTCCATGCTCTCTGCCCCGGGCAGAGCCACGTTCTGCAGTTTTGTCCGTGGTGGGCGCTATCCTGTGGACAGTGCCTGCCAGGTTCGAGACTGTGTGGATTATTTGCTTGGTGCTGCAAGTCGAGGTCATATATGCCCGGCTGATGGTGATGGCCTTTGTCAGAGTGACTGTGGGTTCCGTGGCCAGCAGCTTGTGAAGGAGGCCCTCGTGGCCAATCCCCATGACGAAAACGTCCCGCAAAGCCTCGTCAAGGTGTGCGCCAAAATCACACGGCGCCGCGAGTCTCCTGAGGTCCGCAGCATATTTGGTGACATCCTGGCCCTCAGGTCTGCAGTGATGGTAAAATTTGTATCTGGCCATGAGGATGCTCTCCTTCGGTTTCAACTGGTCACGAATGAGTTCAGTCAGCTCCTCGTATGACTTGTCCCTGGCACTCCCAGGTGCCAGCAAATCCCTGACGAGACAATAAACCTCATCTCCACAACTGGAGAGCAATATCGCCTTACGCTTATCTCTCATTGAGTCCGTGTCCTCCGTCAGGTCATTTGCTGTGAAGTAGTACTCGAGCCTTTCCGTAAAGGCCTCCCAATCATTGCCCACGGTGAAATCCTTTAGCGAGCCCAGAGTAGCCATGGTTGCGTGGAGTTCGTCCGCTTCCTCGTTGCCAATGTGGTGTATGTAGCACACAAATCACTGACTCCACACGGTCTAGTGTAAATCTAATTGCTGTGACCTTCGTCCTTTATTGTTCAGCTCCAGAGTGCCTCTCTCAGGTGTAGTGGTCAGCCTTATATAGCACCTGTTGCAGGTACTACCAGGGTTTCCCACCACAGCGCCCTCTGTGGTGTGGCATAGTGCTTACATTACATTTAAGGTACTGGGACAATACACATATCATTACATAACACAATACTTTAGCAGTCATTTTTGATTAACAGTGAATGGATTCATGGCTTTGTTAAATGGCACATCAGAGGAATTTCAACTCCATTTAAGTACCTGCCCACTTTGTCAAGGAATATTGTCTGCCAAGGTCTGTAAAGAGTCGAAGGAGAACAGGAAATGATGTGATGATTCAAAGTCCCTATTAAAAAAGTTAAAGTGGAATTGTTCATACAGAAAGAAAAAGACTTGGATTTATATAACGCCTTTCACAACCACCGGAGGTCTCAAAGCGCTTTACAGCAAATTAAGTACTTTTGGAGTGCAGTCACAGTTGTAATGTAGGAAACCAGCAGTATGGAGGCCCTGACCTGCGTGAGAACACCAGCGGCAGGTCAGGGCCATAAAAGGAGCAGAGTTGCGGTAGCCCAGGAGCAGAGTGGAGGCCACTTAAGGGAGCAGCGCGAGCTGGTGCAGGAGGGTGACGGCAGCGAAGAGTGATGTCTTCAAGGTCCAGGTCAGTTTTTGGTGCATGGGCAGATACAGCAGGAGCAGCTAGTGATTGTGGAGGGATGTGATTGGGGCCCAGGACAGGCGCGAGGGGCAGCACGGGCCAGCCCACACTGCGATATGTTTGCGCACTAGGTCTGTGCAGCAGAGCTGGTCTCCGGTCATCTTGGATAACCCTTGCCACTAGACCAAGACCAAGCTCTGTCAAGCCCGTGTGGTGGCTGGTGTGCAACGGCCATCACACGTTAAAAAAAATCCACTCACAAGCATTTTCCCCCCTTCAGGATGTGGTTCAGGACCTTGAATATTAGGTCCTTCATTAAAACACCTGTCAACTCATCCGTTTTTGGCGTGGAAGCAAGTCATCCTCGTTTCGAGGGACTGCCTATGATGATGTGATGATGAATGTGGGAAGCGTGACAGCCAATTTGCGCACAAGCAAGCTCCCACAAACAGCAATGTGATATTGACCAGATAATCTGTTTTTGTTGTGATCAGCTGTTTATGCCTTTGCAGAAAACTTGCTAAAAATGACAAGGTTGTGCAAAAGTGAAGCACATTTTATTAGATTAACAAGTCCATCAAAGCGGCATTTCATACAGATCCAGAATATTTGAATCTAAATATGGGGGAAGAGCTGGGGCCAGCTCAGGGTCTTTTAACTTCTTGTCTTTAGGGACCCATATAAGAACTTTTACTGCACTCTTCATCCCATTTTAATTGTTTCAAAACAATTATACATTTCGTAGCAACACTCAATGCTTAAAAAGAAAGTTAAAAATAATACATAAAAGAATCATTAATAATATGTTTTTATTGACATGGCAAGTCAATGGTTTAAGAACCTGTCTTTCAACAAGTCCCATTCAGCAAACACATTAGTAAGTAATTTACATGCACATCAGAGATTACAATACTGACAGGCCACTAATGCCATTTTATTTTACTCAAGTGCAGGACAATAGTGAGTGATCTCCACTGATTTTAATAGCAGGCAGAATTATGATAATTACCTTCTACAAAAGCAAATACTGCGGATGCTGGAAATCTGAAATATTGGAAATAAAAACAGAAAATGTCAGCAATACTCAGCAGGTCAGCAGGTTGGAGAGAGAAACAGAGTTAGGACTAGAAATTGCCGAGCACCCCATTTGGGGGGCTAACTTTTGCGGGAGCGCAATTCCAGCAAATGCAAACTTGCGGTTTAGCGCTCCAGGAGGGATGTGGAGCACTAAGTCAAGCGCCACCACTTCCCTTGGAGTGTTAAACCAGGCAAGAGGGGTGGTGGCGGTGCAGCGCTGCACAATATCCAGTGCAGCGCTGCCGGGACCGGAGGCCCCTTCCCTCCCTTAAAGGGAAGGGCCATCGCTGCAAGCTCTGCAATAAATCAATTTCCCCGCTCACCGACGGCAGCTGCGATCCACATCAATCAGTCCCAAGCACTCTAACAGAGTGCAGGGCGGATCAATTGCGGCAGGGCAAATTGGAAACAAAATGCACAGAGGGTTCAAAAAACATTTCTCACCTACCTCACCAGCGATCCCTTGAAATACCGTTCCCCAAGCAGCCGGCCTACCTGACAACGCTGCTGCAGCTGCCAGTGTTGGCGCCCGGCGATGCTGCAGGAAGCAGAACCGAAGTTCGTTTCTGGGGTGGTACCGGGGTGCTACGCCCTGGATCACATCACAATCTCTGGGGTGCAGGAGATCGTGGCGTTAGGGTTCACCGCCGCCGCTAACCTGCAAGGCAATTTCGCAGGCATGGTACTCTCGCCCTGCCCGGTCGCAGAGTCGGTAGAGCCCCGTTATCGACGCCCGGAAAGCGCTAACGCGAGGCGCAAAGAAAGCCAAGTTCTCCCCCTTAATGTTTCAGTTCAATGACCTTTCCTCCGAATTACCTTCTATCCGTTTTCGGCAAGAGTAATGGCATAGCAGCGCAAAAGTCCCAGGAAAATATGGAGCAGCATAGTGGCGTAAGCCACTTACTCCATAATATCCTCTTTATTCAAGGGTCCCTACATCGTACATGCGTCATTACGATGGTACAAGTCTCCTGGAAAATCAGGGCCAATATTCAAACATTTAATAAATTGATAACTTTAATAAATAACTTCTGAATCCAGAGAAGGGAATAATACAATTGGTGCAAAATATTTAGTTTGTTTTTGCAACTGTCAAACATGACACACACCCATAATTATGATGATAATTAGTTTCATGTTTCATGCCAACAGTAATTTGTATTGGCAGCATATTACAAAAAAAGCATATGTTTCTGTGTGCTTTTCGATGCGGCTGTACCTGTCTTCGTGTGTGTTTGTATGTCTGTACATGTGGGTGTGTGTGTAAGGTATCTTTGTTTAGGCATCGGTCTCTATGTTGTGTGTTTGTGTCTCCATTGTATGTGTTTACACTAATAAAATTACTGCTTTATTTTTAAATTGATTGCAAAAGTTGTCTTGCAAAACTGGGGAAAAGTCTTTTTTTTTCTTTTTAGGCCATTTTATACTTTCTCTTCTTGTTTGTAATCTTCTGGTTTAAAACCCCCCACAAAATACAGTTTCTTCCCCCCATACCCCCGCACCCCGCCCTCCACATCTGAAATGAAGCTCAAAAATCTCATTGCTGAAATAATGTGTGTATTAAAAACTTGTAGAATAACACACCAAAGATCCCTACAGGTACAAAGAGCTTTGAGCCTGCTGAATAGTTGCAGTTTACAATCCTCAGCAGATGTATTGGCTCCTGTGGTAGTTATCAGTGTTGTTACATCAACCACTGTGAGAATAACATTGAAAGGCTGGCGATTCACAGTGGCAATCCCTTTCAAAATACAATTTAGGTTTGGTCGGAATATGAAAGCTAGCAGTGGGTAACATCACAATAGCGATGGGCTGCTGTGAAGCTGATAAGAGCCCTCCTTACCTTTAGCCCAGCAGCTTTCTGTGCCTTTCAGATCTCCTCTTGGGCTGAATGCCATATGTTAGCAGAAAGGAATCGTGGCTGCTTCTAGTTGTGGTCTTTTGAAACTCGCATGCCCAAGAATATCCCACTTTAATGAGGCTGAACCTGGATCGCTGGCAAATCCCACAATAAAATCTGTCTGACTGTGCACGGTAAATGTCACCAGCAGTGGCAATCAAGTGCAGAATAATAAACGGCATTACTTAGTAAGTGATGATTTCACTGGGGGATTCTCTGCTTGAAATAGTTTTTATTAAAAGGGAAAAAATATATTTTTTTTCTCTCTTGGTGTTTTCCAAACAGCTTTGCCACCCATTTCTAACATCAAAAATGAATGTTGGAAACCTGTAACTTTTGTCTGCAATGCAAGATTTCTTTGGTGCCACATTGCTAAGGTCATCATCATAGGCAGTCCCTTGGAATCGAGGATGACTTGCTTCCACTCTAAAAGTGAGTTCTCAGGTGGCTGACAGCCCAATGCAGGAAATACAGTCTCTGTCACAGGTGGGACAGACTGTGGTCGAAGGAAAGGGTGGGTGGGGAGTCTGGTTTGCCACTCGCTCCTTCCGCTCTCTGCGCTTGGTTTCTGCATGCTCTCGGTGACGAGACTCGAGGTGCTCTGCGCCCTCCCAGATGCTCTTCCTCCACTTTGGGTGGTCTTGGGCCAGGCATTCCCAGGTGTCGGTGGGGATGTTGCACTTTATCAAGGAAGCTTTGAGGGTGCCCTTGAAACTTTTACTCTGCCCACCTGGGGCTCGCTTGCCGTGTAGGAGTTCCGAGTAGGGCACTTGCTTAGGGACAGCACACATGCGGAAGACATTTGACACATCCTGTTCTGTCCATTTGTTTTCTTGATTTTCTTTGGCCTGGATATTGCTGTACTAATAACGGCAAAGCAGTCAGCATCGCTGTTATTACAGGGTAAAACTGACAGCAACTATTGGTGTCTGCACATGCGCAGTTAAACCCGGAAATACGGAAGTTGCTGTCAGTGGTACCCTGCTCCTACACAGGCTGCACTGTTGCAGGATTCGCTGATGGAACCTGCACAGAGATCACTGTAATGGTGTGAACTGAGGGTAATCACCCACTATTTTCACACTAAAGACAGATGAAAAAGTTAGGGCTTGTGAGTAACTGAGCTGATAATGGCATAATAAGTGATAATTACTGCTGAACAACCTCGCTGGCACTGAAAAAATAATTTTACAAGCGTAGAGTCTTATTCCCACAGAAGAAAATTAATGTTGCAGATTTTTTTTTTAAATGTACTTTTCTTTTTTTAGTTTTACTCTTGTGTCTCTCCCTTAACCCCATGTGCATGCCCCAATCTTTATTTCGCTTCCTGTACAATGATTTAAATGTAATTTATATTTCCTGTGTTTTACTTTCTACTTTGCAGCCTCCATGCTGCTTTCCTGCTCACAGGAGAGTGCCTGTGAAGGGTGCTGTCATGTATTCAACTGTCATTGTAACCCATGTATAAACTGACCTAAGTTGTACACCGTGAGAACATTGACCACTAGGTGGTGAACTTGTGGGAGACACTCCTAACCTGGACTTTCAGGTATAAAAGGGGAAGCTCCACCCACCTTCATCACTTCAGTGCTGGCTAATAAAGGTTACTGGTCACAGAGTGACCTTCTCTCAAGTATGGGCCTCGTGTGCATTTATACTGTATAGTAAGGACATATCATTGGCGACGAGAAACTGGGATTTAAACCACGCGAGCATGGCCACTAGCAGCACAGACGAGAGATACTGTGTTGGTGATGATTGGGACGATTTTATTGAGAGACTACAGCAAAGTTTCGTCACTAAGGAATGGCTGGGACAGGATTCGGCCGACAAACGCAGGGCTCATCTCCTGACGGTTTGTGGATCCAGGACGTACTCCCTGATGCAGCACCTTCTAGCGCCAGAGAAGCCGGCGGAAAAGATTTTTGAAGAGCTCAGTAAGTTGATCGGGGAACACTTTAAACCAGTGAGCAGCCTGCACATGGCGATACACCAGTTTTACATGCACCAGCGGCGAGAAGGGCAAAGCGTTCCAGACTTCGTGGCAGACCTCCGGCGACTGGCGAGCCTATGTAAGTTTCCAGATGCATGCAGAGCAGAGATTCTGCGAGTCTTTTTTATTGAGGGCATCGGGCACGCTGGGGTTTTCAGGAAACTGGGACCAAAGACTTGACCCTGGAAACGGTGGCTTTGATGGCCCAGACATTTATCTCAGGGGAGGAAGACACCAGAATGATGCTTGACAAAAATCTTGGTTTATATGCAGCAAATGGACAGGGAGTCAACATTGTTAACGTGGCACACAGTTCTCCAGGCAGACAGGGACAATCGGACATGCCCGAGCATATAGTTGAACCCAAAGGGGGAATGCAACAGAGACAATGGCTAGCTGAACGGCGATTCATGCCATCGCAAGGGATAATGCGGCCAGTAATGGGGCCATCAACACCTGTTAATGGTGCGCTTAAGGACAGTTACAGAGACAGTCAGAGACGATCGACTGGTAATGGACCTTTTGTTTCCAACAACGGCTCATGTTGGAGGTGTGAAGGCAAACACACAGCAGCCAGAGCTTGCAGGTATCAGCAATACACATGCAGAAATTGCAACGTTAGCGGTCACTTGGCGCGTATGTGCAGGAAGCCTGCAGCCAGGTTGATGTACGAGGAGGACGGGCCCGATGTAAGCCCTACGAGGTCAAATGAACACCGGGGGAAATTGCTGGAAGCTCAAGTTCAGCAAGTTCATGTGGAGCACATATACAGTTCATACACCAGGACGCCACCGATAATGATGAAAGTGCTCCTCAATGGCATCCCAGTATCAATGGAGCTAGACACAGGGGCCAGCCAGTCCCTGTTGAGTATCAAGCAGTTCGACAAGTTGTGGGCGTCCAAGGCCAGGAGGCCAAAATTATTGCCGATTGACGCACAGCTACGGACATATACAAAGGAGATCATTCCGATGCTAGGCAGCGCCACGGTAGTCGTGACCTTCAAAGATTCGGAGAACAGATTGCCACTCTGGATTGTCCCGGGGGACAGTCCCGCAATACTGGGGAGGAGTTGGCTTGCTGTCATGAACTGGAAATGGGGCGATGTCAATGCAATTTCTTCTGTGGAGCGAATATAATGCTCACAGGTCCTGAACAAATTTGACTCATTATTTCAACCCGGCATTGGCACTTTCATGGGGACCAAGGTAGTGATTCACATAAACCCGGATGCGAGGCCAGTACACTACAAGGCCAGAGCGGTACCGTACGTGATGCGGGAAAAGATAGAAGGCGAATTGGACCGCCTGCTGAGGGAAGGCATCATCTCGCCAGTCGAATTCAGTGACTCGGCGAGCCCGATTGTGCCGGTGCTCAAGGCGGATGGGTCAGTCAGGATATGTGGCGATTACAAGGCCACCATCAATCGGGTGTCACTCCAAGGCCAGTACCCGCTACTGAGAGCGGAGGACCTCTTTGCGACGCTATCCGGTGGAAAACTGTTTTCAAAATTGGACCTGACCTCAGCTTACATGATCCAGGAGCTGGCGAGTGAGTCGAAGAAGCTGACCACCATTACAACACACAAGGGATTGTTTGAGTACAACAGATGTCTGTTCGGGATTCGCTCGGCCGCCGCGATCTTGCAACGAAATATGGAAAGTCTCCTCAAGTCGATTCCAAGGATGGTGGTTTTTCAAGACGACATCCTCATCACGGGTTGCGATACTGAAGAACACCTCCGCAACCTGGAGGAGGTGCTACGCAGACTGGACCGGGTCCAGTCTGCGACTGAAAAAGGCGAAGTGCGTCTTCCTAGCTCCAGAGGTAGAATTCCTGGGGATGAGGGTAGCAGCAGACGGGATCAGACCTACTGCGTCCAAAACAGATTTACACCATTCCTCGATGTGTTTGTAAACCAATATTTAGCAAATATTTTTTCATGAAGGCAGTGCCCCAACAAGGTTGAAAATACGAACTTGCTGAGTCACCGACGGTCATTCCTGCAGTTTTAAAAAAATGGAAGAAATGAGAAAAGCCCGATTTACTTTGTAATTTATGACAACAAAATCATTAGAATGTGCAGTTTTGAAACATAATTCATGAGAATGTGAGTAAACTAATTGACATAAAATAGCAGCCAATCATGAACCACCTTTCAGTATGATCCTTTAATGCTTCTCAAACAGCTAACAAGCCACTGAACTGGCATAATAAATATTGTAATGTTTGTTAATCCTGTTGTGGGGAAGAGCTGAGCGAAATTTGAGTAAAGCTTCTTTTACTGATCAAGGCTGATGACCGATGAAAAATGCTTGGAAGAACTGTGACCTAACAAATGGATTCCTTATAGAGGATCCCACAGTACAACCTGAAGGATCAAACCTTCCTTGCAAACAGTGGACAACCATCAACCGCCTCAAAACCGGTCATGGTAGACACTGTCACCTTCTCCATAGATGGAAGATTAAAGCATCCCTATTATGCGATTGTGGAGCTCCTAATCAGACCCTGGAGCATATCATTGAGCACTGCTCTCAAAGGAGATTTGCAGGCAACCTACAAGATATCCATGCTGTTACACTGGAAGCTTTGGCCTGGATATCTAACTTAGATATTGACATTTGATTTGTCTTGCTACTACAATATGAAAGAAGACGACGACTTGTTTTGGAAAATAAAATAAGTATATGAAAGTCTGAAAAGAAAATTCAAATGTTGAAGTCACAAAATTGATGGTGCCTTTCTGGGGGCAGTCAGGAGCTGCTCTTTGGGGGGCAGGGGCAGAATGATTGTTTACATTAAAACAATGCACTCTGGTTAATCTTACACGTGATTAATAGATTCTTAATTTGAAGAAAAATGAAAACAAAGTAGATTTAAATTTTCAACAAAATTACCAAAAGTTATGTCAACAGTCATTCTCCCACATCCAACGCCTACCCCACCATCCACGGTTGACAGAGACACTGAACCCCAAACAACCCTCCCTTCTTTCAAAGACACCTACTTCTCCCAGTTTATATCACTTTTCTCACTCTTCCTCGTCAATGTGGCATTTTTCTCCTTCAACCTCGTTAAGCTGGTGCTATTTTTCCACTCTCCCCCATGCAAGCTGGTACTTTTCCCTTCCCTGACCCTGGAGTCCATTCTTTGCCCTGCCCCCCCAAAACTCCGCTTCTGTTCCTTTCCCTCTCCCCTTCATTACTGTTAATTTCTCCCTTCCCTTTATTGCCATTCATTTAACTCATGGTCATTTATTTCATCTTCTTCTCCTGTCCACTGCCATTTATTGCCTCCTGATCCCAATCCCAACTGCTCTGATGTTCAAAGGGTTAAACTTATATATAATTAGAGTTTGCCGGGTGGACTCAGACATAAAACAACTCAATCTTTATGAGCAATCGCTGTGTAGATTGGTCTCTTCGCTGCAGCTTGAAAGTTGAGAGATCTGCAGAGGTTGGTGACTAGTGTGGAAGAACTGGAATGTAACAGAGCGATCATTTATTCTTTGATTTGCACAATAGGTTTAATCACCGTATGTCCACAAACACCAATTGCGTACAAACACAAAGTAAAGAATTGAGAAAAGAAGTTATTACATTTTTTGTTTTTTAACAGACCAACGGGTACAAGCTGGAATATGTACAATGACTGCTATGCAAACAAACCCGGCAACTATTTTATGCAAGCAACATTTCACAAACAGCTATGAGTGAAAGACCAGTTGATCTCTTTTCAGGTACTATTGGTTGAGGGACAAATATTGGCAAGAAAATGGAAAACTTTGAATTGTGCCTTGGGATCTTTTGGAATCAAGTGATCCAGCTCGGTGGACCTCAATTTAACAACTAAAAAGCACAATGCAGCACTCCCTCGGTACTACACGGAAGCGTTAGTCTAGATCACATGCACTCTCCTCTCCCTCTTCTTGCTGATCCACTGTCTGAGCAGGCTGGATTTCTTCAGTGTCTGAAATGAGGAAGGCACAAGGGTAGGTTTGAGGGGGGAGGCCATTCGGCCAGGGATAGGTGCGGGGACCGGGGGACCAGGAGGCCAATCGGCCTGGGATAGGTGCGGGGACTGGGAGGGGGGAGGCCTGGGATAGGAGCGGGGACGGGCATCAGGAGGGGGTAAGGGAGGGGGAGATAGACTTTTGTCATTGCACTTTAATAATTTAATGGCGGTAAGTTGCTGCAATGTTTAATGTGCTTGTGCAGGTTGCTGTGAGCTGGCTGTAAGTTTCACTTTCCAGTCTCAGCCCTTATTAGAAACATAGACATAGGAAATAGGTGCAGGAGTAGGCCATTCGGCCCTTCTAGCCTGCACCACCATTCAATGAGCTGAACATGCAACTTCAGTACCCCATTCCTGCTTTCTCGCCATTCCCCTTGATCCCCCTAGTAGTAAGGACTACATCTGACTCCTTTTTGAATATATTTAGTGAATTGACCTCAACAACTTTCTGTGGTAGAGAATTCCACAGGTTCACCACTCTCTGGGTGAAGAAGTTTCTCCTCATCTCGGCCCTAAATGGCTTACCCCTTATCCTTGGACTGTGACCCCTGGTTCTGGACTTCCCCAACATTGGGAACATTTTCCTGCATCTAACCTGTCTGAACCCATCAGAATTTTAAATGTTTCTTCTGAACTCCAGTGAATACAAGCCCAGTTGATCCAGTCTTTCTTGATAGGTCAGTTCCGCCATCCCGGGAATCAGTCTGGTGAACCTTCGCTGCACTCCCTCAATAGCAAGAATGTCCTTCCTCAAATTAGGAGACCAAAACTGTACACAATACTCCAGGTGTGGCCCCACCAAGGCCCTGTACATATGTAGCAACACCTCCCTGCCCCTGTACTCAAATCCCCTCGCTATGAGGGCCAACATGCCATTTGCTTTCTTAACCGCCTGCTGTACCTGCATGCCAACCTTCAATGACTGATGTACCATGACACCCAGGTCTCGTTGCACCTCCCCTTTTCCTAATCTGTCACCATTCAGATAATAGTCTGTCTCTCTGTTTTTACCACCAAAGTGGATAACCTTACATTTATCCAATTTGTACTTCATCTGCCATGCATTTGCCCACTCACCTAACCTATCCAAGTCACTCTGCAGCCTCATAGCATCCTCCTCGCAGCTCACACTGCCACCCAACTTAGTGTCATCCGCAAATTTGGAGATACTACATTGTGTCCCTGGTTACCATGGCAACCCGATCTTTTTAGCGCAGATCTTGGGCTCCAAAACTAAATGACAGGCTAGGAGGCGCCAAAATGAAGAATTCAAACAGGGAAACTTGGCTGATTTTTTTTTGGCGTACTTGGGCCCCAAAAATACAGGCGAAACTCTTCAAGCATGCAAAAAAACAGCTTTGGGGAAAATTGAGCCCAAGGTGTGGGACAACTGTTGAAAAGAGGAATAGGGGGTTTGTTCATGGTTGAGGTCACGATCTGGATCATTTAACTATGTGAAGCGAGTGCTGGCAACAGTTGCACTGCTGACTTTCCCAAAATGGCAGCTGGAAGTGGGCAAAAGCGAGGCAGCCGCCATTTTGTCTTCCAAACTGAATTTAAAGGCCAGCGGCTCCAATTTTCCAGCCATAATTTCCAAAATTAAATGTTGAAATCTGGCAGGAAACTGTTTCACGGTATTATTTGTGCATGTGCAATCTCTTGTTTTCTTTTTACAAGGCACTGTACAATTGCTCAGAAGAGATTCAGGTTACAGTAGATCATTCTGCGCATGGAAATGGAAATGCAATTCCAGTGCATTGGAATATTAATAATGAATATGAAGTGAATAAATAAATAGCCTTGTGTCAATTTTTTCTATGACAAGTTTCAGTTTTCCAAGGAGATCCCAATTTCTAATGTTTGAAAAATAAGCTGAAACTGTCTCTCTGGTTTTGAATCCAGCTGATCTTTTTTTTGATGGAACCAGAGAGATACAGTCAATGTTACTGCAATTCCTAAATGGCGAGGGCAGTGAAGGTCTTGTTCTGCCATAGAAAACCGGCACAGAGGGAGGCCATTCGCCCCATCGTGTCTATGCCAGCCAGAAAAGAGCTATCCAGCTGAATCCCACTTTCCAGCTCTTGGTCCGTTGCCTTGTGGGTTATCACACTTCAAGTGCATATCCAAGTACTTTTTAAATGTGACAATGGTTTTTGCCTCTACCATCCTTTCAGGCAGTGAATTCCAGGTGCTCAACGCCCTCCGGGTGAAAAACTTTCTCAACTCCCCTGGTTATTAACCTCTCTGCTGAGGGAAGTAGGTCCTTCCTATCCACTCTATCTAGACCTCTCATAATTTTATGCACCTCAATTAAATTTCCCCTCAACCTACTTTGTTCCAAAGAAAACAACCCCAGCCTATCCAATCTTTCCTCATAGCTAAAATTCTCCAGTCCTGGCAAAATCCTTGTAAATCTCCTCTGTACCCTGTCTAGTGGAATCTCATATTTTCTGTAATGTGGTGGCCAAAACTGCATGCAGTACTCTAGCTGTGGCTTAACTAGTGTTTTACACAGTTTAAGCATAACCTCCTGCTCTTATATTTTATGCCTCGATTAAGAAAGGAAATTATCTCGTATGTCTTCTTAACCACCTTTTCTACCTGTCCTGCTACCTGACCTGTGGACATGCACTCCAAGTCTCTCTGTGCCTCTACACTTCTCAGTATACTACCATTTATTGTCCATTCCCTTGCCTTGTTAGCCCTCCCCGAATGCATTATCTCACACTTCTCCGGATTGAATTCCATTTGCCACTTTTCTGCCCACCTGACCAGTCCGTTGATATCTTCCTGCAGCCTACAGCTTTCTTCCTCACTATCAACCACACAACCAATTTTGTTTCATCTGCAAACTTCTTAATCATGCCCCCTACTTTGAAGTTTAAATCATTGATATATACCACAAAAGGCAAGGGACCGGAACCCCACTGGAAACAGCCTTGCAGGCACAAAAATACTCGTCGACCATTACCCTTTGCTTCCTGCCTCTGAGCCAATTGGATCCAACTTGCCACTTACCCTTGGATCCCATAGGCTTTTACCTTTCGTGACTAGTCTGCTTGTAAAAAACCTTGCTAAAATCTATGTAGACTACATCAAATGTGCTAATCTCATCAACCCTCCTTGTTATCTCCTAAAAAATTCAATGAAGTTGGTCAGACACGATCTTCCCTTAACAAGTCCATGCTGACTGTCCTTGACTAATCGGTGCCTTTCTAAATGACGATTCATATTGTCCCTCAGAATTTTTTCCAATAATTTGCCCATCACCGAGGTTAGGCTGACTGGTCTGTCATTATTCAGTCTATCCCTTTTTAAACAATGGTACAATGTTAGCAGTCCTCCAGTCCTCCGGCATCACTCCTGCAGCCAGAGAGGATTGGAAAATGATGGTCAGAGCCTCTGTTATACTTGAGCTCTGGGTGAGCTAACATCTATCTGAATTCGTATATTAGCAAATGCAGTGCAGCCTCAATCATAAATAATATCAGCATCCAGTAATCATTCAACAGCCATAGTTATGTTTTGAACACTGGTGAATCTCCTGCGATGCTGCTCATGCTCAGTGGGAGGGAGGTCAGGCCAGGAATTGGGTGAAGGGTGAGGCAGGCAGCAGCGGCGGCAGTGGCAGGGAGCGAAGGCTGATGAAACAGGCGGAGAGAGGGCACCAGGCCATTTCTGGAGCAAGGCCGAACAACACATTGGGGGTGTTAAAGCTTCAAGGATGTTAATGTGTTAGAGAGGGATTTACTTTTGTATGTTCAATATTGAAAGTAAGTTCAGCAATGTGGCAGTGTTATGCGATTGTATTTAAAACTTTGGCACCATTTGACTTTTCCCATATTTACTGCACCCATCTGATTTACATATAACTCAGTGATTAAGTACAGATTTACCTATAACTGGAGACTGCATGCTGAGATCTGCGTGGATTGAATGGGTGACTCATTGAGACTGTGAACTGACTTTCTGATGTGCTATGCTGTTAGTGATAGGATATAGGTGTAGCCCCCTGATTTCCGTCACAACGAATTTCTGATGCGCTAACTTTTGGGGTGCTAACTTTTGAAAGCTGGAAAAATTCGCGCTCGGCGCAAATGATTCTCAGCATTCTCTAAATTTGGTGTTTGTGCTCCTGGAGTGCTAAATCAAGCACTCCCCTTCCTTTCTGGAGCGCTAAAGGAGGCAGGCAGGGCGGTAGTGATGCAGCGTTGCACAATGTCCCGTGCAGTGCTGCTGGGATCCAAAGCTCCTTCCCTCCCCTAAAGAGCACAATCTTGCCCATGCAAATGTCCTTGCCGCCAAGATGCGTTGGATCTGTCAAGCCAGAACTTGACAGATTGGAAAAGCCGGTTTTTGGCACATGTGCATTGCGTGCCGAAAACTGGCTTTTGCAAGGCCTCGCTGGGTCCATACACACTCCGTACGGACCCAGCAAGGCCGGGATTTCAGGCCCATTGTCTCTTTAGGCAAATCTTACTGTTTTGGAAAACTAAATAAAATATAAGTAAATCCTGCAGTTTAAAGTTGTATTTAAACAGCCACACCCAAGGTTACATATCCATCCTGGTTCTCAGGGATTGTAAATTAATTGGTGTCTCCCAATATTTACTACAATTGTTTAAGTTCAAGTGAGTCACAAATGACATTTAAGTTGCAAACAACATATAAAGGATTTAAATGATGGAGTTTTCAAACTGTGTTTTACTTACATTTATCTTCCAGTATAATATATATGTAAATGTAAGTGTATGCAATTGCAGAAGGCTAAGCTTCAGTGTATTTGTTTATACACTGGGGATATCTCACTCTAAAGGCTGGATTTTCAGGTGCTTTGCGACTGGGTTTTCGCCGCATTTTGGCCCTCCGTGGCGAAAACCCGGTCACTAAGCCCGGCTGGCATCCTCAGTTCCTTGTTTGCGGTGGCACTTGGAAGCACCGCCAGGGAGAGCTGCACCGGACATGTAACGACTCGGATTGCGTTACCATTTGAGTTCTGCAGCGATTTGTTAGGTAAGGGTCTTGGTAATGTTTTTTGAATGTTTTTTCGCTCCCGGCTCCTCACTAAAGTTGTCAAGGATCGCGTTTTGCGCCACGAACAATTGTGTAATGTCTCCCTTTGTGCAGACCCCAAAGGCCGAAAGTTACACCTTAAATCAGTAACGCAGGGAAAATGGTAATTTTCATGTATCGCTTACATTTTTGCCCAAAAAAAACAAAAATCCAGCCCTTAATAAATGCTTGAGAACAGTTAGGTTTAAAGGTTATTTCTACAATTCCACCTTCCCAGCAGGAAAGTCAAGCCCATAGAAGATGTGGGTCTGAGACGGGGCTTCAAAATTGTACCCCTGATTCTCTAACCTGTGCTCCCTGCAAGTACAGCTTCCCAATTGGAGCAACAGATCATAGAATTACCTCTTTTGTTTGTTCGAAGTGAACTGATTGGGGTAAAAATTCATTAGCACTAGTTTCGGGCGTGAGGGCAGCGCTGCCATGACAACGTGCTCCCGAATTGGGATTACCACAGTCGGCCCAAAATTTGGCCTCAGGCCTCATGTAAAGAATCTGAGCGAGTTGCTTTGGTAGCACAGCAGATGCTGGCAGCCTGCCCCAATTTGGAGGATCAAATTTCAGGCCGCCTGCTTCGTGAGTAGCACCACTCAGATAAGTTCCAGGGGGTGAGGGCGGGGCAGGGGAGAAGGAAGGAATATATGAGGCAGGACCGCACCAACCCCTCTAATCTACAGGAATGTTTAGTTGGCGACCTTTGCTGAGGTTGCAGTGGCCGCTGTTGAACCCTGAGCGGGGCAAGCGCCGGGCCTACTCTGCACACCACAGACTGATTTTAGCCAGGGGACCTAACAAAGGCATTTGGCCCCTCAGTTACATATGAAAGAGGCCCATTGTCTGTTTCAGATACCCGTCAGGGATATCTGAGAAATGATGCAACCCAATTTTGAGTCTGATGTTGTTTCCCCAAATTCGGCCTTATTGTGCCTATGTTACACTCGTAACATGGGTGCAAAGAGTTCCAATTTCTACCCCACTTTATGTTAAATCAGAATTAATTTTGACAGAACATGCTGATATTCCTGAATTGATAGGACTTGTAGCTAAATGCTGTGCTTTGTTCAGGGAGATCCATTTTTTGAAACATCACAACTGTATTCAGTTTTTTTAAGTCCTTAGTTTCAATGCCTCAAATGTATGAAAAAGTTCAAATGAATTATGCTGATCTACAGCTGGCTAAACGTCAGCAGATGGAGTAAATGTCAGTAAAAACACCTGTATTTACACTGTTGCAAACACAAGATACTGTGGATGTTAGAAATCTGAAATAAAAACAGAAAATGCTGGCAATACTCAACGGGTCAGGCAGAATCTGTGGAGAGAGAGACCAAGTTAACAATTCAAGTCGCTGACCTTTCATCAGAACTGGAAAAGGTTAGAGATGTAACAGGTTACATTGAATTTGAATAAAACATTAAAAATCCTTAAGCTCCATGTAGTAAGTGGAATAACCCAGATTTGTGAGCTTTTTCTTCTCTTTGTGGAAGAGTTGTACCTCACACCCGCTGCTCTGAACATCGGAATTAGCGCGCACACTAATTGGGCATCAATTTATTATGGGCCAAAAATTGCGGTCGGAGGCTGTGAGGCTGAGAGCAGTGTAATGGCCCACAGCTCCCAGGGACACAGGCGATGCAGAAACATACCTGAGATCACATTGTCCTCCAGTCACAAAGCAGAATTCGCATCAACTGTTACATTACATAACAGCAATTGCTGGCCAGTCGGTGGGCAAATACTCCAACTCTGCCCCAGCAATTGCTTTCTCGTGGCACGCGCGGATGGCCTGTTGACGTGTATGTTCACAGACTGCAAGTTGCCGATTTTGCATAATCCCGAACTTGCGGTGGGTTTCAAAGGAGGTATGCCGACTGCAAAATCTGGGCCATTGCGCCTTATTGCGTCTTTCTGGACATCCTAAAACACTTCATGTACACTAAATTGTTTTGAAGCCCAGTCAATGTTATTGTCGTCTTGTTAATAACATTGTAATGCTGACCACATAATGGTTCAGAAAGCAAGAGTTCACATGTTAATAGGAATTTCTGCAGCTACGCTTTAGTTTTGCCTTCTCAAGTGCAGATATGCTGTATCACACCAACATAACTAATACCCTTGACAGTAATGATAACACATATATTAGCATGGATAGAAGATTGGCTAACTAACAGAGAATGGAGAGTCGGGATAAATGGTTCATTCTCTGGTTGGCAACCAGTAACTAGTGGGGTGCAGCAGGGATCAGTGCTGGGACCCCAACTATTTACAATCTATATTAACGACTTGAAAGAAGGGACTGAGTGTAACATAGCCAATTTGCTGATGATACAAAAATGGGGGGAAAGAAATGTGTGAGGAGGACACAAAAAAATCTGCAAAAGGACATAGACAGGCAAAGTGAGTGGGCAAAAATTTGGCAGATGGAGATAATGTTGGAAGTGTGAGGTCATGCACTTTGGCAGAAAAAAATCAAAGAGTAAGTTATTATTTAAATGGAGAAAGATTGCAAAGTGCCGCAGTACAGAGGGACCTGGGGGTACTTATGCATGAAACACAAAAGCATAGTATGCAGGTACAGCAAATGATCAGGAAGGTCAATGGTATCTTGGACTTTATTGTAA
The DNA here is from genome assembly GCF_044704955.1 of Pristiophorus japonicus. Lineage (NCBI taxonomy): Eukaryota > Metazoa > Chordata > Chondrichthyes > Pristiophoridae > Pristiophorus > Pristiophorus japonicus. The sequence goes on along the minus strand of NC_091989.1, from coordinate 40,560,166 downwards.
AGGGGATGGAGTATAAAAGTAGGGAAGTCTTACTACAGCTATATTAGGTATTGGTGAGGCCACACCTGGAATACTGCGTGCAGTTTTGGTTTCCATATTTACAAAAGGATATACTTGCTTTGGAGGCAGTTCAGAGAAGGTTCACTAGGTTGATTCTGGGGATGAGAGGGTTGACTTATGAGGAAAGGTTGAGTAGGTTGGGTCTCTACTCATTGGAATTCAGAAGAATGAGAGATGATCTTATCGAGACGTATAACATTATGAGGGGGCTTGACAGGGTGGATGCAGAGAGGATGTTTTCACTGATGGGGGAGACTCGAACTAGAGGGCACGATCTTAGAATAAGGGGCCGCCCATTCAAAACTGAGATGAGGAGAAATTTCTTCTCTGAGGGTTGTAAATCTGTGGAATTCGCTGCCTCAGAGAGCTGTGGAAACTGGGACATTGAATAAATTTAAGACAGAAATAGACAGTTTCTTAAATGATAAGGGGATAAGGGTTTATGGGGAGTGGGCGGGGAAGTGGAGCTGAGTCCATGATCAGATCAGCCATGATCTTATTGAATGGTGGAGCAGGCTCGAGGGGCCGTATGGCCTACTCCTGTTCCTATTTCTTATGTTCTTATGTTCTTATGTACAAGCCCTAGCTACCTACATGAGATTGTTTGAGGCATGTGTGCACTTTCCTATTAGGCCAGTCTCGGGATTTCTGCTGAGTTTGATTTGTCACACTTTTTCTGTTTCTTGCCACTTTTTTTCTCTGTTGTTCATGTTGCCTTTGAATACATGCCAGTAACATATTTTTTTCTTCAAAGCCATGCCATAGAAATTGAGCAGGAAATTCTTTAATTGCTTCTTAACAATCTTAACATTAACTTTTAACACTGGATCTGTGTGTAATGTGCATTACATTTGTTTAATCCAGGATTGATTTCAATATATAAGAACACAAGAAATAGGAGCAGGACTAGGCCACCTGGTCCCTCGAGCCTGCTCCGCCATTTAACATGATCATGGCTAATCTGATCATGGACTCAGCTCCATTTCCCTGCCCGCTCCCAATAACCCTTTATACGTTTATCGCTCAAAAACCTATCTAGCTCTGCCTTAAATATATTCAATGACCCAGCCTCCACAGCTCTCTGGGGCAGAGAATTCCATAAATTTGCAACACTCTGAGAGAAAAAATTCATCTTCATCTCGGTTCAAGTGCGTGGCCCCTTATTCTAAGACTATGTCCCCTAGTTTTAGTTCCCCCTATGAGTGGGAATATCCTTTCTGCATCCACCTGGTTGAGTCCCTTCATTATCTTATATATTTCGACAAGATCACCTCTCATTCTTCTGAACTCCAATGAGTATAGGCCCAACCTACTCAACCTATCTATATAAGTCAACCCCCTCATTTCTGAAATCAACCTAGTGAACCTTCTCTTCACAGCCTCCAATGCAAGTATATCCTTCCTTAAATACGGAGACCAAAACTGTACACAGTACGCCAGGTGTGGTCTCACCAATATCCTGTACAGTTTTAGCAGGACTTCTCTGCTTTTATACTCTAACCCCTTTGCAATAAAGCCCAACATTCCATTTGCCTTCCTGATTACTTGTTGTACCTGCATACTAACTTTTCGTGTTTCATGCACAATGACCTCCAGGTCCCTCTGTACTGCAGCACTTTGCAATTTTTCTCCATTTAAATTATAATTTGCTTTTCTATTTTTTCTGCCAAAGTGGATAACCTCACATTTTCTCACATTATAGTCCATCTGCCAAATTTTTGCCCACTCATTTAGCCTGTCTATATCCCTTTGCAGATTTTTTGTGTCCTCCTCACAATTTGCTTTCCCACTCATCTTTGTATCATCAGCAAACTTGGCTACATTACACTCGGTCCCTTCATCCAAGTCATTAACATAGATTGTAAATAGTTGAAGCTCCAGCACCAATCCCTGCGGCACCCCACTAGTTACTGTTGGCAACCGGAAAATGACCCGTTTATTCTGACTCTCTGTTTTCTGTTAGTTAGCCAATCCTCTATCCATGCTAATACATTACCGCCAACCCCATGAACTTACAATCTTGTGCAGTAACCTTTTATGTGGCACCTTATTGAATGCCTTCTGGAAATCCAAATACACCACATCCACTGGTTCCCCCTTATCCACGCTGCTCATTACATCCTCAAAGAATTCCAGCAAATTTGTCAAACATGATTTCCCTTTCATAAAACCATGCTGACTCTGATTGATTGAATTATGCTTTTCCAAATGTCCCGCTATGCTTCCTTAATAATGGACTCCAGCATTTTCCCAATGACAGATGTTAGGCTAACTGGTCTATAGTTTCCTGCTTTCTGTCTGCCTCCTTTTTTAAATAGGGGCGTTACATTTGCGGTTTTCCAATCTGCTCCGACCGCCCCAGAATCCAGGGAATTTTGGTAGATTACAACCAATGCATCCACTATCTTTGCAGTCACTCCTTTTAAGACCCTATGATGTAAGCCATCAGGTCCAGGGGACTTGTCCGCCTTTGGTCCCATTATTTTACCGAGTACTACTTCTTTAGCGATAGTGATTGTATTAAGTTCCTACCTCCTTATAGCCCTTTGATTATTCACTATTAGGATGTTTTTAGTGTCTTCTACCGTGAAGACCGATACTAAATATTTGTTCAATGTCTCTGTCATTGTTCGCCATTATTAATTCCCCAGTCTCATCCTCTCGGGGAACAACATTTACTTTAGCCACTCTTTTCCTCTTTATGGACCTGTAGAAACTCTTATTATCTGTTTTTATATTTCGTGCTAGTTTATATTCATAATCTATCTTTCCTCTCTTTATCATGTTTTTAGTCATTCTTTGCTGGCTTTTACAAGTTTCCCAAACCTCTGGTCTCCCACTAGTCTTGGCCACATTGTATGCCTTTGTTTTCAATTTGATACCATCCCTCGATCCTTAGTTAACCACGGATGGTTATCCCTTCTCTTATAGTCTTTCTTTCCCATTGGGATATATTTTTGTTGCAAGTTATGAAACATCTGCTCATCAACCATCCCTGATCAGAAGTTATCATCTGCTCTGTTGCTGCTAATCTGCAAAATGACTGTACTTGAAGCACATTGAGAGTGAAATTTGTCTCGGGCGGTATCATAAAATGGGTGATACTGAATCGGCAGCCCATGTATACTCCGCCCGATTTATTTTCCATGGAATGAAAAGAAAATCAGGTGGAGTGTAAAACGGGCTGCCGATTTTGCTCGCACCCATTTTGCTCTACTGTCTATGAAGAGTGTTATGCTCAGTTAGTGTGTGCACTGATTCCAATGGGTCAGTGTAATGGGTGTGAGGTACAACCCTTCCACAAAGAGAGGAACAAGCTCAGAAATCTGAGTTATCCCATTCACTACAGGGAGCTTAAGGATTTTTACATTTTTATTCAAATAATTAAACCTTTTAATTATTAATAGTTTATAATAAATCATTTTTATACAGATCCCTAGGTGCACATTCCAAGTTATATATCTGAAAAGTAGTAAGATTAGCATATAATACAATGGCCCTGAAATTCTTGTCGGAGGCTTCCTTCGGACCAACACCTCCGACCCGAAATTTCTCTACAAATGTACCTGGTGGTCCCAGAGGCGCCTTGGATTCCGGTCAGAAGCCTTCTTTCCATGCGCTTCGCAGCGCACCCCTGTCTTCTAGGTACAGACGGAGAAACTGGAATCACGGGGCCTGGACAACCAATCACTGTGCAGTATTCTCATTGATAGTAATAGGAACTCCGATTTTATGATTTCCCATTACTAGTCATGAGAATAACCCCCTAAAACACCCAAACACAACATAGTAAATAAAAAAAAACACACATATTTAAAATTAATTGAAATTGAAGTTAGTTATAAATGTTTTAGAACAAAAAAATATTTTTTGGATTTTTTTTTTAACAGGGTTTTAATAGGGTTTAAAATAAACTTACCTTAGTGGACAGAGTTTTTACTATAAAAATATGTATTTAATTGTTATTTTTATATGTTTTAAAACTCTTATGCTGATAAAAGTAAGCTATGCACCTGCATTTACCAGGTGTAATAGTTTGAAGGACATTCACTGGGCAAGAGATGGACAAACTCGCCCACGCAGATGTCCTTCTCCCAGGGATGTGAAAGATCTGTCACGAGATAGTTGACAGATTGGAAAAGCTGGTTTTCGGCGCATGCACATTGCACGCCGAAAACCGGCTTTTGCGAAGCTTCGCCAGGTTCGTACATATTCCGTATGGACCCGGTGAGGCCGGAATTTCAGGGCCATAATCTTTGTTTATTTAGAAGTCAAATGAACTGCAACATTTCAGGGTAAGCGTTTTGAATATAATAGTGGTAGTGCAGAGCTGACCTTCAGTTCCTCACATGTGACAACAAAGGCATAGTGCAGAAAAAAAGGATACAAGTAAGAATGGGATTGAAGACCTAAGCCAAAGTACAGATAGCAATGATCTAATTCTGTGTGGAACATCCTGGTCCCTGAACTATTGGGAGTGTAGAAGCAGCGTGCTAAAGGAGGCAATAGTTTCATGGTGAATAAAGTAGATTATAAAGTTAGATTATTTGCATAAAGGTGCAGTTTTGCAGAACATTTCCTCAGGCAATTAATTAAGAGGTGTATAGTACACAGTAGAGCAGACTACATGTTGTTAGGGATAATTAAAATCAGTTTTTGTACCAATTTAATTCCCAGCTTTTTTTGTCTGGGTGGTGAATTTGTAAAGAAACAATTTCCTTCCAGATTTGGAAAATAAAATACATTTCCCATTGTTTTCTATTTAAAGTCAAGAGTGAGATGCACGTGGATTGTACTTGGCATGTTGGCAGCTACGTTGCGTGTTATATGTGTTATGCTGACATCACGGAGATGCTGCAGACACACTCTGGCGCTGGCTTTGCATCCAAGGGACTTGGACCTTCTTTAGGTAACTGCTGTAAAGACAACCACGGGAATCTGCTCGGGGGCTGCTGTAACGTCAGCGGGGAATCGGAGGGAACCCCGGATAGAAGCGTAAACATTACCTGCGTAAACATTACTGCAGCCGATCGGGAAAGCCCCCATGGAAATTTTCAGCGACTATTCTTTATACTGCAGCAAACGTTAATCTTGAATTCCGAGTTAAAGATGGAGGATAGTAGTGCACCGACATATTTACCACACTGATAATCTCATGAAGATTGAGATCATCAAATCAAAAGCTAACTCGGGTCACGTACCAAGGCATTGCTTGCTAAAAGCAAGATCACAACTGTTACCCTATGCATCACCTGCAACATTTAAAATAAAATTATATTAGCATCAGAGTGGCAGTAAAGTGGCTGAAGCCACAACAATTTAACCAAAAATTAAAGAAAAGTATTCGGGAGTTAAGTGAGAAGTTTGATAGCGAGACACACAAAATGATGTCTATGAACTGTATAAATAATTATGGGTTATCTCTACGCTTAATTGTATCTTTTTTAAATCCCTTTCTTGTGTTCTTAATTTTACTGATTTTCTATGAACCATTTGCGGGATCCATTTTCTCCCAATGATTTTCTCCCTTTTTTGCACTGAAAAAACCCCTGCAAAACAGATTTTAAATTGCCAATTAAAACTGACTTTAAAATCCTTACACATTGTCTGTAAAAGTCAGCTTAATGCACTGGATGACTTTTTCTCATTCCACAATGTCCAATTATCAAACTCTAACATCGTTCGCAATAAAGTGGTCCCTGAGATGATTTGCACAGTACAATAACCGATGAGATTGATGCTTGAATTCTTGTGACATAATTTTCAACTCTATTGCCAGTTTTTTCATTGAAACAACACAGTTGGCATAATAATCTCAGAGTACATTTAACAACGTACTTCAACTGGCTTCAAGTCTTTACTGTTTTTAATTCTTTAACTATACAAGGTAAGAAAGTGCCTAATAGTCTTATTTACAATTGATTATGATTGCAGATGAATGCATTTTAAATAGAAAATATTTTAACAATGGATTTTGAATGGGAGTCTTCCCAGTTTGGCATGTTGATGTGTATTTTTGCTGTTATTGTCACCGCAACCATTTTCATGTGTGGATTAACACTGATGCATTTTTTACCTCCAGACTTGACTATTCCAACGTACTCCTGGCTGGCCTCCCATATTCTACCCTACGTAAACTAGAGTTGATCCAAAACTCAGCTGCCCGTGTCCTAACTCGCACCAAGTCCCGCTCACCCATCACCCCTGTGTTCGCTGACTTACATTAGCTCCCGGTTAAGCAATGCTTTGATTTCAGAATTCTCATCCTTGTTTTCAAATCCCTTTGTGGCCTCACCCCTCCCTATCTCTGTAATCTCCTCCAGCCCCACAACCCCCCGAGATGTCTGCGCTTCTCTAATTCTGCCCTCTTGAGCTTCCCTGATTATAATTGCTCAGCCATTGGTGGCTGTGCCTTCTGTTGCCTAGGCCCTAAGCTCTGGAATTCTCTGCCTAAACCTCTCTGCCTCTCTACCTCTCTTTCCTCCTTCAAGACACTCCTTAAAACCTACCTCTTTGACCAAGCTTCTGGTCACTTGCCCTAATTTCTCCTTCTGCGGCTCAGTGTCAAATATTTTATCTCATAATACTCCTTGGGATGTTTCACTACATTAAAGGTGCTATATAAATACTAGTTGTTGTTGTTGTTGATGCAGATGTGTTAAGAATTTCTGGAAATAACATTGCACAGGCTATTATGGGGATAAAATTTCACATCAGCAGGGGCACAAACTGGGCGTCAATAAATAGACATCTCTCCTAATTTTCCTTTCCATTGTCAGGCGGCTGATCCAATATGGCCTGTTTTACTCTCTCGTGCAAAGGCAAAACCATCCCTTTCAGATTACAAATAATAATAATCTCTGAACCAAAGATGTAGCAGAGAAAGATATTTCAGTAAAAGACCTGAAGCTCTAGCAACAAGGTTGTATTGTTCCGAGTAAAACCAAATACCCATAAATCACAAGCTCGACAGGCCGAATGGCCTTCTTCTGTGCTGTAACTATTCTATGATTCTATGAGTCAGTTTCACCAACCGGCGTATGTTTATCAACCCTTTAATGTTCAAACTTAAACTTCCTTCAGAGAACGTCATTTAATGGCTGTTCTGCATAACTTTGTAATGTTTTTAAAAAGAATTGAGATTTCAATTGATCTTTATAGCTCAAACGAAACACGCAATCACAAGACCAAATCAATGAAATGCAGCACAAGCAAGACTCAACATTACGGCTTTTATATTTTTCCTACAATTCTAAAAACAGAAGTAGCTAAATGAAAATTACGATGCAGTCATTTTTTATTTAAAATAATGAACCTGCAAATCAATTTGTCAACTTCATAGCATCATAGAATCTTACAGAACAGAAGGAGGCCATTTAACCCATCGTGCCTGTGCCGGCTTTTTGAAAAAGCTAACCAATTAGCCTCACTCCCCTGCTCTTTCTCCATAGCCCTGTAAATATTTCCTTTTCAAGTATATATTCAATTTCCCTTTGAAAGTTACTATTGAATCTGCTTCCACCATCCTTTCAGGAGTGCATTCCAGATCATCATAACTCGTTGCGTGAAAAAAATTCTCGTCATCTTCTTTCTGGTTCTTTTGCCAATTATCTTAAATCTGTGTTTCCCTAGTTACCCACCCTCCAGCCAGTGGAAACAGTTTCTCCCAATCTATTCTATCAAAGCCTCTTATAATTTTGACAACTTCTATTAAAACTCCCCTTGACCTTCACTGGAGAACAATCCCAGTTTCTCTAGCCTCACCACATCACTGAAGTCCCTCATCTTTGGTATCAGACTGGTAAATCTCCTCTCCAATGTAAACCTGTAGATTGTGGTTCTGCTTCAATATAATTCTGCATACATGATTTTAAAAATAATCAAGTCCTGATGACGAAAAGTGAAGACTGCCATTATTGGTTCTCTTCTGTAAATCAAATCCCTTTATTGGTCATTGGCTGCACCGCTTCTGATTCACCACTAACTGTGGCATAGTTAAATCAGTTTTCCATAAAATTTGGTGACAATTCACCACTGGAGGATGAGGACACTCAACGGTCTAACTTATGGTGTTTGTCACCAAATTGACTGGTGCAGGCAAGTCTGAACCAATGTATCAAACAGAGCAAGCATTCCGTTTTACTGTTGTGGTTTATGACACCCAACAAAACGATTCCAGTATATTACAGCCCTTGCAGCTGGTGATTATTTTTTTTATGGCTGATGGTTACATCGCTGTCTGTGGATAGAAAAATAGCAGCTAAAAAGTACGTCTGCAACATACAGATACTTAATAGGAACGTAAGACCCAAATGTTAAAGCGTAACTTTTGTTTAGGAATCTATAGAGAAACTGGGGGGAAATTTAACCCCCCAAGAGGGGCAGGAGAGGGGCAGGAGGGTTAACTTTTTCAAAATGGAAAACCCGACATCGACCTGTATGAGCGTGCCTACTTCCAGTTTAACCCGGGCGGGTTGGGGGTCAAGCAAGTAATCTGCTCTTGAGAGCTGGGTCAGCAATTATAATATTTAAATGAGGCTGTGTTCCTTAGATTTTAGCAGCCATGTGGATTTAACGGCTAACCCCGCGATCTCTTTCCCCACCCCCGTTATCTTCTTCCCCCACCATCTCTTCCCCTCCTCACCATCTCTTCCCCCTCTCCCAACCCCCGCGCAATCTCTTCCCCCACCCCGCCCGGGATCTCTTCACCGCGCCCCCCCACCCAACACAATCTCTCCCTCCCTATTTCCCTCCTCTCTGGTCCTCGGCAGTGGCCTTCCACCGCAGGCCTTCCCACCTGACAGCCAGCCAGCTTCTCAATCTGGCTAGCTGCCGGATGGGAAACAGGAAAAACATTCAAGTGATGTCTTGCTGTTAAACTCAGCAGGATCTCCATGTTATATATGCTTGTGCATATCAAACACAACATATCACAAACTGGTCAATATTACTGAACAACTGTCAATGGTTCAGTAATATAAAAAGGGTGTCACTTAGCACCTTGCCATGAGCTACTGTAGAGTTACATTCCATTCATCCGTCATCAATTGAAACAGAAGTCTCCAAGGTTAAAGGATAGCCCATTGACCCGATGGACTACATAGGCCTTTGCTTCTGACAAGGATATAAGACTGTAACGGCATTTTTACTTCTACAGAGGCTAAAATCAATTTGACCTTCAATCTTACTGTTTTTAATGTCATCAAAACACTTTAGGGTTGAATTCCACAGGCTTTTTTCCGATCATTTGTTCTAACCTCGGTAGAAGATCTCAGGAACTGTTGGCTTTGCTGATCCTTTGGGATTTCCATGGATCTTTCACCAAAGTTATAGTGCATGACTGAGAGAATCCAAACTCCTTTCATTCAATTACTACTCTGTACTTCACCTTCAGACATGTGTGATCCTATTATACTTACAAGGTACTTTGGCCTCTTCTTTTCTGAAATAAGCTCCTGTAAAACATACATTCTGATATCAAATTGTTCAGTAGTTTTGCCTCTCCTGTGTCAGGTGTCAATTGTGTTGTTGGGCCTGTGACATCATCCACCTATTGCTGTTTAGTGAGCATTTTCTTGCCTGTACAGTTACCAAAACATGTCTGCCATCTTTCAAAAACATCTTCTTCAACAGAAAGATCTTGTGCACATTCTATAAAACAGCAGTCAGACAGTGAATCATAGGCATGTATGGATCCTTTGTTTGATCTGCATTTGTATCTGCATTAGTAGCACAAACTGGATCAAACCCATTGGTATACCCTGGCTGCCCATTATTCTGTATGTAGTTTTGGCTAGCTGGCACTCATGCTATGTTTACATTATATATTCACCCCAGAAATAGCAGGCAGCTCAGATTGCTATAATCTGAAGTATATGGAGTCTCACTCCCTCCTCCACTGGCGCACTGTGGCTGCAGTGTGTACAGTCTACAGGATGCGTTGCAGCCACTCACCAAGGCTCCTTCAACAGCACATCCCAAACCTGTGACCTCTGCCACCTAGAAGGACAAAGGCAGGTGCATGGGAACACCATCACCCCCAAGTTCTCCTCCAAGTCACACAACATTTCCTTTATCGTCACTGGGTCAAATTCCTGGAACCCCCAACCAATGTTCCTCCTAAGGTGCACGACCGTGCAGTAATCTCAGAGATCCCGTGCAGGTCGCTCACCAGCTCTTACACTGTAAATACCGTGTATGTGAAGAAATTTAAAGGGACTGTGCATTAAAAGAAACAGGCTGCGCAAAACAAAGTGCAGCTTACAGGGAACATTACTCCCAAGCTGTCAGCACTTTCATTACAAGCACTGCAGCGTTTCAAGAAGAAGGCCGACCCCCTACTTTCACAAGGGCAACTAGAGATCGGGATGCTAACAACACCCATATCCCAAGAGTGAATTTTTAAAAACGGTACTAATCTGAATCCAGTTTATGCACCGTATGGCACTGAGTTCATAGGTCAACTCATACTTTTAGCTGCTCTTCCCCACAGGTAATGATGGTGTGATTCACATGAGAAGATTATTCAAGTCTCGGATATGAGTCCTGTGCTCTGCAGTCAAGGTCAGCTTTGCTGCCGTGACTACCGCCCGTGATTGGAGTCGAAACTCCACACTGTTTATCCTGCAACATCTAGCGTGAGTCAGCTGTTTGAATACAAGCACAAATGTACAGCTGGAGCACAAAGAGCCAATATTACTTTAAGGGGAACACCTGGAACATAAAAGGTAACGTCACAGCTGATTTTCACCAGAGGCGTCTTCAATCCACAAGCTGTCATTTCACCACTGTGATGAATCAGAGATCAAATGTGTCTAAATATCAGTGATGTGAGAAGGGAGGAAACACTTGAGTAAGTTGGACTCTCTTGGATAGTTCTATGTGAATACTCTTAAAATGTCTTGTGCAAACAGGTGTTAAAAGGTTTTCTACGTCTATTTACTTTGCTTGCTTCCTTGCTTCCCACACGGACATGAGGACAACATGACACACTGGCCATCCTTAGCTTATTTATCCAGTTCAACTTGACAAAGGGCAAGGTCATATTTTGTTACTATAAATTTAACCTCTACATAAATCTTGTGCGTGCAGGAGGCTTATCAGAGTTGTATTTAATTTTCACATTGTGGATCTTTTTGCAAAAGGAATTTAAATATTCTTGAGAAACGACCCCAGGTGCAGCGATGAGTCACGTGAACCCAAACTCTTTGATGTGATTGCTGACGATACAGGTTTAAAAATAATTATACTCCAAGCTTTGTTAGTGGCCTTTGTTCAAACAATGGGAACCTGTAGAAGCTGAAAGATAATGCTAACGTAGCCTGGGAAAGCATTGCTTTCACTGATACCACTTGGTGCTACAAAAGCCACTCAACCTGCAGGGACAACTAAGGTAATATAAAGTAGCAACTTAAAACCATTAACTGAGAAAACTCTGCATTGTGCCCAGTGGATGCCTATCTCCAGGGCACAATCCAGAGGTAAAAGGGGCAGGGGTTTTGGTCTCTGCCTCATTGGCCTGACCCGTGTGCTTCCACTTGCGGATCAGATGATGGCCATATCTGTAACAGCTGTCGCTGGGCTAATTCTATTTTGGCAAAACTGGATTGACATCATGGAGCCTTGTGCACCAATTTCCTCAATTTCTGCTGGCCACAGGTCATATGCAAGCAACTCCATAGTTAAAGAGACAGAATAGAGGTGAGAGCATTTGTAATGTTTGCCTCTGTCGACTTGCATTGTGGGCAGGAACTTGGGTGAGTGATGTGTAAAAGAAGGATGAGTGTTGTACAAACCCTGAACTGAAGCCATGCCTCTTGCTTTCCCATCTCCGGCCTCTTCATCTTAGTTCTGCCCCTGAATTTGGAGGGCCTTTTCCTCGAATGGGGTTGAGAATGCAAGGTCTGTGCTCTCCCTCATACGGACTTCTGCCTCCTGTTATGTGCTGCCTTTCCCTACAGAAGCAGAAGCATGTCGTGATAGTGTGACATTGGTGGCATGGAATCTACCCTCACCCCAGGTGTGCAGGTAGGTACACCGCAGTGCAGCATGCAGGCTCTGCTCATGAAGCAGTCGGCAGGAGGTTGCCTTGAGCATCCTTGTGCTTATGTAGCTAGTGCTGGGAAAGAGAAATGCTGGAAAGTGTAAGCTGCAGCATCATGACATCTATGGGAAGATGGAGAGAAAGCAATAGAATGTGTGGATAGGAAGAAAGAGCTCAGAATAGTAGTCGTCGGTATGGTGCATGAATATGAACTGATTTTTCCGGATTCTATCTGACCTGTGCTGCTGAGGTCATTGAACTTTTTGCGACACTGGAGCCACGTACTCTTCACCCCTCAGACTTTGAGACTCTCTGGCCATGTTGGGAAAAATGACCCCCCTCACCCCCGCTTTGCTCCACATCCTGCGGTAAGAATCATAGAATGGTTACAGCACAAGAGACCATTCGGCCCGTCGAGTCTGTGCCAGCTCTGTGCAAGAGCAATTCGGTTAGTCCCACATTCCCCGCCCTTTCCCTGTAAGCAGGGGCCACTGCTTCTTTCAAAGGCATCATTGGACTCAGCCTGTTTAGCTGGCAATAAAAGATCCTATGCTGCTTATTCTCAGAAGAGTAGAGGAGTATATCCTGGCCACTTGTTGAATTATTCTTCTTTCAACACCACCCACACAAATTACCTGGTCATTGATCCCTTGCTATGTGCCAGATTTGCCCACATAGCAAAAGCCACTTCATTTCAAAAGTTTTTCATTAGCTGTGAACTCGTTTGGGATGTCCCGAGGACATGAAAGGGTGTTATACAAATGCAAGTTATTTTCTCTCTTCCAGCACTGATGCCAAACATCAAAGGCAATTTCAATGGTAAAAATCCCGTGCCAAACCCAGGTAGCCAAGCTCCCTGAAAGAACACGGCACCTTTTATCTGCAGCACACCTCTCGGGCTTGCAGCAGCACACATGTTCCTGCCCTAAATGGGTGTGGAGCCAATTATAGGCCTAAAATATGTGTGTGTTATGGGGGCACATCTGGTGCCTACCTCATGACTTGCACTTGGTTGGAGTGAGGAAAGGCAAATCGACCCCCTTCTTTTTGTAGAAAATACAATTAAAAGGTCCACATTATTTAAATAATTATTTTGTATGAAACGTTTAGCAAATACTGGCCCACATTTTCCTGCAACGGCAAGATCGGCGACATACACCATAGATTTCATCGTCCAGCACACCAAACATGTTATTGACAACTTTCTCCATATTTTCCAGCATTTCTAATTGGAATATGCCGCAGCAAGCAGAGCAGCGAATCAGAACCCATGTCGCCAATATATTGATCCCATCGCCAATGGTGCAACTTCTTTGTTATGCTGGTAATGGAAGCGCTGAAGCAATACTGCATTACTATCATCCCATTGTAGCCCGGATTCTGATGTTAACTATGGCATGGAATTTCCTGCCATTTTAGCCCAGATACATGAACAATTAGGGCACAAATCTAATACGCGTCCTAAATGATCGTGGAATTTAGACGTAATAAATCACGCGTGTAAGTACAATACGCATAAATTTCATCGTTCTTTTATGATCGTCTATTGATCCTTCTGTCCGAATGCATCTCTCCCCCATAAAACTGGCCATGCCCCCAAGTTACTGAGCCTCGTATGTGACTTTCCTCCAATAGGGCTTGCTCAGAGACTCGCTTTAAATGATTTTCAGGTGCAGCAGGAAGCAGTCATTTTTCTGGTGTTTTACTGTGCTTTATTCTTGAGTGATTTTTATTTATTTTTTTATCCTCGCTGAGACCTGCACTGTATCTTTTGCTTCTTTGAATGGATTTTTCTGGCATAAGTATGTTTTTTTTAAGTAAATGTCTCATTAAGAATTGAAAAGCTTCCCCGAGCTCAGGTTTTTAAACAAGCTATGCCTGATGTACTTGAATGATGGTTAAATGAGTTGAAACTTCAATTTTTATACTTAAAGAAGAAATATGTGGTGTGAGTTTGACGCTTTCTTTGGTCCCGATTGTTTACCCTGATTTCCACCCATTTTATGTTTGGGTGTATTCTAATGAGATTTGCAGGAAATTTAAGGATCGCTTGACATCGGCAGAATGGGCACGATTCCAGCTCTAACGTCTGGGTTGTGCCCACGGAGGAAATCCCAAGTTTACATTTCTGCACGTGAAACTGTAAATAAAATCATCCCTCAGTCAGCGGACCCTGCTCAGTGAGTGGATCTTTCCTCGTTAGTGACTCGGTTGCTGGATCTTTCTTAATTGCAGGTTCCTCGGTGCCAAGACTAAAATTCGCAAGTGCCTCAGCTGCTATTGCTGAGCAGCTGACAAATGAGCTCCTTAAAATGAATTAACAAGAGTATCAGTGCATCAAGTTAAGGGCATAGGGTAACTTCTGATCTTTGCATCCTATTATGCCATGCTGAGGGGATTCCCATCCAACCCAAGCAATCAGACATGCTAAAGGTTTCTTTGATACCAGCTACCTGAGAACTAACTCCGGTCAAAGTTGGATCTCGGTTCTAGCTATCAGCGTTTGGAAGCACATTTGGTTGTATTTTGCCATTTTGTGAAATGTTTGCTACTATCGGCGATTAGGAGCGAATGCAAGAAAGCCATAAAAGTTACACATTCAACTGCTCAATAGTTACATTTTGTTGCCGAGAACAACTTTCTCATTAATAAACCAAGACCTCGAATTATTAATGAAGGCAGAGGTTAGGGCTGCCTGGAGGTGTAAAATATGTCCTGCAACTGGTCGGTAATAACATGTCCCAAACAGCAAACACATTCAGCGCATCATTTAAAAGCAATCAGTGAATGCCTTATAAAGACAATAAATCACATCACCACCAGCACCATTATTTTTCAATCTAAGTCGCAAGTAGAGTGAAAACTAGCTTAACTGCAGGAATATTGTGATCAGCATTAATTTCAATGGGGTGGTGGGGGTGGAGTTATGATAATTACAGCAAAGCGACTCAAAATTACCAGGAAAATATGGAATGGCATAATTAAAGGCGTAAGTCACTTATTCCCTAATTTTATCTTTCTTTCCGGCTGTTCAAGGGTCCCAACATTGTCGATGCACCATTACAATGGTGCAAGCCTCCAGGAAAATCTGGGCCATTATACTTAAGTCATTATACCTCAGCTAAAGTGTATACATAGCTTGTTGATGTCATTGACTTGCAATAATAACTTAGGTCTTCTCAACCATCAAAATAAATCTTAATATTTGCAGCCTGTGACAGACACATCAGTTGATTACAGTTAATGAGATTACTGCTGCTGTCAAGCGGCTGTTCTGCTTCGTATGGTTTTGCTGCTGGTAAGTCACTAAATCTACCTCCCGACAATCTGGCAAATAAAAAAAAATGAAATTGATTTAAAATGTCGAAGCATGATTGGTATTGCAGGAAAGTGACTGGTTTATAGGTGGGTGGACTGAACACACCTCGCCCACCTGTAGCCTGATCTCACTTCCCAGATAGTAGCTGGCACCACGACAGAAGTAGTCAGCTCACTATTAATAGAATCATGCAGCACAGAGGAGGCCATTCAGCCCATTGTGCCTCTGCTGGCTATTGCCCCTGTCCTGTTGGCTGATAGATAGCTCACTTGGATGGAGTTGGGACCGTATTGGAAATATAATTTAAATTTAAAACACGTCCTCAGTGATTTGTGACTCAGTGGTTAAATCCGCCATGTGCTATGTATTTAGTTATTTAGATAAGGAAGTTTCTGATTTAATTACGGGTCAATTCTAGGATGTCCTGAGGTCCACCCATTTTATGAAAAGTATTATATAAATGCAAGTTGTTTTTTCTTTCCTTTCCCTTTCCTTTCCTTTCTTTCTCAGCTGGCCTAAATTGGAGCAGCAGTGGAAATGCTGCAATTGTTTAGTGAGGGGAGAATTCAGCCAAACCTCTACCAGGCTTGCATTTATATAGCATCTTTCACGATCACCGAGTGTCCCAAAGTGCTTTACAGCCAATGAAGTATTTTTTGGAATGCAGCAACCATTTTGTGCACAGCAAGCAATGTGATCATGACCAGATAATCTGTTTTTTAGTTATGTTGATTGAGGGATAAACATTGGCCAGGACACCAGGGAAAGCTCCTCTGCTCTTCTTTGAAATCTTCTTCTTTGATGATTATCCAGTGACCCCCACTTGAAGGGTGCACGTATGGGGCATTGGGGGAGTACAGGATCAGGTCAGCTGTACAGGCCCCAACTGCCCCTACTAATGGATAAATAATAATAATAATAATAATGGAGAGTGACACAGTTAATTCAGAAACTAGGGTCCTGAACTTAAGGAAAGGTAACTTCGATGGTTTGAGGCGTGAATTGGCTAGAATAGATTGGCAAATGATTCTTAAAGGGTTGACGGAGGATAGGCAATGGCAAACATTTAAAGATCACATGGATGAACTTCAGTAATTGTACATCCCTGTCTGGAGTAAAAACTAAAACGGGGAAGGTGGCTCAACCGTGGCTAACAAGGGAAATTAAGAATAGTGTTAAATCCAAGGCAGAGGCATATAAATTGGCCAAAAAAAGCAGCAAACCTGAGGACTGGGAGAAATTTAGAATTCAGCAGAAGAGGACAAAGGGTTTAATTAAGAGGGGGAAAATAGAGTACAAGAAAAAGCTTGCTGGGAACATAAAAACTGACTGCAAAAGCTTCTATCAATATGTGAAGAGAAAAAGATTAGTAAAGACAAACGTAGATCCCTTGCAGTCAGATTCAGGTGAATTTACAATGGGGAACAAAGAAATGGCAGACCAATTGAACAAATACTTCGGTTCTGTCTTCATGAAGGAAGACACAAATAAACTTCCGGAAGTACTAGGGGACCGAGGGTCTAGTGAGAAGGAGGAACTGAAGGATATCCTTATTAGGCGGGAAATTGTTCGGGAAATTGATGGGATTGAAGGCCAATAAATCCCCGGGGCCTGATAGTCTGCATCCCACAGTACTTAAGACGTGGCCCTAGAAATAGTGGATGCATTGGTGATCATTTTCCAACAGTCTGTCGAATCTGGATCAGTTCCTATGGACTGGAGGGTAGCTAATGTAACACCACTTTTTAAAAAGGGAGGGAGAGAGAAAGCGGGTAATTATAGACCAGTTAGCCTGACATCAGTGGTGGGGAAAATGTTGGAATCAATTATTAAAGATGAAATAGCAGTGCATTTGGAAAGCAGTGACAGGATCAGTCCAAATCAGCATGGATTTATGAAGGGGAAATCAAGCTTGACAAATCTTCTGGAATTCTTTGAGGATGTAACTAGTAAAGTGGACAAGGGAGAACCAGTGGATGTGGTGTATTTGGACTTTCAAAAGGCCTTTGACAAGGTCCCACACAAGAGGTTGGTGTGCAAAATCAAAATAAATGGTATTGGGGGTAATATACTGAGGTGGCTAGAGAACTGGTTGGCAGACAGGAAGCAGAGAGTCGGGATAAACGGATCCTTTTCAGAATGGCAGGCAGTGACTAGTGGAGTGCCACAGGGCTCAGTGCTGGGACCCCAGCTCTTTACAATATACATCAATGATTTGGATGAAGGAATTGAGTTTGCGGATGACACTAAACTGGGTGGCGGTGTGAGCTGTGAGGGGGACGCTAAGAGGCTGCAGGGTGACTTGGACAGGTTAGGTGAGTGGGCAAATGCACGACAGATGCAGTATAGTGTGGATAAATGTGAAGTTATCCACTTTGGGAGCAAAAGCGCGAAGACAGAATATTATCTGAATGGTGGCAGATTAGGAAAAGGGAAGGTGCAACGAGACCTGGGTGTCATGGCTCATCAGTCATTGAAAGTTGGCATACAGGTACAGCAGGCGGTAAAGAAGGCAAATGGTATGTTCGCCTTCATAGCTAGGGGATTTGAGTATAGGAGCAGGGAGGTCTTACTGCAGTTGTACAGGCCCTTGGTGAGGCCTCACCTGGAATATTATGTTCAGTTTTGGTCTCCTAATCTGAGGAAGGATGTTCTTGCTATTGAGGGAGTGCAGAGAAGGTTCACCAGACTGATTCCCGGGATGTCTGGATTGACATATGAGGAGAGACTGGATCAACTGGGCCTTTATACATTGGAGTTTAGAAGGATGAGAGGGGATCTCATGGAAACATACAAGATTCTGATGGGACGGGACAGGTTAGATGCGGGTAGATTGTTCCCGATGTTGGGGAAGTCCAGAACCAGGGGACATAGTCTTAGGATAAGGGGTAGGCCATTTAGGACTGAGATGAGGAGAAACTTCTTCACTCAGAGAGTTGTTAACCTGTGGAATCACCTGACAGAGAGTTGTTGATGCCAGTTCATTGGATATATTCAAGAGGGAGTTAGATATGGCCCTTACGGCTAAGGGGATCAAGGGGTTTGGAGAGAAAGCAGGAAAGGGGCACTGAGGGAATGATCAGCCATGGTGGTGCAGGCTTGAAGGGCCGAATGGCCTACTCCTTCACCTATTTTCTATGTTTCTATGTAACTTTTATTTATATAGTACCTTTAACCTAGTAAAACGTCCCAAGGTGCTTCACAACAGTGTTACAGACAAACAGATACATTTGACACCGAGCCACAGAAGAAATTAAGGCAGATGCTTGTTTAAAGAGGTAGGTTTTAACAAGTGTCTTAAAGGAGGAAAGAGAGGTGGAGAGACGCAGAGGTTTAGGAAGGGAGTTCCAGAGTTTAGGGCTCAGGCAGCTGAAGGCATGTCCACCGATGGTTGAGTGATTATAATGAGGGATGTTCAAAAGGCCAGATTTGGAGGAGCGCAGATATCTTGTGGGATTGTGCACCTGAAAAAAGATTACAGAGAAAGGGAGGGGCAAGGATGAGAATTTTGAAATTGAGGCTTTGTTTAACTGGGAGCCAATGTAGGTCAGAAAGCACAGGGGTGATGGGTGATCTTGATTGGTGCAGGTTAGTACACAGGCTGCTGAGTTTTGGATGACTTCAAGTTTACATAGTGTGGAATGTGAAAGGCCGGCCAGGAGTGAGTTGGAGTAGTCAAGTCTAGAGGTAACAAAGGCATGGATGAGATTTTCAGCAGCAGAAGAGCTGAGGCAGGGGTGGAGATGGCAATGTTACGGAGGTGGAAAAAGGCGGTTTTAGTTATGCCGCGGATTTGTGGCTGGAAACTCATTTCAGGGTCAAATAGCATGCCGAGATTGCGAACGGTCTTGTTCACCCTCAGATTGATGCTAGAGAGAGGGATGGAGTCAGTGGTTAGGGAACACAGTTTGTGGCGGGGACCAAAGATAATGATTTCAGTCTTCCCAATATTGAATTGGAGAAAAGTTCTGCTCATCTAGTACTGGATGTCGGACAAACAATCTGACAATTTAGATACCAAGCAGGGGTTGACAGAAGTGGTGGAGAGGTAGAGCTGGGTGTCGTCTGCGTACATGTGGAAACTGACTCCGTGTTTTCAGATGATATCGCCAAGGGGCAACATATAGATGAGAAACAAGAGGAGACCAAGGACAGATCCTTGGGGGACAACAGAGGTAACGATGCAGGAGTGGGAAGAGAAGCCATTGCTGGAGATTTTCTGGCTACAATTAGATAGATAAGAATGGAACCAGGTGAGTGCAGTCCCACCCAGCTGGACATTGGTGGAGAGGCGTTGGAGGAGGGTGGAGTGGTCAACTGTGTCAAAGTCTGCAGACATGTCCAGAAAGATGAGGAGGGATAGTTTCTGTTGTGGAACCAAAATAAAGGCTCAACACAAGTCTGTTGAAGAACAAAATATGTTTATTTGAGAATACCTTGGCCAAGGGGAGAACGGCAGTTTCGGGTATAACCCTAAACTCCGTCTCTCTGCCTGGCTGCCAGCTTTCAGTATTTAAAGCCGAAAACCGCAATCCGTTATGCGTCATCAGTTCCAAGAACTGACCCCAGACTCTGCGTGACATTTCAAAGGTGCTTTTGACTTAACTGCAAGAACTGAATATAAGCTCATGACATTTGCAAATGTTTCCACAGACATCTCCAAGTTGCGCCTACCTAGTGGGCTAGAAGTCGTATTTGCTCCATGGTCTGTATTTCTTGACCACAGTAGATGCTCTTATCTATAAAGATGTATGTTCATCTTTATAGATAAACATATTGTTGCCATCATTGTTAGTCTAAGAATACTCAGGTAGCTTAGTTTGCGGTTTCTAGCAGCTAGGCTACATCCTGTAATTGTTTTGCTCAGCTCGTGTGCAACGTTTTGGTACAATTTTGACATTCTAAAATATGTCTGTGTCTTACAGCAGGCACAATTACTATTTTCCTAAACAATAGTGGGCCTCTAAAGTCCCACTTCAGTTTACCTTTGTCACAGTCATAAAGGATATAATTTGTGACTTTGATGAGAGCCGTTTCGGTACTGTGGCAGGGGCGAAAGCCAGATTGAAGGAATTCAAACATTGAATTCATGGAAAGATGATCATGGATTTGGGAGACAACAACACGTTCAAATACTTTGGAAGGAAAGGAAGGTTGGAGATGGGGCAATAGCCAGCAAGCAAAGTGGGGTCAAGGGTTGTTTTTTTTAGGAGCGGGCTAATGATAGCAGATTTGAAGGAGAGGGGAACAGTACCTGAGGACAGAGAACTGTTAACCATGTTGGCTAATATGGGAGCCAAAAAATGAAGTTGGGTGGTCAGCAGTTTAGTGGGAATAGGGTCAAGAGAGCAGGAAGTGGGTCTCATGGATAAGTTGAGTTTGGAGAGATTAAGAGGGGAGATCACAGAGAAATTAGAAAAAAGTCTGAGTTTAGGGCTAGGGCAGAAGTGTCAGAAGAAATTTGGCCCTGTGGGCTAGGTGAAGGAAGGGAACTCGCAGAGGCAGCTGATCGGATGGTCCCAATCTTTGATACAAAGAAGTCCATGAGTTCCTCACACTTGTTTGAGGTGAGTGTCGTGGAGAAAGGGGAGAGGGATTTAAGGAGACGGTTAGCAGTAGAGAATAGTAGCCTGGGGTTAATTTTGCAATCCAGAATGATCCTGGAATAGTGAGCAGTTTTTGTATACAAGATTAAGAATCGATAGTTTTTTATATGTTCCAGCCAGAACTGGCGGTAAATGGCTAAACCAGTTGTCTGCCACATCTGTTCAAATCTGCTCCCTTTTGACTTGAGCGAAGATGAGGGCTGTACCAGGAGGAATGGTAAGGGTGGGAGAGAGTAATAATTTTAATAGGGACTAGGGCATCAAAAGTGGTAGTGAGCGTGTGATTGAGCAGATCGGTGGCTGAAGAAATGTCATTGTTAAAAGAGGGTCAAAGGTTGGACAGTTTTGCGTTGATAAGCGCAGTTGTAATAGAATTTGGAGAGAGTTTTTTCCAGGAGCGGATGCAGAAGGAAGTAGGTTTGGATTGGGGAAAGGGATGTGGGTCGAGAACGATACAAGGAGATGGTCAGAGATGGCTTTATCTTTAATTGATATGGTTGGAATAGCAAGGCCACAAGAGATTGCAAGGTCAAGGGGGTGGCCCTGAATATGGGTTGAGGAATTTACATGGAGGGAGAGGTTAAGGGAGGACAGGAGGGTAGTGAATTCAGAGGAGAGAGAACAAGATGAGTTGAGATGGAGGTTGAAATCACTGAGGATGAGAAGTCGCTCGGTGCAAAGGCTAAGGGAGGAAAGCAGTGAGGATATATCCATGATAAAGTTTTTATCATGTTTAGGTGGGTGGTAAAGAATGAGAATTTTGAATGAGAGAGATTAGAGAGGTGGAATAAGGCGAGATGTTCAAAAGATGAGAAAGTGCCGGAGGAGTAAGGGGACAGACCAAGGTATGATTTAGTGATGAGAACTATACCCCCACCATGGCGGTCTGGATGGGGCAAATGGTAGAAGGTATAGCCGGGAGGGGAGGCTTCGATTAATGGAAGTGTGTCATTATCCATCCGCCAAGTTTCCGTTAGTGCCATGATGTCAATGCATTCATCCATGATAAGGTCATGGATGGCAAGAGCCTTGTTTGAAAATGAATGGACATTTTGTAAAGAGATTTTGAGAACATCCGTGATGGCTGATCAACTGCCAGAATACACATGGTCATTGCTTGGAGAGATGAGTTGCACGGGGAGGAAGTTTGCAAGGTTAGCCCTCCCAAGGCAAGCTGGGTGGTAAAGTCGGTAGATTAGGATGTGACAGTTGGGGTTGCTGCTTGTGAGGAGACAGCGATGAGTGCCACAGTGGGCTCTTCGGAGAAAACAAAGAGAGAGGCACAGAGGGAAGCTGCAGGCTCGTGTAAAAGAGAGTCAAGCCTGGGATGGCAGCAGGTGAGTAGGAAGGTTGAAGAATAATGAATTCTATGCATAAGGATTTTGAAGGACAGTGTATATGAGACAGGATAGATAAGAGGTGGCATGTCAACATTAGATATTAACCAGGGAGGGAAAAAGAGAAAAAGAAACGGGAGAAGGAAGTGTAAAAAGAAATCAATGGCTCGGGTCTGAAGCGGCAGCCAAAATGTGCATGTGAATAGATACAAGCAAGAAAAAAAGATAAATTCAATTTAGATGGTAAATACAATAAAGATTCTACAATAGTAGAGTCAGTAAATCAAGATTGATTATATTAAATAAAATTAAATATATATGATAATCATAAATTAAGTTAAAATTAGAAAATCAACAATTGATGCAAATTAAATCTGTTATTAGCTGTCTTTAAAATTCATTCCCTGTCCATTGATTGAATTAATATTGAAGGACCAATCACCGCCCTCCATCATTGTAATGTCATAATGTCATTACTTTTTATTTCTCATTTTGTCCCCTTTGACAGGACCTGTAATAGTTCCAGGCTTGAGCTGCCTCCGTTGTCAGGAAACGCTTATTTATAAATCTCCCATTTATAAATAACCCATTGATAGTCACTGCCCAGGCCCCCAGATAAAGAAACTGGTCACTTGGACTTTGTACTGGAGGAATACTGCGCCTGAGGAACCATATCATAGCACAAATCATCACATTCAGGAAAGGGAGAGAAGAGGAGAGTGTAAATAAAGAAATTCAGCAGACTGGCACTCTCATGAGGCACAGGAGCTCAAAAATGAAATAAGGTCAACAATGTTTATGGATGCTGATATTTTTTAAATGTGCCTAACTTGTCACAAATGTAATCTTTTTAATTTAACTTTTGCACAGCTTATGTTTCCTTTTTTTAAGTTTCTGTTAATCTCTTTCTTTCCAAAACATCCTTCTCACTTATTGAATTGCATGTTGTAATCAGTGAATCAATGGTTGGAGCAGGAACGGGATTCATGAGGGAGATCTAATTCCATTGCTATATAATTGGACATGTCCTGCCATTCCCTACCATTTAATCTTGAGGCAATTATACCCTGCAAATTCAGCTTCAGGTACTTATAGTCTGTTACTGCAGTTTAAGCTGTGCATATACCCTGTCACTGCTCATATACCCTGTCACTGCTCATATACCCTGTCACTGCTCATATTACCCTGTCACTGCACCCTGAGCTCTCATAAAACTTATCACTTCACCTTGACGCACCCATTTCAAATCACTTCAGCTCAAAGTGCTGTCACTCCATCCTGAGGCAATCACCCCATCCCTTTGCTTTAAAGAATTGATCTTGGATCAATTTATCTTGAAGTTTCTCATACCTGCCCATGTATTTTCATAGTGTATTTTTTCTGCTGGATCCCTGAAGCTCCATGAAACTGGGGACTGATAATTTGAATAGATTTTAGGAGACTTCTGCGAGACCCTACAGAAAATGTACACTGCAAAATGGAGCAGTCCTACTCAGAGCGCACTCCTTCATTGTAAGGTGCTCAAAACCTATCCTTACATCGTAAAGCGTATATACTCTATTCCTTCACCTTAAGGTGTTTATACGCTCTACCCTTACTTTGGTACACTCCTACTATTGTCAATTCATCTTAAGGAGCTCATTTGCACTGCGCTGCTTACACATGAATATTTATATTACAATCACAAGAGCATTTATTATTTATATATCTTCTGTGGCCTCATATGACTGGAGGGGGAAGGAATCATGATTATTTGAAGGAGTGTTAAATTAATATGTTTTCAGTCAATAAAAATGTGTTCCTTAGCAGAAATAAATTGGCTGTTTGAAGCCATACAAATAAAACGTAATAAAGACACAATTGAACCATAAGTAAATATGTGGCTGTATTCGATATTGATTTGAGTTCATAAATTATGTCCTATTTAAGATGGAGCACGACTTGAGGTATTCCCTTCCTAATTCCTAGTTTCCCTCCATTATCTATCCAGGGTTTCACTGCATACGCACCGGTGTTAAGGAACTGCTAGATTAGCCAGATGGTCACTTTTTAATTTCTCTTAAAGGTTATTTTTGTTCCAATGCAATTTATAGCTCATGTATATTTCCATGGAATACGAACACTTCCATTTCTTTTGGCATGGGTCACTTTAATCTATTTGATAAATTATTCTCATTTTTCAGAACAGTATTCTTTTTTTCAGCAGACTTTTTATTTTCTTCACATGCGAGTTGATTTACTTCCATGAGCAGAAATGGAGAAATCAGATAAAACTAGCGCAGAGTAGATTTAATCTATTGCAGCTAAAAAAAAAACGAGTATTCTATCCTAGTTGTAATAATACCTTTTTTATAAAAAATAGAGACAGAAAAGATCTGTTATCATGGCAGGAGGGTGAACTGATTACACTCACTCTGGGAGCAAATGTGAGGCTGGCAACATTTACATCGTAGTGAATCTCAGTCCTTTGAGAATTCATGCAGCAGGTGTGGAATCGGGGCCGCTTGCTTGGAGACTTTGAGCCACTGCACTGGTGTCTGTTATTGCCTAGAGACAGACAAGAAATATAAAAAGCTAATTCCAATGTTAAACCAGACTCCCTTGATAATTGCTTCATTCCAGCATGGCCACAGGGGTATTGTTCCTTACTTGTCTCTCGTGTGGAATCCATACAGCATTCATTTTGTTTTAAATTCAAATGCACAGGATGGAGGTTTAAACCTCAATTCCACATGCAACAATACAGCAGCCTGCACTCCCTGACTTCAAACTAAACTATTTGCAATATCGGTTTTACGTTGTAAGTAGCTCCTCTTGTGACTGGTGGATAAATGCACAGCATTGTGGGAGTGAACCGTACTGTCCAGGAAAGTCTTCGGCGTGAACCCCTTGTCTGTGCGGTGTTAGCTGATGGAAGTCAGGATGACAATAGCGATGCTCGAATTGACCTCGGCTAGAGCACTGTTCAGTGACATGTTCCGGGAACTGTAAATGAGTAGATGTTGGATAAGGATAAGATCGGGCTCTGCTGATGTGCCTTCCATGATTGAGTAGTCTGCTGATACTCATTGTCAAATCTCACACATGGAATATGGTTGTTTGTATGAGGTGTTGGAGGGCCGCAGGTACCCATTGAACTGTATCTAAACAGGGGAAAAGTCCACTGCAAGCATAAATCCAGCAAACGTTCAATATGTTTTCAAGATGGCAACAACAGGTTGTCATAATCTGAACCAGCGTAAAAGATACATCGCATAGACCTGATTAGAGGGGCCCCTTGATGCAAAATGATAGGGTGTTATTTTCAACTTTGCCACCTGGGTGGAAACCTGGCAGACCGGAACGCCTGCCCATTGTAGAACCCACCTGATTTTTGTTCAGGCAGTTTGTACAATGGGCGAGTGATGCGCTCCTCCAAGACCAGGTTGTGGTGTTGAAAATTACTCCCGTAGTGGCAAAGTCCAGACTGGATAGAGGAATGAAAATGATTTCTAGAGTTGTGCCAGTAAGGTAACTGGAGTACTAGATACCATCAAAGGAATTGTTTTTGTTTTTAGGGTTCGAACTTGTTTTATTTCCTCTAAAAAGTACTGTGGGACAATTGCTTTTACCAGTGCCAACAAACACGGTATACATCAATGGTGCGGATTGACATGCTGGACTAATACAGTGCTTCATTGCCCTCAGGATTGGATGCTTCATCCCAGCACAGGAACGTAAACAATGATGTAACTAAAGCTGACCCATATATTCATGGAGATTTGCCTTGCATAATTCCAACCAGTAAAGCGGTTTAAACTACAGCATGAGTAAGTAGGCCAATCAGTGATAAAGTATCGGGAATTAACCACAACATGGAGATTAAAAGAGTTTTAACTCACCTTGCTAATTAATTATGTACCAGTCAGCAGTACCAGTGTGTTTTGACTGGGTGGATTGGGTTTTTGCCTTCTGCACTTACCAACCCACAATTTCCTGCCCATTCACTTCAATGGGTGGAAAATTATGGGTTGGCGAATGCAGAAGAGTAAAACTCCAGCCTGGCTCTCCAGTGACCCCAAGATATGGGGGGTCATTTTACAGATCTGCATCGCTGGTGGGGAGCTCACCATTAGTACAGGCCAACATCCCCAGCATTGAAGCACTGACCACACTTGATCAGCTCCGCTGGGAAGGCCACATCATTCACATGCCAGACACGAGACTCCCAAAGCAAGCGCTCTACTCGGAACTCCTTCACGACTAACGACCCAAAGGTGGGCAGAGGAAACGTTACAAGGACACCCTCAAAGCCGCCCTGATAAATTGCAACATCCCCACTGACATCTGCGAGTCCCTGGCCAAAGGTCGCCCTAAGTGGAGGAAGTGCATCCGCGAGGGCGCTGAGCACCTCAAGTCTCATCGCCGAGAGTGTGGAGAAATTAAGCGTGCGGCAAACCAGTCCGACCCACCCCTTCCCTCAATGACTATCTGTCTCACCTGTGACAGAGACTGTGGTTCTCGTATTGGATTGCTCAGCCACCTAAGCACTCATTTTAAGAGTGGATTCCGAGGGACTGCTGATGATGATGACAGGCTATAAAAGTCCTCCCCTAAAATCATTCCATTAATTTATAGAGATGTCATTAGAAAATTCTCCACAGTTGAAATTTTGAGTCATTTCAGGTTATATGTTGAAGAGCACAGTCCTGATAAAAAAATGTTTAGTAAACTACCTCTCATTTGTATGCACACACCTGATGCAATAATATAAATCCAGTGAAAACCCAACACCGAAATATCTTGACATCACAGCTGATATGATCTGTAATCCAGGCTCAGCATTAATGCTTCTGATTTCAGTGAAGCCGTTCTGTTTACAACTCCAACAATAACAACATACATTTATATAGCACCTTTTAGTTGTAAAACATCCCAAGGAGCTTCACAGGAGTGTTCGCAAACAAAATTTGACACAGAGCCACATAAAGAGATGAGGTAGGTTTTAAGGAGTGTCTTAAAGGAGGAGAGAGAAGTAGAGGCGGAGAGGTTTAAGGAGGGAATTCCAGAGCTTAGGGCTTCTGCAGCTGAAAGCATGGCTGTCAATTGTGGAATGATTAAAATTAGGACTTGGAGCGAGTTATGATATGGGCAGAAGAGCTTTGGACAAGCTTAAGTTTCTAGAGGATGGAAGATGTTTCCTAAATCCCACTGCCCCCACCCTGCCCCCTTCCAAGGGCTGTGACAATTCTCTGGATTTGACCTCATGGAAGAACCACATAAATATTCAGAAAGAGCATTAATTCCAGAGAATTGGAATTCGCCCACATTCAGAGATAAAGCCAGGTCTATAATTGTGCGGTTATTAGGCAGTGTTTGCCATATACAGCTTCAGTTGAATAAAAACCTCTCTGCCCTCCTTTCACTGATTCCCTGCCAATTCCTCCCTATCTCAGTTTTCCTCCATTTCTGATTACTCTTCCCATTACCTATTAATCCTCCTGTTACCAGTTACCAGTGGGAGGAAGGAGTCAATGGATGGTAGCAGGAATCAATGGTGGAAATGCAAAGATTTGGGAGGCTAGTCTGTTGTCAATGTTTACTGACAAAATTCTACATAAATATTTGTATACATTGCGCCCATATTTAAAGCATAAAACAGGCGCAATGGATACCAGTTTTACAGTGGAATGGCCAACGCCAAATCTGTGCAGGTTGGTCCCATTGCTAACTCCAAGGGGCCCATTTTCTAGGCATCCCGGTGGGCCTGGTGTGTTCAGAATAACCAGGTCTACTACATGCAGCCTAACCACCAATGGAATCTGCCACCAAAAGGTATATTTCCTAAAAGAAATTCTTACCTGAATGCGGAACGGGGAGAGGTCCCGATTCCCCAAAACCGTTGCCAGCCTCCAGTCGGACACCTCCCGATCACCTCGCCCCTTTCATGATTGACTTGAGGGCCACTGTTGGTGTCACGGTGGTCCACAATTGATGTCAGTTTTGCTGGTGAGTTGCCCAAGTGAAAATTTATCCGATCTGTTTCCTTTCCCCCAACCTATTCTCAGATTGTACTTTTCATTAGCTTTTCAGTTGACTTGCCTTTTAATGCCTTTTCCACTCAGGCTGCCTCAAGATGCCTCTATTCACTGCAGTGCAGTGCTGAGGGAGTACTGCACTGTCGGAGATGCTGTCTTTCGGATGAGATGTTAAACTGAGGCACCGTCTGCCCCCTCACGTGGGCGTAAAAGATCCCACGATACTATTTCGAAGACGAGCAGGGGAGTTATCCCCAGTGTCCTGATCAATATTTATCCCTCAATCAACAAAACAAAAACAGTTTATCTGGTCATTATCACATTGCTGTTTATGGGAACTTGCTGTGCGCAAAATGGCTGCTGCAATTCCCACATTACAACAGTGACTATACTCCAAAAGAACTTAAGTGACTGTAAAGCACTTTGAGACATCCGATGGTTGTGAAAAATGCTATATAAATGTAAGTTTTTCTTTCTTTCTGTAAATACTAATCCAGCTCTGTTTTTAGCGTGTCTCTAATTTAATGTCTCTCTTACACTTCACATGTAACTCAACCAACATAAAAATTCCGATATATTGTATTGTACTGAAATGTTGTCATGGTTATCGAGATTTCATTTTAAAGAGGTTAACTGTACATGTGAAAGTATTCATGATAACTGTGGCTATTCACGACAATAAAAAGCACTTTATTGTGATATAAATAATAGATGTTATTTTAGAACATCTGAATAACTTTTGACTTTGGAATCATTTAAAATACACCAGCACGCCCACCAAGATACTATTTTATTTTTGACTCGGTACTATCACATTTATATTAACAATAATAAGGTATCTTTTCAAAGGATTCACCTTTGAGAGCCTGTCTGGAGTTAGAGCAACAGGAATTCAGAGCTCAAACAAAAATATGAGTGTCAGATTTAATAAGAACATAAGAGCTTAAGAAATAGGAACAGGAGTAGGCCATACTGGTCCTCGAGCCTGCTCCGCCATTCAATAAGATCATGGCTGATCTGATCATGGACTCAGCTCCATTTTCCCGCTCACTCCCCATAACCCCTTATCCCCTTATCGTTTAAGAAATTGACTATTTCTATCTTAAATTTATTCAATGTCCCAGCTTCCACAGCTCTCTGAGGCAGCAAATTCCACAGATTTACAACCCTCAGAGAAGAAATTTCTCCTCAGCTCTGTTTTAAATAGGCAGCCCCTTATTCTAAGATCATGAACTCTAGTTCTAGTCTCCCCTATCAGTGGAAACATCCTCTCTGCATCCAGCTTGTCAAGCCCCCTCATAATCTTATACATTTCGATAAAATCACCTCTCATTCTTCTGAATTGCAATGAGTAGAGGCCCAACCTACTCAACCTTTCCTCATAGGTCAACCACCTCATCTCAGAAATCAACCTAGTGAACCTTCTCTGAACTGCCTCCAAAGCAAGTATATCCTTTTTTAAATATGGAAACCAAAACTGCATGCAGTATTCCCGGTGTGGCCTCACCAATATCTTATATAGCTGTAGCAAGATTCCCCTGCTTTTATATTCCATCCCCTTTGCAATAAAGGCCAAGATTCTATTGGCCTTCCTGATCACTTGCTGTACCTACATGGTCTTTATGGAGCGGCTCGACCAATATTTTGTAGCAAACGACCTGGTAGGCGATGATCCAGCCACGCTGGCAGATAAGTGCAGAGCTATCATGTTGACCAGTTGTGGGCCCGCGGTCTACGGCCTTGTCAGGGACTTGCTTGCACCAGAGAAAACAAAGACCAAGTCATATAAGGAGCTGAAAGTACTAATTCAGGACCAACTCAAACCAAAGGAGATCATCCTCATGGCCAGGTATTGATTTTATACACACCACCCGAGGGCCAGGAAATTGCGAAGTACGCTGCCAACCTCAGGAGGCTGGCAGGACTGTGTGAATTCGGCGCATCTCTTGTCGATGCGTTGCGGGATGTCTTCGTAATTGGCAACAGTCATGAGGCCCTTCTTCACAGGCTCTGTCTGCCGAAACCACCGTCACTCTGCAGAAGGCCATCAGCATCAGCCAAGCATTCATGACCTCAAGCTGCAGCTTCAAGCAGATGATGACTCACTCTCAGGACTCAAACCCGGCAAGTACTGTAAATAGAATGACGCCTTTCACAGGCAGAACCGTTGAACGTGAATCTGCCCAGGGCAGAGCATACAGGCCCTCCAGTCCTTTAACTCAGAGTCCACCGAGGGGTGCAAACGTAAATCGAGTAGCACCATGCTGGCGTTGCGAAGGTAATCACAGGGCTCATCAGTGTTGGTTCAGAGACTACGTGTGCATTGGCTGCAGCACAAAGGGCCACCACCAGCGAATGTGCAAAAGAGCTGCGACTCACCACATAGAAGAGGAGTCAGCAGATAGCTGTGAACCCAGCGTGGATTACGAGGAGATGGCTAGAGAGTCAGCTTAGTCCCAGGATGGAGTATATACCTGCACCACAGATTGCCCTCCAGTGATAATGGAAGTCAAGATAAATGGCGTTCCAGTCTTCATGGAAGTGGACACGGGGGCGAGTCAGTCAGTAATGAGCCAGGAAGCCTTTGAGAGGCTATGAAACGATCAAGCTGAATGACCCAAGCTGGTCCCGGTTCAGGCAAAGCTGCACACCTACACCAAGGAACTGATATCAATTGTTAGTAGTGGGGATGTAAGTGTATCCCATGATGGCACGGTGCACAATTTACCATTGTGGATTGTTTCAGGTGATGGACCAATGCTACTTGGAAGAAGATGGAGGGGGAAGATTCATTAGAACTGGGAAGACTTCATTCCTCCAGCGGATCGATGTCCCCCATGTTCATAGGCAGAGCAATCCCCCACCTTCAGTTGGAGCAGGTACCGGAGAGCAGATCCGCGCAGCCCCCGAGGCACAGACCGCTCACCACGACTGCGTAGTGATGATCCGGCCGAGACGACCTGAACGCACCTTCCCAGTTTCAGTGGCAGGACTCCTGGGGAGGAAAATTGGATCCGAGGGCACCTTCCCAACTTCAGTGGCAGAATCCCTGGGAAAGAAGATCACGGCAGTCGACATCATGGACAGGGAAAATATGGTGTCCAAACCACGAGGTGCAGTGCTAATGGAGCAACGACACGTGGTTCCACGCAAGGAAGACAATTGGGGTAAAAGTAGTAAGGCAATTTTAAAGGAGGCCAGCAATGCGCCAGTTTTGAATGAACTGCTTGAAATTGGGAACCAATGTAAAAGTCCAGCTGTAATGAGCAAATGTTGTTGAGCGATGTCGGGTGAAAATTGCAATCAGCCAATATAGCGGGTGAACACGTAACGGTCGTATACAGGTCCAGTGGGCTTCACAATGCTGTAGCCTGCGTCCCCAAGACCAGAACGATGTATCATAAAGTGTCCCCACAGCTGACAGAAGTAGACAAGCTGCAGAGTAAATGATCCCCAGAGAGCAGAGGCAATGCTCGCGACATCCTGCCTCAGATCGGTTTAACATTGCAGGCACCCGATGGCATGAACCGCCACGGGCCAGAAACAGTAAACTGCGCCTATGCTCGCAGTCGGCTACCGTCGCCCACCACCCAGGTGGAAACAGCGCAGCCCACAAACCCACTCACCACCATGGCAATGCCCAAATGCGAAGGGTCACCTGCAACGGCTCCTCCCAACGGGACTTGGACCAGCCAGGATCCCAAACTAGAGAGTGCTCACAACGGTGCCCTCAAGGAAAGCGAGTCAGCAGTCCCCTGCGAACAGCTGGACAAGACGAGGCAGCCCCACTGTCGCTTAGACGAAACGCTCACTCGCTCAGACCAGGGAGCAGCAGCGACACTGCGCAAACGAAAAGAACAGGGAGGTCACAGACACATCAGCTGTCTTTGGGCCTGCCCGACACTAGGAGTAACAGCAAAAGCCCTGAGCTCCAACAACTCGAGCAAAATGAGCTCACCTTGCTCACAGACTCACTAGCATGGGGCGCTGTGCCGCCACCAAACGACTCGGATCTCATCCGGCCATGCCGGATCTAGACTGTCCTTGTGTACCTGCACTGATATACCTATACTGATCATGTAAATATACCACACAAAAAGAAACGCAACTGTAATCCACTCAACAAATGTGCCAAGATGTAAATGTAAAACCCATGTGATGAACTTGAATGCAACTTGCAATTGGCCATTAGCATGATCTCTGTTGGGGCGGGGGGAGGGGGGAGAATGGAGTAGTCATGGACTCACAACCAGAAACCACTGGGACCTTCACTGGCAACAAATTTCACTACCAACCCACCCAAACTAGAAGCGACACTCCAATGGTCAACCAGGAAGAGCAAAGCCCAGGTCATCTTCAATGTATGAGTTAACTTGCATTAAAGACTTGGGGGAAAGTGATGTCATGTATGTAGACCATGTATACTAACTGTATAGTCACATAAGGTGTGCCACCAGAGGGCATTGCGGTGGGAGACCTGAAGGTCACCTGCATGGGTGTGCAGGGCCCAGTATAAAAGGCTACCCACCATGCCTGTGCCTCACTCTGGAGTTACAGTAAATGGGACTAAGATCACAACAGCTTAAATACAATACTAGACCTTGTAGAGTCATTCATAAGAGTATTACAAACACAACAATCACCTTCAAAGATTACAGCAGTGTTGCAAGTGAAATCATTACATAGTCATCAACAATATTACAAAACGTGAAACCTATTGGCCCAGATTTTGCTGTGAGAAGAACGAAAAGATTAACAGCGCTCACCATTATTAAAGTATTAATCAGACAGCACTTTCTGGTGGCCGCACATACTCAGTTAAATATGGAAATCAAGGTGTTGCTGTCTGGATGCCTTGCTCCTCCAAAAGCTACATTAAAATGGTATCTCACCATCTGATCTACCATTAAAATGTATTGAATTACATGAAGTTCCTGTATTTTGGACTACGGTTACCAAAGAAATTAAAGCTTGTCCATTCCAGACTAAGTACCTTTTTAACAATGTGTTGAATCTTAATTACTGCCAAACAACCTCTCTGGCACTGAAAATGAACTTTTACAAGTATGAAGTCTCATTCCTTCAGATTTTAATTGTTGGAAATTAAAAAAATAACACTTTTTTTTTGCTTTTTCTTTTATGTCTTTTTAGCACTCTCTTAATCCAATCTTTCTTTCCCTCTCTTTATTTCGCTTCCTCTACCTGATTTGACATTGAATTCAGTATTCTAACTGACACTTCCTGGTTCATACTCTGTGCTGCTCATTAACTATTCTTCAATCTGATTAGTTAAGGAGATAAATTGTTGCCTGCCCCATTCACACAAGTCCCAGGTGCCCTGTCGAGGGTGCTGCACTTTGTGGATGGTTGACTGACAGCAGCTTGCCATGCAAAAGCCCATAGAAAGTCTATGGGCAAGTGGAAGTTGTTAATATGCTGCTCAGAGGAAAATCTGGCTTAATATTCATTTTTTCCAAAATCCAATATAAACAATGTTGTAGAAAGAAAAGTAGGAGGCACCACTGACACCATGATTCTTTGCAAGAACCAACCATGTCAAGAAACAACACTGATGCATGAAATAATGGAACAGGAACTACTTCTGTGCCCCACCATTAGGGATCTATCACGTCGGCTGGTGGAGAGTTAGAAAACGACCATCATTTTATTTATAGAACTTCAGATCTGATTACTCCAAATTCTCCTAGCCAGTCTCACATCCTTCACCTTCTATTAAATAACAGCTCATCCAAAACTCTGTTCTCCTACAATAGCGGACTGGCTCCCCGATAAGGCTCAGGAGTTGTCATGTAAAATGGGGACACCAGTCAGTGGAGTGGGGGGAGGGGGACACCATTGTGCCAAAAAGCACAAGACAATGATTGCTCAATTAATTTAGAGCTATTATAATCTTGATGGAGAGAAGAAATTTCATCATCTCGGTCTCACTAGTCCCAGGAATGAAAGTACAAATTGCAATATATTGTACCAGGAATCCGCTCCCCCCACCACCCTCCCAAACTCTATGTTCTTCTTAATCCAGCTCTTGTGCATCCCTCCCTTGTCCTACCATTGGTGGCTGTCCCGTCAGCTGTTGTCGGACCAATCCTGGTAGCAGTACGACAGGTTGTTGTCTTGGAGTTGTAAAGATTCAAAGACTTCCAATAATATCATTTAAATGAGCGATCAGAGAGCTGGCAGAAATGTTATCAGTATTCAGGGAGTTGAAAGAGAAAATAAATTCATTCTCAGTTTAGTGTTTCTTGATATGCTGTTACTGAATGCTCTTCAATTTTGAATTGAAATAAGTTTACTGAATGTTTCTTGAAAAGCTTCACAACTTCAAGGCAGTGGTGATTAGGAGTTACAAACAGCAACCTATGCTGAAATGGCAGCACTGAGATTCCATGATTTCTTTACTCATGAGATATTAAGTGTAACGTTTTCTGGTGTATAACACCAGAAAACTTTATGCCAAAAATAAAGTTAATTTATTTAAGCAAAACGAAGATAATTTACATGTTTAATATTTCCAATGATGAAGGTGACATTAAATGTCCATCAGTGGTATCTTGATAGATCAAAGATAGGCTCTGCCCTATCAATAAAGCAGTTCTATGATTTATCCACAGAATTATGAGTAATTAAGTATTCACAGTAATTGAGAAAGTGAACACGGTAATGAAAAACCGAGGGGTGGTTCTTTATTTCTGGACCCCAGCAGAGAGCTGAGCTCCCGATGAATGAGCACAATTGCAAAAATGAGCACAATTGGAATTCTGGAGCGATTCGTGGTGGGAAAAGATTGGGCAGACTTTGTAGCCCGCTTGAACCAGTACTTCATGGCCAACAAAATGGAGAAAGAGGCAGACGCAGTTCGGCGCCGGGTGGACCTCCTCACGGTCTGCGGTCCGAAAATCTATGGACTCATAAAGCATCTCCTCTCGCCCTTAAGTCCAACGGACAAGGCCTATGAATCATTGTGTGCTATGGTACGTGACCATCTCAAACCAGATGAAGGCATCATCATCTTAAGATATCGATTCTATACGCACGTTCATTCTGAGGGCCAGGATGGATCGGAATTTGTTGCCGACCTAAGATGTCTAGCTGGACCGTGTAAGTTCGAAACTGCATTGGCAGACATGCTGCGGGACTTCTTTGTAATCGGCATCAACCACGATGTGATCCTGCGTAAGCTACTAGTAGCGGAGACGCTGGATTTGAACAAGGACATCACGATTGCCCAATCATGCATGACGACGGACAAAAGCTTAAAGCAGATATCATTGAAAAATCGGAACTCGGCAAGTATTGTAAACAAGATAGTATTATCGTTTGGCAGAGCTGCATATGGCTGGGCTGATCCGACTGCGTATGTGAAACCTGTGGCTGCACAAAGTCCATCAATGGGAATGAATCTGATATCACCATGTTGGCATTGTGGGGGAAATCATCGGCAGCATCAGTGTCAATTTAAACAGTATATTTGTAAAGGCTGTTCGAGAGTGGGGCATCTCCAGCGCATGTGTCCGCAACTGAGCAAGCGTGCTGCAACACACCACGTGGAGGATGATGACCTGTCTAGCGCGGATCCGGATATGCAATTGGAGATACCAGAGGAGGAAATGTATGGACTGTATTCATTCCTAACAAAGAGCCAACCGATAATGATTAATGTAAAATTTAATGGTGTGCCGGTATCGATGGAATTGGACATGGGTGCGAGTCAATCAATAATGAGCCAGAGGACACTCGACAGGCTGTGGGATACTAAAGCTGTGAGGCCTAAGTTGAATCCAGTCAATGCCAAGTTACATACGTATACTAAAGAACTCATAACGGTGATTGGCAGTGCAATAATCAAGGTGTCGTATGATGGTGCAGTTCACGATTTACCGTTATGGATTGTTCCAGGCAATGGTCCAATGCTGTTCGGCAGGAACTGGTTAGAAAAAATCAAATGGAACTGGAACGAGATCAAAGCGTTCTCGTCGGAGGAGGATACTCCATGTGCTCAAGTGCTGAGCAAGTTCCCCTTGCTGTTTGAACCAGGCATCGGCAATTTCACGGGAGCCAAGGTGCAGATCCACGTGGACTCAGATGCAAGACCTATCCATCATAAAGCTGGGGCAGTTCCGTACATGATGAGGGAGAAGGTTGAAATCGAACTGGACAGACTCCAGCATGAAGGGTTCATATCACTGGTCGAATTTAACGAATGGGCCAGCCCCATTGTTCCCATATTGAAAAGTGATGATACTGTCAGGATTTGTGGAAACTACAAGGTTACGATCAACCGAGTTTCAAAACAGGATCAATACCCGTTACCGAAGGCTGATGACCTGTTTGCAACACAAGCCGGGGGGAAGTCGTTCACAAAACTGGATCTGACGTTGGCCTACATGACAAAGGAGCTGGTCGACACGTCGAAGAAACTTACATGCATCAACATTCATAAAGGACTGTTTATCTACAACAGGTGTCCTTTTGGAATTCGCTCGGCTGCAGCCATATTTCAGAGGAACATGGAGAGTCTACTGAAGTCCGTCCTCAGAACTGTCGTGTTCCAAGATGACATACTGGTCTCAGGTCGTGACTCCGTCGAAAAACCTGGAAGAGGTTCTATATCGTCTGGACAAAGTGGGACTCAGACTGAAACGCTCAAAGTGCGTCTTCATGGCACCGGAAGGCGAATTCCTGGGGAGGAAATTTGCTGATGACGGTATCAGGCCTACGGACTCGAAAACCAAGGCCATCAAAATTGTACCCAAGCCTCAGAGTGTGACGGAGCTGCATTCGTTCCTTGGTCTAATCAACTACTTTGGTAATTTCTTACCTAGATTGAGCACCTTATTCGAGCCACTGCACATGCTGCTAAGAAAAGGCGACAACTGGCTTTGGGGTGCGTCTCAAGATAGAGCTTTTGAGAAAGCTACTAATCTGCTTTGCTCTAACAAGCTGCTGGTACATTATGATCCAGGTAAGCGTCTAGTATTGGCCTGTGATACTTCGTCATATGGAGTTGGTTGCGTGCTCCAACAAGCTAATGAGTCGGGCTTCAAAAAGTTTATCAAAGGCGGAAAGAGCCTACAGCATGGTAGAGAAAGAAGCATTAGCCTGTGTGTATGGGGTCAAAAAGATGCATCAGTACCTGTTTAGTCTTTGGTTTGAACTGGAAACAGATCACAAGCCACTCATTTCATTGTTTTCGGAAAACAAAGGTATCAATACCAATGCATCATCCAGCATCCAGAGGTGGGCGCTGACATTATCTGCCTATGATTATATCATTCGCCATAGACCTGGCACTGAGAATTTTGCTGGCAGACCTACTGTTAGTCATGGATGCTTTTGAAAGTGAAGGAATCCCTGTCACGGTCCAACAAGTTAAGACCTGGATCAGCCAGGTCCTGATATTATCGTTGTGAAACGCTGTATCCTTAGTGCTGATTGGTCTGCCATATCCAAGCAAATGTGTGAGGAGATCAAACCTTACATCCATCGCATGACAAATTATCCATTCAACCAGATTGTATATTGTGGGGTAATCGTGTTGTTCTGCCCAAGAAAGGCAGAGAGAAATTTGTGCATAATCTACATAGCACGCATTCCGGTATTGTCATGATGAAAGCCATTGCCAGGTCTCATGTATGGTGGCCTGGAATTGACTCTGATCTGGAATCATGTGTGCATCAGTGCAAACACTTGCATGCAGCTTAGTAAAGCACCAGCGGAATCGCCGCTGAGTCTGTGGTCGTGGCCATCTAAACCATGGTCCAGGATCCACACGGACTTTGCAGGTCCTTTCCTGGGAAAGA
Organism: Pristiophorus japonicus; assembly: GCF_044704955.1. Taxonomy (NCBI): domain Eukaryota; kingdom Metazoa; phylum Chordata; class Chondrichthyes; family Pristiophoridae; genus Pristiophorus; species Pristiophorus japonicus. The sequence goes on along the minus strand of NC_091989.1, from coordinate 40,521,963 downwards.
TGTTCTTAGTTGTGATGGATGCTTATTCCAAGTGGACAAAGTGTACAATCATGTCATCCAGCACTTCCACAGCTACCATTGAGAGCCTTCGTGTCATGTTTGCTATGCATGGTCTGCCTGATATTGTTGAAAGCGTTAACGGATTTTGCTTCACCAGTATGGAGTTTCAAGAGTTCAGGAAACTCAATGGTATCAAACGTGAGGTCAGCACCATTCAAACCCGCATCAATGGGCAAGCAGAGCATTCGGTCCAAACCATCAAGCAGAGTATGAAACGTGTAACTCAAGGTTCACTGCAAACTCGCTTGTCACGCATATTGCTTAGTTACAGGACAAGACCCCATACGCTTACTGGGGTCTCTTCTGTTGAACTATTGATGAAGAGCGATCTCAAGACCAGGCTCTCTCTTGTCCACCTTAACTTGAATAATCATGTTGAATACAAACGTTAAAGTCAGCAAAGGTATCATGATCGCACTGTGTCACATGACATTTCTATCAATGATCCTGTGTATGTACTGAATTATGGTCAAGGTATCAAATGGATCGCCGGTACTGTTACGGTCAAGGAGGGTAACAGAGTGTTTATCGTTAAGCTCAAGAATGGGCAGACATGCAGGAAACATGTCGATCAGATAAAGTTGCGGCACACGGATGAACCGGAACAGTCTGAGGAAGACACAATCAGTGACCAACCAACCTACCCTCAGTCATCAGAGGATACTGTTGTCATCACTGAATATGGACTTTCAATCACTGACATGGTCAATGGTCAGGGATAGTATTAAAGCCAAGGAAATGGCATACAAATTGGCCAGAAATAGCAGCGAACCTGGGGACTGGGAGAAATTTAGAACTCAGCAGAGGAGGACAAAGGGTTTGATTAGGGCAGGGAAAATGGAGTACGAGAAGAAGCTTGCAGGGAACATTAAGGCGGATTGCAAAAGTTTCTATAAGTATGTAAAGAGAAAAAGGTTAGTAAAGACAAACGTAGGTCCCCTGCAGTCAGAATCAGGGGAAGTCATAACGGGGAACAAAGAAATGGCAGACCAATTGAACAAGTACTTTGGTTCAGTATTCACTAAGGAGGACACAATGTTGGGAACTCAACATTCAGGGGTATTCAACATTCAGGAAGGATAGAATAAAAGGAAAAGGAGGTGGGGTAGCATTGCTGGTTAAAGAGGAGATTAATGCAATAGTTAGGAAAGACATTAGCTTGGATGATGTGGAATCTATATGGGTAGAGCTGCAGAACACCAAAGGGCAAAAAACGTTAGTAGGAGTTGTGTACAGACCTCCAAACAGTAATAGGGATGTTGGGGAGGGCATCAAACAGGAAATTAGGGGTGCATGCAATAAAGGTGTAGCAGTTATAATGGGTGACTTTAATATGCACATAGATTGGGCTAGCCAAACTGGAAGCAATACGGTGGAGGAGGATTTCCTGGAGTGCATAAGGGATGGTTTTCTAGACCAATATGTTGAGGAACCAACTAGGGGGGAGGCCATCTTAGACTGGGTGTTGTGTAATGAGAGAGGATTAATTAGCAATCTCATTGTGCGAGGCCCCTTGGGGAAGAGTGACCATAATATGGTGGAATTCTGCATTAGGATGGAGAATGAAACAGTAATTTCAGAGACCATGGTCCAGAACTTAAAGAAGGGTAACTTTGAAGGTATGAGGCGTGAATTGGCTAGGATAGATTGGCGAATGATACTTAGGGGGTTGACTGTGGATGGGCAATGGCAGACATTTAGAGACCGCATGGATGAATTACAACAATTGTACATTCCTGTCTGGCGTAAAAATAAAAAAGGGAAGGTGGCTCAACCGTGGCTATCTAGGGAAATCAGGGATAGTATTAAAGCCAAGGAAGTGGCATACAAATTGGCCAGAAATAGCAGCGAGCCTGGGGACTGGGAGAAATTTAGAACTCAGCAGAGGAGGACAAAGGGTTTGATTAGGGCAGGGAAAATGGAGTACGAGAAGAAGCTTGCAGGGAACATTAAGGCGGATTGCAAAAGTTTCTATAGGTATGTAAAGAGAAAAAGGTTGGTGAAGACAAACGTAGGTCCCCTGCAGTCAGAATCAGGGGAAGTCATAACGGGAACAAAGAAATGGCAGACCAATTGAACAAGTACTTTGGTTCGGTATTCACTAAGGAGGATACAAACAACCTTCCGGATATAAAAGGGATCAGAGGGTCTAGTAAGGAGGGGGAACTGAGGGAAATCTTTATTAGTCGGGAAATTGTGTTGGGGAAATTGATGGGATTGAAGGCTGATAAATCCCCAGGGCCTGATGGACTGCATCCTAGAGTACTTAAGGAGGTGGCCTTGGAAATAGCGGATGCATTGACAATCATTTTCCAACATTCCATTGACTCTGGATCAGTTCCTATGGAGTGGAGGATAGCCAATGTAACCTCACTTTTTAAAAAAGGAGGGAGAGAGAAAACAGGGAATTATAGACCGGTCAGCCTGACCTCAGTAGTGGGTAAAATGATGGAATCAATTATTAAGGATGTCATAGCAGTGCATCTGGAAAATGGTGACATGATAGGTCCAAGTCAGCATGGATTTGTGAAAGGGAAATCATGCTTGACAAATCTTCTGGAATTTTTTGAGGATGTTTCCAGTAAAGTGGACAAAGGAGAACCAGTTGATGTGGTATATTTGGACTTTCAGAAGGCTTTCGACAAGGTCCCACACAAGAGATTAATGTGCAAAGTTAAAGCACATGGGATTGGGGGTAGTGTGCTGACGTGGATTGAGAACTGGTTGTCAGACAGGAAGCAAAGAGTAGGAGTAAACGGGTACTTTTCAGAATGGCAGGCAGTGACTAGTGGAGTGCCGCAAGGTTCTGTGCTGGGGCCCAAGCTGTTTATATTGTACATTAATGATTTAGAAGAGGGGATTAAATGCAGTATCTCCAAATTTGCGGATGATACTAAGTTGGGTGGCAGTGTGAGCTGCGAGGAGGATGCTATTAGGCTGCAGAGTGACTTGGATAGGTTAGGTGAGTGGGCAAATGCATGGCAGATGAAGTATAATGTGGATAAATGTGAGATTATCCACTTTGGTGGTAAAAACAGAGAGACAGACTATTATCTGAATGGTGACAGATTAGGAAAAGGGAAGGTGCAACGAGACCTGGGTGTCATGGTACATCAGTCATTGAAGGTTAGCATGCAGGTACAGCAGGCGGTTAAGAAAGCAAATGGCATGTTGGCCTTCATAGCGAGGGGATTTGAATACAGGGGCAGGGAGGTGTTGCTACAGTTGTACAGGGCCTTGGTGAGGCCACACCTGGAGTATTGTGTACAGTTTTGGTCTCCTAACTTGAGGAAGGACATTCTTGCTATTGAGGGAGTGCAGCGAAGGTTCACCAGACTGATTCCTGGGATGGCGGGACTGACCTATCAAGAAAGATTGGATCAACTGGGCTTGTATTCACTGGAGTTCAGAAGAATGAGAGGGGACCTCATAGAAACGTTTAAAATTCTGACGGGTTTAGACAGGTTAGATGCAGAAAGAATGTTCCCAATGTTGGGGAAGTCCAGAACCAGGGGTCACAGTCTGAGGATAAGGGGTAAGCCATTTAGGACCGAGATGAGGAGAAACTTCTTCACCCAGAGAGTGGTGAACCTGTGGAATTCTCTACCACAGAAAGTAGTTGAGGCCAATTCACTAAATATATTCAAAAGGGAGTTAGATGAAGTCCTTACTACTCGGGGGATCAAGGGTTATGGCGAGAAAGCAGGAAGGGGGTACTGAAGTTGAATGTTCAGCCATGAACTCATTGAATGGCGGTGCAGGCTAGAAGGGCTGAATGGCCTGCTCCTGCACCTATTTTCTATGTTTCTATGTTTCTAACCTTCCGGATATAAAAGTGGTCAGAGGGTCTAGTAAGGAGGAGGAAATGAGGGAAATCTTTATTAGTCGGGAAATTGTGTTGGGGAAATTGATGGGATTGAAGGCCGATAAATCCCCAGGGCCTGATGGACTGCATCCCAGAGTACTTAAGGAGGTGGCCTTGGAAATAGCGGATGCATTGACAGTCATTTTCCAACATTCCATTGACTCTGGATCAGTTCCTATCGAGTGGAGGGTAGCCAATGTAACCCCACTTTTTAAAAAAGGAGGGAGAGAGAAAGCAGGGAATTATAGACCGGTCAGCCTGACCTCAGTAGTGGGTAAAATGATGGAATCAATTATTAAGGATGTCACAGCAGCGCATTTGGAAAATGGTGACATGATAGTTCCAAGTCAGCATGGATTTGTGAAAGGGAGATCATGCTTGACAAATCTTCTGGAATTTTTTGAGGATGTTTCCAATAAAGTGGACAAAGAAGTACCAGTTGATGTGGTATATTTGGACTTTCAGAAGGCTTTCGACAAGGTCCCACACAGGAGATTAATGTGCAAAGTTAAAGCACATGGGATTGGGGGTAGTGTGCTGACGTGGATTGAGAACTGGTTGTCAGACAGGAAGCAAAGAATAGGAGTAAATGGGTACTTTTCGGAATGGCAGGCAGTGACTAGTGGGGTACAGCAGGGTTCTGTGCTGGGGCCCCAGTTGTTTACATTGTACATTAATGATTTAGACGAGGGGATTAAATGTAGTATCTCCAAATTTGCGGATGACACTAAGTTGGGTGGCAGTGTGAGCTGCGGGGAGGATGCTATGAGGTTGCAGAGTGACTTGGATAGGTTAGGTGAGTGGGCAAATACGTGGCAGATGAAGTATAATGTGGATAAATGTGAGGTTATCCACTTTGGTGGTAAAAACAGAGAGACAGACTATTATCTGAATGGTGACAGGTTAGGAAAAGGGAAGGTGCAACGAGACCTGGGTGTCATGGTACATCAGTCATTAAAGGTTGGCATGCAGGTACAGCAGGCGGTTAAGAAAGCAAATGGCATGCTGGCCTTCATAGCGAGGGGATTTGAGTACAGGGGCAGGGAGGTGTTGCTACAGTTGTACAGGGCCTTGGTGAGGCCACACCTGGAGTATTGTGTACAGTTTTGGTCTCCTAACTTGAGGAAGGACATTCTTGCTATTGAGGGAGTGCAGCGAAGATTCACCAGACTGATTCCCGGGATGGTGGGACTGACCTATCAAGAAAGACTGGATCAACTGAGCTTGTATTCACTGGAGTTCAGAAGAGTGAGAGGGGACCTCATAGAAACGTTTAAAATTCTGACGGGGTTAGACAGGTTAGATGCAGGAAGAATGTTCCCAATGTTGGGGAAGTCCAGAACCAGAGGTCACAGTCTAAGGATAAGGGGTAAGCCATTTAGGACCGAGATGAGGAGAAACTTCTTCACCCAGAGAGTGGTGAACCTGTGGAATTCTCTACCACAGAAAGTAGTTGAGGCCAATTCACTAAATATATTCAAAAGGGAGTTAGATGAAGTCCTTACTACTCGGGGGATCAAGGGGTATGGCGTGAAAGCAGGAAGGGGGTACTGAAGTTGCATGTTCAGCCATGAACTCATTGAATGGCGGTGCAGGCTAGAAGGGCTGAATGGCCTGCTCTTACACCTATTTTCTATGTTTCTATGTTAATCTGGACTTTCAATCCCTGACATGGTCATTGCTACTCCCATCAGATCGGCTACCCAGCCCCAGTCATAACAGACTCAGAACGCTCGCCCAAGGCTGGAGTTGAACTGAGACATTCAACTTGGGAGCGGAAAGCCCCAGATCATCTCAATTTGTAAAAAGACCATTATTAATATCTTAAATGGGGATATTGTCATGTATGTATGCTTGGATTTACTTGCCACCAGGTGGCGCCACTGTCAGAGGTCATTGGGCTGTGTGCACGTGTGTGCAGCCCAGATATAAAAGGCCAGCCATCTTGTAATGTAATCACTTTGGCCCTTAATAACGTAGAGCCAGGTTTGTACCTGTTCGGAGTTTACAGTATTCAGTCTATTGAGTTATTGCATACACAACAGAAACATGTAAAATTCTTAAGGGGCTTGACGGGGTAGATGCTGGGAGAATATTTCCCCTGGCTAGGGAATCTAGAACTAGGGGTCATAGTCTCAGAATAAGGGATCGGCCATTTAGGATTGAGCGGAGGAGAAATTTCTTCACTCAAGGGGTTGTGAATTTTTGGAATTCTCTACTCCAGAGGGCTGTGGGTGCTCAGTCGTTGAGTATATTCAAGAGAGAGATTGATAGATTTTTGAATACTAAGAGAATCAAGAGACATGGGCATAGGGTGGGAAGGTGGAGTTGAGGTAGAAGGTTAGCCATGATCTTATTGAATGGCGGAGCAGGCTCTAACTGCTGAATGGCCTACTCCTGCTCCATTTTCTTATGTTCTTATGTTATTATTTGAATACAGATAAATTAAATCCTTTCCCATAGAGGATGCCTATCCTATTCGCACTGGAATTGCCTGAAAACCATGTGATTGCAGCATGATATATGCATCTCAACTATTTTACTGTGCTTGACTGGACTTTGTTACAATGTAGTAAACCAAAGAGATTCAGACAATATCATAACTCAAATTATTAAATACCAAGCAGTTTGTCAGTGTCATTTGAACTCTGTCTGAGGCCACTGATTTATGGTAACTGAGTGAATCAAATTCTGTTTTTATTTAATAGGATTCTGCGACTTTACCAGTGATTTTTGGAGATTGCATTCCAAGATTCTGTCCGATTATAATTAGGACCATTGGTTTCTGCTGATGGAATAAGTCAAATTCTGTTTTATGAAATGGGGTTGTCAGGATTCTATTCTTTTGAAAACCTCGCAAAACCCAGCTTTTCAATCAGACTTGGTCACCCTTCCTAATCTTTCCCTCCATGGCTCCCCATCTATTTGCCTGTCTAGTTCCATTTGTGAACTGTCATTGGGAACTTATGTTTACATTGAAGGCACTATATAAATGCAAGTTTTACTGTTGGGGATTGAGCTCTTCATTCAGTCCAGTTTTCTATTGCTTTATATTTATCCTTTCAGTGTGCTTCAGTCAGTGTTATTTTATAAGGTATGTACAGGTGGAGCTTTTGAAAATGTCTTTAAATTGTTTTCCGTTTTGCTGACAGAACACAGTAGCTGAAAGCAGGTTCCTGCTATCCAAGTCTTATTTAGCTGCATGTTACTAAAGAATTATAAGCGCGTATTTAATCCATGGTTTCTAGCATTCATCTTTGTGTCCTTTTATAAGGAACTAAACTAAAGACCAGATTCCATATACTGGATAAATTTCCAATGTAAATCGGGCTTTAATATATTTTCCTCTTGCTAGCATAGAAATGACTATCAGGGCAATATGCTTCATGGCATCATATTACAGCGAATACAGACAGACCATAAATCATTCAGACTGACCACAGGACTTAATAACAAACCTGAATGACATCTAATGAAAATGCTCCATCACCTTTCCATTAAGTCGCATTCGGAGGAATGAGCAATATCTGTATTTGACGATGAGAATCTGCGCAGCTTTGCTGCATCTGGCTGCAGTCACACTTTATAAATATTAGATGCTATTTATTGTAGCTCAGTATTTATTCTAGAATAGTTCTGCTAAACCATCTGTAGTGACTGAATAACTTTGTTTATTTTACAGTGGAACTCACTTATTGTTCCACATACTGAGATCTATTCCTTTACGATATGGTAATGTTATCAAATCCCATTTATTGTCACCTTGTTCACATAGTATTTGCATGCAAAATAATGTTAGGCATCTTGAATCTCTGTTATATATTTATTTTTAAACCTTTAATTGTGGTCCTTAGAGGGATTAACATGCACTTATGGTGGTTTTGAAACCTGTAAACCTCTTAATAGCATGATTAATGTTCCACTTATATTTGTCCGATTAGTGTAGCACTGACTGCATTTTGAATAGCAATGTGCATTGCAGTTGAGTAGATGAAGCCAGATCCCTGTTTTTGTACTCCTAACACTTGCATGGAGCGCTGGTTATCAATGTCTGACTGCTGGAAAGATTTTGAATGATTAGAAGGGGTTGACAGGAAAGGAGGCTCTTTTCATTCATGACAAAGTTAATGGGGATAAAACAGGTTGCAGGATTAAAAAAAACATTAAATAGTAACGCCTTCCAGGGTGCTCACACTTCTGATGCCAAACGTCACATGTCTGTGAAATCAGTGGGAGTTTATTGCACGCTTGATGTTTTTGCAATGCAATAGATTGTACTGCACCATTGCCAAGTGTACAGAATAACTGGCACATCAGCTGGTAGACAGACGCATGTTACGACTGTCCAATGGTGGCACAGGCTTACTTTAGAGGGGGCCAATAAACCAAATAATTGAATATAGCCAATGTCTATGATTAAAGGGGAAGGGGCTGGATTCCTGCTTAATATTTAATGTAACGAGCAGTAGAGCCTAAATTTGTAAAAAAAATGAATAATTTGACACTCATTTACAAATCTAAATATATTTATATATTTAGTTCGATGTAATCTAACAAAGCATCAGTTAACAGGGTACTATAGCAGGAGAATCAGGAACCACTCAGTGGGCCCAAATTTGCCCAGGAGTTGCTCCGTTTTTTTTTGAGCAACTTGATTTTTCTGGAGTATCTTAAAAATCCCCATTCTGCACATTTAATTTGTGCCAGTGTAAATGAGTTAGGATTTATTTTAGTTTAGGTTTTTTTTCAAAAGGGGGCGTTACCAGCTACCTACGCCTGTTTTGGCCATTTAAGCCAGTTTGGACAGCTAATAATTGCTCCAAACTAACTTAGGCCAGCGTATGTGGTCACTTCTGGCCGCACAGAAAACCCTTGCGGAGAGTTAAGAAATCACCGCAAGTAGCCAGAGATGGGGGGGAAGGGAAGCGGCGAGGACCTTGCATTGCACGAAACACCTTCACAACAACTAATACAGATCTTGTACTGTAATTTTTGCATAATTTACACATTCCACTATATAAAGCTTCATAAAATATGCACTTTTTAATATCATTTATATCAGAAGACAAAGGGTTTCATGAAACCATTTATGAATCAAATATTTTGCTAGCAGGGCTATATTAATGCAAGTTGTTATCTTATATCATCACACCATCATGAGGTAGTGATCGTGGGTGGTGCAATGATAGGAGTAATACAACTGGCCTTGTTGTCATCGGGTTAGGGAGCGGAAAATCAACCGGGGTTCCAGCTCCTGGTCGCTATCCATTGAGCCTGCTGGAACTGTTCTATGTGTAGAGGTCAGGTGAAAAGTGAAACAGGCTGTGATCCCCCTCGTGGTCACATAGCCTGCCTTTCTCTGATTGTCAAAGCTCGGGCTTACATTTAAATGAACGATGGTCAATTGCGCAAGGTGCTTGAGAGTGCCCATGCAGTTACTTCCCAATAAGGCACCCATGGGTGCTGATAGAATGTTCCCAACAGGGTATCTACGGGCATCCATGCAGTTGTTCGCTAAGAATTGATGGGATTTTAAAAAAATCGCCCTAAGTCATGATTACTACCAAAACAAAAGCCACGACAAGATATTTGCTGGTACTGAGAGACCAAACCTAAGGAAAGTTTTCTCTGGTCATTCTCACCTCTTAACAGCCAATTGCATTGTGCCATTGACAGAGACCTTTTCTAAATCATTTGAAGAAACTCTCCTCTTTCCCCGCACCCTCCCGCCCCGCCCCAATCAAAAGTCTCCTTGCACCAACCTGATTCTTGTAACCCTCAGTGCGGGAAGGCAGCCGCTGGCCTGTGTGGCAGGCCACTCGGCCCGGGTAGGGACGGGACGCGTTGGGTCCCACGCTGCAGGCACGCATCATCACAATCATGGGAGGAGCTACAGTGCACGCGCGAACGCTCTACTGCGCATGCGGACAGCTGCTGGCACTCTTTTAGGCGCAGGGCCCTAGCTCCGCCCCCCAATGGACTCGCCACGCCGCGTCAAACCCCAAAGTGCGCCGAAAAAAACGGAGGGCTAATTTTGGGCCCAGAGTAACTAGGAAGGGAGTGCACTTGAAAAATGCCTGTGCTGACACATTGATGTGTAAAAGCCTCATGAAAAGTTTGGAACTAGGCAGATGACAGCTGCAATCTGTTCCAGAGCTTCTAGTTGGGTTTTTGACATGACATTAGTGCATGGCCTGAATATTGTAAAATGGTTTTGGATGTTGTGGAATCTGTCTTCTGGCAGAATCACTCTGATTAATGCCACCTGGAATCCATTCCCAGTTGCACGATTGCTTATATCGTCTGCTTCTTAAAGTACCCACAGTCTGCACTTGGATGAGCAATATTTGGAGCAGGAACTCATTGATAACCTCTTTAGGTAGAGCTTCTTGTTTATTACTGAGAGACTGCTGTCAGCGTGGAGACAAGACTACACATGATGTCGAAATCTCGACCTCCGATAAATGACTCAGACACCTTCAGCTCCGGCAGAAGTTTCTTTAATTTACTTGCTAGCAAGGGAAAGGTTACACTCAGTCAATGGCTAAGTGAACACCTCCGCAATGGTACAGTTTCACAAGATATTTATACAGTAAAACCCAAGTTATGGCCTCTCCCTGTGTATTGGCTCTGTCTCGCAGTCAGTGACTACAGATAAAGAGTTAATTACTACATCCTTGTCCTGACATGGTTTCCAGATATTTCCTTTTGTCAAGGTTATTAGTAGGCCAACCGGCCATTATTCGATGAGAGTGTGGTAATGAGCTATTACCTGCCTTGCATTGTGTCAGGATTGTCCAGTTTCTTGGTCAGTTATCTTTTTGCATCAAATGGATGAGGTCTCTACAAGAGATAATGGCTGGTGGTTTGAGTACTTCGAAAAGGCTGGGATGGAGTGGAACTGGTGTTGTATGGACAATAGGAGAGCACCATGGGGGGTACCTGTCTCAGCAGGACTTGTCTCCTAGCTGTCTGGTGGCTATCAGCCATTTCAAGCCAGGTTTAGCTGTTTATGCAAGCCGACTGCTTTATGCAGAAATTTCTGGAAGGACCAGGACTCCATTTTGTTATATATTAAAAAAGGGCACAAAAATACCGTGTGGTATCAGCTTAGATAAAAATACATTTCCACAATGAGCATTTTATTTTGGTTGTACTTGCCACTGTTTAACATCATAACTTCCTGTAACTTTCTCTGTATGACGACAGGGGTCTTTGAGGTCAACCACTGGTAGCTGATTGAAGTCAATCATTGGTAGCTCATTTCTGGGGTATACAATCTGAATATTAACAGAGAGACCATCTTGAACTTTTTGTCACATTTGAGAATTTGTTTAAGTTTCGTTGGGCATTACAATGCCTTGCATTGTGTTCATCCCATAAATGCACATTGTTTATAGTGACTTTTGTATTACAATATTATGATGGATCCATTCATCTAACAAAGACTGTAAAAATGAAAAATGTTGACTGCTTTTTTTGTTCAGTGTCTTATGAGGTGACAAGTGGAAGTGCCAATCCACAGTAATAATCACTAGAGCATCCAGTGGACTGTGGCTAGAAGATGACACAGTACAGTCAAGAACAAATGTGTTTTAGATGCACAGCTAATCCATTTTTCAGTAGTAATGTGTATACCTTCCTCTTTTCTCAAAGAAGGCACTTTTACAGCCTGATTTATCCTTTGAATAACTGAACATGGAAAATGAAATCTGGAACGAATATTGTACTTTGGCTTCAAAACAATGAATCAATTTCTAGAATACAGTCTCCTTTGCCGTAAAGTAGATGAGAAGTTAAGGACTGTCATTTAGGAACAGCCCTCTAACCTTGGCAGAAGCTGAGAATTTGGTTTTAAATTCTCAGGTCTGTTGTGATCTCCCACCCATCAGCAGATGGCCACTTATTCTAAAAGAGATAGAAAGGATGTCAGCATATCTGCCCTTAGCAACTTTTATTGCAGAATTGTTATTTAGATCTCTTAATTAACAGAATCATAGACATCTAAGCATAGAAGGACCCCATTTCATCACAGTACATATATAGATGCTAGTTCCAAACTAGAGCCATCGGGGCCAAAATTCAGGTTTGCCTGAAACAGGTCGCAGCTATCGCTTTTGAAGTGTTTTTTCCCCCACGTTGGATGAGGTGGCCTCTTTTGCAAAATTCAGCTCTTTGTCATTTTTTTTCAGGCGGTCCAGAAGTCGGTCGTAATGGAGGCAGAAGTGGGGCGATAAGCAGAAGATCGACCACAAGAGGGGCGGAAATGGAGGTGGGATGGAGTCTCTGTCGCTGTCATTCATCAGCAGAGCGGTGATGACGTCATGACATGTGTGCATCACCACGTTTCTCCCCTTCACTTAAAGGGGAGGGCCGCTGGAAGCTCTGCGAAAATATTAATTCAGTCCACTGGGCCACCAGGGAGGGTTTCGACTGGGCCAGCAGCCTGGCACCCAAGAAACATAAAATTAGATGGTTATTGAAATATGGAATACATTACCACAAGTGACAATTGAAGCTGATTCAATTATATTAGGCAAAGACATGAAAAAGGTATATTGGGAAAAAACAGGGAAACTGGACTAGAGTAGATGAGGCCGCGGCAGTGTGCAGCCATGTCCCACACACTGAAAACAAAGTGCACCGACAGAAAAAGCTGTCGGGGGCACCGCTCGGCGGCCTGAAGATTTTTAACTTAGGAGGGGTCGGCAGCAGCGGGGGCGGGGGGGAAATGGGGACCGCCGGAAAAATCACCGAAGTAAATTTCGCTGGCGGCGGCCATTGGACTCCAAATTGGCATCCACTCGACTCCTTCGTTTGTCCGCCACTTTCCGGCGGTTAGCAGCCTTTTCGGGAGGCTGAATTTCGGCCTCATCTACTCTAGTCCAGTTTCCCTGTTTTTTCCCAATATACTTTTTTAATGTCTTTGCCTAATATTATAATTGAATCAGCTTCAATTGTCACTTGTGGTAATCAATTCCATATTTCAATAACCATCTAATTTTATGTTTCTAGTAATAATCCTATGTTTATGGCCTTTTGTTACCAATTCATCAACCCATGGAAATAATCTTACACTTTTACTCTGTCAAATCCTTTCATGATTTTTGAACATGTATTAGACTTCCTCCCCCTTAACTTTTTCTACTCTGGTGAATATGGCTACTTTTTTTCGAGCATCATTATAACAATATCCTCTCATCGTTCATGTATCTAAGCTGCAGTTCGCTGGCTCCAATATCCTTTCTATAGTGGGGTACACAATACTGTACACAGCACTTCAAGTAAGACTTAACTAATGTCTTGTATGGATTGCTTGCTTTTGTATTCAATGCCCATATATAAAACCAGGTTTTTGTTTGTCCTTTTTATGACTTTTTCCATCCTTAATGCTGCTTTAAAAAAATATCCACCCCCAGATCTCTCTGTTAATCCACTTCATTGAGAATTTTACCTTTGAAGGTAAAGTTGCATTCCCTGCTCTTTCTTCTTAAATGTCCCACTTCATATCTAACTTTGGATTCATTCACACTGGAAATTTAGTATCGGCGGGAAGTAATTTCTACCACACACTGATGCCAAACTTGCACAGTAAATCCAGAGTTAGGGTTTAACCCAGTCCAGAGCAAGGAGTCTCCCAGTGTAAAGATTTGACTCTGTAGATTGGGAAAATCCAAATCCAGTGTAAAACCATATTTACAAATGACCCTTGTATGTGGCACCTTATGAACTGATTTTTAAAAGTCGAAATATACTGCGTCCACTCAATTTTGCTTATCCAATTAGTCTGGACCTAAGTCCTCACTAATGATAGCCCTTATTATAGTTTCCAGCAGTTTTTCAGACACTTGTACCAAAGGGAATCTAAGTGGTTTATGGTTACCTTGCTAAACCTTTTCTGGGGTAGAGGATTCACCAGGACCCAGTCCTTTGGTACAAGTCATGGAAAATTATAGCCAGTCATTTGATCACTAACATCTCCCACTATTCTGGGTAGGCCATCTGGGCCTGGTGACCATTCAAAGGTGCATTTATATTGGCGCCAGTGGATATTTGCATCTCCATGTCTCATATAATTGATGGCGACCTCAGTTAAACCGGCCAGATTGTTGAATCTGCCCACCAAGAAGACCCAGGAAAGAAACAGGGCTGCACAAGACTTGAACTAAAGAAAAAACAGAGAGACTTGCCTTTCACGACCTCAGGACATCCCAAAGTTCTTTACAGCCAATGAAGTACTTTTGAAGTGTAGTCACTGTTGTAATGTAGGAAACGCGTCAGCCAGTTTGTGCACAGCAAGTTCCCGCAAACTGCAATGTTTTAATAGCCAGATAATCAGTTTTAGTGATGTTCATTGCGGGATAAATAATGGCCAGGACACCGGGGAACTGGTGGTGTAAATGCTCCCTTCACAACAATATAAAATGTGCTCAACTTTAAGTCCAATTAGCCCTGTTAATTTTATTTCCTTTTTCATATTTATATTTCTACTAGCTGTTTTCCTGCCTCTATGGTGCTCCAACATTCTTTCCTTTAGCCTCTTTGTAAATACAAAGGCAAAATACCTGTTCCCAATTAATGTCCCTATACAGTGCATTTGTTATAAAATTCTACAATGCTTATGGCAATAAGTCTGTTTCTAAGTTTGTCTCCTGCTTTCACTTTCAGTGAGAATCAATTAGCTTCTTTTTTCTGGAATGTATTATTTTAATGAGCTTCTGAGGAAATGAAAATTTGTAATCTGCCGTATTATAAGGTGGCGGTTGTTTTCTGTGCGTTGTTGAGCTAGGAGAGTGAGCCTTACATCAACACAGTGTTTCCAAACAGTTATTGCTTGTTGAGTGCCCAAACAAAATGTGTGTCAGAAAATGATTCAAAGAATAAGCAAAGTAAAATTTTTTTTAAAAATTCATTGAAGGGAAGCGCACATCGCTGCGCTGACAAGGCCACCACCAGTGCACCGTGGCTTCAGTGTCTACCATCTACAAGAAGCATTGCAGCAACTCAGCATTTATTACCTATCCCCAATTGCTCTTGAGAAGGTGGAGGTGAGCTGCAGTCTGTGTGATAAAGGTACTCCCAAAGTGCTGCTACAGAGAGAGTTCCATTATATTGACCCATCAACGATGAAGGAACAGCAATATATTTTGAAGTCAGGATGATGTGTGGCTTGGAGAGAAACTTGGTGGTGGTGTTCCCATGCGCCTAATGCCATTGTCCTTCTAAGTGGTAGAGATTGCAGTTTGGGAGGTGTTCTTGAAGAAGCCTTGCCGAGTTGCTGCAGTGCATCTTGTCGATGGTACACACTGCTGGTGTGCCGGTGGTGGAGGGAGTGAGTGTTTAAGGTGGTGGATGAGGTGCCAATCAAGAGGGCTGCTTTATCCTGGATGTTGTCAAGATTCTTGAGTGTTGTTGGTGCAAGTGACGAGTATTCCATCACATTCCTGACTTGTGCCTTGTAGATGATGGAAAGACTTTGCGGAGTCAGGAGGTGAGTCACTCCTACCAATACTGTCATGGGCAGATAAATTTGCAACAGGTAGATTGGTGAGGACAAGGTCAAGTAGGAACCTACCTCTTTGACCAAGCTTTTGGTCACCTGCCCTAATTTCTCCTTTTGCGGCTCCATGTCAAATGTTTTATTCCATAATATTCCTGGGAAGCGCCTTGGGAGGCTTCACGATGTTAAAGTTGCTATATAACTACAAGTTGTTGTTGTTGTTGTTGTTTTTCCTCATGTTAGTCCTGTCACTACCTGCCAATAGCTTAGTCTGAAGCTATGTCCTTCAGGATTCAGTCAGCAGTGGTGCTACCGAGCCACTCTTGGTGATGGATATTGAAGTCCCTCACCCAGAGTATATTCTGTGGCATTGCTGCCTTCAGTGCTTCTTCCAAATGGTGTTTAACATGGAGGAGTACTGATTCCTCTGCTGAGGGAGGGCGGTATGTGGTACTCAGCATGAAATTTCCTTGCCCATGTTTGACCTGAAGCCATGAGACTTCATGGGGTCTGGACTCAAATGCTGAGTACACCCTGGGCCATGTTCTCCCGACTGGGCCGCCACTTCTGGTGAATCTGTCCTACCAGTGGGACAGGACATACCCAGAGCTAGTGATGGAGGAGTCTGGGACATTGGCTGAAAGGTATGATTCTGTGAGCATGACTATGCCTGTTGTTTGACTAGTCTGTGTGACAGCTCTCCCAATTTTGGCACAAGTTCTCAGATGTAAATGAGGAGGATTTTGTAGTGTTGGCTGAGCTGGGCGTGCTATTGGCATGTCCAAATCTGATGCCTAGGTCGTGCTGGGTTATTCATTCACTTTCATTCTCTTTCTACTTTTCACAAAGGTCAGCTCATTTCAATTCTTACCTGCATCAGACATGTTGTGAAACAAGTAAACATCACAACAGAGTAAAAAATACTATGCTGATGTTGATTAAGCACATATCAAGGAATTAAGAACATAAGAACATAAGAAACAGGAGCAGGAGTAGGCCATTCGGCCTCTTAAGCCTGCTCCGCCATTCACTAAGATTACAGCTGAACTTCTACATCAACTCCACTTGCCCACCCTATCCCTATATTCCTTGATTCCTTCAGTGCCCAAAGCATCCATATACTCAACAACTGAGCATCCACAGACCTCTGTTGCAGAAAATTCCAAAGATTCACAACCCGCTAAGTGAAGAAATGTCTCCTCATCTCAATCCTGAATGACTGACCCCTTATCCTGAAACTATGACCAATGTTTCTCCTAATTTTTTCTTGGTGCATGGTTCCTTTAACGGGCTGTGTGGGCATTCGAAGTTTTACACATGAGCGAAATTCTGCATTTGAGTAGCTCGTCCCGGGCCCTGTGGCTGCACAGCTTAGTGGGAACCTTGACTATGATCCCTTAGTCCTAGACATTCCAGCCAGGGAAAACAGCCTCTCAGCATCTACCCTGTCAAGCCCGCTAAGAATTTTATACGTTTCAATGAGAATTAGTTTACATATTAATTTAAAAGGCCTTTTGCGCTGCCTCCTATTGAAATGCCCATGTGGTTACATTAATTACTCTTTATTCGAAAAGCGCCTTTCATGTAGTGTTTGAAGATGGAACATTAGCATCAGTATAATATATTTCTTTTGTTCTCGCTGTAAGTGGGTAACAGAGCGAAAAAATAAAGAACTATGCAATTCCTTTGAAATGCAAGAAGGCATGATATCTAACCTCTATCAATTTGCCTGAACGATACCCTATCACTTTCGCACATGTTCCACCAGTTTATTGTCACCTTCAGGAGATAAAAGGGGTAGCTAGTCCTTTCATCACGTCACCTCTCTATTTTCATTTTGTAAGATTTTTGGGATGCTTTCTATTCAAAACTATAGGCGGTTCTATGGCTTTGTTCCTATTTAATGAGATTGTTTATGGGTGTTACTCGCTCCCTTTTACACTCCCTTTAAGAACTGTGCTATGTAAATGTTCCGCCATCTATTGCGCTTGCTATAGTGAGTAAGATCGGCTAAAGAGAAATCACCTAGTACAAATTCACAAGATTAGCTCCCCATAGTTACTCTACTCAAGAGATGACATTAACCAACAAAGATTATTTTATTGTCGTCAACTGAAGTTTCTTTTCTGTATGATTTTGTTTTTGATCTTATTTTTGTTTTTGTGTTTTGCACTTTCAGGTTACCACAGATTAGTTTATAACACCATCCACTCTTTACATTGATAAGCGTAGAGAATTACTCACTCCTGACTAGTTATCTATCTGTATGAGTCAGTGATGACATTGATGTTCAGGGACAATGCCAACGTGTCAATATTTGTAAAGTTGATTTTCTTGCTTTGAAGTTAGATAACCGATTCAGTCCTGAAACTTCCTTGAAATAAGATGTACATTTGCAGATATCAGGAGGTCAAGGCAGTGTTGAAAATTCATTCTGGAGCCCTGATGCTCTGTTCTTCAGAGCCTAAAGTCTACCTCAACCTGCAGGAGTGAAACTCAAATCCACAATAATACAAAATAGAATATAGAAGAGCAGCTCAAGTCGACAAGTAGGAACAATGCAGTTTCTTGCAAAGTTTTGTAGAGACGTAATATATTTATACGGCATCTGCCAATTTCAATTTTATACCTTAGAACCATAGGAATTTACATCATAGAAGGGTGCCATTCAGTCGATTGTGTCAATGCTGAATCTTTGATCGAGCAATTCAATACTAATCGCACTGCCCATCTCCCTGCCTGTAGCCATTTATCTTCCAATGCTTCAAATATGTATCCACTTTTTCCTTTCAATATGTATTGGTCTCTGCCTTAATTATTCCCAGTAGTAAAACATGCTGGGGGCGAGATTGGACAATGTAGTGCCCATGTTCTGGGCAGACAAATTTTCGTTCGGATGCTATAGAGGCAGCCCTGGTGTCAGTCTAAAGCAGGCGGTAACCCCCTTGAATATGCTGATAAGGGGATTAATGCCTGTTTTAGGTCCCATTCTGGAAATGTGTTTGCCCTGCGCAGAGCAGATGACAGACTTTCTCTGCTCAGGATTACTTACTCGACATGTGATCTTTCTAGGGACTGCTGGAGGCCATCACCAAATATGGAAGTTTTAAAAAACAATACTTACCTTATGGTGTGCTCTATCCATCTCCTTAGCAGTGATATGGACCACTGCTGGCCCTCGCCTGCCCTCTTCTCCCAATCACCTCTCACTGCTCCCAGAACATAGCTGAACACCACTGATCATCATTCTTCCCAGCTTCGCCAGCCAGCTGCCTGGGGTTGCACACTAGGTGTCTGCAGTGTGCTGGTCTTATTAAAATGAGGCCCGAGGCCCAATATTAATTGAACACTGGGATCATTCCTGATGTTCAGTGTGCGCTGGCCTGCTGGTGAAAACCAATTTCAACCTCACTATGTTTCAGTAACTTGCTGCATAAAGTAATTTCTCTGATCCTCTCTCCAAACTCACTTAGTGACAATTTTAAGTTGATAATCCCTCATAACCAACTCCCCAACCAGAAGACTTTGCCTTTCCCTATACACTCTATCAAAACCCTTCATTATTTTGAAAATCTTTATTCATTACCCACTAACCTTCTTTACTCCAGTAGAAATAATCCCAGCATCTCAAATCTGTTCTCATTATTATAATTTCACATCCCTGGCATCACCTTTATGTATTTGAACCCTTAGATCTCGCGATTCATCCATATCCTTCAACATCTTTCCATTGAGTGTATACTTTCATTTCTTTTTTCTTCCCCCACAAAAAATGTATCACCTAACATTTCTCCACTTGAAGATACTATTTCAAAGAAGTACAGGGAAGTTCTCCCTGGTCAATATTTATCCCTCAACCAACATTACTCAAAGAGATTTTCTGGTCATTATCACATTACGTTTGTGGGATTTTATGGTGCACAACTTGATTACCGCATTTCCTACATTACAAGAGTGATTACACTTCAAAAGTATTTCATTGGCTGTAATATGCTTTGGGACATCCTGAGGTCATGATAGGCGCTATATAAATGCAAGTCTCTCTCTCTCTCTTCCTCTCCATCTTTCTTTCTTTCCATCTTTCTTTTTCTCTCTGTCTTTCTGTCTTTTCAACAGCAACTTGTATATTCACCTGTCTGCCTATTCTGCTAACATGTCAGTGCCCTCAGAAAGTCTTTCGCAGTCCAGGCTGTTTGCCAAAATCCCGCCTTTTGTGTCAGCAACAAATTCTGATATCATGTTCTCTATTCCCGAAATACGGATAACAAAAGTGAACTCAGCATTGACCCCTGGGAACACTTCTCCAATCTGAGCAATACTCAATCTTAATCCTATGCTTACTGCTTTGCTTCCTGTCCATTAACCCCAATCATTCTCTCCAAGCTGCTACATTCCCTTTTATAACCAAATGTCTGAGTTTTTGCAACAAACCTCCTGAAGGTATAGGATCATGTTGGTGTACCTGCTGTCCTTGGGTACCTCGCTCAAGTAGGCATTCTTCATGGGTGAAATTAGTTAGTGCTGATGGGCTATTCCTCCATGGGAGCACCACAGCCAGGCCCAACTCTAATTTCACAACACACATGTCGATTCATCCAGCAGCACTCACTGGATAGGAATCAGGCGCAGGATTCTTGGATGATTTTATTCCCTCTCTTGATCACTGAGCCTGAGCCCATACCTTTGCCTTGGCATCTGCTTACTCCAAAAGAATAGTAATGAAACTTTCTAGTCTATGCAGCTTAGTTGCATGCAGGGAAGAATGCTTAACATCTGAGCTAGTTTGTAAGACACAGAGCACAATTTACTAGATAATATGGCTGACTTTAAGTCGATTCGCTGGGCTGGAACGAGCAGTAGCAGCCCTAAAATTGGAGTGCTGTACTACTGTGCTCCAATCCGGCCTGTTGCCATTTTGTCCAGGGTCTTTATAAGGACAGCCCAGGTGCCCACCTGAATCGGGCAGGAGTCTCATTAAATAATGACAATTGAGGTGGAATGATGTACATAGGATCCCAATAGCAATGCACAAGTACTACTGGAGGCCGCACAGAAAATATCAAAATCTTTTGTGGGGGTAGGTTGGCAGAAGGAGCACCCCTGGACCCACAACAAAACTCTGAGCTGCTGATGGTCTGTTCCCCCACCCTCAGGATCATCTTCTCCCGGAGATCCGACTGTCAGCTGGCTCAGGGTTGGAGCGGGACGATTTCTCGCCCTTATCAAAACTGGCGAGCTGTAGCGGGGTGCCCGCTTAATGCCCACAGCTCACCGACTGAATGGAAATGAAGCTCACGGCCCTCACCGACAAGAACAGGCAGGTGGCGATTCCACTCCACCTGCCGACCGCCCATTCACGCCGATAGTTAAAATCAGTTCTGATGTTGTCCTCAAATTCGACTGAGGAATGTAGTTGTTTTATATTCTGTGAGACAACATGGTATTATTGAAGACAATTTTCCTCAGTAGAAAGGATACTACATATTGTGACAGTTAATTAAACTTTCTAAGTACACTGGAATAGGACAATGCTTATTAAAATTCAGCAAGATATGTGTCCGATAGGAATAAAATAGCATACTGGAATAAATGAAACAATAACAGATAGATTTTAAGCTGACGTCATGTTAATCCACAGTAGTCATTTATTTCCAAATAGGAGGATATTTGTTTTTGCTTACACAAAACCGACACTTTGACAAGACAACCGCATTTCTCAGTAAAGTGAAGCCAGTTCAGTGGAGATGGGATCAGTTCTGATTATAACTGGACAGCGTCCCCGTTCTGTCATATCAAATCAGCTCATTAATTTGCTTGCAACTGAAGGTCTTGTCCCTGCTCTAAACTAGCCCACCATCTCTCTGATGGAAAAGACAGAGGAAAGTCCACAGTAATCTGAAGCAAAATATACAATGTAATTTTGTTTAAGTACATCATTAAATACTGTGAAAGGATAAAAGACAATACTATGAGCCATCTGTAACTGTTCCGACATTATCTCAAAATTTTCCCCAAGAGCAGTGGATTTTAGAACATTCAGCAGGGTCAGTTGGTATTCGTCAACATCCATCCACCAGCTGAACAGACAAAGGAAGAACTGCTGTTCAAACTGTTGAATTGTGAAAGAGACTTCATATGTCGGATTATTGAAATTATTTTTTGAAGGTGTCTCTTCATTTACTTTTAACAAATACACATTTTCATTCTTTTAACTACTCTCTGCTGCCAACTGTCTATTTTCAAACATCTGTTTACCCTTTTGGGATTTAGTCCAAAAATACTGCCCGATGTCACTGAGCTGTCACAGTGACCTTCACTGCTTGCATAATGTTAATGGAATTGTTGCATTTGATTACATGGCAAGACTGAGACATGCCAGTGGAGTTTCACATTATATTTTTTAAATAAATGTGCACTTAATTGTTATCTGTAGTAGTTCAGTTAATTATAATTATAGTAAATCCTGTATTGAGACAGTAATACATTGGGCCTAATTTTGGTTTCAGTACTGTCTTGGTATTTGTTGGCAAGAATGGTAGGTAGAATGTCCAAAAACACAGTGCAGATTTAGCTAAAGTGGGCTGGAGGCAGCTATTTGAAGGTAAATCAGTGTCAGAGCAATGGGAGGCATTCAAGGAGGAGATAGCGAGGGTTCAGAGCAAGTATGTTCCCTTAAAGAAAAAGGGTGGGACTAACAAATATAGAGCCCCCTGGATGTCAACGGGCATACAAGGTAGGATAAAAAAAGGGAAGCTTATGACAGATACCGAGGGCTCAATACTGCAGAAACCCTAGAGAAGTATAGAAAGTGCAGGGGTGAAATTATAAAGGAAATTAGGAAAGCAAAGAGAGGGCATGAAAAATATTGGCAAATAAAAACAAGGAAAATAAAAGATGTTTTATAAATACATTAAGAGCAAGAGGATAACTAAAGAAAGAATAGAAACATAGAAAATAGGTGCAGGAGTAGGCCATTCGGCCCTTTGAGCCTGCACCACCATTCGATAAGATCATGGCTGATCATTCCTTCAATACCCCTTTTCTGCTTTCTCTCCATACCCCTTGATCCCCTTAACCGTAAGGGCCATACCTAATTCCCTCTTGAATATATCCAATGAACTGGCATCAACAACTCTCTGCGGCAGGGAATTCCACAGGTCAACAACTCTCTGAGTGAAGAAGTTCCTCCTCATCTCAGTCCTAAATGGCCTACCCCTTATCCAAAGACTATGTCCCCTGGTTCTGAACTTCCCCAACATCGAGAACATTCTTCCCGCATCTAACCTGTCCAGTCCTTCAGAATCTTATATGTTTCTATGAGATCCCCTCTCATCCTTCTAAACTCCAGTGAATAAAGGCCCAGTTGATCCAGTCTCTCCTCATATGACAGCTCAGCCATCCCTGGAATCAGTCTGGTGAACCTTCACTCCACTCCCTCAATAGCAAGAACATCCTTCCTCAGACTAGGAGACCAAAACTGAACACAATATTCCAGGTGAAGCCTCACTAAGGCCCTGTATAACTGCAGTAAGACCTCCCTGCTCCTCTATTCAAATCCCCTAGCTATGAAGGCCATCATACCATTTGCCTTCTTTACCGCCTGCTGTACCTGCGTGTCCACTTTCAGTGACTGATGAATCATGACACCCAGGTCTCGTTGCACCTCCCCTTTTTCTAGTCTGCCGCCATTCAGATAATATTCTGCCTTCGGGTTTTTGCCCCCAAAATGGATAACCTCACATTTATCCACATTATACTGCATCTGCCATGTATTTGCCCACTCACCTAATCTGTCCAAGTCACCCTGCAGCCTCTTAGCGTCCTCCTCACAGCTCACACCGCCACCCAGTTTAGTGTCATCCGCAAACTTGGAGATATTCCACTCAATTCCTTCATCCAAATCGTTAATGTATATTGTAAAGAGCTGGGCACCCCACTAGTAACTGCCTGCCATTCTGAAAAGGACCCGTTTATCCCGACTCTCTGCTTCCTGTCTGCCAACCAGTTCTCTATCCACGTCAGTACATTACTCCCAATACCATGCGCTTTGATTTTGTACACCAATTTCTTGTGCGGGACCTTGTCAAAAGCCTTTTGAAAGTCCAAATACATCACATCCACTGGTTCTCCCTTGTCCACTCTACTAGTTACATCCTCAAAAAATTCCAGAAGATTCGTCAAGCATGATTTCCCTTTCATAAATCCATGCTGACTCGATCCGATCCTGTCACTGCTTTCCAAATGGGCTGCTATTTCATCCTTAATGATTGATTCCAACATTTTCCCCACTACTGATGTCAGGCTAACCGGTCTATAATTACCCGCTTTCTCTCTCCCTCCTTTTTTAAAAAGCGGCGTTACATTAGCTACCCTCCAGTCCATAGGAACTGATCCAGAGTCAATAGATTGTTGGAAAATGATCACCAATGCATCCACTATTTCTAGGGCCTCTTCCTTAAGTACTCTGGGATGCAGACTATCAGGACCTGGGGATTTATCGGCCTTTAATCCCATCAATTTTCCTAACACAATTTCTCGCCTAATAAGGATATCTTTCAGTTCCTCATTCTCACTAGACCCATTGTCCCCTAGTACATTCGGAAGGTTATTTGTATCTTCCTTTGTGAAGACAGAACCGAAGTATTGGTTCAATTGGTCTGCCATTTCTTCGTCCCCCATTATAAATTCACCTGATATATAGGGCCTATTAGAGACCATAAAGGTAATCTGTGTGTGAAGGTAGAAGACATGGGTATGGTTCTTAATGAATACTTTGCATCTGTTTTCACAAAAGAGAGGGGCGATGCAAACACTGCAATCAGGGAGGAGGAGTGTGAAATATTAGATGAAATAAACATAGTGAGAGAGGAAATATTAAGGGGTTTAGCATCTTTGAAAGTGCATAAATCCCCAGGCCCGGATGAAATGTATCCCAGGCTGTTAAGGGAAGCAAGAGACAAAATCGCAGAGGCTCTGACCATCATTTTCTAATCCTCTCTGGCTACAGGTATGGTGCCGGATGACTACAGGACATTGTAACATTGTAAAAAGGGAGGAAGGGATAGCCCGAGTAATTACAGGCCAGTAAGCGTAACCTTGGTGGTGGGAAAATTATTTGAAAACATTTTGAGGGTCAGGATAAATCTTCATTTAGAAAAACACAGATTAATCAAGGACAGTCAGCATGGATTTGTTCAGGGAAGGTCACGTCTGACTAACATGAATTTTTTGAGGAGGTAAATAAGGAGGCTCAAAGAGGATAGTGCATTTGATGTACTCTATATGGATTTTAGCCAGGCTTTTGATAAGGTCCCACATGGCGGACTGGTCATGAAAGTAAAAGCCCATGGGATGCAAGGCAAAGTGGCAAATTGGATCCAAAATTGGCTCAGAGGTAGGAAACAAAGGGTAATGGTCCATGGGTGTTTTTGTGACTGGAAGGCTGTATCCAGCAGGGTTACACAGAGCTCAGTATTAGGTCCCTTGCTTTTTGTGGTATATAATCAATGATTTAGATTTGAATGTAGGGGGTACGATTAAGAAGTTTGCAGATGATACAAAAATTGGCCGTATGGTTGCTAATGAAGGAGAAAGCTGTAGACTGCAGGAAGATATCAATGGTCAGGTGGGCAGAACAGTGGCAAATGGAATTCAATCCAGAGAAGTATGAGGTAATGCATTTGGGTAGGGCTAACAAGGCAAGGGAATACATAATAATTGGTAGGACACTGAGAAGTGTAGAGAAACAGAGCAACTTTGGAGTGCATGTCCACAGATCCCTGAAGGTAGCAGGGCAGGTAGATAAGGTGGTTAAGAAGGCATATAGGATATTTGCCTTTATTAGCTTGAACCGTATAAACCACTAGTTAGGCCACAGCTAGAGTATTGTGTGCAGTTCTGTTCACCACATTACAGGAAAGATGCGATTGCACTAGAGAAGGATCAGAGGAGTATTGGTAGGAGGTTTAGAGGGGATTTGAGGAGAATTTTTTTCACCCAGAGGGTGGTGGGGGATCTCTACGAAAATGCTCCGGGTAAGTTTTTAAAAAAAACTATTTTTGTGGGTCCAGAAGGAGCATTTCTGCGCCTCCTGGCCATATAAGAATCACCCTGTCCACTGGCAAGTCCTCCAAATACCTGCCCCGCCCCTCCCCTCCCCTTCTCCCTACAGCAATAATCACCTGGCCCTCCCCCTTATGGAAAAACTACAAATTCAGTTCAACAGAGGAGCCATCAATTTCCCGCACCTGCCCCATTGGCGAGCCTTCTGTCTGTGCTCCAAACTTGAATGGCTTGCTGATAGTGGCCCTGAATTTGTAGTTGGTATGGTGATGTACACTCAGAGAAGGCCATCATATCGCCTTTGAAACTGACCATAACTTCGGGATCTGGCACAAGCGCATGCGGAAAGCCCAAAGCTACGGTCTGTCAATAACAGCTCCCAAACTGGCTTCGTAGTCCCCCTCCACGTTCCCCCCCCACTCCCCCACCCCGCCCCCATTCCCACCCCATCCACAGAGCTGACAATCAGTGAAATTTCGTAAATCATTGAAACTGCTGAAAACTTCGGCTCTTCCACACTAATTACGCTGCTATATTTCCCACTAAAAGTTAGACACAAAGGAATTAGGTGTAACTGGGGTTTTAACAGTGTATTGACTGATAAACTGTTAATGGCCTGGAAAACTCATTTTAATTTTGTGCAGCGTGAAATTTGTCCATTTTAATCAAAAAAATTAATTTTAAAGAAACTTTTCAAAATGTTTTAAACATTTTTTTTTAAGTTTGTGCATTTTTATTTCAGGTTTGCCTTTTCCCCATGCGAGAACCCCAATCATCCTTTTGCTGTCTCCAACTGTTTGAAAAAGTTAGAGTTTTAAGAGCTTACCTACTTCCTCATTCACTGTCTGTGAGAATTCTGCATTTTGATTGGCTTCTTAGACAGCCTGTTAACATCACAGCACTTTGCACAAGGGGATCCCCATTAACTACCATTGAATTGAATTCAATGGCAAAAAACCCGAAGTTCTCGACACAGGGATCGCCTTCGCTTTGCTGCTGACCTCAAATTCAGGGCCATTATTTTAGTGAGGCCCAACCATCAGAATGGCTCAGCCCTCCAGCAAAGTTCATTGGGTAGGTGGTGGGCTCCGAGGATGAGGAGACACAGTGCAGAGGCTGAGGAAGCCTCAACAGAAGAGATAATTGTAAAATACACCTAAATGATAATTGTAGCCTTGTAAAATATGTTACATTATCCCTTAAAGCTTATCAAATTATACAGCCGAATGAGCGTAGTAAAATAGATTGCTCTTGAGTGTGATATATAGGGTCCCAGAGTACTGCTTAATGCAATAATATTTTCATACTGCATTCCCTTTGTTCCTTATGTAGTGCAGGATGTGTCCGTGTGAAATTAAATGGCTCCAGGTACAAATAAATATAACTATTTTGCTTGTTGGTGAAGGCAAGGTGACTGGTGCTGGGGCTTGTTACTTTCTCATGTTAAGAAAAGCAATCTAAAGTGTGTGTAAAAACATAGAACTGTAAGCTTAAGAAAAATCCATTTAGGTCAAACAGCTCGCTCTATCAACCAGCTTACCCTATCCTTGCAATATGCACTGATACTTTTCATCTTCCTCCTGTCCCGGGCCTCTATAACTCCACTCTTCACTTAATCTACTTATATATGTTCTTGGAATTGCTGCCATAAATTGTGTTGATGATTTTGATGTTTGGCCAACTGTCACATTCATTATATTTAATGATATAGTCATCATATATACTTAACATTTTTAACATGAATTTATTTATTTCTTAATATTAGACATTGTGTTCAATTAGTTTGCCCAGCTGGTACATTTTTTTAAAATATTATTCCTTTCTCAAAATAGCAATTTGGTATAATGTGCAGACTTGGTTATTCTACTCACAATATCCTCACCAATACAATTTTGTAAACAATAAAAAAAAGAAAAATGTGCAAGACAGTTCCTGGGGCAGACTTGATTACAGCTGTGTTTCTAGAGCTATCACAATTAATCACTATTCTTTATTTGCTGTTATCCAGCAAAGGTATTATTCCGTTCACTACTCCGATCCTTTATCCCAGACTCTCATGACAAATCTTATAAAATGTGTTTTGAATTTCAAGATATATAATATTAACCACATTACCATCATTCAATTCTACTACATTCTTACAGAATGCCAATAAGTTATTAGGCCTGACCTGTTTTGACTTGAAATTGTTGTCTTGACTATGGTCAAATGGATTTGAATTGCTTCCATTATAAAAGACTCCAATAGGTTTCGAACTACAGATGTCAAGCTAACCGATCTTTGGTTCAATTGATTGAGTTCCTGGCCTTTTTTAAAGATTGGAATACATTAGATATTTTCCAGTCTTCTGCTATCACTCCTGTGCCCAACAAGCTGTGAAATTTTTCCAGCCATACCCTACTTCTATCATCATTTCTCAAAGTATTCTTGGATGCATTCCATCTGGTCTTGTTTTCTTTAAATATTTATGTATTCTAATTTTTAATGATCATTCTCTATTTTCTTTCGAGAATTCACAAACCTGAAATATCAGAAAGAGAAAGTCACCAATATTTTCTACGCTGAAAATTGTTACAAAACATTCAAAATGTCTCCCAATGTGTTATCTCTCCTGCCCCTCACTATCTCACCACTCTTATTTTAAATGTTTTGTTTTTCTCTTTGATAGTAATCTGGTATATGGCATGTAATAGTTTCTATTTTTTTAGGTATTCCAATTTTGTCTTCTTTTTCCACTTCATCGCCATTTATAAATTGTTGTCAATAAAATTGACCCTGTGATATTCAATTATTATTTTATCATAACTCTGTATTGCAGGTCTGTCATAAATACCTTCTTGGGTTCAGTGATGTCAGTCACTCCCGTAAGCAGTCTGAGAATCTTATTTTTATGAGACTTGACTCCTCCTGCCCCATATCTACTTGTATGGTAGAAGGGCCCTAGAGTATAACAATACATTATATTTTAATCTGGATTGGATCTCCACGCTTTACGTACATGTACTCCTTCAATCTCTCTGAAGATGGACTGAGTTAACACGAGATAAGTCGGTTTAGTTCAATCCTTAGTTGCTTTATTCCACTGTAAGGGGAATACACTACAGTGTAACAATTATGATCGGAATCACTTAATTCAATTGGTACAATTTATGTTCGTGTAATAATACATAATAAAGGACACATTATGCTATCACACTTCTGTGAGTGATCTTACTTAAGCAGAATAACCTTACTGCAATCTGTCCTACAGTCCCAGGGCAAAACCATTCTCCTTTCACAGCCTGACTGACTGTGTGCAATCCTAGTTCAAAAAAACCCAGAATGACCTTTTGCTGTCCACGTTCAACTTTATTCTTGACTGTTTTAGGATGTTAACCAGCTTATGATTTTGGATTCACAACCCAAGATTGGGCTGTCCTAGAACCTAACCCCATTAAGGTGAGATTTAATTCAAAGCATATTTTAAAATAACTGCTATCTAAATTTTTTCCATTGAAAAATGGCCAAAGAATCCTGAAAAGTGTCAATATTAAATGTATAAACCTCATAGTTAGTGATTTAGTGATGCTCAAATATTCCCCAGCCTTTTGGAGATAGATGTGAATTGTAAATTTTAGTGCAGTAATTTCCTGAAATTCACATATCCCAAACAGCACAAGCACTCTATAATAAACCTTGTTTTGATATTTCCTTGTTCTATCATATCATATTTATTGTTAAGCACTAAATTATGACTGTTAACACATTTCCTCCCTTTAACCTCCAGAAGTACTCTCCTATTCTGTCAATTAGTTTACCTCTTTCTTTTGAGACATGTAAAGTAACTTTGTCCAGGTTAAGATTAATTTTCTTTAGCCTTTACCATTTCTATAAAATGTCAATGAAAGATATAACTTGCCTTTATATAGTACTTTGTCATATCTCTCATACACATCCCAAAGCACTTTGTATTAAAGGGCAATGACTATTGTTATGCATGACAACACAGCGATCATTTTGTGCGCAATATCACAATGAGATTAATGACCAGCAATTTGGTGGAGGTTGAAAGAGGAATGTTGGCTGGGACACCAGAAAAGCTCCCTGTTCTTCTTCAACTTATGCTGTAGACTCATGCTATGGACTTCTTAAGTGCTTTTATATCGTGTTAGTGCTGTCCCATCCCAAAGTATCGGGCTCAACAGCCAAATATAACCAACTATTGGTTCTCGCTAAGACTGTTGGCCCAGAAAAGGTCTTTTTAATTCCATGTAGTTTTATATTCAGCTTGCAGTGGCTGTGTAAGACCCACATTAGAGGAATCTGGTGGCACTAGCAAGGATCTCATGTAATATAGAAGCACATGTTAACATCCATCTAAACCAGCGAACAGGATCTCAGTTTAATATATCATTTAAGGGATAGCTCCTCTGGCAATGCAGCATTTTCTCAGCGCTGCATTGAGTTGTCATCCTAGACTATGTGGTCCAGACTCTGGGCTCAATTTTCCCGGGTCATTTGCGGCGTTTTTTTTGACGCGCGCCGTTTTTTCTGGCGTATTTATTTTTTTCAAATTTTCCTGCGATCTGCGCCGGCGTAACTAACTTAATTCTGATTTTTCTAGGCCATTTTTTTTTTTTAACGTCGTAGGTGGGTGTTCCCTCATTTTTCAATTGTTCGTAGATTGGCCAACACTTTTTTCTCTTGGGTCGGTGTATCTGACCACTCCCGAAAAACCTTCTGGTGAGTTAAGAAAACCAGCGCATATTCACAAATCTGCGCTGAAAGACGCCATTGCTTTAAAATCAAAGATTTTGGAGGGAGTCAAGAACACTGTCAAAGTCAATAATAAAGTTCAACTTTTTTTTAACCTGTCAACGTTGAAGTGTAAATTTGTTGGATTTCACAAGTTTTCTCATTTATTTACTTACTCACACGCCACCAGCGAACGTCTAGAAGAAGGCTGGAGGGTTGTTGGTTTGGCCGGCAGAATCGGCCTCATGCCCGGACACAGCGGCTCGGGGTTTGGCTACAAAACAAGCCGTGGGAGGGGAAGGGGTGGGGGAGGAGAGAGAGCGAGACGCCAACCGGAAGGCTTGGAGTCCGTGGAGGGGGAGAGAGAGAAGTCACAAACAATTAGTAAAGGCTGGGGGGGGGGGCGGCGGGGAGGAGAGGAGAGAGAGAGCGAGAGAGAGAGAGAGATGCCTATCGGAAGGCTTGGAGCCCGGGGAGGGGGAGGGAGAGAGAGAGAAGTCACAACGGGCGGGGGGAGAGACCCTGAGAGCTCAGCGACAACTATTCCACGTGGACATGTTTACTGTTTGGAGCTGTTCCATAATATTGTGTTGTGTTTATGGAACATAGTTCAGTTTTAATGTAAAATATATTTTATTCAAAAGTTTACAATAACTTAAACTTTAATAAAATTACTCTTGTATCAAACTTCACTTTAAGATCACCCTTTAAGATCACTTAAAAACTTTAAGATCACTTATAAACTTGTAAAGTTACATAACTTACAAAAAACTTTTAATTTGAGAACAGTAACAATAATAGCAACAACAACAACAACAACAATAGCAGCAAAGAAAGGCTGCACCCATCTCTCATCCCCCTTATTCTAAGACTGCGCTTGGTCTTAGGCACTCCACCACTGGCACAGTGTCTCTGGGCTTGATACCAAGCTTATTCTTTCTAACATCTTGTGTACCTGTTGAGGATGGGGGGCATCAGTGTCAGGCAGCAAGTTGCAAGGCACAGGCAGCAAGTTGGAGGGCCCGGCCTTCAGAGGCTGGCGTGGGGATTAGAGTGGGAGCGGCAATTGATTCTGTCAATGGGCGCGGGGTCTGGGCGTGTTCCCTTATTGCAGCAGCTAACTCCAACATGCCGTCCTTCATGCACCCTGACAGTGTCTCAACGGCCTGCAATATTCCCTCCCTAATGGCCAGTGACATGATTTGCACGATCTCTGACATTCCCACCCTCATGGCCACTATTCCCTCACTGATGGTCCCAGATATCGTTCCCATTTCTCGTGAGAGTTTTGTTACTTCCCCTGACAGTCCCGCTACCTCATCACTCACCCCACTGATGGTGTTCAGGAGTGATCGCGTAAGGTCAATGCTCTTCGCACTCAATGACATAATCTGAATCACATCTGTTAGAACCTGCACCTCAGGAGAGCGTGGTCGAGCTCTCCTTCCCCTCATCCCCAGGGAACCCGTAGCCTGGGACGGTGGGGCCCTGGGTGTGTCTCATTGCACCACACCACTGGGACCCGCAGCCTGGGACGGTGGGGCCCTGGGTGTGCCTTGCTGCACCCCATCACTGGGACCAGCAACCTTGGAAGGTGTGAAACCATGGAATGTCCCACCAAACCACTAGTCACGGAAGGGGCTGTCAACTTCATGAGCGGCACCTCCTCCAAATTCAGTACAACAGCAGGCGCTTCATCCAGCTCCATCCCTTCCCCTCACCCCCATGGATGGATTGGAAGATGTTCTCCTCTTCTGACTCGTCTGCGTCTGAATCTTCTTCTGCATCGTCAGGGTTGGCCTCAAGTTCTGCAAAATATTACAGAACAGTCAAATGGTTAGCAGCAGAGGAGGGGGCAGGATGGGTGGCATGAGTAGGCTCACACAGCACAGGCTAGGCAGCGGGTTGATTTGAAGGACCACGATGAATTTGTAGGACTTACCCTTTCCCTCGAGTGTGAACCCAGCTTGTGCAGTACTGATTGCTTTTTTCCAGACAGGACCCATCAAAGCAACGACCCTCTCTTCCAAGGTTGTCAGTGGGTGCAGATTTGCTGGGTCTCCTCCTGTTCGAGTTCTTTCCCTTTTGTTGTGTGCCACTTTCCTCCGCAAAATGAAAATGCAACTTTTTAGAGAGGGTGTCTTTCTGCTGGGCGGGACATATAGAGTTGGTCACATTTACAATTGCATTGAATAGATGAAAATATTACTTACACTAACTACTTGACCAAGGTCCTGCCATTTCTTTTTACACTGGCTTCCAGATCTCGTGGTGGTCACCATTACGCAGTAATCTTCTGCAACTTGGTTCCAGCATTTCTTCATTTCTTTGGGTGGAACTTTTATGTGACCTCTGCTGGTGTCCAGCTCCTGCCATCTGTTCTCAATCACAGTAACTAGTGACTCCACTTCTTCCTGTAAGAAATTCTTGGTCCTTGCACTGCGTTGCATCTGGTATAGCTGCAGCTGCGATTTTTCCAATGCTCTCATGCAGTACTTGTAATACACACATATCTGGCTCTTTAAAAATGGCCGATTGCTAAATCCGAGCTGCACTGAGCATGCGCGTCCATTGGAACGACATCAAAAACGTAACTCTTTTTCCCGCGCATTCGCAGAAGGTGCAGCATTGTATTTTGGCGCAGAAAGCAGGCTCCACCTCCCCCACCCCTCCCCGAGGCAACGGGACATGCTGCATTATACATTGGGGAAAGTTTGGCAAAGTATTTCTGCCGCATTTCTGTCCTAGAAAAACTGCCGTAACTCTGGCAATACGCCAGAAAACGGGCTTGGGGAAAATTGAGCCCTTAGAGTGGGCGTTTAACCCACAACTTTTTGATTTAGAGGTGAAAGCTATAATCTGAGCCAAACTCGCACCTTGGGAACAAACAAAGAAATGCATTATAAGCGGAGTTATATTTGCATTTAGACACATTAATTTTTGGTTGAAATTAATAGTATGTTGTCCCCTTGTGACGTTTCAACGAATGCTTTCTTTCTTTATTTCACCAATCTAAAAATGATTTGACCTGAAAATACTTTTGGAGATAGACGTGAATTGTAAATTTTAGTGCAGTAATTTCTGGAGATTCACGTATCCCAAACAACACAAGCACTCCATAATAAACCATGTTTTGATATTTCCTTGTTGTGTTTGTTTCATATTTCTTCACTTCATTACCCTGCCCCTTTGATGTCTGACAAGCCGAAACCTTTGCTCTTTTAAACATTGACATCAATAATTTCCTCATTAGGAGCAGGAGTAAACCGTTCACTCTCTGGTTGACAACCAGTAACTAGTAGGGTGCCGCAGAGATCAGTGCTGGGACCCCAATTATATACAATCTTTATTAACGACTTGGAAGAAGGCACCGAGTGTAACGTAGCCAAGTTTGCTGACGATACAAAGATGGGAGGAAAAGCAATGTATGAGGAGGACACAAAAATTCTGCAAAAGGACATAGACAGGTTAAGTGAGTGGGCAAAAATTTGGCAGATGGAGTATAATGTTGGAAAGTGTGAGGTCATGTACTTTGGCAGAAAAAAAATCAAAGAGCAAATTATTATTTAAATGGAGAAAGATTGCAAAGTGCTACAGTACAGCGGGACCTGGGGGTACCTGTGCATGAAACACAAAAAGATAGTATGCAGGTACAGCAAGTGATCAGGAAGGGCAATGGAATCTTGGCCTTTATTGCAAAGGGGATGGAGTATAAAAGCAGGGAAGTCTGGCTACAACTATATAAGGTATTGGTGAGGCCACACCTGGAATACTGCGTGCAGTTTTTGGTTTCCATATTTACGAAAGGATATACTTGCTTTGGAGGCAGTTCAGAGAAGATTCACTAGGTTGATTTCTGAGATGAGGGGGTTGACTTATAAGGAAAGGTTGAGTAGGTTGGGCCTCTACTCATTGGAATTCAGAAGAATGAGAGGTGATCTTATCGAAACGTATAAGATTATGAGGGGGCTTGACAAGGTGGATGCAGAGAGGATGTTTCCACTGATGGTGGAGATTAGAACTAGAGGGCATGATCTTAGAATAAGGGGCCACCCATTTAAAACAGAGCTGTGGAGAAACTTCTTCTCTAAGGGTTGTAAATCTGTGGAATTCGCTGCCTCAGAGAGCTGTGGAAGCTGGGACATTGAATAAATTTAAGCCAGAAATAGACAGTTTCTTAAATGATAAGGGGATAATGGGTTATGGGGAGTGGGTGGGGAAGTGGAGCTAAGTCCATGATCAGATCAGCCATGATCTTATTGAATGGCGGAGCAGGCTCGAGGGGCCATATGGCCTACTCCTGTTCCTATTTCATATGTTCTTATGTTCTTATGTATTCAGGGCCTTGGGGCCTGTTCTTTTATTCAATTTGATCATGGCTGATTTTTAACTCATCTCCATTAACTTGCCTTTGATTCATATCCCTTGATAAACAAAAATCTATTGATCATCGTCAGCATCCGTAGTCTTTTGGGGGAGCGAGTTCCAGATTTCCATTACACTTTGTGTGGAAAAAGTGCTTCCTGATTTCACTCTTGAATGGATTAGCTCTAATTTTAAGATTATCCACCCTTCTTCGGGATAAATTCAGTATTTCCCCTTTTGGGGCGTTAATTTTTGGAATTGTGAATTTTTAGCGGCAGGTGCTAATAATTGTGAACTTCTACTAAATTGGGAGTTATGGCCCCAGGAAGGAAATGGAGTACTAAATCAAGCACTAATGACCTCAAGGGCACTACCAGCAAAGCGATAATGAATTTCAGGTGCAATACATTCAGCAATGATCCTTCCATCCTTCTTTCCTGCGCCTCTTGCGGACGAGGTTGACGGGACTGGCTCTGCAAGGGCCGGGTGTGGAGGTCGTCCTCTCGGCTTACGCCGATGACGTGCTCCTCGCGGTAGAGGATCCCGCTGACCTGCGGAGGATGCGTGAGTGCCAAGAGATTTACTCGGCCGCATCCTCCGCCAGAATCAACGGGGAGAAATGTTCCGGACTCCTGGTGGGTCAGTGGCGGGTGGACTCCCTGCCGGAGGAGCTCAGGCCTTTTGCCTGGAGCACGACCCATCTCCTCTATCTGGGAGTCTACCTTAGCCCCGACGAGGGAGCCTGGCCGGCGAACTGGCAGGAGCTGGAGGCCAAGGCCGCCGCTCGCCTAGGGCGCTGGACAGGACTGCTCCGAGTGCTGTCCTACAGGGGTCGAGCGCTAGTCATAAACCAGCTGGTGGCCGCAATGCTGTGGTACCGGCTGGTCACTTTGACCCCTCCCCCTGCGTTTGTCGCCAAGATACAGAAGAAGCTGGTGGACTTCTTCTGGAACAACAGGAAGCACTGGGTCTCTGCTGCGGTCTTGAGTCTCCCGCTTGAGGAGGGCGGTCAGTCGTTGGTGTGCGTCAGCGCCCAGCTCGCGACTTTCCGTCTTCAGACCGTGCAGAGATACCTTTACGTCGAGCCCCCTCCTAGGTGGTGTGCTCTGGCGACGTATTTCTTCCGCCAGCAGCGCGACCTCAATTACGACACGCAGCTCCTGTTTGTGAACTTGGGGGGTGTCAGGACCGCCA
Organism: Pristiophorus japonicus; assembly: GCF_044704955.1. NCBI lineage: Eukaryota > Metazoa > Chordata > Chondrichthyes > Pristiophoridae > Pristiophorus > Pristiophorus japonicus. The sequence continues at coordinate 40,486,183 of NC_091989.1, read as the reverse complement.
TCCGGGAGCTGCCTGTCTTTTACAAGGAACTCATCAGGGTCTGGAACAAAGTCTCCACCAAGCGCAGCTCTCCGCCGGCTGGAGTGGCGGCCGTCCTGCAGGAGCTGCTGCTCAGGAATCCGTACCTCCACGACCGAGGTTTTATATGGCGGTCGGAAGAGAGGGCTGTGGCTGGTGAGGTGACCAGGGTCAGGGACCTGCTCGATGGCGGAGGAGCGGGCTGGATGGCGCCAGACACGCTGGCGCGGCGCCTAAATTCTGCCAACGTCCGCCACGCGGCCGATGCCATCGAGTCGCTAAAAACAGCTCTGGGCCCTGACTCCGTTAGGTGCATCGAGGAGGCTCAAGCACGTGGGGAGATCCCGTCCGAACTGACCCCCGTCCGGACGGAATTCCTCATCGGCGCCAAACCCCGGAACCTCCCTCGGGGGCCAGCGCCTCACAACTTGAGCCGCCTCGGGGAAATCCCCTCCGTGCCTTTCAGTTCCGCGCGGAGGGGTTTCTTGTACGGGCTGCTCCTGCACACTCTCAACTTTGCCATCCTCGCCTGCCATCCGGACACGCCATGGCGTACCATCTTGCCGTCTGGAGGAGGCGGGGGTCCCCGATGGAGGGCACTCTACGCAGGGGTCCTCCCACTATTCATCGGGGACTTCGTCTGGAGGGTGGTGCACGGAGCAGTGCCGTGCAGCAAATTTTTAAGCCAGTTCACGGACTCCCAGGCCGCCTGCAATTTCTGCGGTCTGGAGGAGTCCGTGTTCCATGTTTTTATTGAGTGCACGAGGTTGCAGCCCCTGTTCCATTATTTGAAGGGGCTGCTCCTGAAATTCTGGCTGCACTTCAGTCCCACTCTCCTGATCTTTGGGCACCCTGTGCGGAGGGGAGCGGGTAGGTCCGAGGGCCTCCTCGTAGGACTGCTCCTGGGCACGGCCAAGGGTGCCATCAGCCGGTCCATGCAGCGGGTGGTCGAGGGGGTCGTTCAACCTGACTGCCTGCCTCTCTTCCGCTCTTACATCCGGTCCAGGGTGTCCTTGGAGATGGAGCACGCGGTGTCCACCGGTATGCTCGCGGCCTTCCGCGAGAGGTGGGCACCGGAGGGACTGGAGTGCATCATCACGCCCGGCAACCAAATCTTAATTTGATTTTACATTTTAAAGTTTAATTTGTTTTAATTGCCGGTGCTTTTAGTGTCCCCTTCCCTTTTATAGGGGGCACTGGGGAAAAAAGGTGATTTTAGTGCCCAAAAAAAAAAAAAAATAAAAAATAAAAACACAAAAAAAAAGGCCTTGTAAATGTCTGGTGTGTCATCCAGGTCGGGTGGCACGGTTTAATGTTTTATGTTTTATAGGTAGACTCTAAAAGAATTTCCTTCCATCCTTCACAGTGGCACATTCCAGCTCTTAAAGGGAAGGTTGTATCATTGTACAGCTGCTCATTTTCAGCATTTCTGGCTCTGAAGGCAATTTGCGAGCAAGTGAATCCCCTGATGGTAATGGCTGATCCCAATCCCAGGGAGAGAGCTCGTTGCTTCACAGGTGTGGCATTGGAGGCATTGGTGGCTGGAGTGGGACAAAGGAGGGAAGTGCTGTTCTTGGCCAATGAAAGGAGGCCTTTGCCCCAGATCTTCAGGGCAATGTGGAAGGAAGTGGCATGGGAGATCTCAGCCAATAGTATGGTGCAATGCAGCCTGTCACAGTGCCAGAATAAATTCAACAACCTCACTCGGGTGGTCAAGGTCAGTACATGCTTCAACAGGTCCTACATACTAGCATCTGAACCTTAGTCTGTGCATTCTGCACAATGCACCACACCTCCACCGCTCACACACCAATATGTACAACTACTCAAATTCACATCCACATCTCACACCTTGCCTACATTCAACGATGGCAGGCTTATCTCCCAAACACATAATTGAACTCTGACTCACACACATTTGTTTCTTTTGCAGGCCAAGATGGCCCATAATAGGAGAGAGCAGCAGAGAACAGCAGGTGTGATGTGCAGCTCCAGCAGCTTATATACCTTGAGGAGCAAGTGCTGCGACTCATTGGACAGCAGGTGGTGGGCACCGTGGCTGTCGTTGATATCCACCCCATTGGGACAACGATGGTATCTTCATCCACTCTCCTTTCTCATCCTACTTCCCCCTCACACTATCACTTTCCAGCTCCTGATAATGTCTGCATTCATTGCTCCATTCCTGCCCCCCTGCCCGCGCCTTAATGCGAGTCTTGTGCCATTTATGCTTTCAGATAATCAGCAACCAGATAAGCAGCCTGTCCCTGAGCCTCCCAGTGAGAGTGAGATGGGAGAAGAGGAGCAGGAACAAAGCATCACGTCACTGCATCTCTCACTCACAGGCATCTCTTCAGACACTGGCACTATGCAATCTTTAGAGGCAAGTTCAGTAGAGGGGTCTGCACTGGGTGATGCATCAGAGCCAAGTGGGCTACAGCAAGGCCAAGGGGAAAGGATATTGCGGGAGCCAGCTCCCCAGAGGATGAGTTTGAGTTTGCTTCGCGCGCGAGTTCTGCTGCACAGGACTCGGATAAGGACCTCGATGGGGAAGCATTCACAAGGGTGATGGCCATGCTCTCCAAGATGATAGGTGCAATAGCAAGGGTGCCCAGCAGCCTCTCGGCAATGGTAAGGTGCATGGAGGAGGAACATTGCACGGAGCTCTGCGCACTCCATGGAGCCCAACATTTCCAGTCTGCAGACAATAGTGAGTTCCCAGAGAGACCATGCAGACCCAGACCCCATGGGTGATGTGGCAGCTTCCATTACAGGACAGGTGGAAATCACGCACGTCTTTGTGCTGTAATGCAGACAATGGTTGCTGCATTGAGTCTCACACTGCACTCATGCAGTCTCAGCTGGCTGCCACGCAAGCTCTGACTGCTGCCATCATCGTTGGTTGCACCACAGTCCAACTGGGATCTCACAGTGTCACAGCAGGCCACCAATCTGTGCTGCAGCAGATTTGTAGGGATGCTGAGTGCTGCCCCGGGGAAGTGGCAGTGAGTCAATGGAGCAGGAACCCCCTGTCCTTTCTCAGGATGACAGCATTCCTGATCCCACCACTGCCACTCTGCCATTGCACTTGTTGTTGCCTGTCATCCAGCCAACCCAGACTGCTGCCGTCCATCCTGAGATGGTGTAGTGTACAGCCAGGCCTTCCATGCCCAGAGATGGTTGAGGGCATCCTACAAGGCCATCTGTAGTCTCCGGTACCGACACTCAGTTGCCCTGGTGCAGCCACTGGGGAGACACTAAGTAGGAGAAGGCTGCCACCAGGAAAAGGCACTGTTCAGAGGGGAGGTAAGGATTTACACAAAGATGATTAGTCAATATTGTTCGTGGTGGCAGCTTGGCTCTCATTATATGAATGCTGGGCACGAGTGTTGGGTTGTGGAGGGGAGTCATAAGCCAGGTGGTGAGCAGGGAGCTCCCTATCTCTGTAATCTCCTTCAATCCAACAACACCCCGAGATGTCTGCGTTCTTCTGATTTTGTCCTCTTGAGCACCCCTAATTATAATCGCTCGACCATTGGTGGCAGTGCCTTCTGTTGCCTATGCCCTAAGCTCTGGAACTCCCTGCCTAAACCTCTCCACCTCTTTACCTCTGTTTCCTCCTTTAAGACACTCCTTAAGACCTACTTCTTTGACCAAGCTTTTAGTCATCGACCCTAATTTCCCCTTATGTGGCTCGGTGTCAAATTCTTTGTCTCATAATACTCCTGTGAAGCTCCTCGGGACATTTCACTATGTTAAAGGCGCTACATAAATACAAGTTGTTGTTGTACATGTACACTGTTGTGTATAGAAGAACTCCACGAGGCTGAGTACTGTGAGCTAAACTTAGTGTCACCTTTCTTTATTACAACTCCAGAGTGCCTAAACAACATGGCAGCCAACCTTTTATACTCGCCCTGCACGTGTGTGCAGGTGACCATTAGGACTCCAACAGTCGCGCCCTCTGGTGGCAAGTATTACATAGTTGCATACATAACATACACCACATCAACCACTTTGCCTTCATCTTTTTTTTGTCCTCTCTGTTACTTCACCAAGGGCTCAATTTTCCCCAGTATTTGCTCTGTTTTTTTTTGGAGTAGGCTGCTTTTTCTGTCCGAACTTAAAAATCCCCAATTTCCCCAATCAATTTGCACCAGCTTAGTTATGTTTTTTTTAGGTAAGTTTTTTTTTCTCAAAAGGGGGCGTTACCAGCCATCTACGCCAGTTCTGGCCATTTAGGCAACTTTGGCCAGCTAATAGTTACTCCATTTCTACTTAGGCCAGCGTATGTGGCCTCTCGAAAAATCTCTTTTGGAGAGTTAAAGAAATCAACACAGGTAAGTACATCGGAGGCCATTCGGTCTGTGATAGGGACAGGAAGCGGAGAGGACCTGAACCTGAACCAATCAAGGCCGAGCAATGTTAAATAAATCAATACGGAGTGCATTTGCAAACAACAACTACTAACGAGACATTGAAAAATAAAATCCATTCAATAGAAACACCACTTCTCAGAGGGAACAGGGAGAGAGAGGTGGGGGAGGGAGAGGGGATGGGGGGAAGCCTTTGACTGGGAGGGAGGAGACCACTCTGCCTGGGCTAGGGGCGGGAGAGCAGACCAGGAGGCTGAAGACAGGGCAGGTAGATGGGGCGAGGGGCGGGGGGGGGAAAAGTCAACCAGGATTCCTTTACCTGATGGCTATTCAGTGATCCCTGCTGGAAATGTGCATGTGTGGGCACATTGAGGCTAGGTCAGGATGCACCTAACCAGCAAGTAGCTGACGCTTTAGGCTCATGCAAGATGAATGAACATGGGATGGTAGGGGAGGTTGAACTGTACCCCAGCAGGCATTGGCGCCATCAGGGGAGGAGGGAGAGGGAGCTGCCATCTAACCCTTTCTCATTTCAATCCGACTTGCATTTATATAGTGTATTTTACACGGTTGCTGCCCTAAACAGTTCACACAATGAATTCCTCATTTACTTAAATCCGGGGCCGAAAGGCCCCCGCACGCACCGGCCTACTGCCTTCCCGGGCCAAAAGCCATCAGGAGCACAAGGTTAATCAGAGGTTCTGTGGTCGAGTAAAGCCACGCAAGAAGCACGCAATAAGCTTCAATGGTCAGTTTTATGTTTAGCAAAGAAGTTTTGTTGTTTTAATAAGAATAGTACTAGAAATAAACTGCTTCAACTGAATATTATTCCTTTACCTAGTTAATGTTAAATAAACCTGTCATTCTTACCCATATTTTGATGTTTTCTGTTGAAGGATTAGTTCTCTAGATTTTGCTCCAAGCAGAGTAGCTGTTTAAAAATGGCCGATTGCCAACTTGGAGCGCTACTGCGCCTGAGCGGCCATCACTTTTCTCCACCGCGCAGGCGCAGATGTCCCGGCACGTTTTCCAGCGCAGGCTCCACCCCGCGGGGTGACTGGCCATGCTGCGCGGCTGCAGAGAAGAGGCCAGACAGCGGCAAAAGGAGAGAGGTTTTTTTCTGGAGCATCTCCCGCCATAATTATGTGGTGCAACTCGGGTAAGTACGCTAGAAAAAGGGCTTGGGGAAAATTGAGCCCCAAAAAACTCGATCAAGTTAACTCGATTCGATAAGATTATATGAGAAGGATAGTTTAACGTTTTGAGATTCGGGCAGACGTGCTGTGCTTTTCCATTTCCGATTTCCAGCATGGATATTGTTTTGTATTTACTGCTTGAAATAAGACATTTATTTTTTTAATTTTGCTGTTTAACACACTTTGGAGAAATGAAATGTATTTATACGCTAAACTGGAACAATTGTTGCGAGGTTACAGCCAGATACTGTAATTATGTGCCAAATCAAAGCCAGGGTTACAGATAGCATTGATAGCAAGACCTCAAGTGAAAAACAAAAAACATATTAAGGACGAAACAGAGCAGTGGTGTTAAGGTGCCTTGACATTGTATTTTTGTGGAGAGCTAGCACACCTTACACAAACTATTTCTGCGTACTTTCCTGAGGAACGCTTTTCATTATCACGTTCCTTACTTCTCCATTAATATGAAATTAACTATGAGGTATGTTTAAAATGGATTAATTGTTTGGCTCCAATTTACTTTGTTTGCAAGAAAAATGCACAGCAGGGTGTCCCGAAAATATTAGTGCAGTGATGGCATTTAGGAAGCAAATTCTGAATCTCTCAAATCTCTGAAAATATCCAACCCCAGCAAGTAATGCATTCCATGTGTACAAATCACTTAAACCTTGTGCCCAGGTAAACACTGTAATTAAAAAGGCTAATCGAATGCTGGCCTTTATCCCAAGGGGGTTGAAACACAAAGGGAGGAAGTGATGCTTCAGTTGTTCAGAGCCTTGGTCAGACCCCATACGGCATTCATTTCTGGGCACTGCAGCTGAAGGAGGATATATTGGCCTTGGATGGGGCACAGTGTGGATTCACCAGAATGTTAGCAGGGCTTAAAGTGTTAAATTATGAGGGCAGGTTTCTTCCTCTGGTGAGGGAATTAAGAACAAGGGGGCACAATCTTAAAATTGGAGCGAAGCCATTTCGGAGTGAAATCAGGAAGCACATTTTCACTCAAAAGGATGGTGGAAAGGTAGAATTCTCTGGGTCAATTGAAATTTTCAAGACTGAGATTTTTTTTGTTCGGTAAAGGTATCAAGTGATGTGGAGCAAAGGCAGGGAGGCTCGAGGGACTGAATGGCCTACTCTTGTTCCCATCTCCCTTTGCATCCCTGCATTTGCGAAGCTAGTATATTTGCATACTGAATAAACTGCTTAATAAATACTTTGTTTGGCACAATGATGTTTAGTTTGTCTTTCATTGATTTTGGAGACAAAATAAAATTCCAGGGTGGCCATTCAATGCCACACACATTTCTATTGCATGTTGTGTATCATTAATTTTTCACAAGCATGACAAGATCACCAGATGACAAAAGCCTTCTTGTCCCAATTGCCTGTTCAAAATGTCTATTCATCACAACTGGCACTCAACCTGATGAAAAACAAAAAATGCATTTAAGCAGAAAAATATTTGAACGGAACCCAGTTATTTTTACTATGGTTATTTTTGCATATTACAACTATTACGCAAAGTGGCTAATGTGACTAAGGACTTTAAAATCCTCTGCTGCAAAAAAAATAATTTTAAGCATAACTTATTCTTGATGCTAATTGAAATTAATTGAATTGAACTGATTAATACGAAAGTTGTTAGGCGGCACTGTGTGAATCGACAAAAGGTTTAGTAGGCCAGTACTTAACTCCATTAGCAGCTGCAGTCAGAGGGATAACATAATTGAATGATAACTCGCTTGAAGTGTGCCACATGATTGAAGTATGATTTAGAGGTTCAGGTAATATTTGCCAACACTGTCAATCAGATCTCATGCGGCTACCACTGATTGTTCGAAATTCACAGGTCGACACGAGATTTTTCTTGCGTTCATCGTCACCGGTCAGTTCTATAAGTGGACCTTGCATCTATCCCTATGATCCAGAATTCCTGCCAAAAATTCTAGCTAACCAATGGTGTAATTTGGAGATTGTTGTATGGTCTTGCATGTGCCACCAAGTGTAATCTCGACATTTTGAAAGGTGGACTGAAAAGCACTTTAGTGAGATGAGGCCGTTTGAATCATAAAACTGATTTTTTAATATATCTAATACTTGAATTAATAGCAAACAGTTTTCCAGTAATTCAAATCTATTTATTTCTATTATAGGCTAAGCTCAATTACAAGCTAGCAGTGCCTGAATTATATGGCACTGATCTTTTCTCTTACATGCCATATGTGCTGCTACCTTAGCCTGAAGCCTCTTAGCCTCCCGAGTCCCTGTGCCTTTGACCATTTCAGGCAGCCCTCCACAGAGAGAAAAGTGTTGACCTCTGACCCTTTCCTCAACTCTATGATGAAATTTGGTCTGACAAGCTGCCAAGCTAAGTTACCACCTTGATTGCCCCTCCCCCTTCTTATGGGAGGTCCGAGCAGCTGCATTTTCTGTCCAGCGAAGCTCACATGCCTAGCAGTTGAATGAAAACCCCATTCTAGTCTCAGGATATGAACTGTTCTGAGATTTGAACAGGAGAACATAAGACATAGGAGCAGGAGTAGACCACTTGGCCCTCGAGCCTGCTCTGCCATTTAATAAGATCATGGCTGATCTGATCATGGACTCAGCTCCACTTCCCTGCCCATTCCCCATAACCCTTTATTCCCTTATCGCTCAAAAATCTGTCTATCTCCACCTTAAATATATTCAATGATCCAGCCACCACAGCTCTCTGGTGCAGAGATTTCCATAGATTTACAACCCTCAGAAAAGGCATTCCTCCTCATCTCAGTTTTAAATGGGCAGCCCCTTATTCTGAGAATATGGGGCTAGAGTTTTCTGTTTTTTGCACGCTTAACGCCCACTTAACGTCCATTCTACCGCTAAAATGACTTATAACGCCCATATACCGCCCATTTAGCCACAAAAAGGAATCTGACGGGCATTTTTCAGAAACTTATCACCGAGCGTTACTTTCCCCATGTGCGTAACGCCGGGAAAAAAATAATACCCCCCCACCCGCCCATTTTTCTTGGGCGGAATCATCAGAATGGGCGAAATCAACGCCCATATCGGCCAGCACTTTCCACACGGAATTAACGCCGAGATTCAATGATACCGCCCGCCCATTTTTTTTTGTCGTAAAGAGCATATTTGCCAAAACTAGCGGCCTTGAGATCACCCAGTGTCACTTTCACTACCTCACACACATATCGGCCACAATATCGCTTGCCCAAAAAAACACCCCAAAAAAGTGGAACTGTTATGCACTGAAGCCAGCGGTGTGACTGCCATTTTTAAAATCACAGGTCGATTCAGTCAAAAGGCTGCTGTGCTTCAACCTCGGGAGAGTTCGGACTTACTCTGGAGGCCGTTGGAGTTGATGTGAACATCTGTACATACTGTGACCGATTGGAATTTAATAGATGTCTTCATTGGGACATTCATTGTTTGTGACCAATCAGTGGAAAACAGAGCTATTGCAATGGGGCCTGACCTTTCTCACCCTCTCTTGATGACCAATTACATGCTGCAGACTCGAGATGGCCGAAGGTACGCTCCACAGCATTATGTGCCCAATGTAAGACGTGCCAGACTGATGAGGAGGACCAGACGTTACACCTTCCGCAAGTACAGGGAGAAGCAGTCTTACCTCGACTTGCCTGACACCACTTGCCTTCGGAGACTGCGCTTCCACAAAGAGGTTATCACTGAGGTATGCCAGCTCATAAGGGGAGATCTGCAGCCTGCCAGCACCATCAGTACTGCACTGTCCGTCGCGGCACTGTCGTTCTATGCGTCAAGTTCTTTTCAGGCCTTAGCTGGCAACATTTGCAGTCTGTCTCCGCATGCCACACATTGCTGCATTAGATAGGTCACTGAAGCCCTGTACGCATGCGGGAGGGACTTGATCAGCTTCCCTATAACCAGGGAGGCACAGAGTGAGAGGGCTCTAGGATTCTCCAGAATTGCAAACTTCCCCAAGGTGCAGGGAGCAATAGACTGTACACACATCGTGATGCGGGCACCTTTTTAGGATGCAGACATTTTCAGGAACTGCAAGGCATTCCACTCCCTGAATGTCCAACTCGTTGTCGACCATCAGCAAATTATAATGGCAGTGAATGCAAAATTTCCGGGCAGCATCCATAAAGCTCACATATTGCATGAGAGCACTGTATCTGACTTGTTTAACAATCAGCCACAAGGTCAATGCTGGATACTTGGTGACAATGGATATGTCCACGACACCTGGCTGATGACCCTCTGCGTGACACCAGCACCAAAGCCAAGAGGCGATATGAGAGCCACAGAGCCACTCGCAATATTGTGGAGAAAACCATTGGAGTGCTTAAGCAGCGCTTTTGATGCCTGATCAGGAGGCGAGCTCCAATACCAACCTGAGCAGGTAGCTCAATTTGTGGTGGTGTGCTCCATGCTGCATAACTTGGCTATCAGGAGGGGGCAAGAATTGCCTGATGAGTCTGACTGTCCACCTCCCCAGAGAGAGGAAGAGGAGGACAAGGAGGCAGATGCTGACATCGGCCAACACAATCAGGCTGACGCTGAAGCCATGCCCCGGCCCCCCTGTAGACTGCATGAAAGGGCCCATGGTGGCATGATAGCTGCAAGAGCCTTATGTCAGGAGCTCATCAATGAGCGCTTTGCCTGAAAGAATGTTGGTGTTATTTACAAGGCTGACACACTGCTGGGTGTGCAGATCATACATCAATGGTGGGCATCACCTTGGTGACAGTTAAAGTTTAAGTTGATTGAAGTTAAGTGTAATTATACCCTTTGATGTTAAGGAGTCACTTCCCTATAACGGTGCAGCTACCTGAGCCAATGCGCAATTAAGTTTTGTTAAATAAAAAACATTTAAACCGAACAATTGTCTGAAATCATCAGTATTTCTGTAAAAACCAACCCTTCCCCACCCCCCACTCGCTTCTTCTCCTCACCTCTACCCTTTCCCCCCCCCCACCCCCGACTCCAAGCTGCCTGGCCGAGGAGATTCTCAGGCAATGCTTCATTGTGGGGGGGATGATGGCCGAACTGCTGCTTGGATGGATACAAGAGAGGATGGTCCAGAGATGGGAATGTGCTCCGAGCCAGAAGCAAGATGGTGCTCCTGGCTCTCGTGTGTGGTTGGAAATGGGGGTGCGGCACCTTGGGGTGCAATGCCGTGCTCCGGGACCACTGGGAGCCCTCTGCCACCAGTGTTCCTGGCTACCAGCTCCAGGGCCTCCAACATTCCTTCCATGTTATTTCTTATTTGTTGGACAAAAACTCAGTGTCAACTATGTTGTTGGTGCTTAATAGGCTTTTTGCTGCTGGTGAATCTCCCTCGTGCCTCCCACAACAGCCAAACAAGCACACACCACAGCCACACATGCCTTCAGTCCCTCTCAGCTCACTCTCTCTCTGTCTCCTCTTCTGCGCATGTCATGATGACCCTTGACTTTCTGAATCGTGGGAATCGAGTGTTGCCATGCCTTTGCTAAGGATGGCGACACTTTATGGCAGAAGGTCAGCAAGATTTAACGCTACTGCCCATTTCATATTGCTCACGCTAATGCCCAATTTCAAAAATGGAGACTAGGTGCTTTGAGAATGGGAGAGAAGCCGGCGATCTGTAAACCCACCTTGTCCGCCCATGCCAGAAATAACGCCCATTTTTGGATGATAAGCACAAAAGTGTAAAATCTAGCCCTATGTCCCCTAGCTTTATTTTCCCTTATGAGTGGAAATATCCTCTCTGCATCCACCTTGTCGAGCCTCCTCATTACCTTCTATGTTTCGATAAGATCACCTCTCATTTTTCTGAACTCTAATGAGTATAGGCCCAACCTACTCAACCTCTCTTCATAAGTTGAGTAGGTCAACCCCCTCATCTCCAGAATCAACCTCGGGAACCTTCTCTGAACAGCCTCCAATGCAAATATATCCTTCCTTAAATACGGAGACCAAAACTATATATATATATATTTTTTTTTTTTGGTTCATTCTTGTCAGATCAACTCCAGCGCCAAAGATCACTTTGCGCTACTACATTTGATCTTAGCCAAAAGGCCGAGAGGAGAAGCTGCACCGTTCCTGGAAACACTGCAATACCAGGTCGATGCGTGGAGTGGACGGAGCAAGCACCTGTTCCATCTCCCTGTTCCAAAAAACAATTTAATATTTGGTCCCCAGATAGGGGATATTAAACTGATAAGAACAGGAGACCAAAACTATATGCAGTACTCCAGGTGTGGCCTCACCAATATCCTGTACAGTTGTTGCAGGACTACTCTGCTTTTATACTCAAGCCCCCTTGCAGTAAAGGCCAACATTCCATTTCCCTCCCTGATTACTTGCTGTACCTGCATACTCACTATATTTGCTTAGTTACTTTGCATTGTCTCAGTGCTGATACAACATGAAAAAGTAAACAGTTCATAATGAATATAATGTTTAGCCTTTTCAGTATTCCACCAGGTCCCAACTTAATCAACATTCTCAGTGGTTTGTGTATCACGAGGAGTTAACTCTCTGTAAACTGAATCTAACTTTATAACAAAATATAACATAAACTAAACTAAATTCCCTTCCAGGCAAAGAAGTCCCAAAATGTTACAGTATCCATTATACTTTTCTAATTGGCTTAAATGACCATTATCTGTTAAGTTTTCAATAAAGATTCGCTCAAATTTAGACATGGAGGAAATGTTAGCTAACAATGCACACAACCAATTAAATTGCTAGAACATTTTGTTCCATTTGTTTATCAACCATGTTATTTCCTCAGCTAATGTAAAGCTCTAGTGCCCTAGTGGTTAGGATTCAATGCTCTCACTGCTACAGCCTGGGTTAGATACCGGGTCAGGTAATTAATTTTATAAAAATGCTGAAAGGTTGCGATAAGGCAACTGGAATGGAAAGAGACTCATGTGGATCACCAACACAGGCTAGTTGGGCCAAATGGTGCTGTATATTCTATGGTTGTTCAAGCTCCTTCAGAAATATTTTTCTCAAATGCACCTTTTTTCCAGAACCCAATACTTCCTAGCAATTTCCCATCTGACTATCACCATATTTTCTTGTCCCATATCCAAACCTGGCCCTCTCCTTCTGGCACGTTCCTGATTGATCCTGCTTTGCTTGTGAGCAATCTGATAGGAAAATTAGTCCCACAAAAAAATTCCCATTCATAAAAAAGGAACTAATTACATTCTCAAAAAATAATTTGAGAACCTATTGGACACCATGGCAATTAGGGACTCCTGGAATAGGAATATTGATTCCCTGCCTTGAGCCTATTCTGTCCTGTATCCTGCTGTCACATTTCCTCAGGAGTCCTCATGGTCCATCTAACCCCGTCATAGCCAATCTCCGCCCACCTTACAAACAGGTGCCTTGCTCTTTGCTCCTCTCTTAGAGCTTGACTTTTATACTTAGGCCTGATGCTTTTGAAGTGCTGCACATGCACAATCTTCCTGTACTGTGCGGATCTGTGATTTTCCCAAACTATAACAAACTACTCACTGCCCTTCATGGTTAGCTTTTGCCCCTCGCTGATGTGATTGGCATTTCAAGTGATGGACCTGAAGGTATAAGAGACATGAATGCAATCTGATTACATGACAACAGAGCACAGGGGAACTGGCAGAATTAAAGGGAGAAAGTGCAGCCAAAAGGCTGAGGAAAAGATTAGTGACTAAAAGTGAGAATGATAGAATTCAGGGAACTACATCAAAGATTTAAAAAGAATTAAGGGGAAAGGTAGCAATGAGGGGAAAAGTGAGAAATTCAATACGTAGAATGCAAATCCAAAAATCAGCAAAGTGGAAAATAAAAAGTAAATATTAATAAAAAAATAATGAACAGTAAACTGGAAGGTGAATTTAGGGCTGCACTTAGAATGCCTCTTCCAAACCAATGTACGGTGGTTTCGGGCTCTCATTGAGGCAAAAGTGCCAACATGACTTTGGAGTACATTAAAGTGAAATAGCAGGAGAACCTCCAACTGTGTGACATTTTATCTCATACAGTTTGGTCTTGGCACCACTAGAGTTTAAGTTCAGTCTCTGATTATCGCATCTGTTGTACACCTTTAGTAATTTGCTTCTTTGAATATCTGTCAGTTTTCATTTTCCTCATTGGTTAAGTGTCGTTTTCTTCTTATTCGTCAAGTAAAGACTCTAGTGAAGTGTTGCCATAGCATTGATCAAGGCCACAGTAGGGCTGCTGCTGCCGGCCAGGCCAGGAGTTCAGAGATCTCAGAAAGTGATATCAGTAAAAATCAGGAAACTCATTTCAGGCCCCAGACTGTGAGCAATGCCACAGGGGGGTCTACTTGCATATTGTAAATACAATTGTTTAACTGGTCGTTATTGAAAATCAATAATCAGATTATCTATGCACTTGTCCCTACTGCTGGTGTGTTGATTTTATGCCAACAGTAATTATCAGTATTTCTGCAGTGAGATTTGATCATTACAAGCATCAAGGTGCAGGAATGGCTACCACTTAATGTTCAGCACTGGTCTGAATCCTTATCCTTGTGCAGCAATTGTGAAGGGAATTTCCCCAAATAGGTCACAAGTAGTCATCCGTGTACAAAGCATCTCATTCTACTGAGGCTAAATCCAGACTCCCATGAAACCTGATACACAATACAAATATTATTAATTAATATTAAGTGCTTTTATTTTACATTCAAAAATTCAATACAAATTGGTCAAATTCACAGATATTGATAAACTGAAGCGGAGGAGGCAGTCAAGTCAGTTGTTTGCAGAAGAGAGTTCCAAACTTCTACGACCCTTTATATTTAGAACGATTTCCTAACTTCACTCCTGAAAAGCCTGGCTCTAATTTTTAAACTATGCCCTCTAGTCCGAGACTCCCCAACCAGCGGAACTAATTTCTCTCTATCGACCCGATCAGTTCCCCTTAGTATCTTGAAAACTTCGATCACATCACCCTTTAATCTTCTAAATTCCAGGGTATACAACCCTAGTGTGTGTAATCTCGCCTCGTAATTTAACCCTTGGAGTCCATGTATCATTCTGAGTCCATGTATCAATACAGAAGTTGGAAGATAGGATAGAAGTTTATTCTTAAAATATGCTGGTAAATCAAGCCAATGATTTGAGTGATGGGAGAGCTGGCAGACAACAACTTGATGCCTGGAGCATCAATTTGTTAACTAAATAAGGTTGATAGCAGAGTGACCATTTCCTGTTCTTTTTTTCTGTTTTTATGTTACATAGATTACTTTTGGCATCATCCATAGCGACAACATGTCTATAATTATTGAAAAATTTTAATTTACTTATTGCTGTCCCATAAAAGAACTAGTAAAAGAAAGAAAGACTTGCACAAAAAGTAGACTAGAAAGAAAGACTTGAATTTATATAATGCCTTTCACAACCACTGATGTCTCAAAGCGCTTTACAGCCAATGAAGAACTTTTGGAGTGTTGGAAACTGTTGTAATGTAGGAAACGCAGCAGCCAGTTTGCGCACAAGCAAGCTCCCACAAACAGCAATGTGATCATGACCAGATAATCTGTTTTTTTGATTGAGGGATAAAATATTGGCTCGGACACCAGGGATAACTCCCCTACTCTTCTTCGATATAGTGCCATAGGGATCTTTTATGTCCACCTGAGCGAGCAGAC
The DNA here is from genome assembly GCF_044704955.1 of Pristiophorus japonicus. Taxonomy (NCBI): domain Eukaryota; kingdom Metazoa; phylum Chordata; class Chondrichthyes; family Pristiophoridae; genus Pristiophorus; species Pristiophorus japonicus. The sequence goes on along the minus strand of NC_091989.1, from coordinate 40,470,941 downwards.
GGGGCCTTGGTTTAACATCTCATCCGAAGGACAGCACCTCTGACAGTGCAGCTCTCCCTCAGCACTGCACTGGAGTGTCAGCCTTGATTTATTTATGCTCAAGTCCCTGGAGTGGGACTTGAACCCACAACCTTCTGGCTCAGAGGTGAGCCACAGCTGACACGAGCAAATTAGCTTTAGTTATTTTTATGCTCAAGAACTATTTCATTTTTAAATGCTTGTTTAAGTGTGTGTATAATTCCTGTCAAAATAGATGGCACTCATTAAGGCCGTATTTAAATATATTCAGACGCAATTGCATTTTGTTTGGTTATGATAATCTAGTAAATAAAACAGATTGCTCAATAAATTCAGGCTCACAAAATGGCCAATTTATTATTCAATACTGACATTTCAGCATTTGATATCATGAAATTTGGCCAGAATACAGTGAAGAAGAACATGCCACAGCACATAAATTAAAGAAACTTATTTTTGTGGAACATGTGTGCACCTGCTGTGAGCTAATCAGATGGCATATGATCTGAGAGCTGTTCCACATGCAATAGTTTCAATAAAACTGAAATCCAGATCACACAGTTAATGTTGCTATGATCATTTCCTCCCCAACAGTTTTTAAACATTAACCATCTAAAGGATAACTTTTTTTATCATATCTATCTCCAAGCCATACATATTACTCAATGCCTGGGGTTGACACATCTCACACCACTAAGCTTGTTTACATATAATGTACCAATGTAGTCAAATTATCCCCATATATTATTTAGAATTAACACTATTTGGAACAAATTCGATAGCTGTTATTCACATTGTTAGCATACCCTTCTCTTTGGCTGTAATTGGCTTTCATGTCGGATTGAAAACATTAGGAACCCTAAGGCCACTACAAATTTCATTGCATGTTTCTTTATTGCCGGGAAATTTTGAGGAGACACCTTGAGATAAAACAAATCCTCCCACTCTCTTTCTCGCCCCCTCCATTCTCTTCCTACACTCGCACAATCTCCACTCTCTTTCTAATCTCACATCTTCCACTCTCTCTACACTCTACAATCTCATAAGCACCCTTCTCTCTCTCTCTATAATCTCAAACATCATCCACTTTGTTTTTTCTCTATAAACTGCTTCTAATACTCTCTCACTTTCCAGTCTCTTTGGTCGCAATTTGCCCCACCTCGGTGGGGCCGTGGCAGGTGATGTTGATGGTGCGTGCCAGCTTCAATGCTGGCTCCAGCGCAGCCTTTGGTCACCTGAGCAAGAGTGTTTTTGAAGACCAGGACCTCAACTCTGGCACTAACCTTATAGTCTACAGGACAGTAGTGATTCCCCCCTCCTATATTGCTCAGAGACGTTTCAAGCAGACATTTCAAAGCGCTGGAGAAGTACTACCAACGCTGCCTCTGCAAGATCCTGCAAATCCACTGGGAGGATAGACGCACCAACGTCAGTGTTCTGGCTCAGGCCAACATCCCCAGCATCCAAGCACTGATCATGCTCGACCAACTCCGTTGGGCAGGCCACATCGTCCGCATGGCCGACACGAGACTCCCTAAGCAAGCGCTCTACTCGGTACGCTTACACGGCAAGTGAGCCCCCGGTGGGCAGAGGAAATGCTTCAACGACACCCTCAAAGCCATCTTGATAAAGTGCAACATCCCCACCGGCATCTGGGAATCCCTGGTCCAAGACCGCACAATGGAGGAAGAGCATCCGGGAGGGCACTGAGCACCTCGGGTCTCGTCGCCGAGGGCATGCAGAAATCAAACGCAGACAGCGGAAGGAGCGTGCGACAAACTAAGCTCCCCACCCATCTTTTCCTTCAGGGAAGTCTTACTACAACTATACATGGAGTTATTTGAGAATGTAACGAACAGTGTGGATAAAGGGGAACCAGTGGATTTGGTGTATTTGGACTTCCAGAAGGCATTTTACAAGGTGCCATATAAAAGTTTACTGCAAAAGATAAAAGTTCACGGGGTTGGGGGTAATATATTAGCATGGATAGAGGATTGGCTAACTAACAGAGAACAGAGAGTCAGGATAAATGGTTCATTTTTTGGTTGGCAATCAGTAACTAGTGGGGTGCCGCAGGGATCAGTGCTGGGACCCCAACTATTTACAATCTATATTAACGACTTGGAAGAAGGGATTGAGTGTAACATAGCCAAGTTTGCTGATGATACAAAGATGGGAGGAAAAGCAATGTGTGAGGAGGATACAAAAAATCTGCAAAAGGACATAGACAGGCTAAGTGAGTGGGCAAAATTTGGCAGATGGAGTATAATGTTGGAAAGTGGGAGGTCATGCACTTTGGCAGAAAAAAATCAAAGAGCAAGTTATTATTTAAATGGAGAAAGATTGCAAAGTGCCGCAGTACAGCAGAACCTGGGGGTACTTGTGCATGAAACACAAAAGGATAGTATGCAGGTACAGCAAGTGATCAGGAAGGCCAATGGAATCTTGGCCTTTATTGCAAAGGGGATGGAGTATAAAAGCAGGGAAGTCTTACTACAGCTATACAAGGTATTGGTGAGGCCACACCTGGAATAATGTGTGCAGTTTTGGTTTCCATATTTACGAAGGGATATACAGGTTGAGCATCCGAAATCTGGAGTTCCAAAATTTGGAATGTTCCGGAATCCGGGCACCGGGCCGATCTATGGCGGGGTCGTCCGGAAACTGGAAAATGTTCCGAAATCCGGACACCCCCCCGGCTCGGCGACCCGACTTCGCCCTGGCCCGACCTCGCCCGGCCCTCGGCAGCCTGACCGCACTCCGGCCCGACCTCGCCCCAGCCCTCAGCAACCCGACCTCGCTCCGGCCCAGACCCGACCTCGCCTCAGCCCTCAGCGGCCCAATCTCGCCCTGGGCCTCGGCGGCCCTACCTTGCTCCAGTCCTCGGTGGCCCGACCTCGCCCCGGCCCTCGGCGGCCCGACCTCGCCCCGGCCCTCGGCGGCCCGACCTCACTCCGACCCGATTTCGTCCCGGCCCTCAGTGGCCCTACCTCACCCCGGCCCTCGGCGGCCCGACCTCACTCTGGCTCTACCTCGTTCCAGCCCTCGCCGGCCCTACCTCGCCCTGGCCCTCATCCTGGCCCTACCTCACCCCAGCACTCACCCCGACCCTCATCCCGGCCCTGCCTCGCCCCGTCCCTACATCGCCCCGGCCCTCAGCCTGGCCCTACCTCGCCCTGGCCCTCGATGGCCCTACCTCGCCCCGGCCCTTGGCAGCCCTTCCTCACTCTGGCCCGACCTCGCTCCGGCCCTCGGCAGCTCGACCTCGCCACAGCCCCGGCTCCCCCCCTTACCTCGGCAGGCTGACCTCGCCCCCTTACCTTCGCTGCCCGACCCCACCTATCTCGGCCCAGTCAAAGACGTTCCAAAATCCGGAAATACCAGGAATCCGGAATGGCTTCAGTCCCGAGGTTTCTGGATTTTGGACGCTCAACCTGTACTTGCTTTGGAGGTGTTATGTCTTGAATAAAGAGTCAGACTAGATACTGCAAGCTCAAAGTAAGGTGTGACCGTAGTCCTTTATTGCAGATCTCAGAGTGCCTCTCCAGCCTGTGAGGTCTCCTTATATAGAGGTGCTCCCAAGGGATTGTGGGATCCCTTGGGACTCCAGCGGATAAGCTCTCTGGTGATTAGACATGGTATTTACAGGTTTACATACATAACAGGAGGCAGTTCAGAGTAGGTTCACTAGTTTGATTCTGGGGATGAGGGGGTTGACTTATGAGGAAAGGTTGAGTAGGTTGGACCTGTACTCATTGGAATTCAGAAGAATGAAAGGTGATCTTATCGAAACGTATAAGATTATGAGGGGGCTTGACAAGGTGGATGCAGAGAGGATGTTTCCAGTGATGGGGGAGACTAGAACTAGAGGGCACAATCTTAGAATAAGGGGCCGCCCATTTAAAACAGAGATGAGGAGAAATTTCTTCTCTCAGAGGGTTGTAAATCTGTGGAATTCGCTGCCTCAGAGAACTGTGGAAGCTGGGACATTGAATAAATTTAAAACAGAAATAGACAGTTTCTTAAACGATAAGGGGATAAGGGGTTATGGGGAGCGGACAGGGAAGTGGAGCTGAGTCCATGATCAGATCAGCCATGATCTTATTGCATGGCGGAGCAGGCTCGAGGGGCTGTATGGCTCCTGTTCCTATTTCTCATGCTCTTATGTTATGTTCACTGTCTGCCTCACCTGTGACAGAGACTGTAATTCCTGCATTGGACTATACAGCCACCTGAGAACTCACTTTTAGAGTGGAAGCAAGTTTTCCTTGCTTCCAAGGGACTGCCTATGATGATGATGATGATGCTGCTGCTGCTGTCTAGAATGATTTTCCCCTGATTGAGCTTGTTAAGCCCGCCCAGTGCATTTGCCGGCCAATTGAAGGAAGCGGACCTGATGATATCATTTGATGATGCGCCGTTAGCCAGATTCCTTTAAGGGACAATGCACAAATTTACTTTGACAGTTGTGCTGTCAGTGTTTTACAGCAGTGAGGTGCTGCAAACACTGACAAGCACTGCACAGAGGTGCATGGCTGCACTCAGGCTCTCCCATGATTCCCTCCATATGCCTTCCCTACCCTACACCTGCACATCTTTACTCACACCAACTATCTTGCAATTCCACCCATACCTCTCTATCTATATTATCACTTTGCCATCTCACTAGCCACCCCTCACACTCACCCTTATCCTAGTGCATACATACCAACTAATAAACGTACAAGGATAGACACTTGGGCGCTTTCACCAATGTCCATGTTAAGTTTCTGTTAATGTGGCGTCCAACATTGAAACCTTTATTTTCAACACTTTGTGTTCTTGGACAGATCTGTGTGCACCTTTGGAAGTGGCTTAGTGAGTTGCAGTGAATTGTGAGACATAACCATTCCCCAAAATACTGATCAGTGTGAAAGGAATGGTTTGGGCATTGTAGAGATGCTTTATGGAGGCCGAATGCAGTGTTACGAACCTGGCACATCATGTGGCAGCCAGGGTGTACATCCTCAAGTGTAGTAAATGTGGCCATGGTGAGGCCACCCCTGGCATCCCAGGCAGCAATATGGTCGGGTGCTGATGCCCTGTGTCCTGTGCGGCATCAGTTGATTGCGGAGAAGGTTGGTGTTGTTGGTGCTACTGGTGTGCCCGGTGCTGCTGGTGTTGGCGCTGATCATGGTAGGATTCTGAGGACCAAAATGAGATGGTTTCAGGGGCACCAATGCTGATGTAATAGATGGCAGTTGAACTTGCGATCTGTCAATGCTTGTTACAATGAGGTGACACTGGATAGGAAGTTTACTCGAAACATAAAGCACAATCTGTGTTCCAAATGCCATAAGCGAAAACTTCTGAGCTTGGAAAATGAGGATCATTTGTAGCACATTTGCATCTGGTAAGTAATGAGCTGATTCCATGGTCATACTTACCTGACGTGATCCCCGATCAGCGCGGACCCCGTCGGCGACCACCTAAAATGTAAAGGTGAACTCAAAATACTTCTTAACAAGGTGATAATGACTTGAATTGCCTCTCCCGACTCTGCGTGTCGGCTGTGCTCGGCATTGGCAGACCCACTCAATTATCTCTCTGTTTCCACAGAGAACAGGACAAATAGAAAGTGGAAGCATCTCAAACGCAATGGGAGAAACAGCAAATCAATGGGATTTTAATCTAAGTAATGATATAAATTTACTTCATTCATTCAACAATAGAAATTATAATCCATATCATATAATATCATTTTAAATTCATTATAAGGATATTACATAGAAAATAGGTGCAGGAGTAGGCCATTCGGCCCTTCGAGCCTGCACCGCCATTCAATAAGTTCATGGCTGAACATGCAACTTCAGCACCCCATTCCTGCTTTCTCGCCATACCCCTTGATTCCCCTAGTAGTAAGGACTACATCTAACTCCTTTTTGAATATATTTAGTGAATTGGCCTCAACAACTTTCTGTGGTAGAGAATTCCACAGGTTCACCACTCTCTGGGTGAAGAAGTTTCTCCTCATCTCGGTCCTAAATGGCTTACCCCTTATCCTTAGACTGTGACCCCTGGTTCTGGACTTCCCCAACATTGGGAACATTCTTCCTGAATCTAACCTGTCTAAACCCATCAGAATTTTAAATATTTCTATGAGATCCCCTCCCATTCTTCTGAACGCCAGTGAATACAAGCCCAGTTGATCCAGTCTTTCTTGATATGTCAGTCCCGCCATCCCGGGAATCAGTCTGGTGAACCTTCGCTGCACTCCCTCAATAGCAAGAATGTCCTTCCTCAAGTTAGGAGACCAAAACTGTACACAATACTCCAGGTGTGGCCTCACCAAGGCCCTGTACAACTGTAGTAACACCTCCCTGCCCCTGTACTCAAATCCCCTCGCTATGAAGGCCAACATGCCATTTGCTTTCTTAACCGCCTGCTGTACCTGCATGCCAACCTTCAATGACTGATGTACCATGACACCCAGGTCTCATTGCACCTCCCCTTTTCCTAATCTGTCACCATTCAGATAATAGTCTGTCTCTCTGTTATAGGATAAAATTAATACAGGCATTATTTAAAAAGTGCCTCCTAAATATAATGAATAAATATACATTAATAATAAGGCAATGTCTTGAAAATGTTATTCGTATAATAGGAAATCTTTAAAATATCAGAACAGACTGTAATTGTTTTTAGATATAATGTGCACTATTTGCCTGGTTAAACAGGTCATAAACCCAGTGACTTTTGTATGGAACTGAGTGCCACATGCGAACAATCTATATAAAGGGAACTCTGTAGTTACTGCCCTCAGTTATTTTTACAATATTGTAGCTTGGAGGTGCAAATATTATTTTAAATTGGATACAAGTTAAAAATGGCACAAAGGAAAAAAACAACTATACTGTCTTTTAAGTGACAAGGATAAAGGTTGCTGAGGAAAGATGGAACAGAGCAGCAGCCTGTTCGATCAACGTGAATGAGTTCAGCATGCAGGATTAATGAAGAAAGACGGACAGAAGCCTCATATTCCCATTCACAAGAAAGATTCCAGACAGGTGAAGGAAAAGTGGCCTGAAATAGAAAACAGGCTTTTGCTTTGGGTGCTAATACAAAGGGATCAGCACTGATAAAATTCAATTGCAAACTGTACAATATGTCATGCTGATAATGTTCCTCACAGTTTTCAAGTGTAGTCCACCTTGGTATTTAAATTTAGGAAGATGCCATTGGGAACTCGGCCTGATGTCAGTGATGAGAGACCTGGTTGGGCATAATTTTCATTTGATAGGCGAGGTGCTCGCGTCTGTCCAGTGTGGACAGGCAGCTCGCTGCTCGACCGGGAGGTGGGGCGGGGTGGAGGTGAGAGCAGGAAATCCGGTGGCTTCTCCATGAAGCTGAGCGAGCAGGGGCATGTTGGCGGTGGGGGGGGCGGGGAGGGGCGAGAAATAGCTGGGGTGGGGGAACTGCAGAGAGAATGGCAGCGAGCGGAGTGATATTTGGGGCCAGAAAGAGTTTGCGCTGGATACTGCGTTTGGTAAAGCAACAACATTAATAAAGGGTCAGATGGTTGTGATAAACTGTTTAGGTGTCACTGTCATTGTATATGATGTTCATATTTAAACTATACAATGTCTTCTCATCATTTCACTGACATTAAATTTAACCAGCATTCGAATCCTGGTAATCTAAGCTCTTGCAGATAGATATATGCACACGTAGTCAAATGCTGCCTTGATGTCAAGGGCAATCACTCTCAACTCCGGCCTGGAATTCAGCTCTTGGGTCCGGGTTGGACCAAAGCTTAATGAAATCTGAAACAGAGTGGTCCTGGCGTAACTTAAACTGAGCATTGTGAGAGAGTTGTTGGTGAGTAAGTGCCTCTTCATAGTACCATTGATGATTCCGTCCATCACTTTGTTGGTTGCTGAGATGGATTTATCCTAGTTTTATAGACAGGATATTCCTGGAATATTTTCCACATTGTCAGGCAGACACTGGTGTTGTAGCTGTACTGGTGCAGCTTGACTAAGGGTGATATGTCCTTACTATACAGTATAAATGCACACGAGGCCCATACTTGAGAGAAGGTCACTCTGTGACCAGTAACCTTTATTAGCCAGCACTTAAGTGATGAAGGTGGGTGGAGCTTCCCCTTTTATACCTGAAAGTCCAGGTTAGGAGTGTCTCCCACAAGTTCACCACCTAGTGGACAGTGTTCTCACGGTGTACAACTTAGGTCAGTTTATACATGGGTTACAATGACAGTTGAATACATGACATCACCTCCCCCCCAAAGTCTTATTGGGATCACAGGTTAAGTCTCTCTGGTGGTTTACGCTCGCTTGTAGAGTGGCTGAGTTGGGGCTCCGGTTGTTGGGCTCCGGCCTGAGTGTCTGCTGTGTGCGGTGCCTCAGGCCTGTCCGGACTGCCCACAATGACTGGGCTCTCCTCCGCTTGGTTCCGGTGTTCAGTCACCTGTGGTGGACTGAACTCGACATTGTGTTCTTCCTCTGCTTCTTCTGTGGGGTTGCTGAACCTCCTTTTTGTTTGATCCACGTGTTTGCGGCAGATTTGTCCATTGATAAGTTTAACTACCAGAATCCTATTCCCCTCTTTGGCAATCACAGTGCCTGCGAGCCATTTGGGCCCTGCAGCGTAGTTGAGGACAAAGACAGAGTCATTGACATCAATACATCGCGCCCTCACATTCCCGTCATGGTAGTCACATTGTGACTGGCGCCTGCTCTCAACAATTTCTTTCATGGTGGGGTGTATAAGGGATAACTTGGTTTTGAGCATCCTTTTCAGTAGCAGCTCTGCTGGTGGAACCCCTGTGAGTGAGTGTGGTCGGGATCTATTGGCCAATAGGAGGCGTGATAAGCGGCTTTGTAGGGAACCCCCTTGGATTCTGAGCATCCCCTGTTTGATCATCTGCACTGCTCGTTCCCCCTGGCTGTTTGAGGCCGGCTTGAACGATGCTGTTCTGACATGGTTGATACCATTTACTGCCTTGAAGTCCTGAAATTTAATGCTTGTAAAGCACGGGCCATTGTCACTGACAAAGATGTCCAGTAGGCCATGGGCACCGAACATTGCCCGTAGACGTTCTACTGTGGCAGAGAATGTGCTTGAATTTAAAATGGCACACTCAATCCATTTGGAGTAGGCGTCTACTGCAACCAAAAACATTTTTCCCATGAAAGGACCTCCGTAGTCCGCATGGATGCGTGACCATGGCTTGGCAGGCCAGGACCAGGGGCTAAGGGGTGCTTCCCTGGGTGCATTGCCCAGCTGGGCACACGTGTTGCACCTGCGAACACAAAGTTCCAGGTCTGCATCTATCCCTGGCCACCAAATGTGTGACCTGGCAATTGCCTTCATCATGACAATGCCCGGGTGCTCATTGTGGAGTTCTCTGATGAACATCTCTCTCTGCCCATCTGGGGCATGACTACTCGGTTTCCCCATAGTAGGCAATCGGCCTGAATCGAGAGTTCATCCTTGCGCCTGTGAAATGGTTTGAATTCCTCAGGGCATGCCCTGTACGTGGCTGCCCAGTCCCCATTCAGGACACATTTCTTGACTAAAGACAGTAGCGGGTCTCTATTTGTCCAGACTTTAATCTGACAGGCTGTCACGGGTGAGCCTTCACTTTCAAAAGCTTCAACAGCCATGACCATCTCAGCAGCATGCTCGCTTGCCCCCTCGGTGGTGGCTAGTGGGAGCCTGCTGAGTACATCGGCGCAGTTTTCAGTGCCCGGTCTGTGACGAATTGTATAGTCATAGGCGTCTAACGTGAGTGCCCATCTCTGTATGCTGGTCGATGCATTTGTATTTATGGCCTTGTTGTCGGCCAAAAGGGACGTTAGGGGTTTGTGATCTGTCTCCAGCTCAAATTTCCTGCCAAACAAGTACTGGTGCATTTTTTTTTACAGCATATACACATGCAAGCGCTTCCTTTTCTAACATCCCGTAGCCCCGTTCTGCCTGGGACAGGCTTCTGGAGGCATAAGCTACCGGCTGTAACTGATCCTTGGCATTGACATGCTGCAACACACACCCGACCCCATAGGATGACGCGTCGCACATTAAAACAAGTTTCTTACATGGATCATATAGCGTTAACAGATTGTTGGAGCGTAACAAATTTCGTGCTCGATCAAAAGCCCTTTCCTGGCTGTCCCCCCAGACCCATTCGCGACCTTTGCGTAGGAGCACGTGTAGCGGCTCTAACAGCGTGCTCAATTTGGGAAGAAAGTTACCAAAATAGTTCAGGAGCCCCAGGAACGAATGCAGCTCCGTCATGTTACGAGGTCTGGGTGTTCTCTGGATCGCTTCTGTTTTGCACGCAGTAGGTCTGATCCCGTCTGCTGCTACCCTCATCCCCAGGAATTCTACCTTTGGAGCTAGGAAGGCGCATGTCGCCTTTTTCAGTCGCAGACCTACCCGGTCCAGTCTGCGTAGCACCTCCGCCAGGTTGTTCTTCAGTATCACAACCCGTGATGAGGATGTTGTCTTGAAAAACCACTGTCCTTGGAATCATCTTGAGGAGGCTTTCCATATTTCATTGAAAGATCGCGACGGCCGAGTGAATCCCAAACGGACATCTGTTGTACTCAAACAACCCCTTGTGTGTCATGATGGTGGTCAGCTTCTTCGACTCACTCGCCAGCTCCTGGGTCATGTAAGCTGAGGTCAGGTCCAATGTTGAAAAAAGTTTGCCACCGGATAGCGTCGCAAAGAGGTCCTCCGCTCTCGGTAGCGGGTACTGGTCTTGGAGTGACACCCGATTGATGGTGGCCTTGTAATCACCACATATCCTGACCGACCCATCCGCCTTGAGCACCGGCACAATCAGGCTCGACCAGTCACTGAATTCGAATGGTGAGATGATGTCTTCCCTCAGCAGGCGGTCCAATTCGCCTTCAATCTTTTCGCGCATCACGTACGGCACCGCTCTGGCCTTGTGGTGTACTGGCCTTGCGTCCGGATTTATGTGAATCACTACCTTGGTCCCCATGAAAGTGCCAATGCCGCATTGAAATAGTGAGTCAAATTTGTCCAGGACCTGTGAGCATGATATTCGCTCCACAGAAGAAATTGCATTGACATCGCCCCATTTCCAGTTCATGACAGCCAGCCAACTCCTCCCCAGCAGTGCGGGACCGTCACCCGGGACAATCCAGAGTGGCAACCTGTTCTCCGAATCTTTGTGGGTCACGTCTACCGTGGCGCTGCCGAGCACCGAAATGATCTCCTTTGTATATGTCCGTAGCTGTGCTGCAATTGGCAATAACTTTGGCCTGCTGGCCTTGGACGCCCACAACTTGTCGAACTGTTTGATATTCATCAGGGACTGCCTGGCCCCTGTGTCTAGCTCCATTGATACTGGGATGCCATTGAGGAGCACTTTCATCATTATCAGTGGCGTCCTGGTGTATCAACTGTATATGTGCTCCACATGAACTCGCTGAACTTCAGCTTCCAGCGATTTCCCCTAGTGTCCATTTAGTCTCGTAGGGCTTACATCATCCCCGTCCTCCTTGTACATCAACCTGGCTGCAAGCTTCCTGCACATATGCGCCAAGTGACCGCTGACGTTGCAATTTCTGCAGGTGTATTGCTGATACCTGCAAGCTCTGGCTGTGTGTTTGCCTCCACACCTCCAACATGGGCCATTGTTGGAAACAAAAGGTCCATTACCAGTCGATCGTCTCTGACTGTCTCTGTAACTGTCCTTAAGCGCACCATTGACAGGTGTTGATGGTCCCATTACTGGCCGCATTGTCCCTTGCGATGGCATGAACTGCCATTCGGCTAGCCATTGTCTCTGTTGAATTCCCCCTTTGGGTTCGACTACATGCTCGGGCATATTCAATTGCCTATGCCTTCCTGGAGAACTGTGTGCCGCATTAACAATGTTGACTCCCTGTCCATTTGCTGCATTTAAACCAAGATTTTTGTCAAACATCATTCTGGTCTCTTCCTCCCCTGAGATAAATGTCTGGGCCATCAAAACCGCCGTTTCCAGGGTCAAGTCTTTGGTCTCAGTTTCCTGAAAACCCCAGCGTGCCCGATGCCCTCAATAAAAAAGACTCGCAGCATCTCCGCTCTGCATGCATCTGGGAACTTACATAGGCTCGCCAGTCGCCGGAGATCTGTCACGAAGTCTGGAACGCTTTGCCCTTCTCGCCGCCGGTGCGTGTAAAACCGGTGTCTCGCCATGTGCATGCTGCTCGCCGGTTTAAAGTGTTCCCCGATCAACTTACTGAGCTCTTCAAAATTCTTGTCCACCGGCTTCTCTGGCACTAGAAGGTCCTTCATCAGGGAGTTCGTCCTGGATCCACAAACAGTCAGGATATGAGTCCTGCGTTTGTCGGCCGAATCCTCTCCCAGCCATTCCTTAGTGACAAAACTTTGCTGTCGACTCTCAATAAAGTCGTCCCAATCATCACCAACACAGTACCTCTCATCTGTGCTGCTAGTGGCCATACTCGGGTGGTTTAAATCTGTTAGATCTCTTAATTCCCAATGAAATACGAACTCCGGTTGTAGTTTTAATGTAACTTTATTCTGGCATCAGCAACAAGCTTCTGGCTTTAAGCTAGGCCTTTGTCCTTCTGAGACCACATGGCCAAAATGGCTGTATTTATACCTGGTTCAATTTACAGAAAAGAACTCACCTTCTTTGACCTTATTGGCTCAATTAATAGTCTTTTAACAATTAATTGGCTCGCTACCCAAGGGTCCTAAAATGTCAAGTTGATTGATGACTTAATGCAACATGCTGAGTTTCACGTAGCAGCTTTGACTTGGGTCTGTGAATTTTCACAGCCTGTCTGAATGCAGCCTGTTTGAATTCTCTATCAATCACCCCTTTGATTCTTTCACAAACTGAATCATAAAACATCAGCTATCACTGGTTAAACATTCTGCAAAATAATTTCATACATGTTAATAGAGTTTCCTTCTAAAATTTGTTGATGTGTTTCGCCACATGTCCGGACTAGTAACTTCCACACAAATTTACACCAACCCGAATTCCATCGTGGCCACAATGGAAGTCGGGTTTTAGTAGGTTGATTAACCTTATTCCAATTTAATCCAAATTAATATCTTAATTCAACCAGTAAACAACCTTCCCTTAAGCATAAAATACCCCTGTGTCACTTACAGATGATCTGCTGGGACCTTCTAGGTGTCTCACCTGCGGGACAACAGCTGCAGCCGACTGGTCGCAACAACATTTAATCAACATAAACAAACAATATAAAAGTAAAATAATTACAATGAATAGAATTAAACCTTCCACCAATGAAGTTCCTATTGAATCTAGCCATTCAGTGGCTCCGCTCCACAAAGTGAATGATGGGGGTTGCTTAAGTTTTTCTACCTCCTTTTGGATATGCTCCGCTAAGTGGGTAATTTCTTCGGAGCTATCTGGGATATATGTGCAACACTCAGTTCCAAGTAGGGTGCAAGTACCTCCCTTTTCAGAATTCCAGGAGCAGTTACTATAATTCCCTTACTACCTTACTATTTCCCTTTGGTGCAGAGGGTCGAGTAGTAAGAAGTATGCCTATGCCTAGAATACCTACAATCAGTAATACAGTAAATTTATACATTTTGGCAAAAAGTAATTGTCCTTATTAGATTTCAGCTTCAGTTATGGGTGCTCGTTTAACATGTGAAGCGTGGATCCAGGCTTTCTTTCCTTGGACTTTAACAGCTGCCTGGGTGGTCAATAACACTTGATAAGATCCCTCCCACTTGGCACCCAAAGGTTCTTTATGCAACTTTTTCACATACACCCAGATTCCCGGGATGATGTTGTGTCCTCCTTCTGGTGGATTACCCCAAGCTGCCGATGCCTGTTGGGAAACAGAACTAATAGCATTGGTTAGGTTCTGACAGTATGATAACAAAGTGTCACTCATTAAGTGAACATCAGCTTTCCTTAAATCGATAGTTCCTGGCAGCGACATGGGTCTTCCTGTTATAATTTCAAATGGGCTTAGACCTGTAGTTCTCTTCAGGGTTGCCCTAATGCTACATAGCACTATTGGTAGTGCCTGGGGTCATGGTGTTCCTTCTTGGTGATATTTGGCAAGCTGTTGTTTCAGAGTTCGATTTATTCATTCTACTTGTCCTGATGATTGTGGATGATAAGGACAGTGTAAATCCCACGTAATGTTCAGTAACCTACAGACTTCTTGGCAGACAGCACCTGTGAAGTGTGTTCCCTGATCTGAGTCAATGCTACTCGGGACTCCCCATTGGGGAATGTAATCCTTACACAAGACCTTTGCAGTGTGATTGGCTGTGGCTCTTTTAGTTGGGACAGCTTCTACCCATCTAGAGAATCTGTCGACCATGACAAGAATGTTAGTGTATCCTTGGCATGAAGGAAGAGATGTATAATCAACCTGCAGATACTGGAATGGTCCGACAGGGGCAGGGGGCATTACCATGATGGGTCCAGAATTATTTTTCTGGCAGACCACACAGCGGTCTGCTACTAGCTGGGCATGTTTTTTAAATCCCCGACCCCACCAGCTTTTCTGGAACCGTACCATCATCTGTTGTGAGGCCAAGTGTCCCCACGAGTGGATCTGTTGGGCTAAAAAAGGCATAAGCGCTTGTGGCGCGACTGGCATGTCGGTAACTCTTTGTCTCCAGACACCATCTTCGCATAGCTTAATTCCTGCCTCAATCCATGTCCATTTTTTCTCTCGGGAGCTCTCGCCTTGCATTGTTTGAAGGTCTCGTGTCAGAGTCCTGAGTGCTTTCAATCTGCACATCTGTATTGGTTCTTCTGGGGGAACGCCCTGTGAGGCGGCATCTTTAGCTGCCTGGTCGGCTAGAGCATTTCCCTGTGCTTTAGTGGTATTTTCCTTGGTATGGGCCTTATACTTCAGGATGGACACTTCCTGAGGCAATTGTAGGCCTCTAGTAAGTCTCGGACTTCTTTTCCATTTCGGATAGGTGTACTAGCAGCAGTGAGGAATCCTCTTTTCCAGCATAACAGACCAAAGTCGTGAGCGACTCCAAAAGCATAACGCGAATCTGTGTAGACATTAGCTGTCTGTCCTTCTGCTATTCGACGTGCTTCTGACAGAGCCCGTAACTCGGCCTGTTGTGCTGATGTTCCTGAGGGTAAACATCCTTTTGCCACTACCGCATATAAGGTTGTAACTGCCCATCCTGTTTTTCTGGTACCATTGTCAACAAAGGAGGAACCATCTGTAAACAGGATGAGGTCTGGGTTGTGCAGAGGCTCCTCTGCTGCTAAGGTGCTTCTTCTGTTTCTTTTAAAATCTCCACGCAGTCATGCTCTTCACATTCTCCCCCCTCTTGCTCCCTCGATTCTGACATCGGGAGCATAGTTGTGGGATTAACCGGGCTGGCCCAGACGATATGGAGATTAGGAGCTTCCAAAACTGCTGTCCAGCGGGTCCATCTAGCTGCCGTCACCTGAGACATTCTATTCATAGACAGCAAAACGTGTACGGTGTGGGGACACTTGACAATCAGCTTTTGGTTGAGGGCGAGACCCGCGGTGGTCATTACCGCTCGACATGTAGCTTCCATGGCCCTTAGGCAACTTCCCCATCCGAGGGCTACCGCATCCAGTTTTGCCAAATAATAGCCAATAGGTCTTTGCAGATCCCCATGTTCTTGTGTCAGTATAGCTGTCATGTATCCTTCTTTCTCATGGACAAACAGGGTAAATGGCTTACCACTGTCGGGGATTCCCAGAGCCGGTGCCGAACACAAAGCCTTTTTCAAACTCAGGAAGGCCTCTTGCTGTTCTTTAGTGAGAGTGATGGCTTCTTTAGAGGCACGTTTCCCCTTTAAGATATCTTTCAATGGCTGAGCAAGCTGTGTGAAGGAGTCAATCCAATTTCTGTTAAAGTTACACAATCCCAAAAAGGACCTTAGTTCCTGAATAGTGGTGGTTTTTTTTTAGTAGCCCGAATGGCTGCAGTTCTATCCTGGAAAAGTTCTCTCTTTCCTTGTGAAATCTTTTGTCCCAGGTATACAACCTCTTCTTGGGATATTTGTGCTTTGTCGATGCTGGCTTTATGTCCTTTCAGCCAAAGGTGGTCCAGCAAAGCTCGTAAATCTTGTTCATGTTGTTCTTCCGTGTTTGAAGCTAGCAAGATATCGTCTACATATTGGATGACTGTGGATGATAGGGGAGGTAATTCTCGCAAATGGCTTTGTAAAGCCATGTGGAATACCGTAGGGCTGTTGTGGAAACCCTGCGGTAACCGGGTCCAAGTATA
Organism: Pristiophorus japonicus; assembly: GCF_044704955.1. Taxonomy (NCBI): domain Eukaryota; kingdom Metazoa; phylum Chordata; class Chondrichthyes; family Pristiophoridae; genus Pristiophorus; species Pristiophorus japonicus. The sequence goes on along the minus strand of NC_091989.1, from coordinate 40,454,643 downwards.
CTGTTGTCCTTGGACAGTGAAAGCAAACCACTGTCGAACCTCCGGTGCCAGAGGCACCGACCAAAATCCGTTGGCCATATCTATAACCGAGAAATATTTATGTTCCGGTTTGAAGGCATTAAAAATGGTGGAGAGATCTGCGACCAAAGGAGCTTTTTGATCAATACACTGGTTAGCTTTCCTATAATCGACAGTCAAACGGCAAGTCTCATTAGATTTCTGTACCGGCCACACGGGGCTATTGGAGGAGCTATGCGTTTTAATAAGCACCCCTTGTTTCTCCAATTGCTGAATAACCGGTAAGATTCCCGCGATGGCAGTTGGACTGATGGGATACTGTTTAGTGCATGGAGGCTTGGTCCCAGTAAATGACGCAGGCTCCATCTGGAGTAGGCCACAATCGTTCTTATCTTTAGCCCATATCGGGTGTTCCTTCAATTCTTCTTTCTTCAAAGTTCTAATTGACCATGTCACCTGACCATCCTCGAAATGCAATGATGAATCTACTTGGATTAGAACATCCATTCCAAAAAGAGGTTGATCTACTGGGCCTATCCAGACCGGCGTCGTTAGTTCATGTGGACCCAGCCCTATAAGTACCGGTGTTGTCCTTTTAATTTCCATTTTATGGCCCCCAACTCCATAGCCTGTACGTGCCCTACCATCCAAGGACAAAAAATCTCCATATTGTAGGGGTAAGCATGTTAATTCCACCCCTGTGTCTAAAAGACAGTCCACATCTTTATCGCCCACCCTCACAGTTATATATAGCCCATCTCCTCTTTGTTGTATTAGTGCGAGGAGAGGGGCCAGGGTGGGCTCTAATTGTTTATTGCTATCCCAAGTAACTCCTCTGTTGTTGTATTGTCAGTCACTTAAATGCTTCTATGAGGTCGTTATCTTGTGACAAGCCTGGTTTGTTGGCTAAATTGTATCCCTGGCTGCGTCCTCTTCCCTGCCGTGACCTTGCTGTTTTGCCCTGCACGTCTTGGCCCAGTGACCTTCTTTCCCACAATAATGACATTTTCCGGGTAATTTTCCGAATAACTGTTTATCGGAATCCTGGGATTTCCATCCCACAGCCTGCAGGGCTCAGACTTTAGCTCCCATATCCCGATCTAATTGGTTACATCGATCCACCAATGCTGCAAAGGTAGTTCCTCTACCTTCCCAGTCCGGTAACGCTACTTTAAGCATTTTGGACAGTTCTGGCTTTAGACCTGCCACGAAAGCTGCTTTCAGGGGTCCAAACACTTGTTCATCCATTTCCTCATCTGTATTATTCATACCCGAATGTTCTAGCCACGTGCATCTAAACCGCTCGTCATACTCCAGGACCTCCTCTGTTCCTTTCTGTTGGCAGGCTGCAATTTTTCCCCAGTCTGTCTTGGCTGGACTGAAGGCTTGCAGCCAGTGTTTAATCACCTCCCACCCTGCGTCTAATTCTTGCTCATCCTGCCTCAAAGCTTCTTCTACCTTGTCGTGCAATTTTCTTCCTTGTGTTTTTGGCACCATTATGGTCAAAATTTGCACTCCGTCCCAGGGATGAAGTTGATATATATTTCTTAAGCGGTCCAATTGGTCCCACGTTTTTACTCCCCCTTTTTTTGGATTGGGCAATTCCTTGGACCATTTATCAATTTTCTCTGAGTCTGCCGGAGCATGAACTAAGTATTCTGCATACACATTTTTCTTCGTTTTTTTGGTTCCGCCCTCATCCGCAGTCTTTTCTGATTTGACTACAACTCGTCTTTTTTTAAATGGGGCAAAGTGCACCCCTAATTCGTCATCCTCCGACCCTGTATTGTCAGAGGATTCAGAATCTGTATCTATTCCTTGGTCGTGTATTCGGGTTTGCGCTTTTAATTTATCCAAACATGGGTACCCTGGGAATTGACCGATACATTTTCCTTTTCCGATTACTGTCTCTTGACCTAATGATTTTTTCCATTCTTTAATTTCATCTTTAAGATCTTTAACTTCCATTTCCAACTTTTCAAGTTCAAGTCTTTTCTGTCGCAGCTGTGCACAAACAGCTTGCAATTGGTCCTTTGTACTGGTCAGTTCTCGATCATGTTGGGAACGTATTATAATTTCATTCCGCTTTCGGATCTGTCCCATAACAGCTAGGGGCCATCTAGTTCGCTCTTTATTTTTCATACGGGTAGTTTTTCCCCGGATCCTTTTAATCCCATCCAAGGACCATTGTCCTTTGAAGGTACCGTATTTTTGTTCGATCTTAATACAGGTTTTAGATAAGTTGAATTGTTGCTCTATGTATTCTTTCAACTGTTCGAGGATTTCATCTATCGAAACCTCAGGTGGTGCCTGCCCGCCTTTAACAGCTGTAGGCAATTCTTTGCTCTTATCTCGTGCTGCCATAATACTGATTTCTTTACTGGGGTCTCGAGTCGTAGGCTTTCCAGCCAATCAGTGGGTCGGTGATTAATTAACTAACACACCGCCGAAGTTAGATGTCTATGGAACCTCGAGCAGACTACCAACCGGAGGGTTCACAAACCGGAAGCTTTCGGAATCGCGTAGAAGGAGAGGCGAATTTAGACTTTTGACCGAGGACTTTTATAAAGAGGAGTCCTTACCTGAGTATGTAGGTCCGATGTCCAAAATTCAGTTTCTTCCCTCAGCGATCGTGTTCGTGATGCCAAAATTGTTAGATCTCTTAATTCCCAATGAAATACGAACTCCGGTTGTAGTTTTAATGTAACTTTATTCTGGCAACAGCAACAAGCTTCTGGCTTTAAGCCAGGCCTTTGTCCTTCTGAGACCACATGTCCAAAATGGCTGTACTTATACCTGGTTCAATTTACAGAAAAGAACTCACCTTCTTTGACCTTATTGGCTCAATTAATAGTCTTTTAACCTTTAATTGGCTCGTTACCCAAGGGTCCTAAAATGTCAAGTTGATTGATGACTTAATGCAACATGCTGAGTTGCACGTAGCAGCTTTGACTTGGGGTCTGTGAATTTTCACAGCCTGTCTGAATGCAGCCTGTTTGAATTCTCTATCAAAATCCCAGTTTCTCCTCGCCAATGATATGTCCTTACTATACAGTATAAATGCACACGAGGCCCATACTGTGACCAGTAACCTTTATTTGCCAGCACTGAAGTGATGAAGGTGGGTGGAGCTTCTTTTTTATACCTGAAAGTCCAGGTTAGGAGTATCTCCCACAAGTTCACCACCTAGTGGTCAATGTTCTCATGGCGTACAACTTAGGTCAGTTTATACATGGGTTACAATGACAGTTGAATACATGACAAAGGGCACTGCTCGTTCTGGAGTACATGTCTTCAGCACTACAGCCAAGATGTTGGGACCCGTAGCCTTTGCTGTGTTCAATGCACTCAGTCATTTCTTGATTTCACGTACAATTCATCGAATTGGCTGAATACTGGCATCTGTGGTAGTGGAGACCTGAGGAGGAAGTCGAGAAGGAACATCTACTCAGCATTTTTGGTTGAATATAGGGAAGCAAAAAAAGAAATAAGAGGGGCAAAGAGTGTGTGAGAATAGATTGGCAGCGAACATAAAAGAAAATGCAAAAGTCTTCTATAGTGGGGTGGGACTGATTAGAGACCAAAATGGAAACCTACGCATGGAGGCAGAGCTCATGACTGAGGTACTAAATGAGTACTTTGCCCCTGTCTTTAACAAGGAAAAAGATGCTTCCAAAGTCATAGTGAAAGAGGAGTTGGTTGAGATACTGGATGGGATAAAAATTGATTTCGAGTAGGTACTAGAAAGGCTGACTGTACTTAAAGTAGATAAGCCACCGGGACCAATGGGATGCATCGAGAGGACACAAATTTCAGGTGATTGGCAGATGAACCAAAGGCGTCATGAGAAAAAAATGTTTACGCAGCGAGTGGCTAGGATCTGGAATTCACTGCTTGAAAGGGTGATGGAGGCAGATTCAATCACAGCTTTCAAAAGTTAATTGGATAAGTACCTGAAGGAAAAAAAATTGCAGTGCTACGGGGAAAGGGTGAGGGAGTTGGACTAGCTGAAGTGCTCTTGCAGAGAGCTGGCATAAACTCAACGGGCTAAATGGCCTCCTTGTCTGCTGTAGCCATTCTATGATTCTATGTCTCTATGAACACTTCAGCCTTGTTTTTTGCACTGCCATGCCATACTCCACCATCATTGAGGAAGGGATTGATCTTGGAGCCTTCTCCTACCATTAGTTAACTTAGGGGGTGAAATTACCCCTTTTATAGCCTCGTTAGCGACAACGGGGGAAGCTAATGAGGTGGAGGAGACTTTTTGCGTGGGGGAGAGGGGCGTTACAGTTCCGGGAAATTTCACGGGAGTTTGCGGAGGCGCTGCCATTGCAGTGCCGTGCCCCGCAGTGAACACTCCGGGTCGCCGCACAACCACCGATGATGTCATCGCCATCCGCCTCGCCTCGCCTCCCCGCGCCGACCCCTTAATGCTCTGGGCCATGAGGCAGGCACCAGCAGATGTCAACGGCAACTTCGCGGGTTGTGAAGCTGGCCAACATCCGCTCGCAGGACGCTCATTAAAGAGGAGGGTGCCATCGATCCGGGTCCCCATCTTTTTTTGCCTGTGACTCTCAGGTTGGCTCTATGATGTCAGCCTTAGTGTGGTCCAGGCTGCCATCGTGCAGCCCGGCACTCCGTTTTGAGTGCCAGGCTGCAGGCCCAGTCGCATGCTGCCCTGGTGGCCCAGTGGAGGCCATCAGAGGCCTTGCGAGTGCACAGCGGCCCTCTTCTTTAAGGGGAGGGTCATTAAAGCACATCAGTGCTACACGGAGAGCTTCCCTCAGCACCCCGATAACCGCCCCCAAAGGAAGTGGGGCACACGAGATTGCACTCCGCTTCCTTTGAGGGGCAGCAAGGATTATTCCGCGGTGGGGGCAGGACTTTTTAGTCCCGGGCACCAGATGCTTACTGCCCCCAATTGGGGCACAGGGCAATTTCGGCCCCTTAATGTCTACCACATTCAAGATTGAATGTGGCAGGAATGCAGAGCTTTGACCTAACCCTTTGGTTGTGGGATCACATTGCTCTGTCTCTTACATGTTGATTTCACTGTTTAGCATGCCTGCAGTCCAGTGTAACTTCACAAGGTTGGCAAGTCATTTTTAGTTACGTCTGATGCATGCTCTTCTGTACACCTCATTGAATCAGAGTTGGTCATCTGATGATAACGGAGCAGTGAGGTGTATGTTAGGCTATGAGGTTACAGATTTTCATGGTATACAATTCTGCTGCTGGTGGCCCACAGAGCCTTATGGATGCCCAGTTTTGAGCTGCTAATCTGTTCTCAATCTATCTCCTTTAGCACAGCGATAGTGCCACATGACACGGTGAGGGTGTCCTCCGTGTGAAGACAGGACTTGACCATTCCTGCCATTGCTGTCCTGGACAGACACATCTGCGACAGGAAGATTGGTGAGCATGAAGTTAAGTAGGCTATTCCCTCATGTTGGTTCTGTCATCACCTGGCAAAAGTCCACTCTGGCAGCTCTGCCCTTCAGGACTCAGCCAACGGAGTCAAAGGGGTACTACGGAGCCACTCTTGGTGATGGGCATTGAAGTCCCCCAACCAGAATACATTCTGTGCCCTTGCTGCCCTCAGTGCTGCTTCCAAGTGGTGTTCAACATGGAGGAGTGTTGATTCATCAGCTGAGGGAGGGTGATAGATGGTAATCAGCAACAGGTTTCCTTGCTGTTGTTTGACCGGAAGCCATGAGACTTAATGGGGTCTGAAGACAATGTTGCGAACTCCCAAGGCCACTCATCCCCCAAGTGCATATATCACTGTGGCCCAGCTCTGGTGGGTCTGTCCTGCTGGTGGGTCAGGGCATACCAAATGATGATGATGGAGGAGTCTCACACATTGGCTTATAGGTATGTTTCTGTGAGCTAAGTGGTCTATCTGTTTTTTTTCTTGTTATTCTTTGCAATTGTTTGATACTATTGTTTTTCTAGGGCACTTTGGAGGGCAGTGTCCAGTCAACCGTGTCGGTGTGGGACTGAAGTTAAATATAAGGCCAGACAGGGTTAGGCCCTAAAAGGTCATTAGTGAAACAGTTGGATTTTTAGACAATCTGACAACCTCAAGGTCACGTTTACTGAAAACAGCTTTTTAAAAAAAAATTCCAGACTTTTTTTTAAACTAAATTCAAATACTCAAATGGCTGTGGTGGGATTATGAATTTGCATTCTCTGGATTATTTGTCCAAGACTCTGGATTATTATTCCAGTAAAATACCCACTACACTACCTTATTACAGCTCCAGGAACACCTGGGCTTAGATAGTGCTGAGGGTAGGTCCTGGGTGTTGTAGAACTGGAGTCAAGGTTCTGGAACTTGGTAGAACTGTGGTGAAAATTAAAAGAAAGATTTTGAAGACAGCCAATTTGGTCTAAGAGTGGCTTATTGGTCCAATTTCCTGGTGTAGGGAGGGAACACCCCAAAAATACAGCCAAACTGCTCTCACACGCCCACCATTAAAATTTCTGCTGGACGGTAAACAAGCCCTCGATTCCTGCCTCTCCCAGCTGAGTCCTCCCACACTCCCAGGAATTTCAGAAAAAATGTATTCAATCTCTTACAATGCTTATTTTTCAAAATCAAACAGAGGAACACAAACAATTTATGAAGTATGATAAATAAGACCACAGCAGGAAAACAATTATATAAATCAGTATTACTGTATTGTGTACGAGGCACATTTCAACCTTTTGGGTCCTGTATGCATACTCATTAACAAAACAGTAATGCCTTGTGTTTAATCTTTCCACTGTTATGTATGGCCTCCAATTTACAAGGGAGCACGAGCTTAGTAATATGCACAATCACCTTTGGAATTAAATACGCAATTTAATCATCTAAGTTAGCCTGATCTGGTCCCTAATTTAATTTCTAATTTTCAAATTAAACTGTCACGTATTCTTACCTAACACTAGTTAAAAAGGGGAAAGAATTAAGTCTGCGCTATTCTTACGAAAGTTTTATTACCACATGTAAGATACATATGACTTAAATTAGCACATTTAGATAATGGTTGAATTCAGGTTTATTGCCATTGGCATCATGATAACATATGTACATTTACTTGGCTCTTCTTTTTAATTGGGAAGCACACTTACTTTCTTCAAGTTGTCCAGATAGCATTTGTGGTATTGAAGTGATGGTGCAGTGGAATTACTCATCAAATGAGTGTAGGCCCAGCTAATGGTGACCAATCAATGATGTGTCACCCTTGATCCCCCACGAGTGAGATGAGTAATGGCTGTTTGAAAGGTATGTATTCGAGTCTATGGAGCACGAGTGAAAGGGCACTAAACCATATGAACTGTAACAACATGAAATGTACACTGTAGATGGTTATATAAATTGCAAGTTGTTATTGTTATAAAAAAAACACTGGATTGTCAAATGAGATTACGTGCTTAATCCTGGAGTTGTATTAAGGACATAGGAAATAGGATATAGGAGCAGGACATACAGCCATTCGAGCCTGCCCTGGCATTCAATAAAATCAGATCTTCTACATCAACCCCACTTTCCCACCATAACCCCATATCCCTTGATTCCCTTAGTATTCAAAAATCCATTAAACTCAGTAATAAATATATTCAACAACTGAGCATCCATAGCATTCCGAGGTAGAGAATTCCTAAAATTCACAACCCTCTGAGTGAAGAAATTTCTCCTCATCTCAGTCCTAAGTGGAAGTCCCCTTATCCTGAAACTATGACCCCTAGATCTAAATTCCCCAGCCAGTTGAAACAGCCTCTCAGCATCTTGCCTGTCAAGCTGTGTAAGAAATTTATGTTTCAAGAGATCATCTCTCATTTTTCTAAACTCCAGAGAATATAAGAACATAAGAACATAAGAAATAGGAATAGGAGTAGGCCATATGGCCCCTCGAGCCTGCTCCATCATTCAATAAGATCATGGTTGATCTGATCATGGACTCAGCTCCACTTCCCCGCCCGCTCCCCATAACTCCTTATCCCCTTATCATTTAAGAAACTGTCTATTTCTGTCTTAAATTTATTCAATGTCCCAGCTTCCACAGCTCTCTGAGGCAGTGGATTCCACAGATTTACCACCCTCTGAGAAAAAAAAATTCTCCTCATCTCTGTTTTAAATGGGCGGCCCCTTATTCTAAGATCATGCTCTCTATTTCGAGTCTCCCCCCAGTGGAAACATCCTCTCTGCATCCAACTTGTCAAGCCCCATCATAATCTTATAAATTTTGATAAGATCACCTCTCATTCATCTGAACTCCAATGAGTAGAGGCCCAACCTACTCAACCGTTCCTCATAAGTCAACCCCCTCATCCACGGAATCAACCTTGTGAACCTTCTCTGAACTGCCTCCTAAGCAAGTATATCCTTTCGTAAATATGGAAACCAAAACTGCACGCAGTAGTCCAGGTGTGGCCTCACCAAAACCTTGTATAGCTGTAGCAAGACTTCCCTGCTTTTATACTCCATCCCCTTTGCAATAAAGGCCAAGATACCATTGGCCTTCCTGATCACTTGCTGGACCTGCATACTATCCTTTTGTGTTTCATGTACAAGTACCCCCAGGTCCCGCTGTACTGTAGCACTTTGCAATCTTTCTCCAATTAAATAATAACTTGCTCTTTGATTTTTTTCTGCCAAAGTGCCTGACCTCACACTTTCCAACATTATACTCCATCTGCCAAATTTTTGCCCACTCACTTAGCCTGTCTATGTCCTTTTGCAGATTTTGTGTGTCCTCCTCACACATTGCTTTTCCTCCCATCTTTGTATCATCAGCAAACTTGGCTACGTTGCACTCAGTCTCTTCTTCCAAGTCGTTAATATAGATTGTAAATAGTTGGGGTCCCAGCACTGATCCCTGCGGCACCCCACTAATTACTGGTTTCCAACCAGAGAATGAACCATTTATGCCGACTCTCTGTTCTCTGTTAGTTAGCCAATCGTCTATCCATGCTAATATATTACCGCCAACCCCGTGAACTTTTATCTTGTGCAGTAACCTTTCATGTGGCACCTTGTCAAATGCCTTCTGGAAGTCCAAATACACCACATCCACCCTGTTCGTTACATTGTCAAATATAAGCGCATTCTACTTATTCTGTCCTCATAGGACTGCCCTCTCACCCCAGGAATCAATTTAGTGAACCTTTGTTGCACTCCCTCTAAGGCAAGTTTATCCTTCCTTAGGCATGGACCTCTACACAGTACTCCAGGTGTGGTCTCACCAATGCCCTATATAATTGAAGCAAGACTTCCTGGGGTAGAAATTGCCCTTCACTGAAAACGGGGCGCGCCTACCCTAACCGGCGAAATTCAGCTCCTCCGGTTTTTTTCCAGCGGGGCAGAAATGGATAATCATGGGGGCGGATGTAGGAGTGGCGCGGATTGGTCATCATTAGCGGGGTGGAATTGGGGGCGGGATGCATTGTCTACAGCTATCAGTCATCAGCCCTGCGCTGATGATGTCATTGTGCTGGCGCGTCACAACGTCTCACCCCTTCAGTTAAAGGGGAGAGCCACTGCAAACTCTGCAGATATTTTAGTTAAGTCCACTGGGCTACCAGGGAGAGTTTCGGCCAGGCCAGCGACCTAGCACCCAAGAGGAGATGCCACGCTCTCTATTGACAGCCCGCCTGAACCTGGGGTCATAATTGTCGGGCCGACCTGGCAGTCGGCCAACAAAAATAAATAACATGGTGGCCACGGTAGTGTGCCCTCTTCTTTAAGGGCAGCCGTGCCGCCATTTCACACAGAATGCACCAATCGGCCAGCGGCGGGGCAATTTCTGGTCTGGGGCAATTTCGCGAGGTGGTCCCCGCCAGACTGTAAGGGTTCAGCGCGTGCACACTGCGGCAGGTAAATGGGTGGAGTGGTCCCGGACACGTTTCGCTCCTGAGGTAGGGCAATTTCTAAAATGGCTGTCCCTCCACAGAGGCCTTATCGGGAGGGGGAATTTTGGCCCCCCTTACTCTTATACTGCAATCCTTTCCATAAAGGCTAACATATCATTTGCCTTCCTAATTGGTTGCTGTACCTGTATGTTCACTTTCTGTGATTCATGTACAAGAACAACCAAATCCCTCCGAATACTAACATTTACCAGTCTCTCACCTTTTAAAAAATATTCTGCCTTTCTATTCTTCCTACCAAAGTGAATAATTTCATATTTCTCCACATTATACTCGATCTGCTACCTTCTTGCTCAATCACTATATCCCTTTGCAGCCTCTTTGCATCCTCCTCACAGAATACTTTCCCACCTAGCTTTTAATTATTAGCAATCCTGGATATATTACAATCTATACCAATGACTTAGGGGATCAAGTGTAAGTAGCTGAGGCCCAAGCACTGATCCTTGCAGCATCCCACTAGTTACAGCCTGCCAACCCGAAAATGACCCGTTTATTCCTACTCTCTGTTTTCTATCTATTAACCAATCCTCTATCCATGCTGGTATATTATCCCAAGTCCCATGAGCACTATTTGAACCCATGACTTTCTGACTACCACTGAGCTAAGGCTATAGATAGGCCTTTTTCATGTTGGAGAAATGTCAACATTGTAAGATTGTAAGACTCCTCCATTGCCCTTTAGTTGGCCAGCCATGTGTTTGCTATAGCTACTTTAGAAGGGAATGAATAAATTGTGAATGGTAATTGCCCTGCTGTGGCTTCCGCCATTTCCGCTACTAATGTTGATGATTATAGGTGGAATAGTGGGGGGAAATTCAGCCAAGAGAAACTTTTGTGTTTGCTCAAGAACAAAATACCACATAAAGGTTATTATTCAGGGAAATACTATAAATCTACAGTTTGTCATTATATCTGTTCACTTATCCATTCATTCTTTAATAAATCAGTTTGCCAGTTTATAGTGTAAAGGTTTAGAGCCACATTGTTCACATGCCAAACACGAGACTCCCAAAGCAAGCGCTCTACTCGGAACTCCTTCACGGCAAACAACCCAAAGATGGGCAGAGGAAACGTTACAGGGACACCCTGAAAGCCTCCCTGAAAAAGCGCAACATCCCCACTGACACCTGGGAGTCCCTGGCCAAAGACCGCCCAAAGAGGAGGAAGTGCATCCGGGAGAGCGCCGAGCATCTTGAGTCTCATCGCCGAGAGTGAGCAGAAATCAAGCACAGGCAGGGGAAAGAGCGTGCGGCAAACCAGTCCCACCCACCCTTTCCCTCAATGACTATCTGTCCTACCTGTGACAGGGACTGTGGTTCTTGTATTGAACTGTTCAGCCACCTAAGGTCCCATTTTTAAGAGTGGAGGCAAGTTTTCCTCAATACCGAGGTACGGCCTATGATAATGATGATGAGAGAAGTGTTTATTCTACTGGCTTCAGAAGTCAAGAAAGATCACATGAGGGTAAGTGAGATAACCGATAAGTCAAAATACAGTAACAAGAGTTTTTTGTTTGATCTGTGAGTGCAACACAAATAACCAAATATGGGGCATATTCCAAATATGGAATTCAATCTGGAGAAGTATGAGGTAATGCATTTGGGGAGGGCTAACAAGGCAAGGGAATACACAATAAATAATAGGACATTGAGAAGTATGGAGGAACAGTGGGACCTTGGAGTGAAGGTAGCAGGCCAGGAAGATAAGGTGGTTAAGAAGGCATACAGAATACTTTATTAGCCAAGGCATAGAATACAAGAGCAGAGAGGTTATGCGTGAACTGTATAAAACATTAGTTAGGCTACAGCTAGAGTACTGTGTACAATTCTGGTCACTACATTACAGGAAAGATGTGATTGCACTCGAGAGGAGGTTTATAAAGATGTTGCCAAAACTGGAGAATTTGGGGTATGAGAAAAGATTGGATAGGTTGGGGTTGTTTTATTTGAAACAGAGGTGTCGGAGGGGAGACTTAATTGAGGTGTATAAAATTATGAGGGGGCTAGATAGGGTGGATAGGAAGAACCTATTTCCCTCAGCAGAGAGATCAATAACCAGGGGGCATAGATTTAAAGTAATTGGTGGAAGAATTAGAAGAGAGTTACAGAGACATTTTTCATCCAGAGGGTGGTGGGGGTCTGGATCTCACTATCTGAAAGGGTGGTAGAGGCAGAAATCCTTATCGCATTTATAAAGTACTTGGATATGCACTTGAAGTGTCGTAACCTACAAGGCTATGGACTAAGAGCTGGAACGTGGGATTAGGCTGGATAGCTCTTTGTCGTCAAGTGTAGACACGATGGGCCGAATGGCCTCCTTCTTTGCCATAAACATGTATGATGCTGTGATTCTAGCAAATGGGGCATTTCCGGTCATGGGGATGAAGAACTACAGGAGTTGTTTGAGATGCTGAACCGGAGAACAGAATCTAGAGTAAATATCCAGCAATGTCAATTCTATACCTAAACCTAATTTTGCTTTTGCAAGCTACACTGCCTGAATAATCACAGTGTTATGGTAGGGCAGGGGTGTCCAACATATTGATAATGCTGCTTTAGGAATGTACTAGGATTATTGCATCCTTTCGATCTGTTAAATTGGCAATCTACAGATTTTAGTTAGATACGTATACAGTCTGTATACAGAGCACAGGAAGTTAGAGAGTAAAAGATTTGTTACCTGCAGCTCGAAGCCTACATTTTTGTATTAAAAAGGCACACACAAATATACGATGTTTACGTGCTGAGTTCCGAATCTTGGTGTGTTAGAAAAAAGTGGTAGTGCTGCGTGGTTAAAATAAATTCTATAATAATAATTTCTACGAACGTGTTTATTACTAATTTTCCACAATGGAGCAAACCTGAAAATGCTTCTGAGACTTGGTGCCCTTAAAACATTTCATGCCACTAAACAAGTATTAAAAGATTGCAATAAATTGTTCAATTACATACCAGAACAGCTAGGATTGATTTATTATATAATATCAAATCAAATTACACAATGGTAATCAAATACTGTGGAGAAGATGATTCTAGAAAATGTTTTCTAGTACTGGGATCGAATGCTGAGCATTCAGATCTGAGAGCAGTCAGCTATGAAAATAGGATGCATTCTGCCTGTGAATATCTGCTTAAGAACCATGAGAAGATTATTATTGCAGTTGTTAATTTTTTTTTTGTCACCAACTAAATCACATTCCCAAAAATTGCACATTTCAAAGTTATGCATTTGTGCTTAATAGTAAAGGAAAACACAATTTTCTCTTACTTTTTTAGCAAAAAGAGGAACGCCAGGCCCTGCATGATTGTCATCAAGATGCTCGTTAGGACAGGCTTCAATGTACTGAATGCTATTCAGGCGATTAAACATGTCCATTTGATTTTGCTTATTATTTTGCAATCAAAATTCTTTTAGAAGGAATTTACTAACCCAACAAGATGGTAATGAAAAGCTGAAAGTCATTAGTATCTAGAGCGACAATCAATGGGGAGAATTTTCTTGAGACTTTTCCCGCTCCACAACCTTAACTTCAGTGGCAATTCGGTGGAAACCTTGTTTACATAGGAATTAGTAGACAAAAAAACCACGCTCCATCTCGTTCACCTTCTACCATCCTAGTGGTCACATGAGAAAATTAGTTGTTGACTACTCATAGCAATTAATCTCTATCAATTAGTCTACAACAGACCCAGAAATGCCACAAGGAAAACCCCAGTGGTGGAGCGCTTTGGGGACCACAGGTTCCAAGTCACCTTTTTCCTCTCAAGCATGCTACACGTACCGCAGGTCGTGTCTCAAAGTATTTATCCCAAAATGTTATTTTCTGAAAGAAATCTATCAGATTTTATCTGAGGAAATGAGGCTTCCACCAAACTGCCCCTAAAGCAGCAAAGCAGGAAAAGTCCTGAGAAAATTCACCTTCCATGACTTTATTGTTCTACTACATTTGCTAATCTAATAACTTATACATAATTTTCCATATTCTGGCAAATTTATACAATTTTGCTAGCTTCTACAGGACATCTTGTTAGATCAGCAAAATGTGTCTTTAATAAGTGTGGTCACTTTAAAGAATAACCCATTCTGAGATGAAGATCGATCCAGTCTTCAATGAGCATTGATATTCATTAAAGCCTGACTGTCTCGGTAACTCCGGCAGTACTGACTTGTACTCCCGGCTGTGGGAGGTTGATTATGAGTTTGTATCCCAATTCCTCTGCCAATTGACATTGTTTGGCTGCATTGGGGAACTTTCACTAGTTGGCAGACTGTGAGATAAACACACCAGTGGAACTTTTTAGGTTTGGGTGCCAGACTTTCCCAAATAAGGTTTTGGTCAATCAATATTGAACATTATGTAAAAAGTACATCACAATTAGCAGATATATATTTTGGGGGAAAATTTTAAATTTCAGGTAATGCCCTTTCATTAAGGGCCCCATGTATCACAAATCATCAATTGTTTGAGATTCTGTGCAGCCAGCTTTCTGCCAAGTCGCAGAAAATGTCTCACTTTAAAAACATCAACATCCAAGGGGCTATTTGTTGTCTGATGTCTTTCTCCTGTGGGAAAATCCCATATCTCTGCACAGTATCTTCCCATTGACTATTCATCTAAGACCAGGAATTTTCTGTATAATGAATTGTGGGTATTAAACCATAACGTAACATGCTGTAGCACAATTTACCACCCAGGCAACAATCTCTCCTCTACTTCCATTGCTATGTATTATACATTCTGCACACTTTGGGGCCAAGTTTCGGTCGCCCGCTAGAACGGCACACATCAGAGAGGCCCATCTAATTTATAGAACAAAAATTGCGCCGAATACTTACCTCGCGATTCTCCGATAGCTGTAGGCCCAATTCCACCTCGGCGCTGCGCAGCAGGAGCTGCTGGGGGCAGAGCTAGAGCCCTGTGCCAAAACCAGTGCCGGCAGCTGGGCGCGTGCGCAGTAGCTGCCGGCGTCCTGTCTCCGGGGCGACAACCCTATTCCAGGCCGAAGGGATGTCGTCCCTATCCCCGGCAGAGTGGCCTGCGCATCTTACCTTGGCGGCGGGGCCTGTTTGCCTGCATCTCGCTGGGGTGGGCCCCGCCCGAAGAGACATCGGCAGCCCAGCATCGGCTGCGTGTGGGGCCCGCCCGAAGTCCTCGACGGGGCCCGGCTTCCTCGGCGGTGGCGGGGCCCGCCCGCCCTGCATCTTGCTGAGGCAGGCCTCGCCCGAAGAGTCGGCAGCGTCGGCAGCCCGGCATCGGCTGCGTGCGAGGCTTCTTCTTCGTCGTCTTCTCTCTTCACCCCCCCCAATCTTCTTCTCTTCTCCCCCCCCCAATCTTCTTCTCTCCTCCCCCCCAATCTTCTTCTCTCCTCCCCCCCAATCTTCTTCTCTCCTCCCCCCCAATCTTCTTCTCTTCCCCTCCCATCTTCTTCTCTTCCCCCCATCTTCTTCTCTTCCCCCCATCTTCTTCTCTTCCCCCCATCTTCTTCTCTGCCCTCCCATCTTCTTCTCTTCCCCCCCATCTTCTTCTCTTCCCCCCCATCTTCTTCTCTTCCCCCCATCTTCTTCTCTTCCCCCCATCTTCTTCTCTGCCCTCCCATCTTCTTCTCTTCCCCCCCAATCTTCTTCTCTTCCCCCCATCTTCTTCTCTTCCCCCATCTTCTTCTCTTCCCCCCATCTTCTTCTCTGCCCTCCCATCTTCTTCTCTTCCCCCCCAATCTTCTTCTCTTCCCCTCCCATCTTCTTCTCTTCCCCCCATCTTCTTCTCTTCCCCCCATCTTCTTCTCTGCCCTCCCATCTTCTTCTCTTCCCCCCCAATCTTCTTCTCTTCCCCCCATCTTCTTCTCTTCCCCCCATCTTCTTCTCTTCCCCCATCTTCTTCTCTTCCCCCCATCTTCTTCTCTGCCCTCCCATCTTCTTCTCTTCCCCCCCAATCTTCTTCTCTTCCCCTCCCATCTTCTTCTCTTCCCCCCCATCTTCTTCTCTTCCCCCCCATCTTCTTCTCTGCCCCCCCATCTTCTTCTCTTCCCCCCTATCTTCTTCTCTTCCACCCCCCATCTTCTTCTCTTCCCCCCCCCTCTCCTCCCTGGTGCTGCAGTAGGTGAGTAGAAATGATTCTTTATTTATTGAGTGATTTTAAATTTTTTTTTAATTTCTAATTTTTTAATTTATTTGGATTGATTTATTGGTTTATTTATTGATTTATTTATCATTTATTATTGATGATGGCTCTTTATTTGTAAAAGTGAAGTGTTTAATGTTTGTAAACCCCCCCCCCCCCCACCCCATCTCTCGTTCCCTACGTCTGATTTCTAAGTGTAGGCAAGGTTTTTCTGAGCGTACAAAAATCTACACTTACTCCATTCTAAGTTAGTTTGGAGTAAGTTTTTACTGCCTAAACCTGCCGGACACGCCCCCTTTTGAAAAAAAAATTCTGTTCTAAAATGAAACTGTTCTAACTCACTAGAACTGGAGCAAACTAAAGGCCGAGAATTGCAATTTCTAAGATACTCCATTCTAAACTAGTTGCTCCAAAAAAATAGGAGCAACTCAGGCTGAAACTTAACCCCTTTGGCTCTGTGCTAGCACATATTTACATTTACACAGATGCACGTACGCACAACCATTATCTTTCACACACGCATAAAAATATTCCCTGAATTTTCTGTCTGTCCATGTACACTCAGCTTTTCCAGGTTCACAAAAAGAATTGCTATTGTAGAGAAAATAAAATGAAGCACATCGTCAAAGTAAGATCAACATAAATCGAACTTTCATTGCACTTCAGATAATGGTTAATAGGATTTTAACAATAATTTAAAAGCAAGATTTATTTCTCCATAAGTTAATTTTCTTCACAATACCTACTACAATAGATTCTTAAGAGGAATAATTCAATAAAGCAACTTTGTACTCACTCTAGCAATACTCAATTTTAAGATTCTGATTTACACTTCAATAAAATTACATTTTTATAACATTTGAACACTATTAAAAAAAGATTGAGTACCATACTATGCTTAATGTTTATAGAAATGTGCAAAGGATAATAATAACTTCAAATTTAAAGATCTGAAGTGGAGAAAATAAATTTTAAATAAGCGAGAAAAGCACCAAACAGTTTAATGTTTAACCTAATTGAAGTTATATTATTAGTAAAGTGCAAAAGGGAGAAATCACTGCTTGATGGTAATCTGGCAGGGCAAATCGCCTACCTGATGTACATTCTATTTAGTTCCATAATACAGTTCCCCTTCTTTTGAGTTAGTTACATGAACCAAGTATTGAAGCTTATTATTAAACTCTACTTAATTTTCTACACATTGTTGTGAAAAGATGAATTGGAATTGTCTGTGTGCTGTGATGACAGGATTTAGCTCAACTGTGATGCCCTCTATACTCAAATAGCTCACTGACATTCACTATACTCAAACATCAAAAATGTCCACTTTCATAGGCAGTCCCTCGAAACGAGGATGACTTGCTTCCACGGCAAAAAAAAGGATGAGTTCACAGGTTTCGAATGAAGAATCCTCAAGGGTGGAAGATGCCTGTGCTTGTATTTTTTTTAACGTGTGGTGGCCGTTGCACACCAGCCTCCACATGGGCTTGACAGAGCTAGGTCTTGGTCCAGTGGCGAGGGTTAACCAAGACAACTGGAGACTTGCTCTGCTGCACGGACCTAGTGCGCACACATATCGCAGTGTGGGCTGGCCCGTGCTGCCCCATGGCTCCTGGGCCCGAACTCACACCTCCCCTGGGCCCCGATCACGTCCCTCCACAGTCGCTCGCCGCTCCTTCGCCCCGACCTCGCCGTTCCTGCTGTGTCTGCCCACGCTCCAATCACCGACTTGGACCTTGCTGACGTCACTCTTCGCTGCCGTTGCCCTCCTGCATCAGCTCACGCTGTACCTTGTAGTGGCCTGCCTCCACGCTGCTCATGGCCGCTGCTCGCTGCTCCTTTTATGGCCCCGACCTGTCGCTGATGTTCTCTCACTGACAGTACTGGAGGATCTATGGAACTATACCACAGCAAGATTCAATATCTTCAGGAAGAAAAAAACATTAAATGACCAAAGAAACCTGTAATGCGTCAGGAATCAGAATGTGGCCTTAAATTACTTTAATTTTTTTTTAGCACTTTGTGAGAACTTGTAAACTCAGTGTCAGGTCATGAAGTTATGATATTTATGCCAAGTAGTGGTTTCCAATATAGGTTTAATAGAAGTAGTAGCATTTTATGGTGAGAAAAGATCAATTTAACCAATTATTTGGAATGGGCTCGAGGGAGGAAAACGAAGATCTGATTAATACCAGACATGCCGCAGTCTCTGAATAATTATGTGCTGTACAAATCTGAAACTATAGGACAAAATTGTACGACATGGTGGAACATTAGAGTGATGAAAGTTGATTATCATGCCGAATGTCTTGGTGACATGTTATGCTGATGCATGTAGACATTCTACATCGATGCAGAGAGAAAAAAAGTATTGTTAAACACTGCTTTCTCGGTTATAACCTTACTTTCTGGTAGTGCTTTATTCGGAATCCACACTCACTGAATGGATATGTGCGTAATTTATACATGGAAGATAAAATGGCACTTACATAACTGGGATGAGATTGTAGTTCTGCAGAAGAACCACTTAAAATAGCTATTGACTTTCTCTGAGAATCTCAATGACCAAAGCACAATGCAGCAGATTAACCAGCTTTGCTATTTCCGACCTGCATTCATATTTGTACCACATTTGCAATTATATTATAGGAATCCCTGCTGAAATGGGATCACTCAGTTAGGCTGCTATGGTAATCTAGTGACTCTGCATCCAAGGGATCCATCTCCTAGGCAGTCCAGGAAACCTGAATTATTAAGTTTCTTTTCCAAAGGTGTTCAGTTGAAGGGATAATATCTAAGACCTTAATTTATAAACAGAACATGCTGGAAATATTCAGCAGGACAGGCAGCATCTATGGCATTAATTTGTCTGCCCTGTGGGATTAAGCTGGATAGCTTTTTTGTTGGCCGGCGCGGACACGATGAGCCAAAATGGCCTCCTTCCGCGCTGTAAATTTCTATGATTCTGTACAGACATTCCTTGACTCTGAGACACTCACAAATCTACTGGAGACTGCATTCAGATTCACAATGTAGTTAAATTAATTGTTTTGGATGGAAAGTGAGTGGTGAATCTGGACTAAAAGGGCTGAATTTTTACCTGTGAATGGGTGTGGGGTTGTGGGGGGTGGGAGTTGGGGGGAGGGGGGGCAGGGAGCCGTGTAGCGGGTCACCAACACAAATGGTCCATCAATGCGCTCGCCACCGTATGTTTAACTTAGCTCCCTTGACTGAATCATGCGGGTTTTCTGGTCAATGAAATGGAGCAGGTTTGATGATGTCACGGATGATTCAACTGCAGCTCACCTATTTAAAGGGGCAGTGGACAGAGGAGAGTTGAAGATTGTTGGAGGTGGTTGTAAGAGGTGCCTGTTGATGGTACACCCAATATTTTGACTTTGACTGTGAGGGTGCAATCATTTAGAGACAACGATGTAGTCTCAGTGCCAGAAGGCTGCACGCAGGTTTACAGATTCCTCCCTGGAAATCCTGCTCCAGGGAGTGAGAGCCCACAAAGAGGTCCTCTTCCCTGGTGACAGGAGGAAGGGGCCAGCCAGTGAAACCAAGTGTGCCAGGCTGGAAATTGCCCAAGAAGTGAGCAGCAGAGGTGTTGTCACCGCTCTTGGATGCAGTGTTGGAAGCGACTTAATGACCTCATGAGGCCAGGAAAGGTGAGTACAATGCCACAGTCAACTACATCCTGATGTGTGTGTCACCCCAACATCATCACTCTGCCTTCCCAAGCCTACTCCTGCACGTCACTCCTCACAACAACCGACCTTGCAGGTGCACCCATCCCTCACTGTCTATGCACCTACTCACATCCCCATCTGACTATCCACCACTGACACTTTCTATAATTGTATTAGGCTGAGCCTGAGTAACGCCACAGAAGGTGGCCATTTGGTAATGTCGTGCCATTCCTTCATAATTTCCCTCTACAGATGTAGCCCATCAATCCCCTAAACTCATTCCAGCACTCTCAATCAAAGTTCTCTTCTTTACCTCCTCGCAGGAGAAGAGAGCACAGAACAACAGGGAGAGACTGAGAACCGGAGGTGGCCCTCCAATTTATACTACATTGACGCCAGCAGAGGAAGAGGCACAGGAATTAAATGGAGTGGCAGAGCTTCTAGCAGTGGGAGTTAGAGCGAGGGAGACTGCCCAGCAACCTGGTGACAGAATTAAATATTATGGATCCACATGGCACTCATGGTGTCTTGATGTCAGCAGCCAGTGAAATATCATGATTTGCATAATGGTAACATTAAATATTCTTATCATAAGAGTTCTAATTCATCTCCCACAGGTCCATCAAGTCACTCCCCCCCTCCCCCCCTCCCCCCCCCACTGTCCAGCCAGAGAAGGAAGAAAACTCCTCAGAGGATTCTCCATTCTCTGAAGGTGCACCATCACCAGACCCAAGCGCACCCAGCACCAGAGCAGATACACGCACCTCAGTGGGTCCTGTGTGAGATAGAGTCGTGTTGTCACCTGGTGTCTCACACATTACCACTGAGCAAGAGCAGATGGCGGAGACAGGGACAGCAGTGGAGACTCCTCGCCGGAGAGCGCAGGATGCTCCAAGCTCTGCTCAGCTGGATGCAGACGCAGAACCTCTGGGGCCATTGACAAAGAGGTTGATCTTGGAGGAGCAGCTACAAATGCACGAGGCTCTGGCAGCTTTTCCAGCTGCGATGTGTACAATTGTACATAGAATAGAGGAGTTTATCTCCAACATGAGCAGTACCATGTCGCAGGCGATGGTGATGATGTGCTGTTCCATGGAAAGGATGGCCACCTGCATGGAGGAACCAATGCGCCAGTCAAATGAGAACATGCTTGCTGTGAACAACAGCTTGCAGACTCTTACTGAACTCATCTCTGGAAGGGGTACCAAAGTAGACCTGGGCATTCATCGCCCCACTGATGTAGAAACATAGAAACATAGAAAATAGGTGCAGGAGTAGGCCATTCGGCCCTTCGAGCCTGCACCGCCATTCAATGAGTTCATGGCTGAACATGCAACTTCAGTACCCCCTTCCTGCTTTCTTGCCATACCCCTTGATCCTCCGAGTAGTAAGGACTACATCTAACTCTTTTTTGAATATATTTAGTGAATTGGCCTCAACAGCTTTCTGTGGTAGAGAATTCCACAGGTTCACCACTCTCTGGGTGAAGAAGTTTCTCCTCATCTCGGTCCTAAATGGCTTACCCCTTATCCTTAGACTGTGACCCCTGGTTCTGGACTTCCCCAACATCAGGAACATTCTTCCTGCATCTAACCTGTCAGAATTTAAAACATTTCTATGAGATCCCCTCTCATTCTTCTGAACTCCAGTGAATGTAAGCCCAGTTGATCCAGTCTTTCTTGATATGTCAGTCCCGCCATCCCGGAAATCAGTCTGGTGAACCTTCGATGCACTCCCTCAATAGCAAGAATGTCCTTCCTCAAGTTAGGAGACCAAAACTGTACACAATACTCCAGGTGTGGCCTCACCAAGGCCCTGTACAATTGTAGCAACACCTCCCTGCCCCTGTAGTCAAATCCCCTCACTATGAAGGCTAACATGCCATTTGCTTTCTTAACCGCCTGCTGTACCTGCATGCCAACCTTCAATGACTGATGTACCATGACACCCAGGTCTCATTGCACCTCCCCTTTTCCTAATCTGTCATCATTCAGATAATAGTCTGTCTCTCTGTTTTTACCACCAAAGTGGATAACCTCACATTTATCAACATTATACTTCATCTGCCATGCATTTTCCCACTCACCTAACCTATCCAAGTCACTCTGCAACCTCATAGCATCCTCTTCGCAGCTCACACTGCCACCCAACTTAGTGTCATCCGCAAATTTGGAGATACTACATTTAATCCCCTCGTCGAAATCATTAATGTACAATGTAAACAGCTGGGGCCCCAGCACAGAACCTTGCGGTACTCCACTAGTCACTGCCTGCCATTCTGAAAAGTACCCATTTACTCCTACTCTTTGCTTCCTGTCTGCCAACCAGTTCTTAATCCACGTCAGCACACTACCCCCAATCCCATGTGCTTTAACTTTGCACATTAATCTCTTGTGTGGGACCTTGTCGAACGCCTTCTGAAAGTCCAAATACACCACATCAACTGGTTCTCCCTTGTCCACTCTACTGGAAACATCCTCAAAAAATTCCAGAAGATTTGTCAAGCATGATTTCCCTTTCACAAATCCATGCTGACTTGGATCTATCATATCACCTCTTTCCAAATGCGCTGCTATGACATCCTTATTAATTGATTCCATCATTTTATCCACTACCGATGTCAGGCTGACCGGTCTATAATTCCCTGTTTTCTCTCTCCCCCCTTTTTTAAAAAGTGGGGTTACATTGGCTACTCTCCACTCCATAGGAACTGATCCAGAGTTTATGGAATGTTGGAAAATGACTGTCAATGCATCCGCTATTTCCAAGGCCACCTCCTTAAGTACTCTGGGATGCAGTCCATCAGGCCCTGGGGAATTAACAGCCTTCAATCCCATCAATTTCCCCAACACAATTTTCCAACTAATAAGGATTTCCCTCAGTTCCTCCTTCTTACTCGACCTAGGTGGTCTCCAGCTGCTTGCTAGCAGGGAAATGCAGGTGGCCAATGGGAGGGATGATGGTGAGAGGGACATGGAAATGGGGGCTTTGCTCAAAGTGCTCCCACTTCTCCCCCCCATTGCCTTCCCCTCAGTCAGAGCCCCACATGCTGCATCGGATCGCAATGGCTGAGTGCCCCTGCACAGGTGCACGAGGAGCAGTCTTTGGTGGGGCACTCACAGGCTCCAAAACCCCAAAAATATCTAAGCAGTCGCAGCAGGGAAGTGAGCAGCCTGCCTTTACATCTGCTAAAGCCACAGGGGGTGCACCTCATAGAAGTACACAGAAAAGAAAAATGACACAATCGTAGATGCACAAAGGTAGTTTGCCAAAATATTAGTGTTAAGTTTCAGTTTTATTTATGACGCACATAAATTTATTTCTTTGCACCACTTTCCCTTCTTTTCCATTTTTGCCTGCCGCTGGAAAGTGGCCTGTCACTTGGAGTGAATGGTGAGACATTACTTAATCTTGAGCAATCGCTGTGTGTGTGACAGGAATGGTTTGGTCATTAAAGGGCTGCTTTGTGGTGTTTCTGCGGTGGGTGTGGGGGGAGGAGGCAGGAAATTGGTACAGCATCTCGGAGGCAGATGGGTGCAACTTAACTAAATTGTCCCATTATGAAACCATCCCAAGCCTCCTGGGCAACAATGTATGCCGCTACTGGTGTCTTGACCACCTCAGGCTCCTCCTCCTCCAAAGAGGCTGTGCATTCTGCACTTTGCTCCTCCTGCAGCTCCAATCATTGCTAATGTGCTATGTTGTGCAGCGCGCAACATAAGAGGTTCATTTGGAGACCTTGGCTGGTTTGAAGGCCTCCTCCAGATCTGTCAAAACATTCAGGGCTAGATATTCAATTTTTGGTGAAAGCGGTATTTTTTCACCCAAAATACCGTTATGACTCCGCTACCGCTACGAGGCCTAAAATTCGGGTTTCAGTTTGCCCAGCAGTAAAAATCGGCGTTGCACGAGGACTCATGGCACAAACCGCAAATTTTCTGCAACTTTTCTCCAAGGCTGGTGCCGCTGCGAGAGAGGTCTTGGGAGCGGGGAAAATACCAAAAATAAACTTGCAAAAAACAAAAAATAAAAAAAAACACAAAACATTCACAAAACACTTAACTATCGAATCGCTGCAAAAGAATTAAAAAATAAAAAATGAACTTACTTTTTTGCAGGTCTTCATACCTACCGCTGTTCCAAGGGTTGCAACGTAAGTTTTTCCAGGGCGTTTTTTTTTGTCCTAACTACAGGTGCGCTGTGAGCCAAATTTTTGGCAAAAGCGCTATTTCGAGTCTTGGATGCCAGCGGTCCTCTCTAATGAGGTTACAAATTTCCCAGTTTGCCGTTTTTCACCAAAAACGACGAAATATGGCCAATATCGCCAAAGAAACGGGCGCAAGGTAGGCGAAAGTGCATCTTCAGATGCCGATTGCTTGCTCTATGACACATCTGGCCATAATGTGGCTTTGATTATAGCGCTCCTCGGCCTCATTGCTGGGCCTCCTCAAGGGTGTCATCAGCCACGTCTTCAGTGGATAACCCTGGTCTCCAAGCAGTCAATTCTGTTCAGGGGTGTAAAGAGCTGAGGGAGGGTGGACTGGCACAGGATGACAGAATCATGACAGCTCCCTGGGAATCTGGCACACACATACATGATGGTCTTTTTGTGGTTGCAAACAAGCTGCACATTGAGGGAGTGGAAGCCCTTGCAGCTTACGAACACTCCTGGGTGATCTGACGGTGCCTTGATGGCCACATATATGCAGTCAGTGATGCCGTGCACCAGTGGGAAGCCAGCCAGAGCCACAAAGCTGAGCACCTGCTCCGCTCAATCACTCTACCTTCACCAGTGGCAAAGTGCACATAAGTGCCTGACTTGTGAAACATGGCATTGCTCACATGGGTGATGTGTTTGTGGGCAGCCAACTGTGAGATCCTGCAAAAGTCTGAAGCAGATCCCTGGAAGGAGCCTGAGGTGAAGAGGTTGAAGGCGGTGGTGACTTTGACAGTCACTGGTAAGACGAGTCCACCAGGTCTTCTTCCAGCAGGTCTTCTTCCAGCAGGCTAAAAAGGTCTGCCACAATCTGTCACGATAGCCTGAGCCTCCTGAGGCACTGCTGTTGAGTCATGTCCAGAAAGCTCATCCTCTGCCTATATACCCTTTTTTGGGGGTATCGCCTCTGACAAGGTGCACCCATGTGCTCATCCCCTCTCTCCTGTGGAGCATCAGGTTGCTGAGGAGAACCCAGCTACTGCTGTTGCTGCTCCTGCAGGGGTTGCTACTGTTGCCGGTGCTGAGGGCCAAGGTGAGACAGCTTAACCGGCAGCCATGCTGATCTGATAGGTGCCAAGTAAAGTGGAGATCAGGGGCACAATCCTCCAATGTAGTGTGAGTGATTTCCGAAGTTGCAGAAATCACCTGCAAACTCCTGAGAGCACAATCTCTGCACAAAATGGTGTCAGCAAGAGCCTTTCCCTTCAGCTACAAAGCAGGTGTAAGTTGTGTATTCATGTGCTTTTTCCTGCTGTCACCTAATGGCCGCTGAGCTCTCACCTTGCCTCCACAGGCGAGCTTCAGGAGGTCCATGAACCCCGGCATGATGAAGACAGTTTCCCGACGCACTGTCAATTTTGGCACTTTTCACTGCAGACCTGCTCGTGAACTCGCACACTCTGCAATGCAAAAATTTCAGCCAAAGAATCTGAGCGAACTTCCTTGATGCATCTCATCAGCTGCCAAATCTAGCATAGGACACCCTTTACTAGTGTGTCAAACATAGTAGCAGTAGCAGTTTCCTTTTTACTTATTTGTTTATATCTATTTATCTTTTAGCTCATATTTAGACTTCCTTTTCATCAAAATTGCTTTAGCTTTAATGGATTCTTATTTCTTGCAAACACATTTAGGTCACATTGAGGGATGAAGGTCAACAGCATCACTCCAGATACCATATGAACATAATAAATAGGAGTAAGAATAGGCCACAAGGCCCCTCGAGCTTGCTCCTCCATTCAATAAGATCATGGCTGAACTCCTCAACCCCACATACCTACTCTATCCCATACCCCTTGACTCCCTTCGTGTCCAAAAATCTATCTATGCCCTTGTAGTGAATAATGCTTAGCTAACTTTATGGTTAAAGTTGTTTCATTTCTTATAGAGGACCTATCGCCAAGACATCTGGGATTTTACAAAGTCTATGTGGCACATTTTTGATGAATTTAATTTATTGAAAATTGTACTTGGTTGGTTGCTGCCAATATGAAAATGGGAGGCTCCATGCCCAACCCCCCAGTGGTGAATCAGCACAGCTGAGATTTAAAGAGGACTTCACTTGCTTTGAATCTGGCTCACTCTGCTTTGTTTCAAACAAGGAGAAAAATAATCGTTAAAAAATAAAGTGTAAGTGGGACCCGATACACGCACACGATTATGCATCTGAACATTGGAAAGAGAAAACAATTTTGTGAACAAACTTTCATTTCTAAGCTAGTTACAACTCCATAAAGAGATAAAGCTTACAAATTGTTGTTGGTGATATAAACATATAAATGTTCATTTTCAATGACTTAATGCCTCCACTAAAATAGTGGACAAAGGATTATGAAAATTTTCAGTATTCATCCGCTACTATTACCAACAATAATTTAAAGATACAATTGGTTCTCATTATCATGAACTCAAGAGGTGTGAGGAAACACTTTTGTTTTTAAGGATTTAAAGGTTTTGAAGTTGAATGGCAGACCAATTGAACAAGTACTTTGGTTCGGTATTCACTAAGGAGGACACAAACAACCTTCCGGATATAAAAGGGGTCAGAGGGTCTAGTAAGGAGGAGGAACTGAGGGAAATCCTTATTAGTCGGGAAATTGTGTTGGGGAAATTGATGGGATTGAAGGCCGATAAATCCCCAGGGCCTGATGGACTGCATCCCAAAGTACTTAAGGAGATGGCCTTGGAAATAGCAGATGCATTGACAGCCATTTTCCAACATTCCATTGACTCTGGATCAGTTCCTATCGAGTGGAGGGTAGCCAATGTAACCCCACTTTTTAAAAAAGGAGGGAGAGAGAAAATAGGGAATTATAGACCGGTCAGCCTGACCTCAGTAGTGGGTAAAATGATGGAATCAATTATTAAGGATGTCATAAGAGCGCATTTGGAAAGAGGTGATATGATAGATCCAAGTCAGCATGGATTTGTGAAAGGAAAATCATGCTTGACAAATCTTCTGGAATTTTTTGAGGATGTTTCCAGTAGAGTGGACAAGGGAGAACCAGTTGATGTGGTATATTTGGACTTTCAGAAGGCTTTCAACAAGGTCCCACACAAGAGATTAATGTGCAAAGTTATAGCACATGGGATTGGGGATAGTGTGCTGACATGGATTGAGAACTGGTTGTCAGACAGGAAGCAAAGAGTAGGAGTAAATGGGTACTTTTCAGAATGGTAGGCAGTGACTAGTGGGGTACCGCAAGGTTCTGTGCTAGGGCCTCAGCTGCTTACACTGTACATTAATGATTTAGACAAGGGGATTAAATGTAGTATCTCCAAATTTGCGGATGACACTAAGTTGGGTGGCAGTGTGAGCTGCGAGGAGGATGCTATAAGGCTGCAGAGTGACTTGGATAGGTTAGGTGAGTGGGCAAATGCATGGCAGATGAAGTATAATGTGGATAAATGTGAGGTTATCCACTTTGGTGGTAAAAACAGAGAGACAGACTATTATCTGAATGGTGACAGATTAGGAAAAGGGGAGGTGCAACGAGACCTGGGTGCCATGGTACATCAGTCATTGAAGGTTGGCATGCAGGTACAGCAGGCGGTTAAGAAAGCAAATGGCATGCTGGCCTTCATAGCGAGGGGATTTGAGTACAGGGGCAGGGAGGTGTTGCTACAGTTGTACAGGGCCTTGGTGAGGCCACACCTGGAGTATTGTGTACAGTTTTGGTCTCCTAACTTGAGGAAGGACATTCTTGCTATTGAGGGAGTGCAGCGAAGGTTCACCAGACTGATTCCCGGGATGGCGGGACTGACATATCAAGAAAGACTGGATCAACTGGGCTTGTATTCACTGAAGTTCAGAAGAATGAGAGGGGACCTCATAGAAACGTTTAAAATTCTGACGGGTTTAGACAGGTTAGATGCAGGAAGAATGTTCCCAATGTTGGGGAAGTCCAGAACCAGGGGTCACAGTCGAAGGATAAGGGGTAAGCCATTTAGGACTGAGATGAGGAGAAACTTCTTCGCCCAGAGAGTGGTGAACCTGTGGAATTCTCTACCACAGAAAGTTGTTGAGGCCAATTCACTAAATATATTCAAAAAGGAGTT
The DNA here is from genome assembly GCF_044704955.1 of Pristiophorus japonicus. Classification (NCBI taxonomy): domain Eukaryota; kingdom Metazoa; phylum Chordata; class Chondrichthyes; family Pristiophoridae; genus Pristiophorus; species Pristiophorus japonicus. Next base: position 40,426,616 of record NC_091989.1, on the reverse strand, counting down.
AGATGTAGTCCTTACTACTAGGGGGATCAAGGGGTATGGCGAGAAAGCAGGAAGGGGGTACTGAAGTTGCATGTTCAGCCATGAACTCATTGAATGGCGGTGCAGGCTAGAAGGGCCGAATGGCCTACTCCTGCACCTATTTTTCTATGTTTCTATGTTTCTATTCTACTTTTAGGCTACAATAGACTTTCAGCTCAGATCAAAGAACATGTTGCTCTCTATCCACACATTTATTATTGACATTTATGTTTTCTGATATTTCATCTAGTTTTTCTTAAGTATTCAAGATTTAATGAATTTATGTGGAATCCCTTTGAATGGTTTCACTGATGATTTCTGATACAGTGTCCAGAAGCAGAATTTAGGTGGTAATAAAGCAGTGTAAGTAGACTGATATGTTGACATCTATAATGTTGTGATCCATTTGTACTGAAGGCTAATAAATCTGGGGCAGATTAGTGATGCAAAATGTGTGCCATTTTAGTTATAAAGTGAGCAGAAATTATTAACAATAAATTGCATAAAATGTGGCCAGATCGTTTGTAGGACTATCATGAAATCTAAATTACCTGTTGTAGAATTTTCTTTTAAAAAAACCTGTGAATGTTAGACATTTGAAATATATGCAGGAAATACTGGAAATGGAGAGAAGGTCAATTAGTATCTGGAAGGGAACGATTTCCTATTTTCTAACTGCCCCTTTTCCCACAATGTAAGGGTGGTCAATCTTTCATTGTGCATTGCTGTTTCTTGCTTTGTGTTTATTTATGGTTGTTACCTGCCAACAGGACTCTGTGTTTAACTAGGCTTTACAAGGTAAATCCGGCTACCCATATATAAAGATAAATGAAATAAATAGACAAGGGCATCAAGACGAAAATTGCACAATTTGCTCTGAGCTCAGCAGCAGCGATGGTCAGGGTGCAAGTGGCAGAGCTCACAACTCACTGAGCACAATGATGATACCAGAAGAATGGCAAACAGCTCATGCTATTCCAATCATTAAATAAAGGTCAGAAGCAATGATCAGTCTGTTCACTTGGCATCTTCAGTAGGAAGATATTGAAGTCGGTTATAAGGGATAAGGGTAACCATTCAAATAGATTTAATCAAAGTAGCAATGCATGTATTGGAATTCTTTGAGGCTGTAAGAGAATTGGTAAATGGTGGTTGATAAACATCACTTGATTTACGGAAAGCATGTGATAATGTCCTGCTCTCGAGACCCATGGTCAGTGAAAGCTCTTGGGATAAATGTAACTGTTAGTGGAAACAAAGGACAGTAATTAATATTAATAGTTCTAATTGACCAATTATGGAGGATTAAAACGGTGCAAGGAACATTTGTGCTAAGTGAGTCTAGACACTAAGGTGCAAAATGTATTCTGAACAATGTGTATGATGAGTGCTGATATCAGAATTGTTAATCTATCTTGAAAATGTCTTTCTGCTACTCCACATTATGTCCCATGCCTTGACTGACAGGTGGCTAACCCTCCTGTCCCTAGATCTTTCCCAAGTGATATTCTGTAATCAGCCTCTAGAAGGCACATAAAAACATACAAAAACGGACAGAAAAAGACCAATTGGTACATATAGCCTGATGCGTACAGTTAGAATGCCATATGCATCAGGTCAAGAGACTCCCTACCCCCTAGGTGCAATTTAGAGTCTTTGGAGAGTTCAAAAGAATACGGCCAATTAGGGAAAAAAATCTGGAAAATTCCTCTTTAGTCCCTCTCGGCGATCTAAACTAGCCCAAGAGATGACATTGACATATTAATTGCTAATAACTAAGAGAGATGTCAATAAATTGTGCTTACAGACATGTATTTATTAATATATTTTAACTTGATGGCTGCTGAAAACCTTTTTCCCCCCAAGTGCAGTAATCATTTTTAGATCACTTGTGTCAGTAATACCCATGAGTTAATAAATATTCTTTTGTTATCTGGCAATTTTACTAGAATCATGTGCACACACATTCCCCGACAGACTAACTTAGTTGAAAACGTCAGCATTTGCTCCTTCCATATGGCCTATACAAATCTGGCCAAAATTCCTCCACCACACGTTTTCCTTACTTATCCCTCAAAAATAAAAAACATACTCTTACCCCATCAAATAAAAATCAAATTTTTCTTGTTAAAAAAATAGCTGCATTTTGTCCCGACGAAATTGCCTTCAAATAATCTGAAACAGATTTGGATATCCTGGGAGATAATTGGTTGCTCCCAAACCAAACGTTCTGTTCTTTTTGAAATAAGAAAAGGACTTCTCTTCATTTCTACACCATAACTTTTGGTTTGCAGAGGCTGTCAATTTATGTAGCTTGCTTCAAGGATGTTACATTGCCAGCAAATTACAGATGCCATTAATTTTAATAATTTTAACTAAACAAATTATTTCCTTTAGCACACCAAGGACAGCAGACAGTGATGTTACACCTGATTTACACTGACATTTAAGGCTTGGTTCTGATCTGAAATTGTGAGAAAGATATACATCAGTCAAATGATGCAAACCAAATGTGTGTTGATTTGAACCAGATTTATCTCAGGTTTAAGTTTCTCCCTGAATCCTGCATGACAGTATAAACCTTGAAGGCACTTCTCTGCAAGTTACTTCTCACTCTACCCACTCTCAATAACAACAACAATTGGCTTTTATATATCACATTTAACATAGTAGAAAAGTCCCAACGGCACTTCACAGGATCGCTATCAGACAAAATTTGACACTGAGCCACATCAGGGGTATTAGGACAGGTGACCAAAAGCTAAGTCAAAGAGGTAGGTTTTAAGGAATGACTTAAAGGAGGAGAGAGTGGTAGGGAGGGGGAGAGGTGCAGAAGTTTAAGGAGGGAATTCCAGAGCTTAAGGCCATGGAAGATGAAGACACAGAAGCCAATGGTGGAACAATGAAAATTGGGGATGTACAAAAGGCCAGAATTGGGGTAGTGCAGAGATCTTAGAGGGTTGTAGGGCTGGTGGAGGTTACAGAGATAGGGAGAGGTGAGACCATGGAGGGATTTGAACACAAGGATGAGAATTTTTACATCGAGGAGTTGCCGGACCGAGTGCCAATGTAGGTCAACGAGCACATGGGTGATGGGTGAACAGGACTTGGTGTGAGTTAAGATACAGGCAGCAGAGTTTTGGATGAGCTCAAATTTACAGAGGGTTGAAGGTGGGAGGTTGGCCAGGAGAGCATTGGAATAGTTCAGTCTGGAGGTAACACAGGCATGGAAGAGGGCTTCAGCAGCAGATGAACTTACCTTGTCACACATTTCTCCCTGTCCAGATTATCTTTGTTGTTGGTTCTGCTGACTCTTTAATTAAAATGGTGAGCTGCCGAGCTGAAATTGAGCACATAAGTGAAGGAGATACATTCATTCATTCATTCCTCATGGATTCAGATACAAAGATCAGATTAAAATGTTAGATCACAGTACAAACATGATATTAATTGTCAATTCCCTTCCCCGGCACAGACTGGATTCTTAACACATCTAACTCCCTAAGGAGTACTTTCCACCAAACTTATTTGTGCTGATCTCCTCCAAAGAACAATGAACGAGGCAATTATACTTAACAAGACCTTAAGTTAACATATTGTTGAAATGATGATAACACAATGAGGAAGGAAGCACAGGTTGAATGCCATTTGAAAAAGACTCAGAATATTTTCTTGGGGTAGATGCTTATCTTACCAAATCAATAATGTAACACCAAAGGACACTTAAAGCAACATTGAAAAACAGTGGGAGCATATTTATATTGTTCAGGTTCCAAGTAAATAAGTTAACAATTTCCTCTTTGGGCGCATTCAGCGAACTGGGCGCAAATTGTGCTCCAAATTTCCCAAGTTTTCAGAAGTGTTTGCTCAGATTGCAACTCAAACTCATTTGCATATTGCAAATATAAAATTTTCCATGAACCAGCGCAATCGAGCAACGTTTTAGAATGGATTTTTTAAAATAAATTGCATTAAAACATATTCCTTGATATATCTAAGAGTGGTGACTTGGTGCACTTTTAGTAATACAGCTCAAAATGGGTTTTTCACAAAAAAATAAGCATTTTTAATCCGTGTCTAGTCCACCACCTGTGAGTAACCCGATTTTAAATAACTGAAAATTACTTAAAAAACACTATACAGAACCATTTTCTGGTTACATTGGGGTACAGTAGTCAGTTTCTTAGTAAATTAAAAAGAATATTAATACTTAAAGCTTTTAAAACATCCTATTAGTGTTCTCCGCTCCCCCCCCCGCCCAAAAGAAATAGTTTCAAGAGCCTCCTTAAAGGACCTCCAATGAGCACAATTAGCGGAAACTTGCAATGGTGATTTATTCGATCCAGGGGTGCAGTTAGTTTTATGAGCAGGGCAGGCTTCTGGCATGATGTTTGTAAAACCAGCACAAAAGATTGCGGAAACTGGATTTGTGCTGGACGGAATTTTCGTTTGAAATTTCTCGATCTTTTGCACTGCATTGGCCAATTTCAGGCAAATTAACCTAGCGGAAACTCCAGACCAAGTTTACTTCTATGTAGGTAGTGCAATATTGGTTCCTTTTCTGTGATTCAGCACTGCAAAACACTATAACGTATATACAATGTACTGAATTTTACTGTAAGCTGCTGCTAATTATTTTCCAGTTATGCTATGTCACAACAACTTAAATTGCATTATACACAGTTATAGTACACTGAAATTACAATGAAATATTAATGTTCTTTACACCATATTACATTCAACAACAGATATCAAGAAAGAAGTCCAGGTTGGCCTAAACTTGATATTCTGTTGACATCTGTAAGCTATTCAAGCTTTGACCTTGTAATTTATGATGTCACCAAAACCGTTTAATTAGTTTACAAGTCCTATAAATTTACTCCCATACATCTTTATAAAGATTTAGCTGTCTTCAGCTACTGTTATTAATTTATTATCAGTGGTATTTTATGTAAATACTGAAAGGTCATTGCCTCATTTTATTCTCAGTAAAAATCTTGATGTGGCCACAGTGAGTTATATTGACATGAGATGCCAAATGCTGTGTCAACAAATCTGTTCACTTGTTCTTTTTTGGTTCAAATGATTATCATGTTATAAATATGATACAGTGACAAAGGGTAGGTTGAGCCCCCAAAAAAGCAAAGATCAACAACTATATTGACATTGATCAATAAATTCCTCAATTTAGTTGATGATATGATCAATAATTGAAACTGCTGCTGTTCGCAAGAGGGTAATAGATTCTGGACCATTTTGCTGAACTAATTAGCACTTTTTTTGTGGTAAACATTTGTCAACATATTATAACACCAATAATATGCATTTATAAAGCACCTTTAACATAGAAAAATGGCCCAAGATTTTTCACAGAGGGGTAATCAGAAAAAATGCCAAGCAAAAGAACACAAGAACACAAGAATTAGGAACAGGAGTAGGCCATCTAACCCCTCGAGCCTGCTCCGCCATTCAACAAGATCATGGCTGATCTGGCCGTGGACTCAGCTCCACTTACCCGCCCGCTCCCCATAACCCTTAATTTCCTTATTGGTTAAAAATCTATCGATCTGTGATTTGAATACATTCAATGATCTAACCTCAACTGCTTCCTTGGGCAGAGAATTCCACAGATTCACAACCCTCTGGGAGAAGAAATTCCCTCTCAACTTGGTTTTAAATTGGCTCCCCCGTATTTTGAGACTGTATCCCCTAGTTCTAGTCTCCCCGACCAGTGGAAACAACTTCTCTGCATCTATCTTGTCTATCCCTTTCATTATTTTAAATGTTTCCATAAGATCACCCCTCATCCTTCTGAACTCCAATGAGTAAAGACCCAGTCTACTCAATCTATCATCATAAGGTAACCCCCTCATCTCCGGAATCAGCCTAGTGAATCGTCTCTGTACTCCCTCCAAGGCTAGTATATCCTTCCTTAAGTAAGGTGACCAAAACTGCATGCAGTACTCCAGGTGCGGCCTCACCAATACCCTGTATAGTTGCAGCAGGACCTCCCTGCTTTTGTACTCCATCCCTCATGCAATGAAGGCCAACATTCCATTCGCCTTCCTGATTACCTGCTGCACCTGCAAACTAACTTTTTGGGATTCATGCACAAGGAAACTCAAAAGAGTTTCATGCACAAGGACCCCCAGGTCCCTCTGCACCGCAGCATGTTGTAATTTCTCCCCATTCAAATAATATTCCCTTTTACTGTTTTTTTTTCCAAGGTGGATGACCTCACATTTTCCGACATTGTATTCCATCTGCCAAACCTTTGCCCATTCGCTTAACCTATCTAAATCTCTTTGCAGCCTCTCTGTGTCCTCTACACAACCCGCTTTCCCACTAATCTTTGTGTCATCTGCAAATTTTGTTACACTACACTCTGTCCCCTCTTCCAGGTCATCTATGTATATTGTAAACAGTTGTGGTCCCAGCACCGATCCCTGTGGCACACCACTAACCACCGATTACCAACCCGAAAAGGACCCATTTATCCCAACTCTCTGCTTTCTGTTAGCCAGCCAATTCTCTATCCATGCTAATACATTTCCTCTGACTCCACGTACCTTTATCTTCTGCAGTAACCTTTTGTGTGGCACCTTATCGAATGCCTTTTGGAAATCTAAATACACCACATCCATCGGTACACCTCTATCTACCATGCTCGTTATATCCTCAAAGAATTCCAGTAAATTAGTTAAGCATGATTTCCCCTTCATGAATCCATGTTGCATCTGCTTGATTGCACTATTCCTATCTAGATGTCCCGCTATTTCTTCTTTAATGATAGCTTCAAGCATTTTCCCCACTACAGATGTTAAACTAACCGGCCTATAGTTACCTGCCTTTTGTCTGCCCCAATTTTTAAACAGAGGCGTTACATTAGCTGCTTTCCAATCCGCTGGTACCTCCCCAGAGTCCAGAGAATTTTGGTAGATTATAACGAAAGCATCTGCTATAACTTCCGCCATCTCTTTTAATACCCTGGGATGCATTTCATCAGGACCAGGGGACTTGTCTACCTTGAATCTCATTAGCCTGTCCAGCACTACCTCCCTAGTAATGTGCTAATACCTCCCTATCTCCTAAAGATATTAAGAGGCTAGAATCTTGTTCAAATAGATTGGTTTAAAGGAGGTTCTTAATGAAAACGAGGTAGGTGGAGAGTTGGTGAGGTTTAAGGAGGGAATTCCAGAACATCGAGCTCAGATGGCTGAAAGCACAGCTGCCAATGTTGGGGCATAGGAAGCGGCGTTGGGGGGAGATCAGAGGAGTGGAGATTCTGGGGGGTGGGCAGCAGTTGTTGTCGGGCCGGAGGGGTTGCAGAGGTAGGGAGGGGCAAGATTATGAAGGGATTTAAACATGAGTATGAGAAATTTAAATTGGAGGAATTAGGGGACCTATAGCCAATGAGAACATTGGTGATGGATACGATCAGATGAGTTTTGGATGATGTTTATGGAGGTGAAGAAGCTGGACAGGAGAGCATTATAATAATCAAGTCTGAAGGAGTCACTGGTATGGATAAGACATTCAGCAGCTGATGGGTTGATCCAAAGAATTGGCAAATTATGTTATCGAAGTGGATGTATGCAAATCAACCAGCACAGACTGCTTTCCAAGTAAGATCATTAAGAAATATATTTATGCAGTAAACTGTATATTTACTTTGAAAGAAACAAAATGTAAAGTAATTACAGAAATTTGAACTGAATTCAATACACAATAATTTATTTTATAGCAGTTTGACTTGCACTTTGCATTAAAGCGAGTACACATACTAATTGGGCATTTATGTACTGTACTGTTGTATTTGATGTGCTAATGTTAATGGAACTTTGCATTATTAAGCCTATGCTCTTAAACTTGCTTCTAGGAAAAAATATTTCTGTCACATCTTCATACAGAGATTCTTTGTTAATGTTTTTTTAACACTTGTTCACTGCTTGTTAAGCATTAATTAATGTGGATCACACAAATTTACTCAGGATTACTTCATGCTCACATGGTGTTAATTTCTCCCACTTAAAGCTGGTATTAGTGGATTGGAGGGAGCTGATAGAACTCCAGTGCTGAACAGAGAAGGGAAATACCACGTAAAGGTGGGGATAGTAAAATCTGCAATATGGGTATCAAATCAATTCTGTCAGTGCTATAAATGCCCCCAATTTTAACTCTACGTCAGTTATCAGTGGATGAGATTTTAGAGGAGAAGCAACAACAATGGGAGACCATAGCCAAAAAAGGTTGTATCCCATAGGAACAAGGATTGCTGCTACCCAATAGATTTATGGTTGAATGCTTAACATTAGCTCCTAATGGTTGTGGTGCTTATCAAAGTGAGGAATATCAGTGCTAGGGAACAGACTATTCTTGCAGTTAATTTCAGTAACCAGCTCTTACAGTTCAGGTGTGACAGCTTTTCTTCCTCCTCTTTTCAAAGAGTCCTTGGTTCACTCTCACTATAGTTGCAGCAGTATTAGCAAAGGCTTAACAATCACACTGCACCTTACCAGTTCAACTATTTTAGTTTTGCACTTTAAACAAATGCCCCCTGCAAGAGGGGTCTCACTCCAAAATAATTTTTTTTCCAGTGTCCCTTTTTTTTGGCGGGGGGGAGGTATAGGGCACTAAAAAGAGAAATTATATGTGCCCCCTGGCTAAAAGCGGGGGTGGCACTAAAACCGGCAAATTAAACTTTAGACATAAAATCAAATTAAAATTTGGTTGCCGGGGGTGATGATGTACTCCAGTCAGTTCAGGTGTGACAACTCTTTTGGGGGGGGAGGGACAAAAAAACATTAGATCGAGTGCCCCCCGATCTGGGGGACATTCCAGACACTTTTAACTGCTGTCTTTTTTTTTGTGTGTTTTTTTTTGGGGGGCATTTAAAATCATATAATTTACAAGTGCCCCCTATAAAAGGGGAGGGGGACACTAAAACCTGGTAATTAAAACAAATTAAACTTGAAAATATAAAATCAAATTAAAATTTGGTTGCCAGGGGTGATGATGGACTCCAGTCAGATCAGGTGTGACAACTCTTTTGATAGGACAAAATTAAACATTTAAGTCAAGTGCCCCACGATCTGGGGGACACTCTGAACATTTTTCACATGCCCTTTGTTTTTTTTTGTGTTTTTGTTTGGGCAGTAAAACCAGAGATATATATACAAGTGCCCCCTATAACAGAGGAGGTGGACACTAAAAACCTAGCAATTAAAACAAATTAAACCTTAAAACATATAAAGTCAAATTAAAATTTGGTTGCCGGGGGTGATGATGCACTCCAGTCAGATCAGGTGTGACATGAGTTGAATGCAAATTAAAGCTGCCTCTAATCATCCCTCCAATGTGCCTTACTATTAATGTCAAACAGCTGATAAAAGATAGGAGACTTTCATTCATGCACTTCCTTGGAGATGGAGCATGCGGTGTCCACCGGTACGCTCGCGGCCTTCCGCGAGAGGTGGGCACCGGAGGGACTGGAGTGCATCATCACGCCCGGCAACCAAATTTTAATTTGATTTTACGTTTTAAAGTTTAATTTGTTTTAATTGCCGGTGTTTTTAGTGTCCCCTTCCCTTTTATAGGGGGCACTGGGGAAAAATTGTGATTTTAGTGCCCAAAAAAAAAAACAAAAAAAAAGAAAGAAAGAAAAAAAAAAGGAAAAAAAGGGCCTTGTAAATGTCTGGTGTGTCACCCTGGTCGGGTGGCACGATTTAATGTGTTTTGTTTTGCAGATAAACTCCAAAAAGAGTTTCATGCACAAGGATCCCCGGGGCTGGACGGGCTGACCGTGGAGTTCCACAGGGCGTTCTGGGACGTCCTGGGGAGCGACTACGCGCGGGTCCTGGGGGAAAGTCTGGCGACCGGGGAGATGCCCCTCTCTTGGCGCAGGGCAGTCATCGTCCTGCTGCCTAAGAAGGGCGATCTCCGCCTCCTTAAGAACTGGCGCCCGGTCTCCCTCCTCAGCACGGACTACAAAATCTTCGCCAGGGCGATGTCTGCTCGCCTTGGTGCCGTGCTGGACCACATGATCCACCCCGACCAGTCCTACACGGTCCCGGGCCGGACAATCCACGATAACATCCATCTGGTCCGGGACCTCATCCATTGTTCCCAGGAGGCTGGTCTGTCGGTCGCCTTCCTATCCCTCGACCAAGAGAAGGCGTTCGACAGGGTGGATCACGACTATCTGCTCGGAACTCTGCGTGCTTTCGGGTTCGGGACGCATTTCGTCGCCCGGATCCGACTTTTGTACGCCGCCGCGGAGTGTCTGATTAAGGTTAACGGGTCCTTGACGGCGCCCCTTCGCTTTAGGAGAGGGGTGCGCCAGGGATGCCCCATGTCCGGCCAGTTATACGCCGTTTGCGTGGAGCCTTTCCTGCGCCTCTTGCGGACGAGGTTGACGGGACTGGCTCTGCAAGGGCCGGGCGTGGAGGTCGTCCTCTCGGCTTACGCCGATGACGTGCTCCTCGCGGTAGAGGATCCCGCTGACCTGCGGAGGATGCGTGAGTGCCAGGAGATTTACTCGGCCGCGTCCTCCGCCAGGATCAACTGGGAGAAATGTTCCGGACTCCTGGTGGGTCAGTGGCGGGTGGACTCCCTGCCGGAGGAGCTCAGGCCTTTTGCCTGGAGCACGACCCATCTCCTCTATCTGGGAGTCTACCTTAGCCCCGACGAGGGAGCCTGGCCGGCGAACTAGCAGGAGCTGGAGGCCAAGGTCGCCGCTCGCCTAGGGTGCTGGACAGGACTGCTCCGAGTGCTGTCCTACAGGGGTCGAGTGCTATTCATAAACCAGCTGGTGGCCGCAATGCTGTGGTACCGGCTGGTCACTTTGACCCCTCCCCCTGCGTTTGTCGCCAAGATACAGAAGAAGCTGGTGGACTTCTTCTGGAACAACAGGAAGCACTGGGTCTCTGCCGCGGTCTTGAGTCTCCCGCTTGAGGAGGGCGGTCAGTTGTTGGTGTGCGTCAGCGCCCGGCTCGCGACTTTCCGTCTTCAGACCCTGCAGAGATACCTTTACGTCGAGCCCCCTCCTAGGTGGTGTGCTCTGGCGAGGTATTTCTTCCGCCAGCAGTGCGACCTCAATTATGACACGCAGCTCCTGTTTGTGAACTTGGGGGGTGCCAGGACCGCCCTCCGGGAGCTGCCTGTCTTTTACAGGGAACTCATCAGGGTCTGGAACAAAGTCTCCACCAAGCGCAGCTCTCCGCCGGCTGGAGTGGCGGCCGTCCTGCAGGAACCGCTGCTCGGGAATCCGTACCTCCACGGCCGAGGTTTTATGTGGCGGTCGGAAGAGAGGGCAGTGGCTGGTGAGGTGACCAGGGTCAGGGACCTGCTCGATGGCGGAGGAGCGGGCTGGATGGCGCCAGACACGCTGGCGCGGCGCCTAAATTCTGCCAACGTCCGCCACGCGGCCGATGCCATCGAGTCGCTAAAAACAGCTCTGGGCCCTGACTCCGTTAGGTGCATCGAGGAGGCTCAAGCACGTGGGGAGATCCCGTCCGAACTGACCCCCGTCCGGACGGAATTCCTCATCGGCGCCAAACCCCGGAACCTCCCTCGGGGGCCGGCGCCTCACAACTTGAGCCGCCTCGGGGAAATCCCCTCCGTGCCTTTCAGCTCCGCGCGGAGGGGTTTCCTGTACGGGCTGCTCCTGCACACCCTCAACTTTGCCATCCTCGCCAGCCGTCCGGACACGCCATGGCGTACCATTGTGCCGTCCGGAGGAGGCGGGGGTCCCCGATGGAGGGCACTCTACGCAGGGGTCCTCCCACTATTCATTGGGGACTTAGCCTGGAGGGTGGTGCACGGAGCAGTGCCGTGCAACAAATTTTTAAGCCGGTTCACGGACTCCCAGGCCGCCTGCAATTTCTGCGGTCTGGAGGAGTCCGTGTTCCATGTTTTTATTGAGTGCACGAGGTTGCAGCCCCTGTTCCATTATTTGAAGGGGCTGCTCCTGAAATTCTGGCTGCACTTCAGTCCCACACTCCTGATCTTTGGGCACCCTGTGCGGAGGGGAGCGGGTAGGTCCGAAGGCCTCCTCGTAGGACTGCTCCTGGGCACGGCCAAGGGTGCCATCAGCCGGTCCAGGCAGCGGGCGGTCGAGGGGGTCGTTCAACCTGACTGCCTGCCTCTCTTCCGCTCTTACATCCGGTCCAGGGTGTCCTTGGAGATGGAGCACGCGGTGTCCACCGGTACGCTCGCGGCCTTCCGCGAGAGGTGGGCACCGGAGGGACTGGAGTGCATCATCATGCCCGGCAACCAAATTTTAATTTGATTTTACGTTTTTAAGTTTAATTTGTTTTAATTGCCGGTGCTTTTAGTGTCCCCCTTCCCTTTTATAGGGGGCACTGGGGAAAATTGTGATTTTAGTGCCCAAAAAAAAACCAAAAAAAGAAAAACACAAAAAAAAAGGGGGGAAAAAAAAAAAGGGCCTTGTAAATGTCTGGAGTGTCACCCGGGTCGGGTGGCACCGTTTAATGTTTTATGTTTTGCAGGTGAACTCCAAAAAGAGTTTCATTCATGCACTTCCTTGGAGATGGAGCATGCAGTGTCCACCGGTACGCTCGCGGCCTTCCGCGAGAGGTGGGCACCGGAGGGACTGGAGTGCATCATCACGCCCGGCAACCAAATTTTAATTTGATTTTACGTTTTAAAGTTTAATTTGTTTTAATTGCCGGTGTTTTTAGTGTCCCCTTCCCTTTTATAGGGGGCACTGGGGAAAAATTGTGATTTTAGTGCCCAAAAAAAAACCAAAAAAAAAGAAAGAAAGAAAAAAAAAAGGAAAAAAAGGGCCTTGTAAATGTCTGGTGTGTCACCCAGTTCGGGTGGCACGGTTTAATGTTTTATTTTACAGATAAACTCTAAAAGAGTTTCATTCATGCACTGAAAAAAAGGGGCCTTGTAAATGTCTGCTGTGTCATCCAGGGCGGGTGGCACGGTTTAATGTCTTTTTATGTTCACAGATAAACTCAAAAAGAGTTTCATTCATGCACTGAGCCTTATTCAAACCTAGGTTCCTGATTTGAGCAGTGTTAACCCACAGTGTTTCCCAGTTCTTATTAACAGCTTTCAAATTAGTTCAAACCACTGTTCTCTCCAAATCCCTTCGGAAATATAACATGATGTTAAACCAACCTGAATCACGGCTACAATTACACAATTAGTCTGTGATCAGAGAAATCTTTTTACTGGCCATTAAGAAAGATCTTTTTATTTTAGCAACTATACTAAGCTGATAATTTCTTCAAGTGTTCCAGCCAAACGCATTTTATATTACGTTTTCATATAAAATGATCAAGAAAACCCCATAGTTTAATCAAGAACAAAGTTTGTGATTTCTAAATGAAAATATTGCAGAAAAAAAACGAGACCAGGGTTAATAATGTTTAAATGTTTAAAGCAATGAAAAATATCAGCAATATAAAGAACATGTAAAAATTTATATTAAGGAAAATAAATATTATAAATATGAGTTAAAGATTTAGTTAATTAACAAAAAATAATGGCTGTCTAAAAACAACTGCCTGACAGTCATAACCTAGTGGGTCTAAGTTATACTTGAGACAAATAATTTTTCTCAGTGGTACATTCCATGACAAGTTCCACAAAATTCTACAGTGAACAGCATTCTTGTATATAAAGTTTCAGAGACAACAAACCCATCACTTGCCACAGCAAATCATTTGCTCCAGCAGTATCAAATAGGAGATGAGTAACAACTATAATCTTTAGGTTTTTATATTAAGGCATTTTGATCATTTTGAACTGAAAAGAAAATCCTCACAATGGGCCCAAATTTGGCCCTCCGGTTTTTTCTATGCATCTCCGAGCCTCCCGTCGACATTTTACCTCAAAAGCAGCGCCGAAAAAACACCCTGCGATCATGGTCGATTCTCAGGCCATCTGTGGAGCTGGCGTGGCGAACAATGAAGAGAGGGGGGGCGGAGCTAGGTCCGTGCTGACCGCGCAGAGCCGGCAGGGGGGGGGCGGGGCCTGATCAGAGTGACTGTGAGAGTGCCGGCAGCACACGCATGCGCGTTGCAGCGTTCGTGCATGCTCAGTGGGGCACTAAAATTAGCAATCGGCCATTTTTAAAGGGAGAACCTCTCCCTGAGTTTTGGATGCCTGCTTGATGTTTTGAAAGCTATAGGAGTGCTGTTTGGAGTACTCTGCAAGAAATCAGCTGCTAAACCTCCACAAGAAATGTTGCATAGGTGAGAATCATTCATTGCTGCAAGCAAAATAAGGACTTTGTGTTTTTAAAAATTACTGAATGTCGATTCAATAGAGCAATGCAACACTGTGCCCCAAAAATGAAGAATTTCACGTATCAAGAAGTGGAGGTACTAGTGAATGTAATTGAGGAAAAATGGCAGGAGCTGGATATGAGCAACAGAGGTCGTGCAAATGTGCCACCCAAAGAAATTAATAAACGCTGGAACAAACTTGCAGCAGATTACTGTGCGGTGGTGAATACCACGAGAAGTGGAAGGCAGTGTAAAAAGAAATGGCAGGACCTTAGTCAAGCAGTTAGTGTAAGTAATATTTTCATTTGTCAATGGAATTGCATCTGTAAATGTGACCACCTGTATATGTCCCACCCAGCAGAAAGACACCCTCTCTAACAAGTTATGTTTTCATCTTTGCAGAAGAAATTGGCTAATAACAAAATGGAAAGAACTCAAACAGGAGGAGGCCTGCCAAATCTGCACCCACTGACACCCTTACAACAGAGGGTCGCTGCTTTGATGGGTCCTGCCTGGAAAAAAGCAATCAGTACTGCACGAGCTGGGCCCACGCGAGGGAGAGGGTAAGTACTGAAAATTACACGTGGCCCTTCAAATCAATCTGCTGCCTGGCCTGGCCTACGTGTGAGCCTACTCATGCCACCCATCCTGCCCCCTCCTCTGCTGCTAACCATTTGACTGTTCTGTTATATTTTGCAGAACCTGATGCCAATCCTGAAGATACAGCAGAAGATTCAGACATGGGCAAGCCAGACCAACCTTGTAGGGGGGAGGGGGTGGCCATGGAGAGGTATGAAGGGGAGAATCTTAAACTTGCGTTGCCAAGCAATTCCATGGTTTCTGATTCATCATTCCATGGTTTGAGCTCACCCCAGTCCCTGCATAGTGGTTTCGGGTCTGGTTCGACATTCCGTGGTTTCACCTCATCCCAGTTCCTGCATAGTGGTTTAAGGTTTGGTCTGACATTGGATGCTTTCGAAAGTCCAGAGATTGCGGGTTCCAGTGCTGCTGAAATGCAGTATGGAACACTCAATGCCCCACTCTCCGAGGTTCTGGGTCCCACTCCTGCTGGAATGCAGCATGGAACACCCAGGGCCCCACTGTCCCAGCCTGCGACTCCCAGTGCTGGTGGAATACAACTTGTAGCTCCCATGGCCGCACCTTCCCAGCCTGTGCCTCACACTGGAGGGATTCCACTAGACAGACCCAGGGTGAGACCAAGGAGAAATGTACCACACTGTCCTGAGCTGGAGGGTGCAACAGATGTGGTTCAGGTGATGGCATTGGGTATGGAGACCAATGAGCTTACCCGATCACTCGTGAACACCGTCAGTGGGGTGGGTGATGAGGTAATGACACTGACGGCAGAAATAGCAATAATGTCACGGGACATGAGGGAGGACATTTCAGAGGCAGCGGGAACGACGGCACAGGCCATCAGGGAGGTAGCTGCTGCAATAAGGGAACACAGCCAGGCCAATCCAATGTCACTCCCATGGCAGTCCCCATATTAGTCTCTGTAGAGACCCAAGCCGTAACCCCCCCTCCACCCCCGCTGCCCCTCTACCACCACCACCACCTCCCCATGAAGCAGTGCACATTTACCGAGATGTGGATCTGAGATGGGTGCAGCCTTTCTTTGCTGCTGTTGTTGTTGTTGATTTTACTCTTGTAACTGTTTTCAAATGTAAATTGTTTTGTAAGTGATGTAACTTTACAAAACTAAAGTGACCTTAAAGTTTTTAAGTGATCTTACAGTGTAAGTTTTTTTTAATGGAAATTGTTTTGTAAGTTTTGTAACTTTTGAACTTATAAGTGATTTTAGGGTTTTTAAGTGATCTTAGAGTGTAAATGTTCTCACATTTTGTAAGTTATTTAATTTCACACCTAAAAAGTGATCTTGAAGTTTAAGTGATTTTAGAGTGTAAGATTTATCACATTGAAATTGTTTTGTAACTTTTGTAACTTTACAAGTTTATAAGTGATCTTAAAGTTTTTAACTGATCTTAAAGAGTCATATTAAAGTACAGTTTGATAAAAAAAAATGTTTTACATTAAAGTACATTCTAAAATTTTCAATAAAATATGTTTCACATTGAAACTGAAACATGTTCCATTAACACAACACAACATTTAGGAACTGCTGCAAAAAATAAACATGTCAAAGCGGAACAGTTGTCGCTGAGCTCTCAGGCATCAGTAAAGCGATCACGGATGAGCTGCTGGCAATCGTTCAAGGAGCATGATGGTCCGCCCTCCTCCGATGTTGTGCGCCGGACTCAGGCACTTGCATGGTCTCCTGATCCTCATCATAGAAACATAGAAACATAGAAAATAGGTGCAGGAGTGGGCCATTCGGCCCTTCGAGCATGCACCACCATTCAATAAGATCATGGTTGATCATTCACCTCAGTACCCCTTTCCTGCTTTCTCTCCATACCCTTTGATCCCTTTAGCCGTAAGGGCCATATCTAACTCCCTCTTGAATATATCCAACGAACTGGCATCAACAACTCTCTGCAGTAGAGAATGCCACAGGTTAACAACTCTTTGAGTGAAGAAGTTTCTCCTCATCTCGGTCCTAAATGTCTTACCCCTTATCCTTAGACTGTGACCCCTGGTTCTGGACGTCCCCAACATCGGGAACATTCTTCCTGCATCTAACCTGTCCAGTCCAATCAGAATTTTATATGTTTCTATGAGATCCTTTCTCATCCTTCTAAACTCCAGTGAATACAGGCCCAGTCGATCCAGTCTCTCCTCATATGTCAGTCCTGCCATCCCGGGAATCAGTCTGGTGAACCTTTGCTGCACTCCCTCAATAGCAAGAATGTCCTTCCTCGGATTAGGAGACCAAAACTGAACACAATATTACAGGTGAGGCCTCACCAAAGCCCTGTACAACTGCAGTAAGACCTCCCTGCTTCTATACTCAAATCCCCTAGCTATGAAGGCCAACATGCCATTTGCCGCCTTCACCGTCTGCTGTACCTGCATGCCAACTTTCAATGACTGATATACCATGACACCCAGGTCTTGTTGCACCTCCCCTTTTCCTAATCTGCCGACATTCAGATAATATTCTGCCTTCGTGCTTTTGCCACCAAAGTGGATAACCTCACATTTATCCACATTATACTGCATCTGCCATGCATTTGCCCACTCACCTAACATGTCCAAGTCACCCTGCAGCCTCTTAGCATCTTCCTCACAGCTCACACCGCCACCCAGCTTAGTGTCATCTGCAAACTTGGAGATATTACACTCAATTCCTTCATCTAAATCATTAATGTATATTGTATATAGCTGGGGTCCCAGCACTGAGCCCTGCGGCACCCCACTAGTCACTGCCTGCCATTCTGAAAAGGACCCGTTTATCCCGACTCTCTGCTTCCTGTCTGCCAACCAGTTCTCTATCCACGTCAATACATTATCCCCAATACCATGTGTTTTAATTTTGCACACTAATCTCTTGTGTGGGACCTTGTCAAAAGCCTTTTGAAAGTCCAAATACATCACATCCACTGGTTCCCCCTTGTCCACTCTACTAGGTACATCCTCAAAAAATTCCATAAGATTTGTCAAGCATAATTTCCCTTTCATAAACCCATGCTGACTTGGACTGATCCTGTCACTGCTTTCCAAATGCGTTGCTATTTCATCTTTAATAATTGATTCCAACATTTTCCCCACTACCGATGTCAGGCTAACCAGTCTATAATTCCCCGTTTTCTCTCGCCCTCCTTTTTTTAAAAGTGGTGTTACATTAGCTACCCTCCAGTCCATAGGAACTGATCCAGATTTGATAGACTGTTGGAAAATAATCACCAATGCATCCACTATTTCGAGGGCCACTTCCTTAAGTACTCTAGGATGCAGACTATCAGGCCTTGGGGATTTATCTGCCTTTAATCCCATCAATTTCCCTATCACAATTTCCTGACTGATAAGGATTTCCTTCAGTTCCTCCTTCTCACGAGACCCTCGGTCCCCTAGTATTTCCAGAAGTATTTGTATATTCCTTCATGAAGACAGAACAAAGTATTTGTTGAATTGGTCTGCCATTTCTTTGTTCCCCATTATAAATTCACCTGATTCTGACTGCAAGGGACCTACGTTTGCCTTCACTAATCTTTTTCTATTCACATTTCGATAGAAGCTTTTGTAGTCAGTTTTTATGTTCCCAGCAAGCTTCCTCTCCTATTCTATTTCCCCCCTCCTAATTAAACCCTTTGTCCTCCTCTGCTGAATTCTAAATTTCTCCCAGTCCTCAGGTTTGCTGCTTTTTCTGGCCAATTTATATGCCTCTTCCTTGGATTTAACACTATCCTTAATTTCCCTTGTTAGCCACGGTTGAGCCACCTTCCCCGTTTTATTTTTACTCCAGATAGGGATGTACAATTGTTGAAGTTCATCCATGTGATCTGTAAATGTTTGCCATTGCCTATTAACCGTCATCCCTTTAAGTATCATTCGCCAGTCTATTCAAGCCAATTCACGTCTCATATCATCGAAGTTACCTTTCCTTAAGTTCAGGACCATAGTCTCTGAATTAACTGTATCACTCTCCATCTTAATAAAGAATTCTACCATATTATGGTCATTCTTCCCCAAGGAGCTTCGCACAACAAGATTGCTAATTAGTCCTCTCATTACACATCACCCAGTCTAGGATGGCCAGCCCTCTAGTTGGTTCCTCGACATATTGGTCTAGAAAGCCATCCCTAATATACTCCAGGAAATCCTCCATCACCGTATTGCTACCAGTTTGGTTAGCCCAATCTATATGTAAATTAAAGTCGCCCATGATAACTGTTGTAGCTTTATTGTACACATCCCTAATTTCTTGTTTGATGCTGTCCCCAACCTCACTACTACTGTTTGGTGGTCTGTACACAACTCCCACTAGCGTTTTCTGCCCTTTGGTATTCCGCAGCTCTACCCATACAGATTCCATATCATCCAAGCTAATGTCCTTCCTTACTCTTACATTAATTTCCTCTTTAACCAGCAACGCCACTCCACCTCCTTTTCCTTTCTGTCTATCCTTCCTGAATGTTGAATACCCCTGGATGTTGAGTTCCCAGCCTTGGTCACCATGAAGCCATGTCTCCGTAATCCCAATTATATCATATTCGTTAATAGCTACCTGCGCAGTTAATTCGTCCACCTTATTACAAATACTCCTCGCATTGAGGCATAGAGCCTTCAGGCTTGTCTTTTTAGCACACCTTGCCCCTTTAGAATTTTGCTGTAATGTGGCCCTTTTTGATTTTTGCCTTCGGTTTCTCTGCCCTCTACTTTTACTTTTCTTCTTTCTATCTTTTGCTTCTGCCCCAATTCTACTTCGTTTTGTCTCCCTGCATAGGTTCCCATCTCCCTGCCATATTAGTTTAACCCCTCCCCAACAGCACTAGCAAACACTCCCCCTGGGACATTGGTTCCAATCCTCCTCTAGCTTCTCCTCCTCCTGCTCATCACTGCATCTTCTACATCATTATCATCAGGCACTCTCACCGCAAGTGGGTCTTTGTCTTCCCCTATCAGCTGCTGCTGCCTCATGATGGCTAAGTTATGCAGCACGCAGCACACAACAGTGAAGTGACTGACCATCTCAGGGGAACATTGCAATTTGCCACCGGAATGGTCCAGGCATCAGAAACGCTGTTTCAAGATGCCAATGGTCCTCTCTATGATACTGCTTGTCTTAATGTGCGACATGTTGTATTGATGGTCAGCTTCCGTCCAGGTTACGCTTAGGGGCGTCATGAGCCAGGTGGCCAGGCCATACCCTTTGTCTCCCAGTAGCCAGCTCTGCCCTTCTGGCTGCTGCTCAAACATGTCAGATATAGCGCTGTCGCGTAGGATGAACGCATCATGGATGCTGCCAGGGTATCTTGCATCGACTGACATGATGCGATACTTGTCGTCACACACGAGCTGCACATTAATGGAGTGGAAGCCTTTTCTATTCCTGAACTGCTCGGCATTCTCCACAGGTGCTCACAAGGCAATGCGGGTACAATCAATGCACCTTTGGGAAGCCAGCAATGCTGCAGAAGTGCAAACCCCTCCGACTGCAGCACCGGGAGTCCTCCAACAGCGTGCTGGGACGGCCCTCCCAGTGTGTCTCTGTCAGTGTCTCTATCTCTCTGTCTGTCTGTGTGTGTGTCTCTCACTCACTGTCTGTCAGTGTCTGTGTTTCTGACAGCGAGGGGAGGGGGAGAAGGGGGGTGGGAGGGGGAGGGGGAGAAGGGGGTGGGAGGGGGAGGGGGAGAAGGGGGGTGGGGGGGATGAGGAGGGGTGGGGTGGGAGAGGTGGGAGCAGGAGAGGAAGGGTGAGGAGAAGGGGGGAGGGGGGAGGGGAGAAGGGGGAGAAGGGGGAGAAGGGGGAGAGGAGGGAAGAGGGGTAGAGGGAGAAGAGGGGTAGAGGGAGAAGGGGAGAGGGGTAGAAGGGGAAGGGGAAGGGGAAGGGGAGGGGGAGAAGCGGGGGGGAGAAGGGGGGGAGAGGGGGAGAAAGGAGCGAGGGAAGGGGAGAGAGGGAGGGGAGGAGGGAGGGAGGGAAGGAGAGGGGAGGAGGGAGAGAAGGAGAGGGGAGGAGGGAGGGAGGGAAGGAGAGGGGAGGGAGGGAAGGAGAGAGGAGGGAGGGAAAGAGGGAGGGAAGGAGAGAGGAGGGAGTGAGAGAGGAGGGAGGAAGGGAAGGAGAGAGGAGGGAGGAAAGGAGGGAGGGAAGGAGAGAGGAGGGAGGGAGGGAAGGAGAGAGGGAGGAGGGAGAGAGGAGGAAGGGAGGGAAGGAGAGAGGAAGGAGGGAGGGAAGGAGAGAGGAGGGAGGGAGGGAAGGAGAGAGGGAGGGAAGGAGAGAGGGGGGGGAAGGGAGAGAAGGAGGCTGAACGGCCAGGACCAAGACTTCGGGCTGGATTTACAGGTAGGTGGCGTCGGATCTCGGTTGGGGGTCGCGGAGGTCCGGGGGGGGGGGGAGAGTCGCGGAGGGGGGGGGGGGAGTCGCGGAGGTCTGGGGGGGGAGAGTCGCGGAGGTCGGGGGGGGGGGAGAGAGTCGCGGAGGTCCGGGGGGGGGAAGAGTCGCGGAGGTCGGGGTGGGGGGAGAGAGAGTCGCGGAGGTCCGGCGGGAGGGGGGGGGGGCGGAGAGAGAGTCGCGGAGGTCCGGGGCGGGGGGGGGAGTGGAGGTCGGGTCGCCGGGGGCGCGGGGGGGGGAGAGCGCGGGGGTCGGGTCGGTCCGGTTCGGTGGGAGGAGCCTTATCCATGCAGCCCCAGTGAGGCCATTCGGCCAGGGCTAGGGGCTGCATACTTCGGGCCCCTCCCACAGTTTTGGGCACCTGGAGCTACTGCACATGCGCGCTCACTGTCAACTCACTCATACACCTCAACTCACTCTGTCTACCAGGCTCCAGAGACACACCTGGTCCCAAAAGAGCACAGTGAGTCCCTGCCCTTGGCTCCACCTTCCTGATAAGAACATAAGAACATAAAAAATAGGAGCAAGAGTAGGCCTCTCGAGCCTGCTCCGCCATTCAATAAGATCATGGCTGATCTAATCATGGACTCAGTTCCACTCCCCTGCCCGCTCAAAAATCTGTCTATCTCCGCAGGTACAGCAAGCAATTAGGAAAGGACATGGTATGTTCGCTTTTGTTATGAAGGGATTCCAGTATAGGAGTAAATAAGTCTTACAGGGCATTGGTGAGGCCACACCTGGTGTACTGTGTACTTACATTAGAGGGAGTGCAACACAGGTTCACTGGACTGGCTCCTGGGATGTTATTTCATCTCACAAGGGGTGGGGAAGGATGCTCTGCCACTTACAATATATGTTGCAAACTCCTGGAAACACTTGGGCACTGGGTGAAACCGGTGCGTGGCCATTTGCCGGTGGGTTCAATTGGTCTTACACTGGAGTCACAGCAGAAAACTGGTGGAACTTCCACTTTCATTGGGCCCAAATTTCCCCATGAGTTGCACCATTTTTTTTGGTGTAACTTGATTTTTCTGGTGTATCTTTTTAGTTGCAAATATGGCCATTTAATTTGCGCCAGTGTAAATGAGTTAGTTTGGTTTTTTGTTAGGTCAGTTTTTTTTTCAAGCCGCTTACACCATTTATGCCAATTTGACCAGAAAAAAGTTGTACTAAACTAACTTAGGCAGCGTATGTGTCCCCTTATGTCCACACAGAAAGACCTTACTTACAGTTAAGGAATTGGCACAAGTAACAACATTTCAAGCACCACCAAGCACCAAACAAAACACAAAAAGAAATAACCGTTCAATAAAAAATAAAGAAGTGAAATAAATAATTAAAGTAACAAATAAAAGTACTGCATCAAATCCTACTTTAAACTGACGGCTGGCCGTGCTGGAGTCCGTTTAGCCAGGGCAAGGTGCGGGACACCGGCAAGCCCTTCGGCTAGGGCAAGAATCGGGAGAATGCCGCAGGCTGTGGGGGGGGGGGTGAGGGGGGGGGAAAAGAAAAAGAGAAAGAACACGGCAGGCTGTGGGGGGGAGGGGGAGAGAGAAGGCAGAACTCTGCAGGCTGGGGGAGAGGGAGGGAGAAGGCTAATTCTGCAGGCTGTGGAGGGGGGCGGGGCTGGTAGTGGTGGGTGGGAGGGAAGGAGGGAGGTAGGGAGAAGGCAGAACTCCGCAGACTGTTGGGGGGGGTGATGGGTGCTGACGAGGAGGGATAGCGAAGTCACATGACTGAAGGGGGGAGGGAGAGAGAACAAAAGACCTTTGGGCTTCTTACCTTGTTTGGGGAGTGAGAAGAGCTGGGCTGTGCTGCCATTTTGCACCTTTAACCTTTGAAAGTTTTAACTTTACTTTAAGGATGGGTGCATCAATCTCAATGCCGCAGATTATTCACTGTTATGCGTCACTGTGCTATGTAGAAGAGAATTGATTAGAGTTCATCGCATCAGGAACATCAGATCCCGTAGGCTGCTGGGCAGGAGGCGTTACATACCTCGGAGATTTCGGGCCCAAGTTTCGGGCCGCACCTAAAACAACGCAGCCCGGACCAGGACGCCCGTTTCTCGCACCAGAAAGTGCGCCTAAAAAAAACTTACCTATTCTCCGGCTCCCTGCAGGTCTTCTGCAGCTGGGAGTAACTCAACCCCAACAGTGGTGTCCTGGCCAGGCAAGTGATCTAGACCCCCGAAGAAAGGGGGCATTTAAAAAAAACCTTTGTAAACAACTTATGAGATGGAAAAAGAAACAGACAAGCACAGAGAATGAGTGACTAATAAAGAAAACGAGATGGTGATAACTTCCACCAACATTGTCTTGGCTCTGCAAATAATAATTATTAATTTTTTAACATACATCAATCAAATACAGTACTGTGCGGACAATTTACTGACGATCCATATACTAATGCTATCAGAAACTCACGGGATGAGCTTCACAATTTACTGTTGCTGGTCTCCGTCATGCTCATTTGATTTTTTTCTGAAGGGGAATAATGCATTGTTTAGTGTACTCATCAAGGTGAGCAGTCTTCATATTAGGACATTCCTTCTATTTTGTGTGTCTCGCCATGCATAGTTTCTAACCACTCCATGATCAAGTGCAGTATAGATTAGGTGCCACATTATATTTACCTTAACCAAAGAGAGCATTCCAATTGCACCCATGTGATTTTTCTATATCATCCTTATTGACACTGCCACGTAACTTAATTATAGCTAATTTTGAGTTCTGGACTTCTTGACACTGACAATCAAGATGTAAAAAGCTCTGTATTTTAATGATTAAATAAAATTGGACGTGGTTATTTCAAGTTATGCTTAATTTTGATAGATGCATTGAAAATTAATTTGAAAAATATATGCAAGAAGGATTGCAACTTTAGTAGGTAAAGAAGTATTTGGGAGAGCTAAACATTTCCTTTATCTGTTTTTTTTTTAATTCACTACTGTGGAATGTAATGGGAAAAAATGGCAAGTTATCCTTATAAATGAATATTGCCATTTGTTGAGTGCCCAGTAACTGGCATATACTGTATGAACCAGCTACTGTGTGTAAATGGGTAAGTTAATCTAAGAGCAAAGATCACAATTGGAATACATTAAAATGATTTGGAGGAATTTATTGAAAACATTTTAAATGGTTCACATGTTTAAGTTTTAAATAATTGTCCAGATCGAACTATAATGCATCTAGGAAAATAGAAAATAGAAACTACTGTCTTGGAAACAGGTGGGGTGGGTGGGAATTTTCCTGCTTCTGGGCATGCGGGTTTGGAGGCATGTCGGCAGTAAAAGTTGCCAAAATTGTGAGGGCGTCGGGAATCCGCCATCATCCCGCCTCCTCACACCTTTAACTCCAACGGGTAACGGACCCAACGGCAGAGGCGGGCGATCTAAGTCTTTGCTGTGAGACCTTGTTTTTAACCAGACCTATGATTTTTACTGGTTGACCACAGGAATCACATGGCTCGGAAACCACAGGCTCAATTTTCCCCAGTGATTTGCGCCGTTTCTTTGGCGCGTGCTGCTTTTTTTGGCCTAAATTCAAAAATCCAAGTTTCCCCAAAGATTGTGCACCAGCGTAACTCAGTTAATTACAAACTTTTTTGGTTAGTTTTTTTTTTGCATCATCGGGGGCATAACCTGATGTCTGTGCCAGTTTTTCACATTTATGCAAGTTTGGCCAACTTACATTTCTCCTTAGGCGGATTATGTGACCACTCACAAAAAACCTTCTGGGCACTTAAGAAAAACCAGCACACATCAAAAAATTGGTGCAGAAAGACACCATTGTTTTTCTGCGAAGTCTTTTCTGCAACCTCGGAAGCTGCTCTCACCACATTGCTAGTAATTATCAACATTGACAGATTGGTTCACTGATCTCTACTTGACCTGCCATCTATTACAACAGCATAGGTGCTGCTTATACTGTCTCAACCTGGTCCTCAGAATCGGACCAGAATGAGACCCTACACCAACAGCACCAATAACAACACCACCAACCTTCTCCTCAATCACCTGATGCTCCACAGGACAGAGGGCATCAATACAGGGCTGCACTGTGACGGAGGCAATACTCCCAACACAGGGTATACAGGCAGAGGATGAGCTTCCTCAACATGACTGAGCCACAGTGCAAAAGGAGGCTCAGGCTATCGCTCCAGGCCATCGCAGACATTTTCAGATTGCTGGAACAAGACCTGCAACCCAGAGGATCGGGTGGACATGCCATACCAGTGGTTGTCAATAACACCAGCATCCTTAACTTCTTCGTCTCAGGCTCCTTCCAGGGATCTGCAGCAGACATTTGTAAGATCTCGCAGCCAGCCACCCACAGATGCATCACCAGGTCACCGATGCCCTGTTAAACAAGTCAGCCCATTATGTGAACTTTACCACTGATGAAGGCAGTGTTACTGAGCGGGCGCTGACCGTTGCCAGTCTGGCTGGTTGCCAGGGGTGCAGGGCGTCATCGACTGCACACATGTGCCACCCTATTGTCACCCAGTAGTTTTTGTCAACCGCAAGGGCTTCCATTCCCTCAATGTGAAGCTCGTCTGCAACCACAGAAACATCATCATGCCAGTGTGTGCCAAGTTCGCTGGCAGCTGTCATGATTCTTTCATCCTGCGCCAGTCCACCCTCCCTCAGCTCTTTGCACCACCAAACACACTTGCTGGCTGCTTGGAGACAAGGCCTCTCCAATAAAGATGTGGCTCAGGACACCCTTGAGGGGGCCAAGTAATAAAGCCGAGGAGCCTTATAATGAAAGCCACATGTCCATCAGATGTGTCATAGAGCAAACAATAGGCATGTTGAAGATGCGCTTCAGATGCCTTGACAGATCTGGAGGAGCCCTTCAGTACACACCAGCCAGGGTCTGCAGAATCGCCGTTGTCTGCTGCACGCTGCACAACATAGCGCAGCAGCAAGGATTAGAGCTACATGAGGAGCAAGGCGCAGAGCGCACAGCCTCTTCAGAGGAGGAGGAGGAGCATCAGCTGGAAGACGAGGAGGAGCAGGAAGAACCTGAGGTCCAGATGCTAGCAGCACCCAAGCACACTGCTGCCCGGGAGGCCAGATTTACTTAACTTCCTGCATGGCACCCATATGGCTGCCACATACTATGCCAATTCCCCCCTCCCCCCACACCCCCCCACCCCCCCCCCCCGCAACAATACCATAAAGCATCCCTACAATGACCAAGCCATTCGTTTCACATTGACCCCCATTGCTGGAGGTTACATAATGTCTCACCATTCACTCCAACTCTCAAAGCATGACAGGAAAGTAGTGAAAATAGATACCTTTATACGTGTGATAACAGTAACGGAACCTTGACAATAACAAGGCTTTATACACCCATGTACATATCCTTGTGCAATTAGGATTGTGGCTTTTTTTCTTTTGCGTGTACTTCTACAAGCTGCAACCACTGTGGCTTCAGCAGCGATGGAGGCAGGCTGCTCATTTCCCTGCTGCCTCTGCGTAGACACTTTTGGCGGACGTTCTCTGGGTTTCGGAGCCTGAGGGCCCCGCATAAGACAGCTCCTCCTGCAACTGTGCAGGGGGTATGACTCGGCCATCGCAATCTGAAGAAGCATCTGGGGCCCTGACTGAGGGGGAGGCAATGGGGGGGAAGTGAGCGTGCTTTTAATAGGTGCCCCCACCCCTACTTCCATGTCCCCTGTCACCACCATCCTTCTTATAGGCCACCCACACTTCCCTGCTAGCAAGGAGCTGGAGAGCACTTTGCTGCATAGCAGTGGGGCCATGAGGACCCAAATCAATGTTATATCCTCCTAGAAAGGAGGTTGTAGTGTATGCACCTGTGAGGATGAATTCTTAAGCAAAGAACCCATGAAGCAAGTACGTTACAAAAGTCTATGAGCCTCTGCCATCTTTTCTCCATAGCGAGCATGTGCTCATGTGACTGGCACATTAGCTGCTCTATGCAGATGACCATCCTTTCCATGGAAGAGCACATCATTGCCATCGCCTGTGACATAGTGGTGCCCATGTTAGAGATGGTCTCCTCCATTCTCTGCACACTTGCAGACATTGTGGGTGGAAAACCTGTCAAAGCCCCCTGCATTTCTTGCTGCTCCTCTAGGATCACCCTCATTCTCGAAGGCCCCCAAGGCTCAGCATCTGCATGCAGCTGAGTAGAGCCGGGAACGTCCTGCGCCTTCCGGCGAGGAGTCTCCACTGCTCTTCCTGTCAACACCACCTGCTCATGCTCACTTGTGAAATGTGAGACACCAGGTGACAACTCTACTCTGTGGCACAAAGGACCCACCAAGGTGTGTATCTGCGCTGGTGCTGGGTGCACTTGGGTCTGCTGACGTTGCGACCTCAGATGCCGCAGGCTGCTCTGAGGAGTCGTCTTCCTCCTCTGGCTAGACAGTGAAGGAGGCTCTTGATGGACCTGTGGGAGAGTAAAGAGATGATTTTGAAATGTTATAATAAGAATGGGTAAATGCCATTATGCACATGATGAACATTCACTGGCTGCTGATAGCAGTCACCATACGAGTGACTGCTCTATGCCATGTGGCTGTATGAGATGTCATTCTGTCACCAGGTTACTAAGAAGTCCCCCATCTCTCTATCTCCCACCACCAGCAGCTCTGCAACTCTCAATACCTCCAGGGTCACCTCCTCTGCTGCAGTCAAAGTACTGAAATATGGAGGACCTTCTTTGGTTCTCTCCCTCTCTCTGTAATTCTGGGCTCTCTTCTCCTGCAAGGAGGGAAAGAAGGAAAGAAGCGACGCTTGAGTGATAGTGATGGAATGAGTGTAAGGAATATGTGGGTTATATCTGTAGAGGTGACTATGAAGGAGTGTGGTGCCAATGCCAAATGACCTCTTTCTGTGGTGTTACTTGCTATGATTACATTAGGATGAGGGTGAGTGTGAGGGATGGTTAGTCAGATGGGGCTATGAGTATGTACATAGAGAGAGGGATGGGAGGACGTACAAGGTATATTGGTGTGAGGAATTATGTGCAGGAGTAGGCTTGGGAAGGCAGGGTGATGGGGATGTGGTGACAGGCACATCAGGATGTAGGTGAGTGTGGCATTGCACTCACCTTTCCTGATCTCATTGGACCATTGAATCTCTTCCTGCACTGTAACCATGTCCTCCTATTGACATCCCTGCTGGGTTGACCTCCTCAGCAATTTGGAGCCATGCCCTTTTGGTCTCTTGGGGCGGTCTCTTCCGCCCATCAGCAGGAAAGGGGATTTTCCTGTGTGCCCTGACTCCCTCCATAAGAATATGTAGGGATTCATCTGAAAAGCAGGGTGCAGACCTCTGAGTTTGTGATTCATTTTTATAATTCTCAGCAACAGCACACTCCTCTTCAATACTCCTTCCACACTCCTACATGAACCTCCAAATACGATACAGCCAAGGCTGCTTAAAATATCCCCACTGGAATTGAGTCATCGTTGACGTCATCAAATCCTCACCCTTTAATAGGGCCGGGAAATGCGCATGCCTGCTTTAATAGGGACTATTAGGCTAAAGTCGCTCTGAAGAGCGGGCTGATCAAGGCATTGCCATACCTACCCGACTCGGTAGGGAAAATTCCGGCCGAGGATATTGTTTATCTGAATTTTGTTTCAAAGATAATTGACATTGCAGTTTAGGTCAGAAAATCTTGATCATCCGGCATTTAAATATCTAGTTGTCCTCATTCACTGATAACAGCTCGATGAGGACATCGAGGCATCTAGGACCGTGGTGGTCAATGGGACCAACAACCAATGCGATTTAAGGTTTAAGATAGAAACAAAGATGACGGAAAAGGAAATAAGGCTGAATTAGAGGCAAAGCAGGTAAAAAAGGAGAAAAAAAGGCAAAGAAAGATTGGATTAAGAGTGGGAGAAGAGACAGAAAGGAAAAAAGGTTGAATTTTAAAAAATCTTTAAGAACAATGTACCACCTGCAGGAATGAGACTCCAGAGTTTCAATTGCAGGAGAGGTTGAGTGGCATTGCATGTGCATAAACTCAAAATTAACAGGGTCCTTACACTGTGAACTACCAGCCCTAACTTTCTGTGGTGAGTTTAATAGGTAAATAATCTGCAGATGCAGCAATTTCATTTTTCACATTCGATATATTAATTTTCATAATTTTTCTTATTGGGATCAACTGCTTAAGAAAATTGTCATTTTATAGTGCCCTGTGTCTATATATATATATATATGTACATTTAAGTTTCCGGTGGCTTTCTTGTTACAGGAAGTACTCAGTATAGCCTGGAAATTCCGGTCGGAGGCTTCCCACTGGCAATTGCCTCTGACCCGAGAATTTTTACGAATCTAACTGGTGGCCTCGGAGGCACCCTGAATTCCATTGGGGAGACCTTCTCTTCCCGCGCTGCGAAGCGCGCTCCTGTCTGGAGGGATCTCACGCAGAAGATGCAGTCACATGTGACTACTCAGCCAATCAGGTCCTAATTCCACAGCTTTCCCATTAATAGCAATGAGAGCTCTGTATCTACAAGTTCTCATTGCTATTAATGGGGAAAAAAAAACAAACACACTAATAAAAAATAAAAAACAGACCTCACATAATTAAAATTAATTGAAATTAAAGTTAATAAATGCCGTAGAAAAAAACAATATTTTTCTGATTGTTTTTTGAAAGTTTTGTATTTCGGGTTAAAAATAAACTTACCTTAATGGGCAGAGTTTTTAACGATAAAATGTGTTTATTTAATTTAATTTTATTATGGTTATGTATGTTTTAAAACACTTGCGCCTGTAAAAGTAGGCTATATGCCTGCTTTTTCAGGCACAAGAATTTTGAGGACATTTGCTGGGCAAGATATACATAAATCCCGCAATCTTGCCCAAGCAAATGTCGTCGCTCCCTGTTTTCAGTGCGTGCGCATTGTGCGCTGAAAAACGGCTTTTCCGATGCCTTCCCGGGTCCGTAGAAACTTCGTACAGACTCAGGGAGGCCGAGATTTCCAGGCCTATATCTTTTCCTGGTGAGATTATCTTCGGTGAAATAGAAACAGTTAAAGAGCGTAACAGGAAATCCAGAAAAAAATGCTATGCCAAGTAGTCTCAGCTGTGTTTGCACTTGTAGTGGGACTGGGATAAGATGTCCTGCTGGCACATATCCGCATAAATCCAACACTGAGACTGACGCACCATCACAATAAAATGAACACCATTGCAGACTGCCATTGAGCTGCTTCTTTCATGTCACTAATACAGGCACTGCTATAGATTCCAATGTATAGTTGGTCTTCGCAAAAAAAGAAGAATATTGCGTTTCTACAGAGGGCTGGATTGGTTGCAGTTTCAATATTGCACTGTCAGACGGAAAACTGATTTGATATTGTAGCTGGGAAATTAAATTAAATCTCTTTTATTGCACACAAGCTGTGGGGCACAATTTTAGTAGGCCACCATAATACCTTGGTGCATAACAGTTCAAATTTGTGCTCTGAAGGAATCTGACTCTCTCTTAGCCATTCACCTTCCTTTTTGTTTTTCTTCTACAATTTTGATGTTTCGATTGTTTTCCTTCTTATCAACAACCTTATTTTATATTGGCCCTGAATTTGTGGCCCCGACGGGCGCAAACGAGGTCTGCACGCGCCCATAGAGGCCCCGCAAGTTCTGGGTTCAGGCTTGCACTGCGCATGTGCCTAAACCCCCAACTTGCGATCTGTCAAGAATACTCTTCTGTCCAACGAATGCCCGTGAAATTCTTACGGCTGATAAAAGCAGGTATGGGGCCTGCTTTTATCAGCAGAAGACTTTTAAAGTATATTTTTTCAATAATTTAAACATTTAAAGACTTGTGAAATAAGGTAAGTTTATTTTTAGACTCTTTAAAATATGGAAATTTATTTTTCAAACAATTAAATTTTTGTTTTAAATAATTAATTAAATTCCATTTTGATTAATTTAAAACTAGTGATGTGTTTTTAAAATTTATTTTAAGCGTTTGTGTATTTTTGGGGGTATTCCCATTCATATTTATGGTGATTCAGAGCTCACCATAAGTAGGAATGAGAATGTCCCTGCTTTGATTGGTTGGGCCAGCCCATATGATCACAGGGACTCGTGTGAAGTGCCTACGTCCCTGGGATACGTGGGTTTCTACATGGGCCTTCACATAGAGGCCCAGGACCACAAGTCTCCAAACCACCATGTAAGTTCGCAGATATTTTTCAGGTCGGAGGCATCCGCCCGTGGGAAGCCTCCGACCGCAATTTCTGCACCATTGTATTCCTTCCTCTTGGACTTTATTTTGACCAATTTCTTTATTCACCTTTTAGAGTCTTTGCCCAAACCCCATTACTCCAGTACAATGTTTTTAGACTGCAGCCGACTAATTCTTGTACTTAATGATTTTCCACAGCTGCTCTGTTGTTTTATCTGCCAACTTTTCCGTTTAATTAATCCAGGCAAAATTCCCTTTCCTCCCTCTAAAAATTTCCTTCTTGTGATCTTTCATCTTTATTTTTTCCTCTGTTTTGCTCGACCTATTCTGACTGCAAATCTAATTATGTTATGTTCATTGGCCACTAAAGGCTCTTGTACTGTATCTGCAGGTTACTTAATTGTTACAGTTGATTACCCCAAACTGCACCTTTTCATTTTAGACTTGTAACGATTGACTTAGAAAATAGCCCTGAATGTATTCTGTGGATCCTTCTCTATTTTGATCATCATCATCTTGTTATCCCAGGGTGTGTCTCGATAGTTAATGTCCCCCACTATTACAGGCTTATTACACCTGTAAACCTCTTTGAATTATCTACAAGCCTTCCCCTCTAATTCTTTCTTACTATTTGGTGTTCCACAAATTGATGCCCAGTATTGTTGCAGAGCCATTATTATTTCTCGATTCAGTCCAGAGAGAACACCAGCTTTAATAATATCCTTTATTTTTAGTTCTTTAATTATGTCCTTAGTGAGTAATGCCACCCTTTGTCTCATTTTGCTTTTCAAATTCTAAACATTTTTCAGACCTAAATGTTTAATTCTCAATCCTACGCTTGCTGATGTCAAGTTACTGTCAGAACTATGGCATCACACTTCCCATAGTAAGCAATGCTTCTGGTTCCCTTGATGTTATTTCTAATGCTTCACACATTTCTTTATAGACACTTCATTATGTTCCATGGTTACTCCTTAGCATTCTTCTCACTGCCATCTCCCTCTAATTCTTTTCTCCACTACATTAATTCACAACCCCTCCCTCCACCTGCTCTTAGGTAAGTCTCTCCATCCCCCTCGTCCCATTTACTAGTTTTAATTCATACTCAAATATTGCAGCATCTACTAAATAACCAAAATACACACTGAATATACATGAAAAAGCTTTGCTGTTTTGACAGCTATTTGGTTCACGAAGGCTTGGTAATTATTATACTGAGAGCACACTGTGCAATTTATGCATCATTTATTTCATATTTTTAACTTTCTTATTGATAAGGAGCTGTAATATGTTTTTTTCTGCCATTTTTGGCAAGCTGTTTTCTTGAAGTGTCTAATTTGTGGCTTAATTGTACAATTTTTTTCCCAACCCTTTAAAATTTGACAGCCCTATCAGTTCTGCAAAGACCACCTGCCTGCTTTCACAGTGCAGTCAATTCCTTTTTAACATTTTATATGTTTGTCATTAAATTTTTGACATTTATTACAACAATGCCAAATATGCATTGCACAGCAATATTCCTTGGGTACAAACATTATTGAGCACATCAAATCTTTATGACTCCAGACTGCATTTATTTTATTGACTTAATTCAGCTCGGCAACTCTCTTCCTATTTGATCTGGACGAGTCCCATTCTGAGAAATTTATTCCTGTAATTATTATGTCTAAAGCTCTGAAAATATTAGGTGCCAGAGCAATCAATAAGTATGCTTACACCACCAGTATCTGACCATGACTATAAAAGTGGTAAAATAGCATAAAATGGCAGCCACTTATACTCTGTCCAGGCCCAGATCTATTGGATTTCCTAGGTAACTTTTAAACATAAAATGGTATCTTTAAAATAGGTCATTTTAATGTTATATGTAAAAGAAACAATGCTCCTGCCCACATTCTCATAATATTAGTCACTCAGGTCATGGATCTCTGCCTATATATGTGGGTACATGTGCATAGAACTCTTTTGGTATTCACTGATCTCAATTAAGGTCTAGGAATTTAATTCTTATTGCACTGCCAATGCAGCAGTCTCAAGACTGGTATAATGTTGTCCTGAAACAAAGAGGGTAATCTGTGCCAAGTTGTACCATCCATGTTTTGAGGCAGACGCAAGAACTGGCAGTAGCAAAGTGGACAGAGACGAGAATGGGTCAAGGATCATAATGTGACCCCGATTAGCATATATGCATGAGACTCCCACCTGTTTTCAGCAGGAGTTGTGGCCAAGATCCCCCTGAAAATTGACATGGGCAGGAACTTTGTGGTAAGTCGGTGCTTCTGTAAAATGTGCTATTTTAGTCCCAATACCGCCCCATTTTTAAATGCAAACAGGATGGTGGGGACATGAAAATCAGCCCTTATAATTCAAGTAGTAGTATGATTAAAAGCCAAACTGTTATTTCATGAAGAGTGCCTCTTCTACTAACACTTCAAAGGTTACAGGTCTATAAACCCACTGAAATATAGTTTCAATGTAGCAGCAGAAATTTTCTCCATGCTAATCTAAACGGAATCCATTTTTCAGAGAGTCCCTGATGTGTCGTACCCAGTCAGGTTCCATGCAACTGCTAAATTCTTTTGTTGTCTACTCATACATATAACAGATCTCACACCAAGCCACTAAGTTGTTTTGAAGTAATATTTTTTTAGAACACATAAAATAATTTAAATTCTTCTTTATTAATACGATTCCTGTCTGGAAAAAATGAACAATGGCATTTTGGCTAATGTATACTGGGTAGCACTAGTGTGGAACAGATAAGCCGAGATTTGTATCATTGTACCCCACTCCTTTTACACGGCAAATAATCTTCTGGCCTCGAGTGTGCTTAAACAAAATGTACAAGAGATTAATTTAAATATCAGTGGTAATGACAGTGTATTTGTGATTGCACAGTTTTCTTGTAGGGCATGCATTGGTCTAGAAGTTGGGCCATGGCCATTTCTGGGCACACAATGGGGCGCAGTTCCTGGGTCGGGAGCAGCGGCAATTGAGGGAGTAGGGGGGTGGGGGGGGAGAGTCGGAATTGGTGATCGGGCCCTTTAATGTGGGGTTGGAAGGAGCACTCCTTTAAAGATGCTAAGGAGGTGGAAGTGTTGCTTGAGGTGGAAAGGCTGCACCCATTTTTATTCTGAGAAAATGTATGCCTTGAGTACGGGAATGTGAAGAAGAACGGAAAAGCTGCATTGATTTTGGAGAAGTGCTTTTGATAGTTGATGGAAGACACTCTGGGGAAGTGGGACATATCATTGAAAGAAGAATGTATGAGGCTAGAGCCCAGTCTGCTGTTCCGTGCTAAGAACTGGACCTTGATGAAGGCACTGAGGCAGATGCTGCTTAATTCTATAATAAACTGCAATAGTACCGTAACTTTTTAAATGTTGGTGTATAAAATATTTCAAAAAAAGTCCCCAAAGTCATTCATCAGCAGTGATAATTTTCACAAAAATAAACCCTGTTGTTTTAAGCATGTACTTTTTGGAAAGAAAATTTTTCCAACTTATAAATGTAGATGATTATAATAGAGAATACCCAGAAGTGATTAAGGCATCAGTCTTTTAGAATTTATCAGATACCCTCACAATTCAAGAAGTAAAATGTCAGCTGAACCCTAAACTAGATTGCAATCGCCCCTGATATCTTTAGAATGTATATTATTTATATTTAATGTGGGATTTTATTTAATTTTGTGGCCACTTTTATATTGCTACCAGTTGCCAATGTTGATGCCAGCTGTCAGTATGTTACCTGAGCTAACAATTGTGGTGCTACTACTGCTGGGCTATCCATCAATGATTTCAATACACTGTATATTTGATATATAATAGTTGCAAGCTAATAACTTTATAAATCTTTAATAATGTTTTCATCAGTAGCAATAGACAAGCAAATATAATCCTGAGCAGCCACTCTCAACTGGGTTTAAATCACACTGTACGGTATCAGTACCAAATGCATTAATGCACTTGTATTAAATTCTTCTGTCCAATATTTTAATAAAGGTTAATCTAATTAAAATCTTTGAGGTATAACCTTTGATAAAATCACAACACAGGATTTTCAAACGAAGACATTACCGTGTTCATTATTATTATCACAAAGTGCCATTTCAATCCAAGAGTTTAAGGGTACAGTTATAATGTTGCTATAGTCAGGACACAGCAGGAGATAGGATTTATGGGGTAGACTTTCCCCTCGTTTATGTCAGTAATATCAGCGCAATCTGTGTGGAATCCGCGGAACCAGCGCAAAAGATTGGGGAATTTTAAACATAAGTGAGTTTCGTCTAAAACCACATTTTCCACAATCTTTTACGTTGGTTCAAGGTTCAATTTGCCTGGTTAAGGCCCCGCCCACAAAACTGGTCACACCTCCAAGGTCGAGATTATGAGATCTCGCCTATTGTGCTGCTGAAGAAGCTTCTTCAAACTGCACTTATTTTCTTAGGTGTACAGGAATTGTTGGCTGATTTTTAAAGTTTTTTCATATCAATAATGTTTAAATTCAGTAAGAAACTGACTAGTGCGGACCATAGAAACTTTTAAGTGGTTCAGTATAGGATTTTTAAAGCCATTTTCAGTGATTTTAAATCAGGTTTCTCACAGGTGGACGACTGGACAGCTTTGTGGTGATAAATTCATTTTCCGCTGAATTAATAAAACTGCATCAGGTTACCACTCTTTAATACATCATTCTTTTTAATGGAAAGAACGATTAAGTTTTAATACGCTGCGTGATTGCGCTGGTTCATGGAATATATTACGTTTGTGATTATGTAAATTATTTTGATCGTAAACTTGAACTGTAACCAACGCAATTTCAAGCGTATTTTTGAAACAATTTCCTGATTGCAACCAAAGTGGGAAACTCTACCCCTACGCCTGTAACTTCAGCAGAATATCAGTGGAAAGCAAATGGTGTAAATGACCTTTTATCTAATTTCTCTGTGGGTTCCACTAATCTTCCAACAAAATTACGATTGGGCAATTTGGCCCTGAAGACTGCTGCCCTCCAACTGATGCAGGGGCTTGGGGTGACCGAACTTATGTCAGTGGGATGAAGTCGAGAGGAGGAAGTTCCTATGATCAAAATCTTCTTGGTCCCAGCCTCTTACTTACCTAACCACCTGGACACTGAGATGTATCTGGCATATAGGTCACTTGAGTGGCAGAAGTTGGTCTCAGTTGGCAGTCCAGATCTGGGGTTTAGCGTCAAACTCCATTGGAACACAAACACCTATGGCCGGAATTTTTATTACCTGGGCGGGTTGGGTGCGTGGCGAATCGGAACTCCGATCTTCTTTTTATCGCACTCCTCAGAGTGGCTTTCTCTTAATGGCGCCTATTAAGGTAGGCCTTGGCATTTCCCGGCCCTATTAATTGGTGCAGGTCAGATGACATCATCGGTGACTCATTTCCAGCTGGGATATTTAAAGGCCTGAACAATGTATTTTTCCTTGCTTCAATGTGCATGGCCCCTAATTTTCAAAAATCCTCACTGCCTACAATGCATTGCGAGCTTCACAGCCTTGCACACAGATGCTCGGGGAGGCAGCAATGCTTCACCAACAGAACAAATTGGTCCCGGAGCCCTCGTGCAACACCACCTGGATGGCGTTGCACCTAAGGTTAGCGCTGCGCCACTTACCACCATGCCTGCCACACCAATTTACCACGTTTAGCACAGTAGCCATTTCGGGCTCAGCCTCAGGGCCATCGTGAAAGAGGTCAATCCTGGAGGTGCAGGAAGGAGGCTCTGGCAGGAATTGCGACCACGATGTCTGCAAAGATGCAGAGAATGGAGGAGTGCATTTCCAACATGATCACCGCCGTGTTGCAGGTGATGGCAATGGTGTGCTCTTCCATGGAAAAAATGGCAACTTGCATGGAGCAGCTAATGCACCACTCACAGGAGCACTTGCTATCAGATGGCAGGCTGTCATCGACCTCCTCTCTAGGAGGGATGTTAACATAGACGTGGATCCTCATGGCTCCACTGATGTGCAGCAAGGTACACTCAAGCTCCTTGCTAGTAGGGAACTGCGAGTGGTCTATGAGATGGATGATGGTGAGAGGGGACATAAAAGTGGGGGTTCCTCTCACGATTCTTCTCTGTTTCCTCCCCCTCAGTCAGAGCCCCAATTGCCTCCTTGGATTGCGATGGCTGAGTCTGCCCCTGCACAGTCACAGGAGGAGCAGACTTTGACAGGGCCATCAGAGGCTCCAAAACCCAGAGGACATCTGCCAAAACTGTCTATGCAGTCACAGGGAAGTGAGCAGGCTGCCTCTACCTCTACTGACGCCACAGGGGTTGGACCACGTGGAGGCACGCATCGCGAAATATGACAAAGTAGTAGATGCACATGGGTGTTTCAAGAAATGTTTTTGTTAAGGTTCTATTCCTGTTATGTCACAAATAAAACTATTTATATTCACCACTTTCTGGTCATGCCCATTTTTGTCTGCTTCTTTGGAAGTGGCTTAGTGCCTTGGAGTGAATGGTGAGACATAACGTTACCTCCAGCAATAGTGGTCAGTGTGAAAGGATTAGCTTGGTCTTTGTAGCAAAGCTTTTTGGTGTTGTTGGGTTGGGGTGGGGTGTGGTGTGGGGCATGGAGGGGGGGCGGTGCAGAACCTGGGACAGCATGTGGCAGGCATATGAGTGTAATGCAGGAAGTTAAGTAAATCTGGTGTAGATAAGGCCATCCCTGGCCTTCCGGGCAGCAATGTGCTCAGGTGCTGCTGGCATCTGGACCTCAGGTTCCTCCTGCTCCTCCTCATCTTCCAGCTGATGCTCCTCCTCCTCCTCTGAAGAGGCTGTGCTTGCTCCTTTTGTAGCTCCAATCCTCGCCTCTGCGCTATGTTGTGCAGCGTGCAGCAGACAACGACGATTCTAGAGAACCTGGCTCATGCCAACTGAAGGGCACCTCTCGATCTGTCAAGGCATCTGATCTATCAACGCATCAGCATGCCTATTGTT
The DNA here is from genome assembly GCF_044704955.1 of Pristiophorus japonicus. NCBI lineage: Eukaryota > Metazoa > Chordata > Chondrichthyes > Pristiophoridae > Pristiophorus > Pristiophorus japonicus. Next base: position 40,388,188 of record NC_091989.1, on the reverse strand, counting down.
TGCTCTATGACAAATATGGCGTACGTGTGGTTTTCATTATCACGCTCATTGCTTGGTCTCCTTTAGTGGATAGCCCTTGTCTCCAAGCAGCCAGCCGGTAAGTGTGTTTGGCAGTGTGAAGAGCTGAGGGAGGATGGACTGGCGCATGATGAAAATGAGCTGCCAGGGAATTTGGCGCACACATGCATTATGATCTTCCTATGGTTGCAGACGAGCTGCACATTGCAGTTAACAAAGACTCCTGGGTTATGATGGGTTGCCCTAATGGCCACATGTGGGCAGTCGGTGAGCCCTGTACCCATGGGAAGCCAGCCAGAGTCACAAAGCCCAGTGCCTGCTCAGTAACACTGGCTTCATCAGTGGCAAAGTTGATACAATTGGCTGATCTGTCAAACAGGGCATTGGTGACCTGTGTGATGCATCTGTGGGTGGCAGACTGCAAGATGCCGCAAATGTCTGCTGCAGATCTCTGGAAGGAGCCTGAGGTGTTGAGGTCGAGGGCGGTGGTGACATTTACAGCCACTGGTAAGGTGTGTCCACACGCGCCTCTGAGCTGCAGGTCTTGTTCCAGCAATCTGCAAATGTCGGCGATAACCTGGTGCAATAGCCTGAGCCTCCTTTAGCACTGCTGATCCATCATGTTGAGGAAGCTCATCCTCTGCCTGTATACCCTGTGTTGGGGGTATCGTCTCCGGCGCGGTGCGGCCCTGGACTGATACCCTCTCTCCTGTGCAGCATCAGGTCATTGAGAAGAAGGTTGTTGCTGCTGGTGTGCTTGGTGCTGCTGGTGTTGGGGCTCATCCTTGTCCGATTCTGAGGACCAACGTAAGGCAGTATAAACAGCACCCATGCTGATGTAATAGATGGCAGGTCAAGTAGAAATTGGAGAAGCAATCTGTCAATGGTGTGATAGGTAGTAGCAATGAGGTGAGAGTGGCTTCTAAATTTGCAGAAAGGAATTGAAAACTATGTATACCCAATCTGTGCTCAAAATGCACTCAGCAACAGCCTTTCCCTTAGGCAAGTAAGCAGGTGTCATGTGGCAGTATTTATTGTGCTTTCCATGCTCTGCAATAATGACCTCGATCAATGGCCACTGATCTTCAGCCTCAGCTTGACAGACGTGGTTCCCAAGCTGCATGATTCCCATGGTCATGCAATGAAATTCAAAAGGTCTGTTTAAATACACCTTTAGGGGTCTGCCAACAAGGCATTAATGAGATCAATGAGGTCGCCTGCCTCTGCCGTTCGGGTCCATGCCGCAATGGCAAATGCACCCGAGATAAAGGCACGAGGAGGCGAGATCCTGACACGCTCCCATTTTGAAAAAATGTTACTCCCTATCCGCCTCCAAACCCGCATGCATGGAGACTTGCCCGCTGGGAGTAAATATTGGAGAATCAGACAGGCCCAGCCCATAACTTTTCAGCAGAAGACTGCACACAGGAAATGCAGAGTTAGAACATTTACCCTATTCTCTTTTGGCTACCAAAATGTAGGAATGGTATGCTAGTTCCTCTGATAACAAATCGAGTAAAGACATTCTGATGAGAGGATCCCAGATTGAATTCCTGGTCTTAGCTGCTGGTTACAGCTAGGATTGCAGTTATTAAGCTACAGTGGGGTGTGAGCAGTGGGAGAGCGCAGAGGGGAGGGGGGATGGGGGTGAGCAGCCGGTGATCGATGGGAGGTGTGAGCATTCAAAGATCGTGGAGGGAAGGAGATGAGGGCAGCCGGAGACTTCTGCAGAGGCAGGGGGATGGGGGAGTGAGCAGTCAGAGATCGTGGGGATTGGTGAGCAGTCAGAGATCACAGGATGGGGGAGGAGCTGAGCAGCCAGAGATCGCGGCGTTGGTGTGGGGAGTGAGCAGTCGGAGATGATGGCAGGGGGCGGGGGGGGGGGCTGGTGGGGAGTGAGCAGGCGGAGATGGTGGCGGGGGGGGAGGGGGGGTGAGCTGGTGGAGATGGTGGGGGGGGGGAGGGGCAACAGGTGGAGATGGTGGTGGAGGGGGGGGGGGGGAGGTGAGCAGGCGAAGATGGTGGTGGGGGGGAGGGGGGGTGAGCTGGCGGAGATGGTGGCTGGGGGGGGGCGATGAGCAGGCGGAGATGGTAGTGGAGGGGGAGGGGGGAGCAGGTGGAGATGGTGGTCAAGGGGGAGGGGGGGGAGGTGAGCAGGCGGAGATGGTGGGGGGGGGGAGGTGAGCAGGCGGAGATGGTGGTGGGGGGGGGGGAGGTGAGCTGGCGGAGATGGTGGTGGAGGGGGAGGGGGGGTGAGCTAGCGGAGATGGTGGTGGAGGGGGGGGGTGAGCTGGCGGAGATGGTGGGGGAGGGGGGAGCAGGTGGAGATGGTGGTGGAGGGGGAGAGGGGGTGAGCTGGCGGAGATGGTGGGGGAGGGGGGGGGTGAGCTGGCGGAGATGGTGGGGGAGGGGGGAGCAGGTGGAGATGGTGGTGGAGGGGGAGAGGGGGTGAGCTGGCGGAGATGGTGGTGGTGGGGGGGTGGGGGAGGGGGGTGAACAGGCGGAGATCGCGAGGTGTGTGAAGCAGTTAGCTTGGGGGACGGGGTCCACAAGAAGTGTTGTAAATGATTTTACCTTCTCGCTGCCTTTATTCTACTTCGATTACCGTGCCCTGGAAAACCATGGGTTAAAAATTAAAATGTAGGTAACCTGGAGCCACTCCTTTAAAAGTCTTTAATGACCTACCCGCCTCCTGAGAGCGAGTTGGTCACCTGCCACCCAACCTGCCATTGTTAAAACAGCAAGTGAGCGGGTTGGAGTCGGGAAAATTCAAACATTTCCTTTCCACCTGCCCCCAACCCACCCGTCCTTGGGGTTAAACTTGCCCCCAAATCTTACTATTGCAAGTTGTGAGGCTAAATTCATTAAATCTGATAATTTGTGGATTAGCTGCAGCAACAACGATCGTAAAAGCTGCCAGATTGATCTAAAAACTCACAAATGTCATTTAGGGAAGGAAAGCTGTCATCCCTACCCAATTGTCCACACACGACTCGAGTCCAGACGATGTGGTTGACTCCTAATGCATCAACTACGTGCCTCCCTTCTTCCATCAGACACACCTGCAGTTACTAAACCCACCACAGAAATCTGGCCGACTACATAGCTCAAATGCACACAATCTGTTAAAAATAGTTAACATTGCTGATCACTGCTGACATTCAAGGCCTGTTGAGCATCAGGTGACAATCTCACTCTCCTGCTGCATCAGATATCTGTAGGGAGGGCCAAAGCAGGCAAACTGTCCCATCATACATGTGGGATCGTACATCTGAAGCACAAGCATCATCAATTCAGATTCTAGCTGGACTGGACTTAGAATTCCATACAACATAGCTCATCTTTATTATCATAGAGCACACACACACATCACATGCTTAGTCATGACTCTTAAAAACGTAACAGTTACCTGTACACCGCAACATTAATGTTGTAGCCGTCCAATTTAGTTGCTCCATATGACTTGATTATTCTGTTTTGCATTACTATGATCCAGTGTGGAACCATTGTTGACACTCGTGAAGAACAACACAAGGTCAGTAATTATTAACAGCAGTTAACAGTCCTCCTGCATGTTATTGACAACATTTCAAAAAAATCTATTGTAACTCAGTGTTATAATACAGTCTACACCTCTTATTCTTTTAGTCTTTTTGATGAGATGTTAAACCGAGGCTCTGGCTGCCCCCTCAGATGGACGTAAAATATACCATGGCACTATTTCGAAGAAGATCAGGGGTATTATCCCCGATTTCCAGGCCAATATTTATCCTTCAATCAACATCACTAAAGAAAAACAAATTATCGGTTCATTATCACATTGTTGTTTACGGGACCTTGCTGTGCACAAATTGGCTGCCACGTTTCCCACATTACAACAGTGACTACATTTCAAAAAAAACTTCATTGGCTGTAAATCGCATTGGATATCTGGTGGACGTGAAAGGCTCTATATAAATGCAAGTCTTTTTTCCTATTTTTATTACAAAATTGTTTTGTTTACATAGAAACATAGAAAATAGGTGCAGGAGTAGGCCATTCGGCCCTTCGAGCCTGCACCACAAATCAATATGATCATGGCTGATCATGCAGCTTCAGTACCCCATTCCTGCTTTCTCTCCATACTCCTTGATCCCTTTAGCCATAAGGGCCACATCTAACTCCCTCTTGAATATATCTAACGAACTGGCCTCAACAACTTTCTGTGGTAGAGAATTCTACAGGTTCACAATTCTCTGAGTGAAGAAGTTTCTCCTCATCTCGATCCTAAATGGCTTACCCCTTATCCTTAGACTGTGACCCCTGGTTCTGGACTTCCCCAACATCGGGAACATTCTTCCTGCATCTAACCTGTCCAATCCCATCAGAATTTTATATGCTTCTATGAGATCCCCTCTCATTCTTCTAAATTCCAGTGAATATAAGCCTAGTCGATCCAGCCTTTCTTCATATGTCAATCCTGCCATCCCTCAATGTCCTTCCTCAGATTAGGAGACCAAAACTGAACACAATATTTAAGTTGTGGCCTCACCAAGGCCCTGTACAACTGCAGTAAGACTTCCCTGCTCCTATACTCAAATCCTCTCGCTATGATGGCCAACATGCCATTTGCCTTCTTCACCGCCTGCTGTACCTGCATTCCAACTTTCAATGATTGATGTACCATGACACCCAGGTCTCGTTGCACCTCCCATTTTCCTAATCTGTCACCATTCAGATAATATTCTGCCTCCCTGTTTTTGCCACCAAAGTGGATAACCTCACATTTATCTACATTATACTGCATCTGCCATGCATTTGCCCACTCATCTAACCTATCCAAGTCACCCTGCAGCCTCTTAGCATCCTCCTCACAGCTCACACTGCCACCCAGCTTAGTGTCATCTGCAAACTTGGAGATATTACATTCAATTCCTTCGTCCAAATTATTAATGTATATTGTAAATAGCTGGGGGCCTAGCACTGAACCTTGCGGTACCCCACTAGTCACTGCCTGCCATTCTGAAAAGGACCCGTTTATTCCTACTCTTTGCTTCCTGTCTGCCAACCAGTTCTCTATCCACGTCAATACATTACCCCCAATACCATGTGCTTTAATTTTGCACACTAATCTCTTGTGTGGGACCTTCTCAAAAGTCTTTTGAAAGTCCAAATACACCACATCCACTGGTTCTCCCTTGCCCACTCTACTAGTTACATCCTCAAAAAATTCCATAAGATTTGTCAAGCATGATTTCCCTTTCATAAATCCATGCTGACTTGGACCGATCCTGTCACTGCTTTCCAAATGCGCTACTATTATGTCTTTAATAATTGATTCCAACATTTTCCCCACTACCGATGTCAGGCTAACCGGTCTATAATTCCTTCTTTCCTCTCCCTCCTTTTTTAAAAAGTGGGGTTACATTAGCTACCCTCCAATCCAAAGGAACTGATCCAGAATCTATAGGATGCTGGAAAATGACCACCAATGCATCCACTATTTCCAGGGCCACTTCCTTAAGTACTCTGGGATGCAGACTATCAGGCCCTGTGGATTTATCAGCCTTCAATCCCATCAATTTTCCTTACTCAATTTCCTGACTAATAAAGATATCCTTCAGTTCCTGCTTCTCGCTAGACCCTCGGTCTCCTAGTATTTCCGGAAAGTTATTTGTGTCTTCCTTAGTGAAGACAGAACCAAAGTATTTGTTCAATTGGTCTGCCATTTCCTTGTTCCCCATTATTAGTTCACCTGATTCTGACTGCAAGGGACTTCACTAATCGTTTTCTCTTCACATATCTATAGAAGCTTTTGCAGTCAGTTTTTATGTTCCCTGTAAGCTTACTCTCATACTCTATTTCCCCCCTCCTAATTAAACCCTTTGTCCTCCTCTGCTGAATTCTAAATTTCTCCCAGTCCTCAGGTTTGTTGCTTTTCCTGGCCAATTTATATGCCTCTTCCTTGGATTTAACACTATCCCTAATTTCCCTTGTTAGCCACAGTTGAGCCACCTTCCCCGTTTTATTTTTATGCCAGACAGGAATGTACAATTGTTGAAGTTCATCCATGTTATCTTTAAATGTCTGCCATGGCCTATCCACCATCAATCCTTTAAGTATCATTCGCCAGTCTATCCTAGCCAATTCACATCTCATACCATCGACGTTACCTTTCTTTAAGTTCAGGACCTTAGTTTCTGAATTAACTGTATCACTCTCCATCTTAATGAAGAATTCCACCATATTATGGTCGCTCTTCCCCAAGGGGCCTCACACAACAAGATTGCCAATTCATCTTCTCTCACTACACAAGACCCAATCCAGGATGGCCTGCTCTCTAGTTCGTCCTCGACATATTGGTCTAGAAAACCATCCAGGAAATTCTCCTCCACTGTATTGCTACCAGTTTGGTTAGCCCAATCTATATGTAGATTAAAGCCACCCATGATAACTGCTGTACCTTTATTGCACGCATCCATAATTTCTTGTTTGATGCCATCCCCAATCTCACTACCACTGTTTGGTGGTCTGTACACAACTCCCACTAGTGTTTTCTGACCTTTGGTGTTCCGCAGCTCTACCCATACAGATTCCACATCATCCAAGCTAATGTCCTTCCTTGCTATTGCGTTAATCTGCTTTTTAACCCGCAAAGCTACCCCACCTCCTTTTCCTTTCTGTCTATCCTTCCTGAATATTGAATACCCCTGGATGTTGAGTTCCCAGCCTTGGTCACCCTGGAGCCATGTCTCCGTCATTCCAATTATATCATATCCGATAACAGCTATCTGCGCAGTTACTTCATTCACCTTATTACGAATGCTCCTCGCATTGAGACACAGAGCCTTCAGGCTTGTTTTTTTTAACACTCTTTGTCCTTTTAGAATGATGTTGTAATGTGGCCCTTTTTGATTTTTGCCTTTGATTTCTCTGCCCTCCACCTTTCCTTATCTCCTTTCTACCCTTTGCTTTTGCCCCCATTTTACTTCCATCTGTCTCCCTGCATAGATTCCCACCCCCTGCAATATTAGTTTAAACCATCCCCAACAGCACTAGGACAATGTCCCTCTAGGACATTGGTTCCGGTCCTGCCCTGGTGCAGACCATCCGGTTTGTACTAATTCTCGCTTTGCTAGTCATTTGTGTTGTTTAATTCAAATTAATGGAAACATTTAAAATTTTAAAGCAAAGATTTTGAAAGACCAGTAGTAGACTGTCTTGGAGGTATGAATAAACCATTATATCAAAGGTTATGATAAATAAAATAACCTATTACAAAGGGGCTCTGTGCGATTGTGATTACACTGTGGGGTACATTTATGGTGGCTCCATTCTTGCCATGGAGTGTCATTTGATGGGTTTGCAGACTGGAGAATCAGGCACAGAAGCCAGCGGGCAGAGCTCTTAATTTTTCACTCATTAATGACTGGTCCTCACACTCAACAGAAAATGAGCGATTATTTCTGGGACGCTTTTCAGATTTCTTACTTGGACTGAGTATCAGCTAGGATGAAAATAGCCTCCATAGCGATGACTTGCAGCACAGTACCAAGATCAGTAATAATCTATGGTGCATCGGTGCAAATCAGACATGCTGTCCTCTGTGTCCAAATCTCTGTTCCATGGTCCTTTCAAGTAAGACTTCACGCTGGGAAGTTGCTGAATATGTACCCCTATATTATTAATGGTCTTTGCACTGTGGTGTAAGCTGTTACTATGAACAATATTTTCATGCTAGTCAATACTGCACCAAATATCAAAATCGGACTTCGTGCTGGCAATCGTTACTCATTTTCTGTAACTTTGTGGAAAGCATTTCGCGATATTTCTTTCTTCAACTATTGTAGAACTTTTGATTTTACCAACAAATTCTGCAGTTGTAACTATAATTTCAAGAGATTCTCTATACTTTTTTGTGTTTGTACAGCCAGTAACATCCCGAGAACAGACAGCTATTACTGTAAGTTATGTCTATGTGTTTATTCTGTAATGAGAGAGACTTACTATCAGGCAGCTGTCTGCAGAGAAGTGCGGGATGATTGTAACCCTACTCGCCCGGTGGAAACCAAGCAGGTGGGCCATTAAAACCACCCAGGTTACTAACCTCCCCTAGAGCCGTTGGGAGCCGACAGCTTCCGATTTGCACCTGCTCTCCTGAGCAGGCAGCTAGGATAGCCATGTTGTGGCTCAGTGGGTAGCACACTCCCCTCTGAGTCAGAAGGTTGTGGGTTCAAGTCCCACTCCAGATACTTGAGCACGTAAATCTAGGTTGTCACTCCAGTGCAGTGCTGAGGGAGTGCTACACTGTTGGAGGTGCTGTCTTTTGGAAGAGGCATTAAACTGAAGCCCCGTCTGCTCTCTCAAGTGGAAGTAAAAGATCCCATGGCACTATTTCGAAGAAGAGCAGAGGAGTTATCCCAGGTGTGCTATCCCTCAAGCAGTATAACAAAAAACAGATTTTCTGGTCATTATCACATTGCTATTTGTGAGGGTTTGCTGCCGCGTTTCCTACATTACAACAGTGATTACACTTCGAAAAGTACTTCAATGGCTGTAAAGTGCTTTGGGACATCCAGTGGTCGTGAAAGACACTATATAAATGTAACTCGTTTTATTTTTATTCCAGAATTGTTTTGTTTAAATTATTTAATTCTCGCTTTGCACATCTTTTGTGTTGCTTAATTCAAATTAATGGAAACATTTAACATTTTAAAGCAAAGATTTTGAATGACCAGGAGAAGATTGTCTTGGAGGTATCAAAGGTTGTGATAAATGAGAGAAATTATTACAAAGGGGCTGTGTGCGATTGTGAGGTACATTTATGGTGACTCCATTCCTCCCATGGAGTGTTGGGAGTGCAGACGGGAGAATCAGGCACAGAAGGCAGTGGGCCTGATTTGCAGAGCTCTTAATTTTCCACTCATTAATGACTGGTCCTCACACCCAACAGAAAGTGAGCGACAATTTCAGGGATGCTTTTCAGATTTTCATACTTGGACTGAATATCAACTAGGATGAAAATACCCTCCATAGCGATGACTTGCGGCACAGTACCGTCCGGTGGTCGTGAAAGGCGCTATATAAATGCAAGTCTTTCTTTCCAATGCAGCGGGATCCTCTTTAACATATGCATGTTGGGTCCCGAGAATGTCATTGTAACCCAACCGCAATTTCTACTAGGCTGGCCTGAGCAGGAAGCAACAGTACATTTGCTGTCAGATCAACGCCATGGCAATAAGGATTGGGATCAGAAGAGGCCCAGAAAAGTACATTTTAAGTTTATGTGTGGAGAGACGGCAGAGTTTAGACCAGCCTGCTGCAAACTCGCCCTCTCCCCTCCCAACACCCCCCCCCCCAATCATTGAACACTTGCAGGATGACCCAGCAACCAATCTCACTGCTTACCTGCTATTGGCTGCTTTCCACCTGGAATGGGTGGGAAGTCAGCAAGCAGGATTCAAACAGGGAGCGGGGATGGAGTTATATTACCCCGGGCCTCATTGCTGGAGCAGTGGGTGAGTTTCCAGCTCTCACTAATGTTCACCCACCCAAAACTGTCCCGGAGTTAACAAAAAATCGGGGCGAAGCAGAGCATGTTCTCTTGGATATTTAGAAAATGTGGTTACAACTGTGGAATCTTCGGGTAGAAGTGCTCCACACTTGATGCAGTGCGCTGTTCAGATACCTAAAATACTTTGAACAATCATGAGCATCGGTATTTCTGAGGCTGTCAGGTTTATCCATTAACACTGCTCAACCGACAGCAGTACAAGAACAAATGTTGTGCTAGGAATTAAAAGTTGAAGAACAATTTTCACAACAAATGAGTTTTGTTAGCAGCTGCAATCATGACCATAATATGATTGCACATGTGTTCCCGAGACCCTTCCTCCCCCTAAAATAAATGTGAAAAATTTGAATCCTTCATAAATGTGTGGACACCTTTTATTGAAGACATTGGAGATGATGCCATGGTCAATCACTAATGTATGAACAATTATCTTCCTTGTTATTCCAATACACTATTGACAGGCCTCATGGTTATCATATGAAACAGACCATACCTCACAACTACACCTACAAAGAACAGCTAGAAATTTAAACTATAGTTTGGCTCTTTTCCCTAAGTTATGGAAGATCTCAGCTGCAAAATAGAATTGAATCACTAAGGAGCACAGTTCAATCCATGTTAAATAAGTTACAGCCCTATTTAGTGCATCATTTTACTCTTGATAGATGTGGTGTACAATTACCCTTTGAAGACTGCAGTATAATTTCAGCACCATATCAAGAATATGGCATTTTCAGGCAGTCCTAGAACACGACGTTCTTTGGTTCCAGATATTTCTCGGATTCTACTTTATGTTCATCATCATCAGAAGTATACAGACAATGATTTTGTGCAGATGTTATCTGAATGAAAAAGTTTATGCATCTTGAAAATGGAAAAGTCTTTTAACACTCAAAAGGATGGAATGGGAAGTGATTTTACAAGTGGGCCCCAGACTGGCAACCGGCAACCAGCTGCAAGAGGGACAATTAAAAATCTGACATTGAAGTTACTACGTACCTGCAACTCTACTACTGCAGCCTGAGATCTCAGAGTTTGTTTCGAAAGGGATCTGGAGGAATCTACATCAATTTGTACATGTATTGACCTGTCCTATGGCTGCAGTTTATTCGGCTCTGATTTTGGAGAAGATCAAATTAACAGGACATCACTTTTGATGTTTCAATGACTTTTGGAGCTCCCTGTTGAAGTCCCCCTGGATTCTAGCAGGGGCTATTTCATTGGCTTTCTTCTTTTGAAGCACATCTGCCAAGCAGTGACTGAGGGGTTTTTTACTGCTGGCTCCAGGCTGTGCCATCTGCTATAAGGGCACTTGAGGCAAACTCCAACGTAGTGGTAGTACTATCTGTGGCAGTCAAGACAGTCCCTCAACTATTATCCACCCATGTTCTAGCAGGCTAGCATTGGGATCACTTATCGACTACTAGTTTGTATTAAACCAGTGATAGGTGTGTTGTTCAGTACACCTACACTTTCATCTCTTTTCCCACTGAATTGTAACAACAGCATGACACAATTTGATGGTGTTGATCCTACAGCCTTTCGTGTGTACCACTAACTGAGCATGTAGCATGTGGGGGTAAAGGTGTGTTGGCACAAATTGTTGTGTGAAGCAACATTAAAATTTCAGTGTGACAACAATTCTAAATATAATGTACATTCTGATGGTGTACTATGCTGCTATATGGACATGTATGCTAGGCATTCATGGAGGAGCCTTGAAGGGGTGTGCAATAAAAGAATAACAGAATCAGAATGTCATATTGAATCATCTATGGGCAGCAATACCCTGACATCTTTCCACAGGTTTGCCATCTTCTACGTTTGCACACCGATCCTCTGGGAACTGCAAAGACCAATCACCATGTCAGCTATCTCCTGCTAAGCTCCTTTGCCTCACTGTATGGATCTGCCTTCGAGGGCTCTATCCACAAACCATCTGTTGGCAAGAAATGGTGTGACTCTTTAAATTGCATCCAACTAGTTCATATGAAATAGGAGTTTAGTGACTTGAATTTTTTTTTTCATTTCTTTAATCACTTTCTTTAACTTGTAGGTTATGAAAGAAAACTTTAAACAGGGCTTTCCTGCAGCTTTTTCACCATTGCCTTTGCAAACTATATTGGTAGCTTTGGCATAAAATGTCATCCTTTCATAAATGTAATAGTCAGGTGCTCAACACACCATGTACATTACAATGTACAATACCTTCACTGAGCTAGCAACGTTGTGATTTGTCACTATTTACGAAGGTAAAACTGTGCATTCACTCTCCTGGTTTGTGCACTCTTTATCAAACTTTATGGGCTGCCAGCGGAGGTTCCACTTTTATATCTACGTCCATATCTTTACCAGTGAGTGCGACAATGGGGGAAGGTAGAAAAAGATTCCTGGAAATTTCCTGAGATCCCACTGTCACTAGTGAGAACCCCCAGGGGCAGCCTGCGGTGTGCACAGGAGCACATGTACTAACTGACCATGCTATTTCGGCCAACACTGATGTGTCGCACAATGATGTCATGATATTGAGCCACAATGTCACCGCCAGCAGTGTATTTAAGGGGCCCTGAGAAGGAAAGCAATACTCATTAAAAAGAAATGTCCACCTGTCCGCCATTCTTATAAAAAATTATTTTCATGCGGCTGCAATTGCACAAGAACCCTGCTAAATGTTCATATGGCCAAATACCACTTTAAAACCAGGTATAGAGTCATGGGTATGTGGTTTAGATTCCCAGATAAAGTGCCACTTAAGGTTTCAATTAACACTTCTTAAAAGGATTAAAAGTTTTGACAGCTCTATAAATTACAAAGCACAAAGAAATATAGGGCCAAATCTTGCTGGAAAAGTAATGGTGAGTTCATGACGCATGCCGTTATTAATGCACAAATTGTCCAGCGAGTTCAAGCAAAGAAGAGATATGCCATGAGTTGCAAATCGCCGTAATTTGCTGGTGGACTTATGCCATTCCGCCATTTGCCTCGCACAAACGGCAGCTCGCCCTCAACCTATATTTTAAAGAACTTGCTGAACTCGTCGCAGAAAGCTAGGGCTTGTACTTGACAGCTTCCGTGCCCTTTTAACGACATGATCATTGTTAATGCAATGCCAATCGAAAGGGAACAATTTAAACAGCTGAATCTCATTCTTGCATATACCTGTAGCAAATTCTTCTTTGAGATTTAAAACATTTCAATTTTCTTTCTTTCTTTTCCTTTCTATCTCTTTTGTTTCCTCTGCCAATCCAATCTTTCTTTTCCTTGCTTTATTTCACTTTCTTTGTACTTGATTTGACACTAATTCACCCTCCTTCTCCATTGTTCCTCTGTTTTTTTTCTCAATCCATAAATCTCATTGGTTAAGCAGATAGACTGTTGGTCCCATTGTTCACCAAGGTCCCAGTTGGCCCGTTGCCCTGGCCATGCCGTTATCAGCTTGCATGTCCAGCAACTTACGGGGTAAAACCTTTGCGCTGAAGTGTGCAGGGTAAAGTCTAACTAACGGTATATGCCACGAGATGTCCCGCTCCTGCAAGGTCCTGCCCAATATGTGAAGTTTTATGAATGTGCCAGTGGAAAATTGCTTGATTTACCTTGGGTGGGGGTGGGCAGTACTTTATCGTAGGTGAGTAGATTCCATGATAGAGTGGATTGTACATGACCTGCAGATAGAGTGGGTTAGAGGGTCAAATATTTTTTTCTTGCTCCATACATTCTTACTTAAGCTCTCACATCCACATAGGTTTGCATGTAAAATCAAAGCTTTTTTTTTTGCAAAAGGAAAGTACTTTATTTTTATTGTGTCTCATTGTGTATGTGTGTTTTTTTCATACAATTTTTAATATCTTCTAAATGTACTCGGACCTGAAATTGTGCTTGCTTGTACCAGCAGCACAGACACAAGTGCAACATGGAGGGAGCGAAAGATCAGAGGCTGGATTTTCGGTTGTCCAACGCCTCAGTTAGCGGCCAGGGGGGTGTTAATGGGAGAGTAAGAGGTTACCGATCGGGAGCAAAGCTTTTAGCGTCCTGACCAAAAATTCATTAGAGGCTCACTGGGGGCGCAAACCACTAGCGCCTGGCTGCTGAGGATCATTCCAATCATGACGTATTCCTGGTGCAACGCCCACGCTTGGTCCCCGGTCAGTAAATTAGGTGCGGCCGTCTCATTTAGCCACCGCCAAGAACAACATCTGGGAAAACAGTCAGTACAGCCTTGCAGAGTCGTTAATTGGTGGCTACTTAAAGGGATGAGGGTGTGCTTCCCTCGGAGATCACAGTCAGTGCAATGTTTACACACAGCACGGTGCATGAGCCTCCGAGTTTGCTGCGGTAGACAGACATAACAGTACAGCTTGAAAACAAGTGGTTTTGAAAACTTTAATGGGTGCATTACTATGCCAAGCCTTCAAGACTCAGCTTTTGCCAGGATCTGAATCAGAGTTCGGCGCATGCGAAATGGGTCCACAAAATTTACCAACCAAACTTTCGTTATGGCCTCCTCCCCCTCCCCAGCAGTGGTGTACAACAGCTGATTTAGTGCCCCTATCAGCTCTTTGACCGATTCTGCCGAATTTCTGGGCGAAGTGCGCAAACTTTGTCAAGGTGCTAAAATGACCTCTCCGCCTGGGTTACCGCCGCCATGCGAGGTGCAGCTGAATTTCTCCCCCCAGGGATTTATTCCCTTCCTAGATTCCTCACCTGGGTCAGGGTTTGCACTGGGAGAAAACGAGGCTTGTGCTTCCTTACCAGGCTCATCATGATAGGTATTTGGCCCATTTCAGTATGGGGGAGTGGGACTAGCTGACATGCTCTTGCAGAGAGCTGGCACGGGCTCGTTGGGCCGAATGGCCTTCTTCCATGCTGTCACCATTTATGATTCTATGATTCCGGATGCACGTCCTGTCTTCTCTACTAATTGCTCTGCTTTGCTCCGTTGAAGCAAGCTCACCTAAAGAAATCTGGAACAGAGGTTGGGCTGCTGGCACACAGCCACAGCAAGCACCTTCGTGCAGCTCTTAAAGCTGCATCACCCTCACATTGGTAATTGTATTTTTTTTTTAGCTTTGTGACTCTCTTCTGTTAAATGGAGTTAGAAGCATATTTCTTTTGGTCTTATTACGTTCCAGTTACTATTTTATTTTTATTTGGCACTTGTTAGCAATTACAAAGTTTCACTCTTATATTCAACAGCACCTGCTACCCAGATGGCCGTTCTTTTGGAATTTTTCTTGCCTTTCAGGATCTGGTGGCCAAGCAATATTTGAAAAGAGTTCAGCAGCTGTCTGGCTGCATCTACAGTGGGTGGTACAGACTCACTATTACCAAAGTAGGGTTCCACAGATCCTGCCTGGCCTTCTTGGACATGTCACAGGTCACTTGACTAGAGAGGCCTCTCAACAGGTTTGGACTGAATCCTTAAGATGGCATCTGGCTGTCCCACCAGGAAAGTAATCTTGAGAACTTTGATATTGAAGGTGGTCATGCACATTGACAGACATGAGCAGAACCTACATCCTATCTGGGTGCCAGTGTAACTATGCATCATGTAGCTTAGTTGTTCTCAAATGGCTAGTAGATTTAGGGCATTTTTTCCCATTCAACAGTGTATCTTGAAAATGTGACATTCTAAGGTATGGTTATTCATGAGATGCGAAGCATGAGCTGTAATGCTCTGCGGAAGCTTGGGATAGGTGAGGAATATATGTGGAACAGGCATCACTTTATGGTAAGCAATATTTTGACTGGCAGGAGGGGATCTTGGATTCCTGCCTGAAATAGGCACAAAATTAATGAAGTGGCCACACCATCCGTCCATTCTAGCCAGTTCAGGTTGGAGGGGGTGGGGGTGAGCGATCTGTGATGGTGGGGTTGGGATGGTGTGTGGCTTGGCCTCGAACAGTAAAACAGTGAGAAATTGGCAGCTGCCAGCTGAAAATTGCCCCATTGGTATAGTTAGGCTTTGTTTCCTTGCCAGATTCATTTGTGAATTCTTCTCGGTCTGGTCCAGGCCCAGTAGAGAGTGCGCTCAGCATTACACCTGCTTCCCACCTACATCCATGAATAGTGCCTTAGTGGGTTAGCCATATATTAAACCCTTATGCCACCAGCACCAGTCATTGGGGAGGGTGCCCTGCAATTGCCAAACCCTTCTCACATCCACCACATGCGAGCTGCAATAAAAACAGGAAATGCTGGAAATACTCAGCAGGTCAGGCAGCAACTGTGGAGAGACACACAGATTCAGGGCGATGAGGTTCTTTAAGCAAATGTGGGAGCGGGGAAAGCGTGGTGGGGAGGAAAGAACAAAAGGGAAGGTCTGTGATAGGGTGGAAGGCAGAAGAGATTAAGAGACAAAACGAATAATGCTGCAAGGCAAAAGGAGATGGTAATGGGACAAGTTAAGAAACAAAAGATGAGTCTAAATAGGGTGTAAATGGAGATGGCAGAATCATCAACAACTGTCGTGGGAAAGAGAAAAAAACAGAAAAAAAGAAAAAAAGATAGGGGCAGAGGTTATGGTTTGAAATTGTTGAACTTGATGTTGAGTCCAGAAGGCTGCAAAGTGCCTAAATGAAAGATGAGGTGCTGTTGGTGCTGTAGTCCAGGTAGCTGTGGGAGTCAGTGGGCTTGTAGTGAATGTTTGTCAATAGCCTATCCCCAGAAATGGAGACAGAAAAGTCGAGGAAGGGAAGGGAAGAGTCGGAGATGGACCTTGTGAAGGTGAGTGAAGGGTGGATATTGGAAGCAAAGTGAATTACATTTTCTAGTTCAGGGCGAGAGCAGGAAACGGCACCAATGCAGACATCACTGCACTGGTAAAAGACACCGCGCTTCTGGTCACCTGTCACTTTAATCCTCCGTTCCACTCCCACTCTGATCTCTACGTCCTCGGCCTCTTACACTGTTCTAATGAAGCTCAATGTAAGCTCGAGGAACAGCACCTCATCTTTCATTTAGGCACTTTACAGCCTTCACAATTTCAAACCATAACCTCTGCCCCTATTTTCTTTTCTTTTTTTCAGTTTTTTTCTCTTTTCCACTGCAGCTGTTAATGATTCTAGACTCATCTTTTGTTTCTTAACTTGTCCCATTACCATCTCCTTTTGCCTTGCATGATCCCTATTGTCTCTTAATCTCTTTTGCCTTCAACCCTATTACAGACCTTTCTTTTAGTTCTTTCCTCCCCTCCACCTTTTCCCTGCCACTACACTTGTTTAAAAACCTGTTACATCTCTTACTTTTTCCAATTCTGATGAAGGATCGTCGACCTGAAACATTAACTCTGTTTCTCTCTCCACAAATGCTGCCTGACCTGCTGAGTATTGCCAGCATTTTCTGTTTTTATTGCAGATTTCCAGCATCCGCAGTATTTTGCTTTTGTATACCGGCAAGCTGCATGTTGAGTTAGCCAGCCCTGTAACAGTGGAGCAGCTGCTGTGTTCCTCATTCATTTGCACCCAGAATCTGTTTTGTGCTTCCATATTGTGTTTCCTTTCATACCATTCATGCCAAAACATTTCTCCCTTTGCCCTCCCCTTCCCACCTTGGCCAAGGCTCCGAAATATGTGATTTTGAAGCTTGATAAAGCTAACATAAATTGTTGTCCCTCTATGGAAGCGCTCACCTTTGTGCATATCGCTTTAATTTGGACTTGTTAGCCAGAAGTTCGAGTTGCTCCACTAGTTTAGCTCCCTGCATAAGAGAACCACAACTCGGACAGTTGTTGTAATCATTCCAATGACCTGGAGTGGAAATTTCAGGGCAGTCAGTACATTTTGCCTGGGGCAGTTTGACCTAGCAACGTAACACAAAAACCTTTTTCATGTCGGAGCACAATTTCCAGTATTTGGACCGTGTTTTCAGTCTGCTTTAAAGCCCCTTCCGACTGCTAATTATTCAGAGTCCATCATGCTTAGTTGATGCTGAGCTGTTCGTGCCAAATATCCCAATTCATTTGCTGCCTCAGGCAAGTCAAGTTGCTCAATGAGATATTTGCTTAAATTAATCAAATCTGCTCATCCTAAAAAAGGCAGCTCACAAGTGTAATAAAAATAGATCAGTTTCATATCCATGTGATGTGGTTTTCACCTGACAATGTTAGAGAAACTGTAGCCTGTCTATTGCTAGAAATCATAAAACTGAGGGGGGTTCAAACTATTGTTGGGCAGCTAGTCCTGCACCACTTGGATTTTACACCAGCTGCAGAAGAATGACGATGAGCTGTGAAGCCACCATTTTAGCGTAAAAATAAATTTTACATCCAACCCAAGTGGATGTTTGTTTTACTGCTGGTCAACAGCCAATAGGATACACAACTCCTCACTTTTAAAAGATTACTGGCATTCTGAGCAGAGGGATGAATCATACCACACCTGCAAGGCTTTAAACATTCATTCTATGTTGCAGATTATACAAGATAGTAAAAGATCAAATTAAACACGTCTGTCAGTGGCAATAAAATCGGATTTGAATGTGATTCATAGTACTGGTGGCACAAAGGTTTAGCATATGGCAAACCCACTTAAGTTAATTGGATATATCCCCCTTAATAATTGGTTAAATTGGGATGTTCAATACACCAGTCATTAACATTTACTACTGCACTCAACCCATATCGAAATATGATGGAATGGCAGTACAATAGCTCCAAGGGCCCTTGTCACCAAAGTGAAATTTTCCACTTGTTGGTGGTTGGTAAATATTACCAACATTCAGACCTTTATCTCCTATCTTACACGTTAATTAACATCTGCACCTCCATTCAAAGAGTTTTATGCAGTTGTGAAATGCAAACACATTGTCTGGAAGCTGTTGCAGCCTACAATGTAAATACAGCCTTGGACTCCAGTGTGGGATAATGAATCATGTTGTCTGCCTCGCAGACCTCAGCCTGGTCTCCAACCAGTGATGATGTGGCACATATTTATACATGCAGAAAATTAGACTTTGTAAAAAGATTGGTTGGACATATTCGATTCATTAGTGCTGCATATTTTATCCAATGCTTTATAGATCAATGGGAAAATTTAAACAAAAAATATTCCCGTGTTTCTCTTGCAAATCCTCAGGGCATCCCGGCAATTCCCACACAGCAGTTGTAACCATAAGATTATTACCATTCTTTTTAATGCGGGCGCTATTGTAAAATTCAGCAGTGTGTGTGTCAGATGTTAAGTAGGTACCACATGAATTAGTCTGACTCAGAGGGTGTGTTTTCATTATGATTGAAATCATTCATTTAAAATTTTA
This sequence comes from Pristiophorus japonicus, assembly GCF_044704955.1. Classification (NCBI taxonomy): domain Eukaryota; kingdom Metazoa; phylum Chordata; class Chondrichthyes; family Pristiophoridae; genus Pristiophorus; species Pristiophorus japonicus. Next base: position 40,369,365 of record NC_091989.1, on the reverse strand, counting down.
AAACAGTAATAGTTCCCCATTGTGAATTAGTAGAAGTATTATTCATCAACACCACCTACACAAAATGCCTTAAGTATGTAAGATCGTAATTGCTGATTGGCATCAGTGTTCTTTTAAAAGCATAAAGATTGACACGGCAATGTGTAAAAATGTTTTAAAAAGAGAATGCTGCATCTGTGTTATGAAATGTGTACATCATCAAATGTGTATGCTGATATTTTCCCCTATATTCACTGTACTATCACATAACACCAAATTGACAGGAACGGAAGCATAGTGGATATGTTACTGGACTAGTAATCCAGAGGCCTGGGTGAATGATCTGGAGACGTGAGTTCAAATCTCACCACGGCAACTGGGGACTTTAAATTCAGTTAATTAAATAAATATGGAACAAAGAGCCAGTATTAGTAAAGGTGGACAATGGAACTGTCGGATTGTCGTAAAAACCCATCTGGTTCACTAATGTCCTTCAGGGAAAGGGAAGCTACCGCCTTTACCCGGTCTGGCCTATATGTGACTCCAGACCAGGTTGACTGCCATCTGAAATAGCCTAGCAAGCCTCTCAGTTTGACCAAACCGTTACAACAAAGATGATAATAAAACTGGACGGACCACCGGGCATCGAGCTAGGCATTGAATTCGGACACGACCCAGCTCAGTCTATCCTGCAAAGTCCTCCTCACTAACAGCTGGGGACCTTTCTGTGAAAAACAAACAAAATCTTACTTGACCGTCTACTGACAATGATTGCCATATTCCAACACAAATATGGAAGGGGACCTGTGCCAAAATTGGGAGAGCTGTCCTTCAGACTAGTCAAGCAGCAGCCTGACATAGTCATACTCAAGAATCATATTTCATCCACCATCACCATACCTGGGTATGTCCTAGCCCACTGGCAGGACAGACCCACCAGAGGTGGCAGCACAGTGATAAACAGTTGGGAGGGAGTGGCCCTCGGAGTCCTCAACATTGACTCCGGACGGCATGAACTCTCATGGCATCAGGCCAAATATGAATAAGGAAACCTCCTGCCGATTACCACCTGTCACCCTCTCTCAGCTGATGAATCAGTACTCTTCCATGTTGAACACCACTTGGAAGAAGCACTGAGGGTAGCAAGGACACAGAATGTACTGTGGGGGACATCAATGTCCATCACCAAGAGTGGCTCAGTAGCACAAATAATGATCGAGCTGGCCGAGTCCTGAAAGGCATAGCTGAGCGAGCAACAGGTAGTGAGAGAGCCAAATCCTTGACCTTGTCATCACAAATCTTTCCATCGCAGATGCATCTGTCCATGACGGTATTGGTAGCAGTGATCATCGCACAGTCCTTGTGGAGACGAAGTCCAGTCTTGACACTGAGGACAACCTCCATCATGTTGTGAGGCACTGGAACCATGCTAAAAGGAATAGACTCAGAATAAGAACATAAGAATTAGGAGCAGGCTTGGCGATTCGACTCCTCGAGCCTACTCCACCAATCAATATCATGGCTGATCTTTGACCTTAACTCCACTTTCCAGCACTGTCCCCATATCCTTTGATTCCCTCACTATCCAAAAATCTATCGATCTCTGTCTTGACTGAGCCTCCACAGCCCTCTGGAGTAGAGAATTCCAAAGATTCACCACATTCGGAGTGAAAAAGTTTCTCCTCATCTCAGTCCTAAATGGCTGACCTCTTATTCTGAGACTGTGACCCTTGGTTCTAGACTCCCCAACCAGAGGAAACATCCTCCCAGCATCTACCCTGTTAAGCCCTGTAACAATTTTGTATGTTTCAATGAGATCATCTCTCATTCTTTTAAACTCTAGAGAATATAGACCTAGTCTACTCAATCTCTCCTCATAGAACAATCCCCCCATCCCAGAAATCAGTCTGGTGAACCTTTGTTGTGCTCCCTCTGTGGCAAGTATATCCTTCCTTAGGTAAGGAGACCAAACTGTACACAATACCCCGGGTGTCGTCTCCCCAGGGCCCTATATAATTGCAGTAAGATGTCTTCACTCTTATACTCAAATCCTCTTGTAATAAAGGCCAACATACCATTTGCTTTCTTAATTGCTTGCTGTACCTGCATAGATCTAGCAGCTCAAAGCTGGGCATCCATGAGGTGCTGTGGGCCATCAAAAACTGCAGAATTATATTCCACCACAATTTGTAATCTCATGGCCCGGCATATCCCTCACTCTACCATTACCATCAAGCCAGGGGACCAGCGCAGGTTCAATGAGGTGTGTGGAAGAGCATACCAGGAGCAGCACCAGGCGTACCTAAAAATGAAATGGCAACCTGGTGAAGCTACAACACAGGGCTACATGCTAAACAGCATGCTATAGACAGAGCTAAGTGATCCCACAACTAATGAATCAGATCAAAGCTCTGCAGTGCTGCTACGTCCAGTTGTGAATGATGAAGCACAATTAAACAACTAACGGGAGGAGGAGGCTCCATGAACATCCCCATCTTCAATGATAGCGGAGCCCAGCATATGTGCAAAAGATAAGACTAATCCATCTCTGCCTCCTCCTGAGATTCTCACCATCACAGAAGCAACTCTTCAGCCAATTCAATTCACTTCACAAGATATCAAGACATGGTGCAGTGCACTGGATACAGCAAAGGATACGGGCCCAAGCAAAATCCTGGCTGTCATGCTGAAGTCTTGTGCTCAAGAACTGGCTGCACCTCTAACTGAGCTATTCCATACAGCTACAACAATGGCATCGACCTGACAATGTGTAAAATTGCCCAGGTATGACCTGCCCACAAAAAGCAGGACAAATCCAATCCAGCCAATTACTGCCCCATCAGTCAACTCTCAATAATCAGCAAAGTTATGGAAGGGGTCATCGACAGTGCTATCAAACGGCACTTACTCACCAATAACCTACTCATCGATGTTCAGTTTGGGTTCCGCCAGGACCACTCAGCTCCAGATCTCGTTACAGCCTTGGTCCAAACATGGACAAAAAAGCTGCATTCCAGAGATGAGGTGAGAGTGACTGCCCTTGACATCAAGGCAGCATGTGACCAAGTATGGCATCAAGGAACCCTAGTAAAATTGAAGTCAATGGGAATCAGGGGGAAAACTCTCCAATGGCTGGAGTTATACCTAGGACAAAGAAAGATGGTTGTGGTTGTTGGAGTCTAATCATCTCAGCCTCAGGACATCGCTGCAGGAGTTAATCAGGGCAGTGTTGTAGGTCCAACCATCTTCAGCTGCTTCATCAATGACCTTCTTTCCATCATAAGGTCAGAAGTGGGGATGTTCGCTGATGATTGCACAGTGTTCAGTTCCATTCACCACTCCTTAGATAATGAAGCCCTCTGTGCCCGCATACAGCAAGACCTGGACAACATTTAGATTTGGGCTGATAAGTGGCAAGTAACATTTACGCCACACAAGTGCCAGGCAATGACTATCTCCAACATGAGAGCGCCTAACCAACACCCCTTGACATTCAACGGCATTACCATCGCCGTTGGTAATGGGGGTCAACATCCTGGGGGTCACCATTGACCTGAAACTTAACTGGACCAGCTACATAGATAGTGTGGCTACAAGAACAGATCAGGCACTGGTTCTTCTGTGGTGAGTTTCTCACCTCCTGACTCCCCAAAGCCTTTCCACCATCTACAAGGCAGGAGTGTAATGGAATACTCTCCACCTGTCTGGATGAGTGCAGCTCCAACAACCCTCAAGAAGCTCGACACCATCCAGGACAAAACAGCCTGCTTGATTGGCACCCCATCCACAACCTTAAACATTCACTCCCTCCATCACCGGCGCACCGTGGCTGAAGTGTGTACCATCTACAAGATGTATTGCAATAACTCGCCAAGGCTTCTTCGACAGCACCTTCCAAACTCGCGACTTCTAAAACCTAGAAGGACAAGGGCAGCAGGCACATGGCAACACCATATCCTCCAAGTTCCCCTCCAAGTCACACAGCATCCTTACTTGGAAATACATCGCCGTTCCTTCATCATGGCTGGATCAAGATCCTGGAACTCCTTCATTAACAGCACTGTGGGAGTACCTTCACCACACGGGCTGCAGCGGTTCAAGAAGGCAGCTCACCACCACTTTCTCAAGGGTAATTAGAGATGGGCAATAAATGCTGGCCTTGCCAGCGATGCCCACATCTCATAAATAAATTTTAAAAATCAGTTCACCCCAATGAACATTCCCACAGATGCTTCTCACTGCTGCTTTTTTGGTCAACCGACAAGTCAAGATTCTGTCTCTACCAGTTTTTACGTATTTCCTCACATGAACTTGGTAAAATTGGCAAATCACAGCTTATGGAGCACATCAGTCAACATGGGGTTCTGAATTTATACCCTAATGTTTTAACATTGGAGGTGTGAACATCCTTTCTAAATGTGCTGCCGAGGGAACATTTCCTCTGATTGCTCTGTGTGACATAAATGTAAGGCTTCCTTTGTATATCCATTTATGATTTTGTTGCACCAAGTGTGCAGAAGACATTTGCGGCCAAAGGTCCAATAGTGGTTAATAGAGTCTTTGGAAAAATATCAACTCTGATACACTTCCCCATCCTTCTGCCAATGTGATGGACACCTGAAATTACTGCATCTGTTCAGGCCTCAAAAACACCCACATTAAGTGCATCAGGCCATTTACAATACGTAGTGCAGCCCTTCCTCCTTGCAGGGCTTTGTGCCAGAAAAGGGGGTCAGAAACACTGGTGCAGTTGCAGGCTTGTGAGGCTTGTAACTCCAGGACTTGCTCCAGGCCTTCAGCTTGCTATTGGAAAGATCTGAAATTCATAGGGGATGCTATAAAGGATGGTTCCGCTTAGCTTCTCAGGCCTTTCTTGCCTTACATAAGAACATAAGAGCATAAGAAATCGGAGCAGGAGAAGGCCATATGGCCCTTCGAGCCTGCTCCATCAATTAATATGATCATGGCTGATCCGATCATGGACTCAGGTGCACTTCCCCGCCCGCTCTCCATAACTGCTTATTCCCTTATCATTTAAGAAACTGTCTATTTCCGTCTTAAATTTATTCAATGTCCCAGCTTCCACAGCTCTCTGAGGCAGCAAATCCCACAGATCTACAATCCTCTGAGAGAAGAAATTTCTCCTCATCTCAGTTTTAAATGGGCAGCCCCTTATTCTAAGATTATGCCCTCTAGTTCTAGTCTCCCCTATCAGTGGAAACATCCTCTCTGCATCCACCTTGTCAAGCCCCCTCATAATCTTATACGTTTCGATAAGATCACCCCTCATTCTTCTGAATTCCAATGAGTAGAGGCCCAACCTACTCAACCTTTCCTCATAAGTCAACCCCCTCATCTCTGCAATCAACCTTGTGAACCTTCTATGAACTACCTCCAAAGCAAGTATATCCTTTCATAAATATAGAAACTAAAACTGCACGCAGTATTCCAGGTGTGGCCTCACCAATACCCTGTACAACTGTAGCAAGACTTCCTTGCTTTTATACTCCATCCCCTTTGCAATAAAGGCCAAGATTCCATTGGCCTTCCTGATTACTTGCTGGACCTGCATACTAACCTTGTGTTTCATGCACAAATATCCCCAGGTCCCACTGTACTGCAGCACTTTGCAATCTTTCTCCATTTAAATAATAACTTGCTCTTTGATTTTTTTCTGCCAAAGTGCATGACCTCACACTTTCCAACATTATACTCCATCTGCCAAATTTTTGCCCGCTCACTTAGCCTGTCTATGTCCTTTTGCAGATTTTGTATTTCCTCCTCACACATTGCTTTTCCTCCCATCTTTGTATCATCGGCAAACTTGGTTACGTCACACTCAGTCCCTTCTTCCAAGTTGTTAATATAGATTGTAAATAGTTGGGGTCCCAGCACTGATCCCTGCGGCACCTCACTAGTTACTGATTGCCAACCAGAGAATCATTTATCCCCCTACTCTCTGTTTTCTGTTCTGTTTTCTGTTTTACTGCTTGGTCCCCTCAACATCTCCAATTTGATAAAGATTCAGATGCAATGCCTGACGCCTTTAGGAACCTCCAAAATAATACCCTTCTGACGCAGCCAGGCGGGGTGGAGGTGGTAAAGTGAATTATAAGAGCTGGGAATGCTCCTCCTGCCTCATCTCCAAACTTGCTCTTGTCCTGCATCTCTGGTAAGTGCCTCTTTTTCTAGTGCCTGGGAACTGAGTACATCCCAAATGCTTCAAAGAGGAATACTAGGGCTATCATGTTTACTACCTTTAAAAAAAAATCCAACTGGTATGCTTATTTCACATTCCCCTCCTATTGCTTTCCGTAAAACTTCTGCTATCTGTTAGTCATTTGCTTCACATTCCTTGACTTTTACTGCTTGCAGACGTGATAATTCAATCAGCTACACCTGGTGAGCTGAAGCTCTTGCTCATTTTATATCTTACAATATCAACCGACAATGAATAGTTCCAATTTTGGCATTATCCAACTAGCTAGCTGATTTCTGGTTCTGACTTCTGCATTGAATATTTTAAATTTAAAGCTATTCCGATTAAATTAAACACAATGGGATATCCACTGATGTCCCTGCATTACATATATTTTTCATGAGGTAATGATGTTCTAAAGATTTTATAAAAGCTGAACAGTCTGCAGCTAATTTGGTGTAAAAAATAATGATAGTCAGAATATCCCAGCCAGATGAATCATCCTGATAAAGTTCCTTTAAACCATCTTTGAAACTATAATTATCTTTGATGAGGGCAATGACAAGGAACAAGAAGATGTCAAGTCCTCAAGTTAAGGAAACAAGTGATATCCTTTAGTGTTTAATTTAATCTACAGATGCTGATTAAATATTTTGATTTTGCAATATCAAATGGAGACATTAGAACCAAGACCAGCTAAACAATTGGACAGTTTCAATTCAAACCATGAGTACTTCAGTTTATCCTATGCCACTGAATGGAAAAAGATCTTTCACCTTCACACAGATCGTCAAAGGTGGCTACAAAGTCAAGTGTTTTCACCTGTATTGCTTTAAAAATGATCAACATTTATTGCACAAAGAATTTCTGCACCAGGATGCCAGCAGAGGAACTTCAACCTTCAAAGGGTTCTGTGTACCATGTATTACAAAATTGGAATCCCACTTATAACAAATGTGTTAATGATTTTGTCACATTTGGGTGCAGAGGAATTTTTCTCCCTCCGGTGCTTTACCATAAGATGGTATAATGTGGATGTGGTGGAGAGAAACAATGGCCTCAATATTAACCCCCATGACGATAATTGCAGGGCTCTGGAAACCCAGCAACAAAATAGAGATGGGATCAATCGGCTCCAGAAGGTAGGTGGGCCAGGATGAGCAGGAAAGTTCCCCCCGACACCCCTCTGCACAACCCCCCCCCCCCCAACCTTCAAGCAAATCTTCGACCTCCCTTCTGCCGATACTGGCCTCTCTCTAGCCCTTGCTGCGATCAGCCAAACCTCCCCCCTCAACACAACTGATGCCTGCCCCAGGATTGCCAACACCCCCTGATGGTGCTTGATCCATGATCACGATTGCTGAGGACTGTCCCCAAGGGTTCCTAGCTGCGGCCTCCTGCCGCTGGTTTTCCCAACTGGCAGCCAGCCATCCGGTCAATTTGTTCTGTCAAATTATAATGAGGTCCTACCGTTAAATTCGGCAGGACCTCTGCCTCCCCGGCCTTGCCATGTTACCCCCTCACTACCTGTCGCCTCATGTTTAAAAAGATACTGTTCAGTGATATACAGGATTCTCTTTTATAGACAAATGAAATTGGATCCCCCATTTTAATAAATGTGATACTCCTGAACAATACCATCTCACTTCACATTTAAATCTGCTCACTCCATTTCTACTCCAATAATTGAGAAGCAGCTGCTTCACTTAAAGAGGCACAGTTTTCATAAAGAAGTGTTTAGAAAGTACCTTTCAGAAGGATGAAGAGCTAGGAGAAAAATGTGTTACTTTTATCACAACACACTCATTTCCTAATGATATGATGATGCATCTTCGTGTATTTACATTACTGCATTACATGTTTTCCAAAAGTTGCTAAGTGCCTTTATCATGAAAACTGCTCTCCTTTTTAAGTTGAAGCATTGCTCCCCCACCTCTGTTCTGTTCAATTCCTACATTGCAACATTGACTACATTTCAAAAGTACTTCATTGGCTATGAAGCACTTTGGGGTATCCTGAGGTAGTGAAAGGTGCTATTTTAATATATAAATTATATATGTAATTATATATTTAATTATATGCATGTATATATGTGTGTATATGCGCGTACAGTATTGGTTACGCTGTACGTTGTGAACTGGGACAATTCTGAATTGGCTGAAATCCAGTGCCTAATGTACAATAAAAATCCTCCTCTTCTAATCTGTGGCAAACCATAATGAAGAAAATAAACATTCCTTTTTGCTTTGTTCTCGTTTACCTTGAAACATTTACAATATATCTCCAGGCAGGTTTGGTTTTGGTTCATACATTGACAATTCTAACATCATTGTGCCATCATACATTGCATTATAGTCAATGTACATGTGTTGTTAGTGAAGTAAACAATGTTGCTGGTCCAGGATATGAGGAATTCCACTCCTAGTGGATTAGCATGGAGATGGAAAATAGATCAACGCTAAGCATTAGAAGTCAATATGGTTGGCAGAAATGTCCAATTGAAGCATTTTAACCTTTAAAATGTTTAATGTCTAATTTTTTTTAAATAATAATGTTTGAATTGTTACATTACTGATTATTGATCATATATGTCAAGTAGTGGAAAATGCGTTAAATATTTAAGAGGGCGGCATATTGGTTTACAATTGTGATTTTCCACAAGGTGAATTCTCAATCTCAGACATGATTCAGTCACATCGGAGAGGCTGGCTAACTACCCACAAGGAGCAAGGAAAAATTGGATGGGGCATCATCTTAGAGTGTTCTTACATACCTAGTGGCTGAATTAATGGTGGTATTGTTGGATTTCCGGAAGAGATTGGATGGTGTACTGAGCTTTAGTAGAGCTGGAATTTTAATTTACTTTATTCCCCTCTCTTTATGTACATGATTTTACATTGAATTAAATATTCTAACTTACACTTCCTATTTAAAACTCTGCGTGCCTGTTGTTCTTATTGGCCCGGATTTTGCGATAAGAAAGAAAGAAAGATTTGGATTTATATAGCGCCTTTCACGACCACCGGATGTCTCAAAGCGCTTTACAGCCAATGAAGTACTTTTGGAGTGTAGACACTGTTGTACATTGCACACAGAAAGCTCCCACAAACAGCAATGTAATAATGAACAGATACTCTGTTTTTTTGTTACGTTGTTTGAGGGATAAATATTGGCCAGGACACTGGGGAATTGTCAATCCCCTGCTCTTCTTCGAAATAGTGTCATGGGATCTTTTACATCCACCTGAGAGAGCAGGCGGGGCCTCGATTTAACATCTCGTTGGAAAGACAGCACTTCCGACAGTGCAGCGCAGTACAAGGACGGCTGTCCCGCAATTATTACACCAACTTGGCTTCTAATTTAATTGTTGCTTTTGCATAGTTCTGCTCCACAAATCATACCACCCAGAGTCAACTAATTATGCAACCATGATTCTGGATTGTAACGCACATGCCAGCATGATTTTGCATTTGGCTTTGGAGTACACTGAATATAAACATAGAAACATAGAAAATAGGTGCAGGAGTAGGCCATTCGGCCCTTCTAGCCTGCACCGCCATTCAATGAGTTCATGGCTGAACATTCAACTTTAGTACCCCATTCCTGCTTTCTCGCCATACCCCTTGATTCCCCCTAGTAGTAAGGACTACATCTAACTCCTTTTTGAATATATTTAGTGAATTGGCCTCAACAACTTTCTGTGGTAGAGAATTCCACAGGTTCACCACTCTCTGGGTGAAGAAGTTCCTCCGCATCTCGGTCCTAAATGGCTTACCCCTTATCCTTAGACTGTGACCTCTGGTTCTGGACTTCCCCAACATTGGGAACATTCTTCCTGCATCTAACCTGTCTAACCCCGTCAGAATTTTAAATGTTTCTATGAGGTCCCCTCTCATTCTTCTGAACTCCAGTGAATACAAGCCCAGTTGATCCAGTCTTTCTTGATAGGTCAGTCCCGCCATCCCGGGAATCAGTCTGGTGAACCTTCGCTGCACTCCCTCAATAGCAAGAATGTCCTTCCTCAGGTTAGGAGACCAAAACTGTACACAATACTCCAGGTGTGGCCTCACCAATGCCCTGTACAACTGTAGCAACACCTCCCTGCCCCTGTACTCAAATCCCCTTGCTATGAAGGCCAACATGCCATTTGCTTTCTTAACCGCCTGCTGCACCTGCATGCCAACCTTCAATGACTGATGTACCATGACACCCAGGTCTCTTTGCACCTCCCCTTTTCCTAATCTGTCACCATTCAGATAATAGTCTGTCTCTCTGTTTTTACCACCAAAGTGGATAACCTCACATTTATCCACATTATACTTCATCTGCCACGCATTTGCCCACTCACCTAACCTATCCAAGTGGCCTTTATCATCAGAAATTATTAGATTCACTTCACCCTTATTGCCTTGAGTCATTCCAAAGTTTTCATAGCTCAAATACTTCTTGATTATTAAAAATGTTGGTATTAAAGAACTAAATATAATACAATCAATCCATCAAATCGTTGATAAAAATCACTGAAGAAAATGAATGCACTTTCGCTCATGACATTTCATCTCCTAAAGCTATTATAAGGAAAAGATATCTTTTATCGAAGGAATATTACAAATGTTTGCCCAAATGTAAAGCTTTTTATACTTACAATTATGCTTGTATCCTTTACCTAGGAAGTTAAATTTTGTGACTTACTTCTCGTGACATAGAAACTGGTGGAGGCCATGGGCCAGAAAATTGTACTCCTGACTTCGCTTGACTGATTTGCGGCATACCCACGTTGCCAAGAGGCAAACTGGGAACAAAAAAGAAGGCCATGCTGCAGGCATGTGCAAGCATACTTTAAATAAACCATTTACGTAAATCGGTTCTCATGAAGAATTTCACAATTGTGGGCAATGCTCCACCTCATCACACACTTTGCCCATATAAAATAGACTTGTAATGCATAAATACACCTGAACTGTTTCTTAAAGCAAGATTGCTGTTGCTTCAGTTGAAGTCTCATTTTTTGGCAATGAACATTTCTCTACTTGTGCATTTGAACACTTTGTCTACTCTTATTTCCCTCTATATTTCTGTGTTTTGCAAAAGCCTTCATTTTTCTATAACACACTTTCCTGAAATCTTGCCAATTACCGCTGCAGTACAGTATAAAGTTGGGATGATAGGAATCATAGAATCATAGAAATTTACAGCACGGAAGGAGGACATTTCAGTCCATCGTGTCCATTCCAGCCAACCAAGAGCTATCAGCCTAATCCCACTTTCCACCTCTTGGTCCATAGCCCTGCAGATTATGGCACTGTAAGTGCACATCCAAGTATCTTTTAAATGTGGTGAGGGTTTCTGCCTCTACCATCCTTTCATGCAGTGATTTCCAGACCCCCATCATCCTCGGGGTGAAGAAATTGCCCCTCATATCTCCTCTAAACGTCCCCCCCAATTACTTTAAATCTATGCCCCCTGGTTGTTGACTCCTCTGTCAAGGGAAACAGGTCCTTCCTATCCACTCTATCCAGGCCCCTCATAATTTTATACACCTCAATCAGGTCTCCCCTTAGCCTCCTCTGTTCCAAAGAAAACTGACCCAGCATCTTCAATCTTTCCTCATAGCCAAAACTCTCCAGTCCAGTCAACTTCCAGTGCAATCACATCTTTCCTGTAATGTGGTGACCAGAATTGTACACAGTACTCCAGCTGCAGCCTAACCAGTGTTTTAAACAGTTCAAGCATAACCTCCTTGCTCTTGTATTCCATGCCTCCACTTATAAAGGCAAGTTTTCCATATGTCTTCTTAATCACCTTATCTACCTGGCCTGCTACCTTCAGGGATCTGTGGACCTGCACTCCAAGGAACCATTGTTCCTCTACACTGTTCTGTGTCATACCATTTAATGTGTATTCCCTTGCCTTGTTAGACCTCCCCAAATGCATTACCTCACAATTATTCAGATTTAATTCTATTTGCCATTGTTCTGCCCACCTGACCAATACATTGATATCTTCCTGCAGTCCGCAGCTTTCATCTTCATTATCAACCACACAGTCTATTTTAGTGTCATCTGCAAACTTCGTAATCATATCCCCAACATTTAAGTCCAAGTCGTTGATATATACCACAAAAAGCAAGGGACCCAGCACTGAGCCCTGCAGAACCCCACTGGATACAGCCTTCCAGTCACAAAAACACCCATCAACCATTACCCTTTGCTTCCTGCCTCTGAGCCAATTTTGGATCCAACTTGCCACTTTGTCCTGGATCCCATGGGCTATTACTTTCGTGACCAGTTTACTATGTGGAATCTTATCAATAGCTTTGCTAAAATCCATATACACTACATTATACGCACTCCTCTCATTGACCCTCCTGGTTGCCTTCTCGAAAAATTCAATCAAGTTAGTCAGACATGACCTTCCCTTGACAAATCCATGTTGACTGTCCTTGATTAATCCATGTCTTTCCAAATGAAGATTTATCCGGTCCCTCAGGATTTTTTTCAATAATTTTTCCATTACCGAGGTTAGGCTGACTGGCCTGTAATTACTCGGTCTATCCCTTTCTCCATTTTTAAACAAAGGTACAACATTAGTAGTCCTCCAGTCCTCAGGCACAAGAACTGCTATTTTCTCTTTTGCTTCTCTTAACAGCCTGGGATACATTTCATCCAGGCCTGGGGATTTACCCACTTTCAAAGCTGCTAAGCCCTTTAAAACGTCTTCTCTCACTATGTACCAGTAATGGTGTCCATGAAACTTTCGGATTGTCGTAAAACCCCATCTGGTTCACTATTGTCCTTTAGGGAAGGAAATCTGCCGTCCTGACCTAGTCTTTGACTCTTAACTGTCCACTGAAATGGCCTAGCAAGCCACACCACCACGTTCACAAGCGTAATTAGAGATGGGCAATAAATGCTGACCTGCCAGCAATGCCCACAATCCATGAACAAATTTTTAAATAACATTAAACAATTGAACTGAAGCTCAGTCTGAGTATTTGGGTGAATATAACTATTCCATGACACTATTCAAGAAAGATCAGGGAAATTCCTTTACTGCATTGGTCAACATTGGTCCCTCAACCCACACCACCAAAATGAATCATTTTCGAAGAAGTAGTACTCAGAAAAATAATGGGACTAAAGACGGACCAGTGCCCTGGACCTAATGGTTTGCATCCTAGGGTCCTAAAAGAAGTGGCTGCAGAGATAGTGGATGCATTGTTTGTAATCTACAAAATTCGCTGGATTCTGGGGAGGTCCCAGCGGATTAGAAAACCGCAAATGTAACGACCCTATTTAAAAAAGGAGGCAGACAGAAAGCAGGAAACTATAGACCAGTTAACCTAACATCTGTCATTGGGAAAATGCTGGAGTCCATTATTAAGGAAGCAATAGCAGGACATTTGGAAAAGCATAATTCAATAAAGCAGAGCCAGCATGGTTTTATGAAAGGGAAATCATGTTTGACAAATTTGATGGAGTTCTTTGAGGATGTAACGAGCAGGGTGGATAAGGGGGAACCAGTGGATGTGGTGTATTTGGATTTCCAGAAGGCATTTGATAAGGTGCCACATAAAAGGTTACTGCACAAGATAAGAGTTCACGAGGTTGGGGGTAATATATTAGCATGGATTGAGGAATGGCTAACTAATAGAAACCAGAGAGTTGGGATAAATGGGTCATTTTCCGGTTGACAAACAGTGACTAATGAGGTGCCGCAGGGATTGGTGCTGGGACCTCAACTATTTACAATCTATATTAATGACTTGGATGAAGGGACCGAGTGTGATGTAGCCAAGTTTGCTGATGATACAAGGATGGGAGGGAAAGCAAATTGTGAGAAGGACACAAAAAATCTGCAAAGGGATATAGACAGGCTAAGTGAATGGGTAAAAATTTGGCAAATAGAGTATAATGTTGGAAAATGTGAGGTTATCCACGTTGACAGAAAAAATAGAAAAGCAAATTATAATTTAAATGGAGAAAAATTGCAAAGTGCTTCAGTACAGAGGGACCTGGGGGTCCTTGTGCATGAAACACAAAAAGTTAGTATGCAGATACAGCAAGTAATCAGGAAAGCAAATGGAATGTTGACCTTTGTTGCAAGCGGGATAGAGTATAAAAGCAGAGAAGACCTGCTACAACTGTACAGGGTATTGGTGAGGCCACACCTGGAGTACTGTGTACAGTTTTGGTCTCCGTATTTAAGGAAGCATATACTTGCATTGGAAACTGTTCAGAGAAGATGCACTCAGTTGATTGCGGAGATGAGAGCATTGACTTATGAAGATAGATTGAGTCGGTTAGGCCTATACACATTGAAGTTCAAAAGAATAAGAGGTGATCTTATCGAAACATATAAAATAACGAGGGGGCTTGACAAGGTAGATGCAGAAAGGATATTTCCACTCATAGGGGAAACGAGAACTAGGGACATAGTCTCAGAATAAGGGGCCGCCCATTTAGAACTGAGATGAGGAGGAATTTCTTCCCTCAGCGGGTTGTAAATCTGTGGAATTCTCTGCCCCAGAGAACTGTGGAGGCTGGGTCATTGAATATATTTAAGGTGGAGATAGCCAGATTTTTGAGTGATAAGGGAATAAAGGGTTATGAGGAGTGGGCAGGGAAGTGGAACTGAGTGGAAAGGAGCGGCGTGCGGAGGTCAGACCCAGCAATCAACGCAGTGGCCTGACCTACAAGGACCATCACCAGGTCGGGGCTTTCAAAGGAGCGGCATGTGGAGGCATACCACTTCAAGGTACAATGCGTGCTGGTGCAGGAGAGCGACAGCTATAAAGAGCACGACTGGATTGGACATCACCATAACCCAGGTCGGTGATTGGAGCATGGGCAGGTACAGCAGGAGCAGCAAGGTCGGGAGCTGGTACAGCGAGAGATCGTGGAGCGACGTGATCCGGGCTCAGGAGAAGCGAGGGCCCAGAGACATCACGGGCCAGCCCACACTGCAACATGTGTGCACACTAGGTCCATGCACCAGAGCTGGTCTCCAGTCATCTTGGTTAAACCTTGCCACTGAACCAAGACCTATCTCTGTCAAGCCCATGTGATGAATGGTGTGCAACGGCCATCACATGTTAAAAAAATCCACGCACAGGCATTTTCCACCCTTCAACATGCAGTTCAGGACCTGGTTTATTAGGTCCTTCATTGAAAGACCTGTGAACTCATCCCTTTTTGGCTTGGAAGCAAGTCATCCTCGATTCGAGGGATCGCCTATGATGATGATGATAATGATGATGATGGAACTGAGTCCATGATCAGATCAGCCATGATCTTATTAAATGGCGAACAGGCTCGAGGGGTCAAATGGCCTACTCCTGTTCCTATTTCTTATGTTCTTATCTCATTGGCTGTTTATGGGGCCTGCCTGTGCACAAACTGGCTACTGTGCATGCCAATAAAACAATAGTGACTATGCTTCAAAAAGTAATTCATTGCCTCTGAAGTACTCTGGAATGTCCCGAGGACATTATATCAATACAAGTTTGTTCACTCTCTTGATTGAGAATGAATAATTGTAGATGCACTTCCACATAGCCAATTTGTTCAAATAACCAGTTAACAGGTATTAGGTGTGTCTCACTTTCCCCATTAATAGGTGGCAGGTGTGTGAGATCACTGTAGTTTGATGAGACAGCAATGCTGTGACTCCGGATAGTGAATGGAAGCAGTGATGAGATTGCCAAATTTAAGCTTTTTAACTCTAACTGGGAGTACATTTTCTAGAGAAGATACAAGGACAATGACTTGTCTGTGCTATCCCCCAAATTGTACTACAGGTAGCTGAGTAGTGCAAGAGGCTTTTTGACTAAAGCTAGTTGTTTATCAAAGTTGGCACGGAGAGTTTTTAATAGAAGAATGAAACTCTTTTTGGAGTTCACCTGCAAAAACATAAAACATTAAACGGTGCCACCCGACCTGGGTGACACTCCAGACATTTACAAGGCCCTTTTTTTTCCCCCCTTTTTTTTTTTTGTTTTTTTTTGTGTTTTTCTTTTTTTGGTTTTTTTTTGGGCACTAAAATCACAATTTTCCCCAGTGCCCCCTATAAAAGGGAAGGGGGACACTAAAAGCACCGGCAATTAAAACAAATTAAACTTAAAAACGTAAAATCAAATTAAAATTTGGTTGCCAGGCGTGATGATGCACTCCAGTCCCTCCGGTGCCCACCTCTCGCGGAAGGCCACGAGCGTACCGGTGGACACCGCGTGCTCCATCTCCAAGGACACCCTGGACCGGATGTAAGAGCGGAAGAGAGGCAGGCAGTCAGGTTGAACGACCCCCTCGACCGCCCGCTGCCTGGACCGGCTGATGGCACCCTTGGCCGTGCCCAGGAGCAGTCCTACGAGGAGGCCTTCGGACCTACCCGCTCCCCTCCGCACAGGGTGCCCAAAGATCAGGAGAGTGGGACTGAAGTGCAGCCAGAATTTCAGGAGCAGCCCCTTCAAATAATAAAACAGGGGCTGCAACCTTGTGCATTCCGTAAAAACATGGAACACGGACTCTTCCAGACCGCAGAAATTGCAGGCGGCCTGGGAGTCCGTGAACCGGCTTAAAAATTTGTTGCACGGCACTGCTCCGTGCACCACCCTCCAGGCCAAGTCCCCGATGAATAGTGGGAGGACCCCTGCGTAGAGTGCCCTCCATCGGGGACCCCCGCCTCCTCCGGACTTAATAGAAGAATGAAACCAGTTAAATGTGCTAGTAAGGAAAATCATAATTAGCAAATTTGATTTCAGCCAATAAGGTAGAATTTCCATGTAATTTTGTTTGAAATTTGTTATAAAATGGAGCTTAAGTTTAACTTAAGCATTATAAATCACTATGAGTATGATCACCTTTCCATTCTGATGCTATTCATACTGCTTTCAGTATTGCCTACAATGTAATATGATAAGCACACCTCATAGCTTCAGTCTTGCAAAGAGTGTTGTAATCTTGATTCATTTTACCTGAAGGCAATGATGCCCTGTTGGGTGTGTTTTTCCTCACTCCTCCCAAATTCACTTCAATGACTAAACAGTATTCCATCTATCCCTGAGCAAAAATACTATACTTTCGGATAATGCCACAATCATTTTTGATTTCTCCATCAATCAAAATATATTTGCATATTATCTGTTCTGTCATAAAACAAATTCTAATGTAATATCATAAGCCACTATGCATCAGAATGCCCTTCAATGACAACTACAAGCTTTTGGCAAAGCACATAATGAGCAAGTGCAACATACTTTAAACGATGATATCGGGCGTGAAATTTCCCTGTTGTGTGCCTCCCGTTAGCACCTCCGGGATGTGCTAATGGGGCGTGGACCTGTTTTTGCCCATGGGGGGTGGGGGCAGGCAGCTACCGGCACCCGCGAAATTGAACAGGAGTTAGCAAAGGTGCTAGCACAGTGGCGCCTCGCCTCGCCCCGCCCCGCCGTTAGCGCCCCGGGCCACCGTGTAACCGCCAATGATGTCATTGCTGTGTGGGGCGACCCCTTTGCGCCCCGCGGTGACCCTTTTCTGCTCCGCGGCGGCAATTGGCCAGCGCCCCCATGAGGCTGCCGTGAGCAGTGTCAGCGCCAGACTCGCGAGTCGCGCACTGGGCCGACCTTTGCTCGTGGGGCAGAATTTAAAGGGCAAGTGCGCTGCGCCACGCATTTTGTTGTTTTGTCTGAGTCACTGGTCGGCCCGTCTTGATGGTCCATGGCGTGGTCCGGCCGTCATCATGCAGCCTGGCACGCCGTCTTGGTGCCGGGCTGCAGCCATGCCACTGCGCTGCCTTGGTGGCCCAGTGGGGGCTGTCGGAGGCCCTGCAGAGTGCGCGACAGCCCTCCCCTTTAATGGAAGGGGAGGGACATTGAAATGCATCAGCACTGCCAAACCCGCCTGAATAGCGCCCCAGATAACGCCCCAGTGTACCACATTGTGCTCCACTTCCTGTGTGGCGGTAGCCCCAATTTCACAGCCAGGGCAGGACTTCTACACCATGCACAGGAGGTCCCTCCCCAACTGAGTTAACACTGGGAAATTTCTCCCCCAATGGATTTTGCAACAACTGTCTGTTATAAACTGGATTGGCTTGAAAGAAATGTTATGTTTATCTGTTTTTTAACTACAGAAGGGTAACAATTGTATTGGCTTCCAGTTACATAGGATTACATAGGGTATACGGCACAGAAACTGGTCATTTAGCCCAACCAGTCCATGCTCCACTCTATTAGGTCACCCCTCAGTCTTAGTCTCTTCATCTTTTCCTGATATGTATACCCTTGCATTTCTGCATCATCCTTGTAAATCTTCTCTGCACCCTCTCCAGTGCCTCCAAATCCTTTTTATAATACGGCGACCAGAACTGTACTGTGTGGTCTAACCAAGGTTCGATACAGGTTTTGCATATCTTCCCTACCTTTTAATTCTATATCTCGAGCAATAATGCTTGATTTGCCTTTTTTATGGCCTTGCTAACCTGTAGCGCAACTTTTAGTGAATTATGTATTTGTACTCTAAGATCCCTTTGTTCCTCTACCCCATCATCATAGGCAATCCCTCGGGATCGAGGAAGATTTGCTTCCACTATTAGCATGAGTTCTTAGGTGGCTGTACAGTCCAATACGAGAACCACAGTTTCTGTCACAGGTTGGACAGATAGTCATTGAGAGAAAGGGTGGGCAGGGAGCCTGGTTTGCCGTATGCTCTTTCCGCTGCCTGCGCTTGATTCCTGCATGCTCTCGGCGACGATACTCGAGGAACTCAGCGTCCTCCCGAATGCACTTCCTCCACTTAGGGCGGTCTATGGCCAAGGATTCCCAGGTGTCAGTGGGGATGTTGCACTTTATCAGGGAGCTTTGAGGGTGTCCTTGTAACGTTTCCTCTGCCCGCCTTTGTCTCGTTTGCCGTGGACGAGTTCTGAATAGAGCGCTTGCTTTGGGAGTCTCATGTCTGGCATGCGAACTATGTGGCCTACCCTGCGGAGCTGATCAAGTGTGGTCAGTGCTTCAATGCTGGGGATGTTGGCCTGGACGAGGACGCTAATGTTTGTGCATCTGTCCTCCCAGAGGATTTGCAGGATCTTGCGGAGACATCGCTGGTGGTATTTCTCCAGCGACTTGAGGTGTCTACTGTACATGGTCCACGTCTCTGAGCCATACAGGTGGGCGGGTATTACTGTGGCCATGTAGACCATGAACTTGGTGACAGTTTTGAGGGACTGATCTTCAAACACTCTTTTTCTCAGGCGGCCAAAGGCTGCACTGGCGCAGTGGAGGCGGTGTTGGATCTCATCATCAATGCCTGCTCTTGTTGATAGGAGGCTCCCGAGATAGGGGAAGTGGTCCACGTTGTCCAGGGTCACGACGTGGATCTTGATGTTTGGGGGGCAGTGCTGTGTGTCGAGGACAGGCTGGTGTAGGACCTTTGTCTTACTAATGTTTAGCATAAGGCCCATGCTTTCATACGCCTCGGTAAATACGTCAACTATGTCCTGGAGTTCAGCCTCTGTGTGTGCACAGATGCAGGCATCATCCACATACTGTAGCTCGACAACAGAGGTTAGGTTGGTCTTGGACCTGGCCTGGAGACGGCGAAGGTTGAACAGCTTCCCACTGGTTCTGTAGTTTAGCTCCACTCCAGCAGGGGGCTTAACAACTGTAAGGTGGAGCATGGCAGCGAGGAAGATTGAGAAGAAGTTGGGGCGATGATGCAGCCCTGCTTGACCCCGGTCCGGACATGAATTGGATCTGTGATGGATCCATTGGTAAGGATCACGGCCTGCATGTCGTCGTGGAGCAGGCGGAGTATACTTTTGGGGGCATCCGAAACAGAGGAGGACGCTCCATAGACCCTCGCGGTTGACAGTGTCAAAGGCCTATGTAAGGTCGAAAAAGGCCATGTATAAGGGCTGGCACTGTTCCCTGCATTTTTCCTGCAGCTGTCGTGCTGCAAAAATCATGTCCGTTGTGCCCCGGAGGGGACGAAATCCACACTGCGACTCTGGGAGGAGCTCCTCGGCCATGGGGAGAAGACGATCGAGGAGGACTCTAGCGACAACTTTCCCATCTAGACTCGCGCCAACCAAGTAATAAGTGACCTCCCTATTGTTCCGACCAAAATGTAATACCTCACATTTATTTGTGTTCAACTTCATTTACCAATTATATGCCCATTCTACAAGTTTATTAATGTCCTCCTGTGATTTGTTGCAGTCCTCCTCAGTGTTGACTGCGCACCCACCTCCCAATTTGGTGTCATCCGCAAATTTTGAAATTGTGTTTTGATTCCAGAGTCTAAATCGTTAATATAAATTGCGAATGACAGTGGTCCCAGTACTAATCCTTGTGGAACACCACTACCCACCTTCTGCCGCTGTAGATAGGTTATCTCTTTAGCAAATTTGGTTACATGCCAATAATTCCTGCAGACTGTATGACGGCCACCAGTCAGTCTCTCCTTCATTTCTAAAGTCAGTAACAACCTCCATGTTATAAAACTCTCTCATTTTATCATTTGGCATGCTAGGAACTGAAATTTCTTAGACTGGGATCCTGAAAAATATGTCCACTGGTGAACTCTGGCTCTGATCCCGCTGGGGTAATGAAAGCTCACCTCATGGATGCATGTGCCACTAGAATTGTATCAGTCAGGTTCCTGACTGCCCCAGGAAATGGCAAAATGTGACCTAGAAATGGCTGCCCCCTCTCCCTTAAAGGTATTGCCCCCAATGGCCTCCTTTGTATGGCAACAGCACTTAAATTGGGAAAAAAATCCTTCTCTTGGGGGGTTGTGACCATGATCCTTGGTCTGAACCAACAAGGTAAGCACCATAAACTTTGATTCTGAGGCCAAGGATAATCTTCTCCCGAGGATAATCCAACATGCCTCTAGGCTGAGGACTCAACAATTCTCAGCATAGGGAGTCCCTGCTTTCAGCCTGGCCCTTCCATGCCAGTGGCCTTGTTTGGGGTGGTCAAAAGTTCTACACTCAAACAAGGCTACAGAAAACAGCTTTAGGCCAAGGCCAAGTGTGTCAAATCCTGCCAGATTTTGTGGCTGCTCTGCTTGACTCCTGCTGGAACAGCAAGCAATTTCAGGCTCCTCATTTTTCAGGTGCTATAAGTCCATTTCAATCTCTAAGTGGTTACATATTTTAGTACATTTTTATAGACATCTGTTATTAAAGTAAATATCTCCATGTGTACAGTCATGAGCAGAATGGCAGAGGTGCTGTTGGCATTAAATCAAAAAAAGATTTGCACCTAATTTTAAAAAAAAATTCCCACAAGCAAGACTAAAAACTTAGTTCCCAGCTACAACTCAGAAACCATATGCTATAGCTCTATGAATTTTGCACAGTTTTGATGCAAAAATGTTTGACAAACCTTTTTTTGGCTCAGGATGGCGAAGACTATGAAGAGCCAAGTGTCATTCTTCTCCCTGAGAGATTTTGATGCAATTTATGGTATTGTGCTGTGTGTCTGCAAATAATGTGAGAAAGGGTTTGTCACTGTTTCGTAAATCCAATGCCAATTTAAGAATAAAATTTAAATTACATTTTTTTTATTCGTTCATGGGATGTGGGCGTCGCTGGCAAGGCCAGCATTTATTGCCCATTCCTAATTGCCCTTGAGAAGATGGTGGTGAGCCGCCGCCTTGAACCACTGCAGTCCATGTATTGTACCATGATGAACAAAGAGCAATGCTATTAATCAGACTTTTGATTTAGCCTACAATCTGATTGCAAGTCATATCTATTGCAAGCGATAAATGATTATCTAAGCACTCACCAGTAATGGGAGAATGCATGTTACACATTTATCTGTCCATCCCATTTTAAAGGTGTTTTCCTGTCTCTCTCTTTGTTCTTGCAACCTCTTACACATGTTTGCAACCTTCTAAATGGAAACTCTAAACGTTTAACTGCTTATTTTATATCAAAAGGAGGTGGGATACTGTGCTGAAATAATCACAGTGGAAGTGGGCTGAAATGATAAAACAATCACACAATATAATTTTTTTGATCAAAACTGAGGACCAAAAAGAATTTTTGAAGTGGCTGTTGCAAACCAGTATATCTTTGGACATTATAGGTAGATATTCTTTGGGATTAAATTTAACCCTACTTGACTGGTTGAAACCGAGCGGGTGGGCAGTTAAGTCCACTTGGAATCCACCCCTTTCCCATCGCTTGCGATCATAAGCGGCACGGTCTGCAGGTGGCTGAGGCAGCCGTCTAAATTGGGGTCCTATTACATTTAAACATGGGCCTGGGTAGAGAAGCTGCCATGGATTTCACACCAGGTGAAAGTAAGAAAGAAAGATTTATATATCATCATTATCATAGACAGTCCCTCGAAACGAGGATGACTTGCTTCCACGCCGAAAGCAGATGAGTTCACAGGTGTTTCAATGATATTCCAGATCCCAAACTACATCCTGAAGGGTGGAAGATGCCTGTGCATGGATTTTTTTAACATTTGGTGGCCGTTGCACCCCAGCCATTTATATAGCGCCTTTCATGACCACCGGATGTCTCAAAGTGATTTACAGCCAAATAAGTACATTTGACGTATAGTCACTGTTGCAATGTGGGAAACGCAACCGCCGATTTGCGCACAGCAAGCTCCCACAAACAGCAATGTGATAATGACCAGATAACTTGTTTTTGTTATGTTGATTGAGGGATAAATATTGGCCAGGACACCGGGTATAACTCCCTTGTTCTTTTCTAAAATAGTGCCATGGGTTCTTTTACGTCCACCTGAGAGAACAGATTTGGTTTAACATCTCATCTCAAAGACGGCACCTCCGACAGTGCAGCACTCCCTCAGCACTGCACTGGAGTGTCAGCCTAGATTTGTGAGCTCAACTATTTGGAATAGATCTTGAACCCACAACCCACAAGTTGGTCAGCAACTGTCGCGAAGGACGAGCAGGCCCAAGAGATAACTGAGAAACTTTCCTTTGTGAGGCCAGGAGGACCAGGAGTGTCTGCAGAACATCTTGTAGCATATGGCACAGATCTGTTCCTGCCTCTCTGTCACTGTTCCTCAGTGAGGAGCAGGTAGTTCTGTGTTCCTTTGTGTATTCTGTACTTGGGGATCTGTATGGATGCCTGCAGAGATCTCTTATCCCCCTGACTTCCCGCTATTGCTCCTCCTGCATCTCTTTCACCAGATAGCGTGCTAGGCCTAATTTAATTGATGGTGAAAATTTTGGTCAAGCAATCACAAACAAGTTCACAATCTCTTAGATGCTGTTAAATGATTTTCCAAATAAAGCTGCCTCTGTCTAACATTGTATTTGCCTATTTTCAATAAGCATTTTACAAACAAAATACCTGCAAAGGAGTAGGTGTAAGAATTTTGATGGAAATCCACTTAAATGGCAATTAGCAGCTTTGGAACAAGCTAACATACAAATATGGTAAAAGTAGAATGTTGAATGAAGCATTGAATTGGGAGGGGGCGAGGAAGGGGGAACTAAGTGTTGTAGTATGCACACAATTAGTCTACATGACAACACAAATAGTTTATGTAGTACATGTAACACACTGTAACTTCTCACCTTATACATTCCATGCTAGTAAATAAACAAAAATGATGAATGAAAGTAAGTAATTATTAGATATGCTTAAGTGGGGTGTGCACTGAAGTAACAATTACATTGCAGGATTGAGGAGATGTTGGCAAATCATTTTAGCTTCACTCTTGTGGTTTATAATGGAATTTTAGTATTTGACTGTGCTATTTTCTTGCGACATGCTGAAAATTGTGGGTTATCCTAGTTTGCGATCATAGTGAGTACTGAATCTAGGGTTCCTTGGATTCCCTTATTCCTTTTATTCTGTAGTTCTTCTTGCTGCATATTTTTCTCAATTACATTGATGCATGCCAAAGACTAGCATATTTTACTTTGCATCCAATGTAAACATCAAATACAATGTAAGGAATTGTAGGAGTACAGCAGTGTTCATGATACACTACCTCAACAACTGTTGCAACATTCATAATCTACCTCATACTGTGCACCGTCCTTTACAGTCATTCTGAGTGAGATTGCTGAACTATAATCAATAACAACAGAATTATGAACATTGTGGATTTGTACCATTAGAAATTCAGCTGAGTCTGTCCAAAAAACCTACAGGGCCATGAACGCATATCAGAGAGATATCAGGCTAGAAATTCGATCGTGCCTGAAAAGAGGTGTGTGTTGCCCATGCATTTTCATGTGGGCCCAGAAACGTGAAATTTGAGCAAGCAGCACATTATACTGAGTCAGGCAAACAGCCAGCACTAAATACGCTGCTTATTGGCTGCACACCTGTTAGAGGGGGCGGGAAATCGGGCTTTACTGACGCCACTTAAAGGCAGCCAGCATGTCTTAAAGTGGAGGTGCACTCTGGCTGCAGACAGCAGGGGAACTTCACAAGTGAAGAAATTGTTGCAGGAGATCCAGAAAAGGCACCCAGGTCCTCTGATGCAGTGGTAGAGGATCTGCTCCAGGCACAGGGCAGGAGGAGGGAGATCCAGTTACCCGCCGGGGGCCAGAAAGACCTCCAGGCAATACTTCAGGGAAGAGGTCGCTGAAAAGGTCAACACCAGAAGCTTAGTTCCCAGGACATAGCTGCAATACCTGGTAAAAGTTCAATGACCTCACCAGAGTTGTAAAAATCTTACCTCTCACTTCAACTATTCTCTCCTTACTGCTGCACCACCTGCAGTCACACTACTCACAACACTTCCCATCCCTGCTTCCTTTCCCTCTCCTACAATCGCTGCATCACACTTCTCTCCACCTCCCTCTCACAACTCCTTCTCCTCCTACTCTCAGCACTAATGCAGCACTCCTCCTCCTACTCTCAGCACTTCCCCAAACTTCACATATTGAAGGAGTCTGTTGCGTAAATGTTAAGGGCCATGATGACCTTGAAAGCCACAGAAAGTGCTGACCATGGAGCAGGAGTCAGAATTCTGTTAATAATCACAGAAAATTGCCCCCAAAATGCCCAAAGGTTAATCAGCAGCCTAAGATGGCACTTAACCTGCATGGAGTGGATGAGCTCTTTAAGTACCACTCCCACAGGGTGCTTGCTATCTGTTAGTGCCATGGTTTGTTGGGCGGGTTTATCACATGATGAGTCAGGCACTGGAGCAAACCAATTTCACAGAAGGGTCCTACAATAAACATATCACCCTTAAGTAAATATAATGATCCTTTTAAATACTTCTCTGGACACCTACCAAGGAGCCTGTCAATATGGCCAATGGTGCACTTCCTGTGTGGATAAGCATATGCACACCACTCACATTTTGGACCCTTAGGCGTCTGATATAACCTGTAAAATGGCCACAGCGCGACTGAATTTCCAGGCCATATTCACCCCATTTAGTTTAAAGCTTCTTTTCAGAGATGTACGGGTTGCGTTCTAATATATTATACCAACTCATGCTAGATTTTTGAAATGTGAAAAACCTCATTTGTAGAGTGTCATTTTAACTCGGTTACATACCTAATTTTTAGACTTTAACTTGAAACCTAATGAATGCCAAATCATGAAAACATTTCCTTAACCATGTTCAAATATTGCTACGCTTTTACACAGTCCTTGCAGACATATACAATTTGAGGTGTTTAATAGTGCCTCATTGTTCAAATGACTGGCAAATACACTGCTTTGACTGTATTTCATTATTCTGCTCACTCTGAAAACTGCAGTAATATTTCTGTACCGCATCCAAAAATAATGAGAGATCAGAATTTTCCATTTTCCATAGACTGGACCATAAACAAAACAAGCTCCATGTGTCCATTGTATTCAATGCCATCTGTAAATGTCACCAATCTTTATAGTGATTAGGGATATCATAATATAATTAAAATGATTATCACAGTGTCAAATCAAAGAAAAAATATAACGTGAGATATTGTAAGATTTTATTAATGAATTTAGAGCTAAAAGTACCATCTCATGTCACTGCTGTTTCAGACATACGTCCTCAGAAAAGGAAGGAGAAGAAACTCAACGTTAGTATTTTGGCTGTCCAGTAAACCCACAGTCTACTCCTACTATTTCAAATACATTTTGTTCTCTACCCCGCCCCCACACACTCACACAGACAATTCAAATTATCAAGTAAATTGAATTGAGCAACTGCATTAAAATTGCGCAGTGACCTTTTTAAGTGAAATCTAAATTCAAATGCTCCAATAATTTGAATTAAGAAACTTCAATTAGCTCGAGGTAGTCTGAATTTGTTATCAGAAGCAAATCATTTACAAGCAGGTGGGAATGTTGAAGTTTTCTCTCAGAATCTCTGTGCTGCCCATTCTCCGTCAACTTTAGTGAATAATTAGATCCAGTAACAGCACTTTTGTGATTCCCACAGTTGAGCAACTTGACCAGCACAAGTAGAACTCCTTTACCCCTTACAATAAATGCATTTTTCACTAGTGCAGAAACGTGACACCCAGGATGGAATAAATCAACCCAAAAGGAATATTATACCAACAACATTTGGTTGTGTAGGAGGTCTTGACAGGAAGTTGGTATCATTTGACTCTAGGTTACACCCCCATGCTACATGCAAAAAAACACGTCTAGGAAAAGGTCATGGCTTGGATTCCCCTCCCATTGGCAAGCTTGTGGTTGGGGTAGTTCTTACATCGACCAGTGTGGAATCACCACTAAACTGCCATCATTTTCTCCCAGAACACTCATTAGCCATGCAAGACAGTACAGAAACCAGAAAACTGCTCTTAATTGGCTTATTGCCATGGCCAGGGAAGAAAATATAGTTCTGCTGCTGCATTTCAAAGGCTGCAGCCAGTTAAAGGGCAACATCAGTTTTCAACAAGGTGACATAAGGAGCAGCCTTGGCTGTGCAAGCCACTGCAAGGACCTCCAGATTTTAGATGCAATTGTGGATGTTGCTGGCAGTACTGAGGACCAGGAGGTACTATCTGATGGGCACTGCGCCCAAGAGGCCCCATAAGAGAATGGTTTAGGCTGACCGGAGGGAGGTGGCGGGGCAGACGTCACAACCTCTAGCATCCCAAGAACTGCCACAAAGTGCAGGATGGGCTTCAATGACCTCACTAGGGTGACAAAGATAACTCAAGGCATTTGTAACAATGCACATTCTCTACCTCTCATATCTTCACTCACCTCTTTACCTATCATGTTCTTTTTCTCTCAGCACCTGGGCATCAGATAAACTCACTTCTCCAAAGGGAAGGCTCTCCAGACACTCAAGCACAGTCTTTACTCAAGACCACTCTCTTATCTCACTTTGTCTTTTTTTTATTAATTCACGGGATGTGGGCATCGCCGGCAAGGCTGGCATTTATTGTCCATCCCTAATTGCCCTATGGCGGTGAGCCACCTTCTTGAAGCTTGTGGTGAAGATACTCCCACAGTGCTGTCTTTGGAGTAGCAGTTTGGTACAACTGAGTGGCTTGCCAGGCCATTTCAGAAGGCAGTTAAGAGCCAACCACATCACTCTGGGTCTGGAGTCACATATCGGCCAGACCAGGTAAGGACGGCAGATTTCCTTCCCTACAGGACATTAGTGAACCAGGTGGGTTTTTCCGATAATTTGATAGTTTCATGGTCACCATTACTGATACTAGCTTTTTATTACAGATTTATTTAATAAAACAAGGTCTTCTGCATGTATTCAAGGATACTTCATTTAAAGGAACAGGCACCTTCACTTGTTTTTATCAGGGCATGCACAAATTAAAATGGGATCAGTCTCTATGATATTCACAGGCCTTGTATTATTGTTTTCTCTCTTTCCCAATGAAAAAGAATCATGCGCAATAGCATGACAAAAGGTCCACTGGAGTTCATGGGCAAGAGGAGGCGTTAGATTTAATAGGCAAATGTACAGGAGAGCCGAGAGGAGAGGGCAAGATTGGACTTGAGTTGGAAAGAGAAAATTGATAAAGTCTGGGCAATGCTCAGCATATGTAGTTTCAGCTTCCTGTATCTTATCAAAATATTGCAGTGCCCTTGTGCTCACCTGCTATTTCTTCAAGGGAAAATATAATTCTGCATACAGTTCAACAAGCTCTTCTGTTTTTCACATCATAAGGGATGCCTTGAAGGAAGACGCCAGGCACTTTGCTGACTGTCCAAGCACATTCAACTACTGCCATGTCCCCACCAACACAGCACAGGGACACCCACTCACCAAGAATTAGTTAGGCAGTCATAAGGGTTGTCACTCAGCGATGGGTGTCTCATCTCCTAATTCTCCAAAACCTTTGGGGAGTCAAGAGGTGAGACATTATGGGAGTACCTTCAGCACGCGGACTGCAACGGTTTAAGAATGCGGCTTACCACCATCTTCTCAGGGGCAATTGGGGATGGGCAATAAATGCTGGCAAGCCACATCCCAGGAACAAATACATTTTTTTAAAACTTGTTGAATCACAGAGCACCAATGAGAATGATCACCTGGGTGTGGAAGAGAGCGCGAGGGACGTTCCTCCACGGAGGGGAAGAAGCAATTACCCTCAACTGAGTAGCCTGGGGATCCAGATCTCAGGGACCCAATCTTCAAAAAAGCTATGATGAGAGAACATCGATCTCATGTGCAGGCAGTGGAGATGATTTCCGTGCAATGGTGGAGATGATGGTTACATGGGAGGAATCCAGTACCCGCATCTGCAATATAATGCAGGAAGATCCTCATGGCTGCAGAACACCCTGGAGCCCGGGAGATTGCTGCAGACTTCTAAGGACATTGATGGCTTCCACAGTGGTAGCTAACAGTGCTGCAATGGTTACTTTTACCAGAACCCTGTCACATAGCTTCTAAGACCCGATTAGGACTATACCATCTGTGATGACACTGCCCAGTGGCACCTTAGAAACTGTGCCCAGCATGAGGGAGAATTGATTTTGTTGTTGCTTCCTGGTAAATGTTATTTTTTGAAGTAAAGACAACTTGATCACAGAGTTGTGTTTATTTCTGTGTGAGTCTTTCAACCTTAGGGAGTAGAATTCAACTACTTATTGCAGAAGCTCACTGAACCATTGTGTTGGCCTGAATAAATTGTACTCTACAACCCATTCTGCTGGTACATTCAATTTTTATGTTAGGATTGAGATCTTTTTATTAATAGAAATTCATGTAATGACACAAATGCTGGGCGAGGTGTGCAATATGCTTTATCTGTATAAACTATTGTATACTGTGTATTATCTCAGACCATACAAACTATTTTCCTCTAGTTTTGTGCAAAATCAGAATCCCATTAATCTGTTATGTCAGTATGTCAATCCTTATACCTCTTTATTATTAACAGTATCATCATTTGTACAGTCA
Source organism: Pristiophorus japonicus (assembly GCF_044704955.1). NCBI lineage: Eukaryota > Metazoa > Chordata > Chondrichthyes > Pristiophoridae > Pristiophorus > Pristiophorus japonicus. Next base: position 40,339,843 of record NC_091989.1, on the reverse strand, counting down.
TGCAATGAGACTTGAACACATAATCCAGGGTGACACTTCAGTACAGTACTGAAGGAGTGCTGCACTGTTGGAGGTGACATTTTTCAGAGGTCCCGCCTGCCCTCTTAAATGGATGTAAAAGATCCCACAGCACTAATATAAGAAGAGCAGGGGAGTTCTCCCGATGTCCAGGCCAACATTTATCCCATAACCAACAGCTACAATAGCTAATCTGGTTGTTTATTTAATTGCTGTTTGTGGGAGCTTGCTGTGCACAAATTGGCTGCCATTAATCCTACATTACAACAAAAGTACTTTATTGATTGTAAAGTGCATTAGGATATCCTGAGGTCATGAAAGGTGTGATATAAATGCAAGTCTTTATTTTTTTTCAATGCTGCTGAATGGAAAATAACGCAATGTATACACTATACAAACTTATCATGTGTGAATTATAGCCATGTATAAAATCCATTTTTGGTTTTGAATTTGTCTGATAACTCGTGACTTAAGCGCATGTGCACATACTGGCCCCAAGCCAATTCAAGAGTGCATACATCTGTAGTTAACCAAATATCCATTGTTTCTGATGTACCTCTTGCATGTGTTAACTTTTCCTCTTACGTATTCAGCTTTGGCATTTCGTGCAGCTTCAGGGTTGTGATAAATGTTACTCTTTTATAAACATTGGTCAGTCTTCTAAAATGCATGAGTACAGTAGTTCCACACGACAAGCAGTTAAACAATTTAGGCCACCGAGATCAAAAGGAACTCAACTTCATGACCCACATTCCAAGCATTCTAGATGCTTACTGATCCTAACCACAAGTACATTCACTGCTGGGAGTAAGACTTGTGTAATTTAGTCTCAGGCCCATCCTGTACTTAGATCCACCACATCAAGCCATTGGCCATTTATCTTTTGATACTGTCTGTTTAAAGCAATACTATACCATAGGAAATCTCATCTGTAGGAGAACATTCCTTTTATCTCTTCCACCAATTAATTTCCTTAGGATAATTTAATAAATCATAGTGATTTGAAAACTTCATCTTGCATTCTCTTGAACCTTGGTAGTGTTTGCATTTCAGGCCTTGGTCCTGCACTTTGGGTTTTTTTAATTAAAGAAAGAATAAGGATGAAAAGGGCTTTCTTTAATCCTTCATTTAGTATTAACTCAGACATTGCATTTGCTTTCGATTTAGACAAGCTTGTGCCTGCCAGATCTTAAAAATGTCCATGTCTATTAATAGTGGTAGTTGGAGCCCACAGCTAAGCCAAAGATAGCTGCCACAGCCCCACTTTGTTCTCTCCTTCCAATGATTGGTTTGCAACTACCACGAGCAGTTTTCCCCAACTTAAGCTCAGTGGTGGCAATTTTAACCCACTGCCAGGTGGAAGTGATGCGATCAGATGTCAATGTTAAGTAAATCTGGGTGGCGTGTAAAACAAGTGGCCAATCGGATCACTCAGTTTCCCACTGGATGAGTTGGGTTAGCGTTATCCCAACATTGGACTCTGCAGAGGGTCAAAGAGGAAATGTGCAGTACAAAAAAAAGACAAAACATGAAAATAGCGCATCTGCAAGCCTTTGCAAATAGATGTTTCTGCTGAACATGAGGGGAGCCAACTACTACTGGCAATCCCAGAGCTCTATCAGTTTGACTCTTGGGCCTCCATTTTAACTCAAGGTGAGATTGGTGAAGTGGGAGGTGGGCAGTGTGGTGGTTGGTGCGAACAGCAAGTTTGCATACTACGGCTGGAGAAATTTTAGCTCAGTTACATGTGCATCATCGGAGTCCACCCTAACAAGGCAAGAAACACCACTCCCCTCTCCCCCACCCCCTGTCGACGAGCAAGGATCGGGAATTCGGGCAACAGAAGACCACTGTTGGGTATCAGTGGGAACGGTCCCCAGGGGGGCATGAGGGACTCCAACAGGGGAATGCCCTTTAAAGGGCGGGGCTGGGGGAAGCCCGAGGCAATGATGAACCAATCTGGAGAAGCACAAAAGAAAAATCAAAAATCTACTTTTTTGGGCCTTTTTTGTCCTTGTTTGTTGTTCCCAGCAGGTTTGACCTTAGGACAGGATGGGGTGATGGGTGGTGGGGGTGAATACACAACTGCTACTTTGCTCAGGCCTCAGGTTAAATAGGAAGAGCGGGATCTGATGACATCACCAAGGGGTTAACATTCCCCCTATATTGTTTTTGGATTCATAAGCTGAAAAGGATTTCCTCTGAAGGGCTTATTTAAAGTCACAATCTATATTGACAATCTTGCATCTATGTACACCTCCTATTAACTTTTACCATTATAAATTCCTATGTCCACATTTACAGTGGAACGTCCAATGTAAACGAGTCATGCTGTTATTGCAACCTCCCGCCAGTGGAGACACTGCAGCCAGAAAAATGACTGCAAATGATGAAACCACCTGAAAACTAAGCTTATTTATGTTTTTAAGAATTCTGGTTTGAAAAGCTTTCATCATTTTAACGTAGATTACATCAGTCGAGACGTTATGAACTGTAATAAAATACAGTGAATGGCAAAGTTATCAGTCTCCCAAGATATTGTTCTAATTCTATGATGAGAAAAGAAAGAAACCAAAAGTAGGTCAAATATTTTTTAGTGACTAATGGATCCCTGCAAACAAAAGACAACACTACTGTTGTTTCATGAGAGCATACACTGACTGCCCCACATGTTGAAAAAATATTTTCTGTGAAAAAAGAACAAAACCTTAGTCGACCATCTACTGGCATGATTGCAATGTTCCAACAAAAGCGTCATGTTGGAAGGGGACTTATAAGCACTGGATAAACAATTAGCTTTCCTTTACTTCTTTTAATAATTGTGCTAGTACTATAATTTAGCTCAAAATATAATCCCTTTGGGATGGAATTTACATTACTTAAAGATAGAAAGAAAGACTTGCATTTATATAGCATCTTTCACAACCTCAAGACGTCCCAAAATGTTTTACACTTTTGAAGTGAAGTCGCTGTTGCAATGTAGGGAATGCAGCAGCCAATTTGCACACAGTAAATTTAGGACTGCTCTACAATGGTTCTGAAATCGGGCTCCCCACGGATGTGGACGAGTCGCACAAGTGACTGTGGGGTCCCCGCAAGCTCTGGGTTTATGTATGTGAAGCACATGCGCATGCGATCTTTCAAAAATTCTCTTGACAGGTCGCACACAAGCGAAGGTAAAGGGCCTCCGCGGGCGGACAATTGGACTATTTGCCCAACTCCTGCCCAGCGAATGTTCTTCAAATTCTTACAATCGATAAAAGCAGGCATAAGACCTGTTTTTATCAGCAGAAGACTTTTAAAATGTTGAAAAATAATTTTTTAAAATAATTTAAACATTTAAAATCCTGTTAAATAAGGTAAGTTTATTTTTAAACCCTTTAAAATATGTAAATTTATTTTTCAAAAAATTAAATTTTTATTTTAAATAATTAAATTTTTATGAAATTGAAAATGTGATGTTTTAAAAAAAGTTATTTTCAGTGTTTCTATGTTTTGGGGGTATTCCCGTTTATACTTATCACAGTTCCCTACATACGGAATCCCCATAAGTATGGATGGGGATCCCCCTACTCTGATAAGTTGGGCCGGCCCACATGATCCCATTGATGCATACGGAACCCATATGCTCCTGGGATATGTGTGCCTCTACGAAGGCCTTCACATAGAGGGCCAGGACCACAAGTCGCCGAACCTCCAGGACCACCAGATACTTTCGGAGAAATGTTTGCGGACGGAAGGATCCGCCGACGGGAAGCCTCTGACCGGAGTTTCTGGGCCATTGTCCTTTCTTTGTATCCTTACCACATGTAGGTGGTGTTGGATGGATAAGGAAAACATGCAACAGCAGATGCCGCTCAATAACACTTTTTAATTTAACAAATACACATTTTTCAGTCAGCTTCAAGCATAGTTTTCAACAGAGCTTAAACATGAGGGAGAGATTAAGATGTCTTCACTGCTTGGGCATTAAGCATCATCTGGGCAGAGTGCAGGAAGGAAAATTTGGTGAGGAGGATTGCATGCTGGTAACAGAAGCTACCTGATTGTCCTTCCCACCAGATTCTTCTTTAGGCGATGCTTAAAGCGTAGGTGGTAAAAACAAAAATCTACTCCAAGGTGTCAGTGACCAAAGTTCCAATAGATTAAAAAAGCAGAAAATTATGACGAATTAGGGTGTAATGCTAGTTTTGCACCCTCCCAATTTTACTCTCCATTGAAGTTCCATCCGATTCCATGGGCTTCCCGCCCGGCAAGGTAGGGTACAATTAACCCCATAGGTTAATGTTTCAGGTGGGGCCCTTCAACTGAACAGATTTCAGCTTTCCAGCATTTGGTTTTATTTATTTTTATTTCAGAATTAAAAGGTGTTACTGCTTTCCAACAAAAAACATATTTCTGATAAGTGTGTAGAGTAATGGACCAGTTAAACTTCACATTTTCTGTTGCTTCAAAATTATTTTGGCATTGCAATGATGCAAAATCGACAGTATAATTCTGCCACGATGTCACCAAACCTAACGTGCTTTGCATTTTCGAAAGTGGTGTGAGACCACCTCAACAATGTAAAAGAAAGATTTACATTTATATAGCGCTTTTCATGACCTCAGGATGTCCCAAAGTGCTTTACAATCAATGAGGTACTTTGTTGAAATGCAGTCACTGTTAGTGTAGGAAATGCGGCAGCCAATTTGTGCTCAGCAAACGCCCACAAACTGCAATGTGACAATGACCAGATAATCTGTTTTAGTGATGTTGATTGAGGCATAAATATTGGCCAGGACATTAGCTCCACCTTAGCTGCAACTAGTGTGGAGCACAGTTTAAGATATCCCCAGGTGATTTAACAAATGTATTTATGTTGGTGAAGGTTGTCCCATTGGCTCGTCCCTAACATTAACCAATATTTCAGCTCTGGTGCGCAGAGCTCTGCACATGAATGATTGTATAATTTGGACCTGCCAGTTGTACATCTCTCTAGGGGGCTGTAATATAACTGAGAGCAGGCTTTGGAACTGTTACATTAAAAGTATTAAAAGTATTACCTGGGAGATATAATACATTTCTTCACATAGAGTAGGGTATATTGAAAAAAGGGACCTTTTTTGCTTTTAAAATGGTGTGTTGTTTGGTATACTCTTGCTTCCACAGTACTCAGTTAAATGGCCACACTCATTTTGTATGTAAAATTAATTCTATGTACAATTTTACCTTTTTATCTCTTAAATCCATATTCTCAGCGTAAGATTTAAGCTAATTAAGCATATGTTTTATGCAAATAGCACAATTTACATCATTCTTATCATACATTAAGCCACAATCTTGTGTTGTTTAGTTCCATCATTTACATCAGAAAACAGGTATTTTTATTTTTTTTTCTTACACAAAATGAAGCAATTATCTGTACAAACAGTATTTTATGTCGACTACATATGCGGAGAAGACTAGTTAATTAATAATCAAGGGCATTCACTAATATAATGTGATCTGCCTGCTTGAAAGACAGTCCATCAGTTTTAAGCTGCTTTCTGTTACCTCCTGCTTCAGTGATGCTTCAAGCTACACGTCAGTTGTCTTATTCTTCCTGCTTTTTCTGCAATATTCTTTCCTTATTTTAATGAATATGCCTTTTTCACTTTGTTAGACAGTCCTATTCGCATTCTCTGGTTCCAAGATCACCTAGTCCCTTATGTAGGGCTGGCATTGTACCATAAAGCAGGCAGCTGTTTCTCTCACACAAAATTAAGTTCATTGGCAGCAACATTTACCTGTAGTTGACAGAAAATCATTCTATAGAGGCCTGAAATATCACTTAGCTGCGCTTCAAATTGCTAAAAATACACGTTACGAGTTGACTCAGTTAGTAGGGCAGCTCTTGATTCTTACCAGGAGAATTCAGCTGTATCATAAGGTGCTATCCTTAAAAATAATTGGGGTATATAGTGAAATATCAGAACAAGGCATTCTAGCCTTGGAATTACACTCCTGGAGGTGGGGGCATGGAATTCAGGCCCAGTTGTGCCAGAGGATCTGGATTTTGGATTAGAACCTGGATCATAAGAACATAACATAAGAACATAAGAATTAGAAACAGGAGTAGGCCATCTAGCCCCTCGAGCCTGCTCTGCCATTCAACAAGATCATGGCTGATCTGGCCGTGGACTCAGCTCCATTTACCCATCCGCTCCCCGTAACCCTTAATTCCCTTATTGGTTAAAATCCACAGGGTTTACGATTCATTCGCAAAGATGAAGAAAATTCTGGTCAGGCAGGGTTGGGCTTCTTTTGCCTGCCCCCCTTTGCATCCTGGTAGCAGTTTGCAGCCTGTCTAGGGATGTTCCTGGGCTACGCCAGATGAGCCCCGATAGGCCCAGCGGAACCTACCACCACCAAGAACAGGTGTAGGTGCCATTCTGGGTCGCAATACCATCATCATAGGCAGCCCCTCGGAATCGAGGAAGACTTGCTTCCACTCTTAAAATGAGTCCTTGGGTGGCTGAACAGTATAATACAAGAACCACAGTCCCTGTCACAGGTGGGACAGATAGTCATTGAGGGAAGGGGAGGGTGGGACAGGTTTGCCGCACGCTCTTACCCCTGCCTGCGCTTGTTTTCTCCACGCTCTCGGCGATGAGACTCAAGGTGCTCAGCGCCCTCCCGGATGCACTTCCTCCAGGGCGGTCTTTGGCCAGGGACTCCCAGGTGTCAGTGGGGATGTTTCATTTTATCGGGGAGGCTTTGAGGGTGTCCTTGTAATGTTTCCTCTGCCTATCTTTGGCTTGTTTGCCATGAAGGAGTTCCGAGTAGAGCGCTTGCTTTGGGAGTCTCGTGTCTGGCATGTGAACATACCATTGAGGAAGCAAATGGTAATCAATCTCAGAATAACTATAAAAATTATATATTTATAAACTTTAATATTTTTATAAATGTCCCTTTACCAAACTTTTCATACTGCCTGCAGTCTTTAGTGCGGCAGGAAACTAGTGCTCATCTTCATGCGGGATGTCGCTTCGATATTCCAGTGGAGTGGATACCCTTGTTGTGGCACTACAGGTGTCTGCCTCTATTATTTAAATGGCTCCTTCCCTGAGATTCGGGATGGGATCATTGTGGGGTCAATGGGGTGGTCAGACGTTCTGATGGCACGTGATTTTTATCCTCTATCTCAACTGTGTAACAGACTGGTTTAAAAAAAAGACTATGCATATGGTGCCCCAGTTGGAACTATGAAGGTAAATGTAATAATTTATATTTTGCTTATTAATATTCCATAAAACTAATAGCACAGAACAGTGTCATGGTCAATGCTCCCCAACTGATTCCTTGTATTCAAACTCCATCTGCTTCCGTAGTCTTCAGGGCCCCAGTGTAATTGCCATATGCCACCTCATTGGAATATCCTGCTAAAATGTCAGATTGGTTTAACTCACCTGTGTCATATTTCCGATTTTACAATGTCGGCTACTGCTCTTCCCCGTACCAGCTCAACAGCTATGCTTTGTTCACAAAGGTTTGTCTGTTTTTATACTTCCACCATCACTGACGGCAGCATAAGATATATATTTCTGAATCGATTTTGTTCAGATCCAGTGTATTTCTTTTCAGGAGTGTTCGTTTAATGTCACTTATTTGCAAGCTCTTTTCAAATATCAGGACCTGTATTTTCGGGCTTTTGCTGCTCCTGTTAGTGCCCCGGAGGGGTGACAATGGCGGTGGTAAGCACTTCGGGGTGAGCGACCAGTTTCCAGCGCCTCACCGAGACTTTCGGTGCTGGTTTCGACAGGGTGTGGAGCATTAAGCATTACCATCCGGAAGAGGCGAGCCAGTGTGCAAAGCCCCTGGTTGTGACACTGGCTTGATTTTTGGCTGCTGCCCGACCCTTAGTGCTCCGTAGAGCGCCCTGCAGGGACCGCCTGTGAAAGCGGGCTGTAGCGGCCGCAGAGAGGTAAGTAATGTCGACCTCAGGTAAAAAGAAACATAGAAACATAGAAAATAGGTGCAGGAGTAGGCCATTCGGCCCTTCGAGTCTGCACCGCCATTCAATGAGTTCATGGCTGAACATGCAACCCCAGCACCCCACTCCTGCTCTCCCGCCACACCCCCCGATCCCCCCAGCAGCAAGGATCACATCCAACTCCCCACCCGAATACACTTAGTGAATCAGCCTCAACAACTCTCTGTGGCAGAGAATTCCACAGGCTCACCACTCACTGGGCGAAGCTCCTCCTCATCTCAGTCCCAAATGGCCTACCCCCCATCCCTAGACTGTGACCCCCGATTCTGGATAACCCCCCCCACCCCTCTGCTCTTGTATTCTGTGCCTCAGCTAATAAAAGCAAGCATTCTGTATGCCTTCTTAACCACCTTATCTACCAGGCCTGCTACTTGCAAGGATCTGTGGACATGCACTCCAAGGTCCCTTAGCTCCTCTACACTTCTCAGTATCCTACCATTTAATGTGTATTCCCTTTCCTTGTTAGCCCTCCCAAAATGCATTACCTCACACTTCTCTGGATTAATTTCCATTTGCCACTGTTCTGTCCACCTGACCAGTTGATTGATATCTTCCTGCAGTCCACAGCTTTCTTCTTCATTATCAACCACACAGCAGATTTTAGTATCATCTGCAAACTTCTTAATCATTCCCCATATATTGAAGTCTAGATCATTGAAGTATATCACAAAAAGCAAGGGACCTAGTACTGAGCCCTGCGGAACCCCATTGGAAACATCCTTCCAGTCGCAAAAACACCCAGTCTGTGTCTTGTGATTGGGCTAGAATTTCCCCTCCGATCGGCGATTTAACGCCCAGTTACCGCCCTGTACTACCTGTTTCACCTCCTGATTATCGCCGGCGGTTGCTGCAAAGTGCCCGCCCACTTTGGACGCCCAGAAGTCGCGGAAAATTCCCTGCCAGCGCTAATTTCTACAAAAAAGTTTTTTTTAAGGCCCGCTACTGCCCGTTATCGCTCCAATCAAAACCGCCTATTTCTGAAGTACTTACCTGACTTGGGCCCATTTTCTTTTCAGCTTTGCAGTGGGCCAGAAGATCGATGTTAATGAAGAAAACCTTTGTTGGCGTATAGTATAGTGCAACAGGCACCAAATGCCCACTGGTACATTACCCCAATGGCTATTTTTATTTGGTGTTCCTGATGTGTAAATTAATCACAATGCAATTTATAAAAAAGTTTTTAGGTTTTCCAGCAAACCTTCTCTTTGAGTGCTCGGATGCCAATACATTAGGGCCAGAACTTCAGTGTGTGAGTCCAGTTAATATAAGCAGGCCTTTCAATTGGAGTGACATCTTGGCCATGCTTGATCCTATCGTTGCTCAACATCCATAACCATGGAGTCAGGAGTCAGAACCTTGGCTGATTTACTGCACCTTACACCCCCCCGGCACACAATTCCCCCCACCCCCTCCCCCACCCCAGCCAAGGAGCACGAAGGCCATTGTCGCATCCACACTGCCACCAGAGTCAGGAGTCAGAACCGTGGCTGATTTACTGCATCTTACGCCACATCCCACCACTCCCCTGCCCCCAAACACCACCTCCTCTCCCTCGCCGTGTCTTGCTAGCTGCCGTGAATTCAAAGACACACTGAACTCAGGGTGTTTGCTGAGCGATGCTGTCTGGTGTATTTCTGGTTCCACAGAAAACAGACGCACCCAATCAAAACATTGTTTAAAAAATAAACCCAATTGGATTGCAGATGTTTCACGTCTGTTTGACTGGAGTAACTGACCAGTACCTGTGTAACATGCTGAGGGGCTGATTTTGTGGGTGGCAGGAAATGGATTTTGTAACATATGTAACAACACTCAGGAAGAAGCCATTGGAGTCATGCCCACTGAGTTATTCATTGCTGAACATGAATTATTTCTGGGAAATTTTCTCCCCCCACACCTCCCCTTTACTGATGCTGGCTGTAGCGGGGCCGCGGAGGGGGGAGGGGTTGTGTCCACGCAATGGGGCCTCATCCAAGTCACTGTGTGTACAGAACGACCTGAGGCGATTGGGGTGGGGGGGCGAGGAGGTGGGAGAAGGGAGTCAGACACTGGTGCTTAGAGTGACCTGAGAGGGGGAGAGAAGGGTGTACAAGGAGACCTGAGGGGGTGGTAGTGGGGGTGTGTGGGGAGAAAATGGTGTCAGTCACGAGGTGTACATCCAAGTAACCATTCTTCACGTGGCTTGTCAATGTGGTAGTGGGGCTATTCAACTGTAGCAGACATCACAACTGTAATGTATGCACCTGTGAGAATGCTCACAGGTTGGTAGAGCTGTTGCGTTGTGAGTGGCTTACCCAGTTACATGATGTTCACAAGACTCAAGAAAAGCCCAGTCAGTTGGGTCTGGGTCATCCAAGTTAAGGTACGCGTTTACAAGGGGCACCGTCAATCACACATTTAAAGTTGCGTTTCCTAAAAGTTGTCAAATTGGGTATATTTTCCCCTTCACAGAAGTGAGTGAGACACAGTACAAGAATGATTTAGTTGAATAAAATTTTATATGACACTTGAAAATTTGTATTAAACTTTACCAATGTAATAAAATAATGTATTTTTTATGAATACAAATTTTGACAACAAAAAACATTATGAATAACAAATAGCAGCAACAACAACATCAACAACAGTATAAACACCACTGAAAAGACCCTGCACCCTCTGATAATTCTACCTATGGCCACCTTTCCCAACTTGAGCGTGACTGCTGAGGCTGGGTGGTGGGGTGAGGGCGGCGACAATGGCAGCGCTATGTTTGGGGGTTCTGGAGAAGATGGAGGTGCTAAGGACCCATCTTCAAAGTCATAAGAAACTGGTTCCTCCCAATGATCAGGTGCTGTCACATTGGTGATATGGCACCTTGGGATGTAGTGCCATATCCCACGACCGTCAATTGCCCCATAACACTGGCATTCGTGGTCTGGGTGTTCTCCCTCACCGTGGCAATCAGCTCCACCATGTCCCCTGATTGACAGGCTGCTAAAGCCGCGATGTTTTCGGACAACCCAGCAATGGCCTAGAGGAGCTCCCGAATCAAGTCGATGCTAATCCTGGACAGTCCCACCATGTCCAGACCAGTATGTCACGCAGCGTTCATACTTTGGTGGATCAGCCGCCGTAGATTCGTGTTCTCCTCCAGCTCCTCCACCATCATCTCTTCATTTGGTCTTCCCTGCAATGACTCCTCTCTGGGAGGGGCAGGTGGCTCCACCTGTGCAACTGTAAAAACATAGCATTAATGGTTGGCGACAGGAGATGGCCGGGGTCAGAGGTAACATCAGAGCAATTCACTTTGCGCAGGCTTATGTGGAGAACAAACATTTTTACTGAGAATCATTACATGAAAGTATCATACACAATGTATGGAGAAAGTACATGACATAACAAAACTTCAGTCCCAAACAGTTTGGTTTCCAGGTGGCAGAGTGCGATCAACCAAAAAAATCATGTCACAGCTAACAACATTTCTTGCTCCCAGCATTACATTACATTCTACATTATATTGCCATAAGATTGAATTACATGACCGCAGTACAGTCCGGGCATTATGCAGACTTACCCTCTGGGAGAACTGGTTCGGCACCAACACATGTGACGTGCGATCATATGCTCCCGTCAGGGCTGCAGCGCGTTCCTCGAGGTCCTTCAGAGGAATAGTCTTCGGTGGATCCCCGCCCGTTTTGCAGAGCTCCGCCCTATTGCCAGCTAGTTTTTTCTGCAAAGGTGACAAAAAATATGTGTGAACTAATTTGACAGCTACGAAAACCAAACACACACATACATACATATACATACACATATATAAGTACACATCCCCAATTAACCATCTCCCAGTCTTTTTGTCAACGAGTGCACGATTTAAGTTTTGTTAGCATGCAAATGTTGCATGATGAAAACATGAAAATACAGAGGACTAACACAATGAGATCGATGATGGGAAATAAAAATGACACCAAGCTTTACAACATAATAAAACGTGGCACTACATAAGAGTAATTATTCAGTGCATGATAAAAGTTAGTACTTACTCTCGCAGACCCAACGATGTAATTCCACCATTTGCAGCACTGGTTCGGCCCCCGCATCATGGGCACGACGGAGGACACCGCCTCAGCGATCTCTCACCATAACCGCTGATACACAAACGGTGATGGTTTCCCTCGCCCACCCCGCGTTAACTGATTCCAACGGGTTTCCACTTCGTCCATCAATGACTCCTGGGCTTCCTCCGAGAAACGAGTGGCCATTTTTGTCCCACCTAATGCCCTCTCCACTTCCATGACTTGATTTTGCATTTTCTTGATATTTATTTACATATATATATATATATATATATTTGAATTTTATTATTATTATTACTATTATTTTTTAAGATTTTAATATCTATTATTATTATAATTATTACTAGTTATATTATTACTTATTTATTTTATATTATGATATCATTGTAAATATACTGAATATAATCAATATACTCCTCAAAACACCTCACAAATTCTCTCACAGCTCCTCTCTCACTAACCTCCACCAACCTCTGCAGCTTCAAGATGTCCAGTGCTGTCCTACTCTTCTCTGCGCATGTGCAGAGTCACCTTTGACCCCGAAATCACGGGAGAATGACCGCGCATGCGCAGAGAAGATTTTCCGGCCGTTTTCTGCAGTGGTTCTGCTTCCCTTACTAAAGGTAGGGAGATTGGCGACTTTTCTCCCGTTCTCGCCGCCCGCTCCAGTCCGCTATCGCTAGGCTTTGCCACCGCCGACGTCGAGGACCGGAAAACCGTGGGAACGCGCACCAGTGGTATTCTGGCCGTTAAAAAGACGCAACCGCTGGAATACCACTAAGGATCCGATGCCAGCGATCGAAGGGGAAATTTTAGCCCATTGTTTTTTTTTCGCGATTTATGTTTTGGTAGCGTGAGTTATTTACAGGGAATGTTTTTGGTGTTTCTTTTTCAGGTTTAATTTTTGCCCCCAGGGCCTCTCTTACAGCAATCAGAGGACGGCTGTTTAGCTCAGGATTTTCGCTTGCTCAGCCGGCCTAGTGCCCCAAGAGAGATGTGTAACGCCTCCCTTGGCACTCCGCCCCACACTCAGGGCCCAGCTGATGAACTTTGCAGACTGAGGCGCAAACTCTTCCTGGGCGCTCCGCCGCCATCACCACCCCGAAACAAGCAGAACCGGAAATCCAGCTCCAGATATTTAATTGGTGCAGTCATAATGGTTTTAATGAAGAAGCACGGAATTCAGATTCTGCTCTCACATAACCTGTTTAGTGATGGCTTCAAATATTTAAGAAGTAGACTCGATAGTATTCAGTTCAAATTAATTCTGGTAATAGATAAGTAGCTCAGTGTTATCAAAAATGTCCTTTATTGAAACACAAACAGAGCCTTTATTACAATATAACTTCACTTTACCAAACCCTACTTATAACAAATCCCCCGTTTTAACGATGCCAATGACAAGACCCTTTTTTTTCTCAATGGCATTCAGCCCCACTAAAATGAACGTTGAAGCAAGGTATACCCGGACCAACCCAGATGCAATGATGGGGTTCAAGCTGAGGCTAATTGAAAGATGACCTATTGTATTGCGAACCCCACATGGCACCTGCATTCGTTGCCTGATCAGACGGCCCACCACCTGCACACAAACTGCAACAAGGGAACGAGTGTGAGGAGGCAACTGCAGCCAGCCAACATGCATGGAGATGGAGAGTAAAAGATTGTCTTTGTCTCTGAAAACAAAAACTTCATATCATTAATAATCTGGACCGTAAAGAAAAAAAACCACAGCCACAATCTGCAACTGAGGATCTTTTTGGACTGGTTAACAAGATAGAAACGGCATGAATTAAGAAAAGCCCGAATAACAGAAAACTGATTCATTTTGTTAACAAATAAAATGATGGTAAATATCAAATTGATCATTTCTTCATTTTTCTGATGCAGCAAATCACCAATACTATGATGAATATCCTGATACAACGATTGTTTCTGCCGATCCCGTTGGGGTTCGTTATAGTGAAGTTCGACTGTATATGCAGCTTACGTGGCTGACCATTGGTCACAACAGGCATGAGTTCAGGGCCCAGAAGAGGCGAGGGCTCAGGGGCAGCACCGGCCAGCCTACACTGCGATATCTACATTTTGGCGTGGAAATAAGTCATCCTCATTTTGAGGGACTGCCTATGATAATGATGATGCTCTTGTGGTACTATCATTACTAATGATTGCGTCACTGAAGCTGTTGGACACATGGATGTTTCCAGTCAGGCATGTCAATGATAGAAATTGTAGGCCCTGAAATTGCGGTCGGAGGCTTCCTGCGGGTGGATGCCTCCGAACACAAAAATATTTATGAACGTACCTGGTGGTCCTGGAGGAAAGAAGACTTCTGTTCCAAGGCCTCGATGCGTAGCCCAGTGCAGAGGCCCACGTATTCCAGGAGTGTATGCGCAGCCTGGGATCACGTGGGCCGGTTCAACCAATGAAAATGGCGTATCCCCATACACAGTAATGATGAATTCCATTTGTCCAGAGCTGCCATTACTGTGAATGGGGATACCCCACAAAACACTTTTAATCAATAAAAAAACACTTCACATCTTTAAAATTAATTGAAATTGAATTTAATTAAATATTTTAGACAAAAAAAAGTATTTTTTTAATATATGTTTTAATAGGGGTAAATTTCAAATTCATATTCGATTTCAAAATTCTCATCCTTATTTTCAAGTCCCTTCCTATCTCTGTAATCTCCTCCAGCTTCACAAACCCCTGAGATTTCGAGGCTCCTCCAATTCTGTCCTCCACGGCTCAACCATGGTGGCTGTTTCTTCTATTGCCTAGGTCCCAAGCTCTGGAACTCCCTGCCTGAACCTCTCTACCTCGCTTTCCTCCTTCAAGACACTCCTTAAAACATACCTCTTTGACCAAACTTTTGGTCACCTGCGCTAATTTCGACTTATGCGGTGTGGTGTCAAATTTTTATCGCAGAATATTCCTGTGAAGCACCTTGGGACGTTTCACTATGTTAAAGACGCTATATAAATACAATATGTTGTTCTTGTTGTAAAAATAATGACCTTAATGGACAGGGTTTTAGGTGTTTTAAGTGCATTCACTGAGCAGGCTCTGCCCACGAAGGCCCTTCTCCCAGGGATACGTGCTATCTGTCAGAAGAAATTGTGACCGATTACAAGTTCCGGGTTTAAGCACATGCGCAGTGCACACATAAACCCGGAACCTGCAGGACATCTACGGGCCCGTGCGCAAGTCGTATGCACCCGGACAGATCATGATTTCAGGGCCGTAGTTTTTTTTAAAAAGAGAGGACAATCCCACCTTGTATGACTTCCCTTAACAGTAGCTTCTCTATATCCTAGTATCTCTATTTCATTACAATGAGTTGGTTGTGCTAAGGCCTTGTGGCATAGAATTGTAGGATGTGGGTTTTGATTGCCCATGCAGCAAGCAACTGTACTATCAAGAAACGGGAAGAGCAGTGATTTTTTTCACAGGGCATATTGCTATCTGTGTCACTGCAGGTTGCTCCTAGGCATGTTTAGTTATCGAACAAAGTTAGCAGAGACTGGGGAAGCAAATAAATATTTTCATTTATACACCACCTTATTATTATAGGCAGTCCCTCAACATCGAGGAAGACTTGCTTCCACTCTAAAAGTGAGTTCTCAGGTGACTGTACAGTCTAATGCGGGAATTACAATCTCTGTAACAGGTGGGACAGACAGTGGTTGAAGGAAAGGGTGGGTCGGGAACTTGGTTTGCCGCACGCTCCTTCCACTGTCTGCGCTTGGTTTCTGCATGTTCTCGGCGACGAGACTTGAGGTGCTCAACGCCCTCCCGGATGCTCTTCCTCCACCTTATCACATTTGCAAAACATCACAAAGTGCATTTAACAATGAATTTCTATTTGGAGTGAACATCGTTATATAGGACCCCGTAGTCTGGGACCTGCAAACGCTCGCATCCTGGGAATGTTTTCTTGTTCATACAACCCAAAGAGGGAGAGAAAATAACTGGATTGCCGGATTTAAAATTTAATTTAAACATATTTTGTAATTCCCTCATTCCTTAACTAAATCCACCTGTTAAATGTGAAATTATTTTTTACTTCATTGAATTCTCCAGATAGATTCATAGCAATGTATATTAACCGTAAATTTCTGCAGGGGTTGCCTCAATTTCCTGGCATAAATTCAGTGGCAGATCACTGGAACACTCAGAGAAATGTTGTCAAATGCCCAAGTGTCAAAGTTGCTGCAGGAGATCAGGACAATCCCTGTAGATATTCAGGGCCATTGTCCTTTGCAATATTCTGTTGCATTTGCCTTCTTTTTGTACTTAATTTGGCTTATGTTTTCAATTTTTAAATACTTGATCTTAGTCAGACCCATTGAAACAATATAGATCCAGAGTGTACATGGCGGCGGTGCTCAAGTTAGATTTCACGTCTAATTCACTGTACTACGATGAGATAAATTTCCAAATTTACCTCAGTCTCACCCTGGCACGTTGGTAGAACTCTTGTCTTTAAGTCAGAAGATTGTGGGCTCGACCCTCTTTATTATCAGCACATAATCTAGGCTGACATTTCAGAGCATCATTGAGGGAGTACTGTGCAGGATCATTTGGATGAAAAGTTAAATCAATGCCCTAATCCACCTGTTCCCATGGTTCTATTTGATAGAGAGGGAGCCAATAAACCCACAACCAATAAAACTAAAAACAGATTTTCTGCTCTTTGTTTTATTTGTTCTTGGGTTATGGGTGACACTAGCAAGGCCACATTTATTACCCCTCCCGACTTGCCTTGGTGCTGGTGGCCCTTCTCATGCTGATGGTGGTCCCATGGTGGTGTTAGGTAGGGAACTCCAGGACTTTGAGCCAGTGATGGTGAAGGAGCAACAATATATGTGCAAGTCAGGATGGTGCATGACTTGGAGGGGAATTTGGAGGTGGTGGTGTCCCGATGGTATTGCTGCTCTTGACCTCCTTGATGGTAGAGGTCGCAGGGGAGGGAGCTGCTTTCAAAATAAGCTTAGTGAGCTGCTGCAGCACAACTGAAATAGTTTATCATGCAGCCACAGTAGTGGAGGGAGTGGATATTGAATCCAGTGGGGGAATACTAATTAAAGAAACCTGGAATTTCCTGGAGGAACTTGAGCCCATAATCTTCTGACTCAAAGACAAGAGTTTGATCAATGAGCCAAGTTGATACTGAGCTAAATTTGGAAATTTTGTCCTGAATGTATTGAGCTTCTTGAGTGTTATTGAGCTGCATTCATCCAGGCAAGAGTATTCCATCACACTCCTGACCTGAGCTTTGTAGGTGATCTCCTCTTCTTCTTCTGCAGCAGTGGTCCCAGTGCAGTACCACAGCAGTTCTGTCCCCAGCAGCAGCCCTCTTGTGATAGGAGCTCACCCTGTATTGGTAATGAGCCCCATTCCAGGAAGTTGGGTTGGGGTCATGGTAGGGTCAGAGAGGTGGGTAGAAGTTCCACCTGAACCTCTTCTGGTGGGATGAGGGAAATCTAGCCACATACGTTTTGCCTCTATGTACTCCTGATACTAAACATCCAATTTTACATGAGACCAAGAACTTGATGTAATCATAACGATAAAGCTGCAAAGAATGTTCTGCAGAAGTATAGTGCGAGAGATGTGATGCATAGGAAATGTGTGAAAAAGATTCATTGATACTGTAAGTTTTAGAGCTCCCTCCCCTGCGACCTCTACCATCAAGGAGGTCAAGAGCAGCAATACCATTAAAGTTGTGTTTATTTTTAGTTACCATACCCTGCCCATCAGAAGTTTCTCACTATTACATCTGTTATAGCACACAATGCAATTCTAATTGAGTGTTACTCCCACAATATATCTTGCACAGTACATTCCAGAAGTATCCAACTTTTACTTCTGTGTCTTCATAAGCAATGAGAAAAAGCAATTCTTTAAAACAAAGTAAAGCATCTTTAAAAAAAAGATAAGGGGGTTAATGTTGACTTTGGGTATTAGTGTAAAATGGACGATATTGATGTATCTGCCCGTTATACATCACTTGTGATTTACAGTTCCACAATGGATGTGAATGTAGTAAAATTAAATCAGACTTTAATTCTAATTCAGAACCTCTCTAGAAAACTGGAAGTAATTCTAATCATCTGGTTTAAATACTATTATATTAGCAAATATGAGTATACAAAGACACAAACATATTGCATATATACGGACACACAACATTAAAGTCCACTACAGAGGTTCACTTAAAATGGATCACAATCAGTTTTTTTTTACTCATTCATGGGATGTGGGCATTGTTGGCAAGGCCATCATTTATTCCCCCCCCGCTAATTGCCCTTAAGAAGATAGTGGTGAACTGCCTTCCTGAACCGCTGTAGTCTGTGTGCTGAAGGTACTCTCACAGTGCTGTTAGGGAGTGAGTTCCAGGAATTTGACCCAGCGATGATGAACGAACGTTGTCAGGATGTTGTCGGGGCCCATAGCCTTTGCTGTATCTAGTACGTTCAGCCATTTCTTGATATCACATGGATTGAATCGAATTGACTGAAGGCTGGCTGCTATGATGGTGGGGACCTCATGGATTGTCCACGTGGCACTTCTGGCTGAAGATGGTTGCAAATGCTTCAGCCCTTTCTTTTGCACTCATATGCTGGGCTCCACCATCATGGAGGATGAGGATATTCATGGAGCCTACTTCTCCCGTTAGTTGTTTAATTGTCCACCACCATTCACGACTGAATGTGGCAGGACTGCAGAGCTTTGATCTGATCCATTGGTTTTGGGATCATTTAGCTCTATCTATAGCATGCCATTTCCGATGTTTATCATACATCTAATCCTGTGTTGCAGCTTCACCAGGTTGGCACCTCATTTTTAGGTCCACCTTGTGCTGCTCCAGGCATGCGATTTTACACTCCTCATTGAACCAGGATTAGTCCCCTGGTTTGATGGTAACAGTAGAATGAGGGACATGCCAGGCCATGAGGTTACAGATTGTGGTGCGATACAATTCTGCTATTGCTGCTGTTGGACCACAGTGCCTCAGGGATGCCCAGTTCTGAATCTATCCTACTTAGCACGGTGGTAGTGCTACACAACACAATGGAGGGTGTCCTCAATGTGAATACCAGGCTTTGTCTCCACAAGGACTGTGCAGTGCCTGTTTTTGTTATGGCCTTGCTAACCTGTGTCACTACTTTTAGTGATTTGTGTACTTATACTCTGAGACCCCTTTGTTCCTCTACCCCATCTCGACTCGCACCCTCCAAGTAATAAGTGATCTACCTATTCTTACTACCAAAATGTAATACCTCACATCTATCTGTGTTGAACTTCATTTGCCAATTATATGCCCATTCTGCAAGTTTATTAATGTCCTCCTGTAATTTGTTGCAGTCCTCCTCAGTATTGAATATCCCCACCCCCCCCCTCAATTTGGTGTCATCCGCAAATTTAGAAATTGTGTTTCTGATTCCAAAGTCTAAATCGTTAATATAAATTGTGAACAACAGTGGTCCCAGTACTGATACTTGTGGAACACCACTACCCACCTTCTGACACTGTGAATAGCCACCCTTTATCCCTATTCTCTGCTTTCTGTCTTGAAGCCGATTAGCTATCCATTCTTCCAGCTAGCTATCCATTCTGCCCAGCTAACTATCCATTCTGCCCAGCTAGCTATCCATTCTGCTTGGTGAATCCAGCAGATACATCCAAAAAACGATGATGTGCAGGGATAGATTTTGAAGCCTCGCACAATATGTTGGGAGTGACTTACCACACTGTTCCTGCCCAGGGTAGAAACCCCCCATGACCTACCTTGGTCCAGCCCAGAGGCTGGCTGTGAAGAGAAAAAGATTAGTGAAGATAAACTTGGGTCCCTTGCAGTCAGATTCAGGTGAATTTATAATGGGGAACAAAGAAATGGCGGACCAGTTGAACAAATACTTTGGTTCTGTCTTCACGAAGGAAGACACAAATAACCTTCCAGAAATACTAGGGGACCAAGGGTCTAGTGAGAAGGAGGAACTGAAGGAAATCCTTATTAGGTGGGAAATTGTGTGAGGGAAATTGATGGGATTGAAGGCTGATAAATCCCCGGGGCCTGATAGTCTGCATCCCAGAGTACTTAAGGAAGTGGCCCGAGAAATAGTGGATGCATTGGTGATCATTTTCCAATAGTCTATCGACTCTGGATCAGTTCCTATGGACTGGAGGGTAGCTAATGTAACACCACTTTTTAAGAAAGGAGGGAGAGAGAAAACAGTTAATGATAGACCGGTTAGCCTGACGTCAGTAGTGGGGAAAATGTTGGAATCAATTATTAAAGATGAAATAGCAGCGCATTTGGAAAGCAGTGACAGGATCAGTCCAAGTCAGCATGGATTTATGAAAGGGAAATCATGCTTGACAAATCTTCTAGAATTTTTTGAGGATGTAATTGGTAGAGTGGACAAGGGAGAGCCAGTGGATGTGGTGTATTTGGACTTTCAAAAGACCTTTGACAAGGTCCCACACAAGAAATTGGTGTGCAAAATTAAAGCACATGGTATTGGAGGTAATGGACTGACGTGGATAGAGAACTGGTTGGCAGACAGGAAGCAGAGAGTCGGGATAAACGGATCCTTTTCAGAATAGCAGGCAGTGACTAGTGGGGTGCCACAGGGCTCTGTGTTGGGACCCCAGCTCTTTACAATATACATTAATGATTTAGATGAAGTAATTGAGTGTAATATCTCTAAGTTTGCAGATGACACTAAGCTGATTGGCGGTGTGAGCTGTGGGGAGGACGCTAAGAGGCTGCAGGGTGATTTGGACAGGTTAGGTGAGTGGGCAAATGCATGGCAGATGCAGTATAATGTGGATAAATGTGAGGTTATCCACTTTGGTGGCAAAAACACGAAGACAGAATATTATCTGAATGTCGGCAAATTAGGAAAAGGGGAGGTGCAACGAGACCTGGGTGTCATGGTACATCAGTCATTGAGAGTTGGCATGCAGGTACAGCAGGCGGTGAAGAAGGCAAATGGTATGTTGGCCTTCATAGCTAGGGGATTTGGGTATAGGAGCAGGGAGGTCTTACTGCAGTTGTACAGGGCCTTAGTGAGGCCTCACTTGGAATATTGTGTTCAATTTTGGTCTCCTAATCTGAGGAAGAACATTCTTGCTATTGAGGGAGTGCAGCGAAGGTTCACCAGACTGATTCCCGTGATGGCAGGACTGACATATGAGGAGAGACTGGATCGACTGGGCCTATATCCACTGAAATTTAGAAGGATGAGAGGGGATCTCATCGAAACATATAAAATTCTGATGGGACTGGACAGGTTAGATGCAGGAAGAATGTTCCCGATGTTGGGGAAGTCCAGAACCAGGGGACATAGTCTTAGGATAACAGGTAAGCCATTTAGGACTGAGATGAGGAGAAACTTCTTCACTCAGAGTGTTGTTAACCTGTGGAATTCCCTGCCGCAGAAATTTATTGATGCCAGTTCATTGGATATATTCAAGAGGGAGTTAGATATGGCCCTTACGGCTAAAGGGATCAAGGGGTATGGAGAGGAAGCAGGAATGGGGAACTGAGGTGAATGATCAGCCATGTTCTTATTGAATGGTGGTGCAGGCTCGAAGGCCGAATGGCCTACTCCTGCACCTATTTTTTATGTTTCTATGTTTCTATGCACTGTGGCACTTGGTGAAAGCCTGCAATCCACTAATCCAATGCTAATGTTGCCTGGCCCTGAAAATGGATGGGGCCTACCACTGACATGCTCCGCTCATCAGCTATCTGACCTCAGTTTACCCCACAGTGTCGTAATAACATTTTATTTTGTAGAGATGTTATCATTTATGTTGAAATGTAGTTGGAGAACAGATAGCACAGCAAGATTGAGTTGTTGTGATTATTGCCGATTTTTGAAATCTTGTTGATTGCTTTTTCATAAATATTTACCATGATTTCATATTCTGTACCTTTGATATATTAAACTGGAAATAATAAAGTACGTCTCTTTTGCTGATGAATTACAGTTATCTATCTTATTTCTGTGTGCCCTTATTTACTTGGCAAATGCTATGTTTCCAACATCGGGGCATTTCTTCTACCATCCCTAACAATGACTTAAATCACTGGCACAGCTTGTTTGTTCATCCTCCCCATTTGTTACTAATACTGATTGCCATGTGCCTCTGCAATGCTTTTGCCAGTAAGCACCCTACTGTTACCCGGCACAGCACAGGTTCAATTCCAAGTAGTTAAACAGCAGGGGGGACTATGCTTGCCTTCTGCATCAATATGAGATGACACACATCTCTCTAATAGCTGCCTAAGTTCGCTCCTATAGTAATACATGCCAGCAGCTTCCAAGTACTTTACAACCTACTTCCATCCCATAATATAAAATTACACATCATTGCACCAATTGCAAAATACATGCCTCTCATGATGTAAAAAGGAAAGATTTTCTTTCAAAGCCATGAAGTAGTAATGTGAAGTATTGTTTACACTGGCATGCAGGCAGATCTGAAATCAAAACTGCCAGTGTAAACGCTGTGCATTCTACACTTTGAATAAGAATCAGCTTCACTTCTAAGCAGTTTTCAAGCCTGTTATAATCCAGCAACAGAATGTTCTAAATTTTCATCAGATTCACACCCGTTCTGACCATCATATTCCTCTGACTGTTAGAAACCATTGCTCCACATCTAACTGACAAGGGGCACTTATTCCGGCCCTTCAGTCTTTGGCTCACAAAGCAATGCCCGGAATACTTGCTGCCATTAAGAGAGAGCACTTACCTATATCATTCTCTGGGTCCATTTATATCATTTGTTTTATAATCGTGCTCAGTGCTACTTATTTCTGCACTGATAGAGCCTTTTTGTACTGCAGAATGTCTTAAATGAAGCTTCACAGCTGTGAATGCTATCATAAAAGTGCACCCCACATGCCAGATATTGCCCATGCAATAATAATTCCATTTACAGAAGAGTCTGTGTGTGCATTCACATAGCAACTGATGTGTGTAGACCAACAATATTACAGTCATTTTACTTCTGACACAGGTTCACATATTTAAAGCATCCAGACTCCATATGAACATGGAATGAATTGTAAGCAAGCCACAGCACCCAATAATATATAGAAAAATGTTGTCCAACCTATAACTACTTATTATTAAATTGTGATTAAAAATTATTAACTGTATACTTTACATTGAATAAAATAGAATAGCCATCATATTGTTTGTGTGGAGAAAACATTTCTAAAACAAATTTAATTAGTAATATATTTATTTGTTTGTGAAGTTTTACTTTATTTCAGCTTAGATCAACTTTAGACTTTAGAGAAATGCTGAATTGGTTTAATAGTGAAAGACGAACAATTCACTTAATCCTTCACAACAGCAAAAAGGCAGAGTATTTCTTAAAAATGGCATACTACACCTTTGGATACTAAAAGCTTCTTACAGTGTCACTGTAGATTTCTATTTATAATCCTTGTTGTATTTGAGCTTGAGATTAGCTTCCAACCACATATCCACTCCATCACCAAGACTACCTACGTTCACCTCCGTAACATCGCCCGACTCTGCCCCTGCCTCAGCCCTCATCTGCTGCTGAAACCATCACCCATGCCTGTGTTACCTTTAGACTTGACTATTCCAATGCTCTCCTGGCCCGATTCCCATCTTCCACCCTACATATACTTGAGCTCATCCAAAACTACTGCCATTTTCTTAACTTGCACCAAGTCCCATTCACCCACCCAACTCCCTGACCTACATTGGCTCCCAGTCCGGCAATGCCTCAATTTTAAAATTCTGATCTTTGTCTTCAAATCCCTCTATGCCCTCATCCCTCCCTCTCTCTGTAATCTCCTCCAGTCCGACAAATCTTTGAGATCTCTGCTCTCCTCCTATTCTGACCTCTTGCGCATCCCTGATTTTAATCGCTCCACCTTCAGCTGCCTAGGCTCAAAGCTAGAATTCTCTCCCTAAACCTCTCTGCCTCTCTCTCTTCCTTTAAGACATTCCTTTAAACCTACCTCTTTGACCAAGGTTTTGGTCATCTGTTCTAATATCTCCTTATGTGACTTAGTGTCAAATTTGGTTTGATAATGCTCCTGTGAAGCACCTTCGAACATTTTACTATGTTAAAGATACTAGATAAATGCAAGCTGTTGTTATTATCCAAAGAAGCTTATAATGGGGTTAGTCAATACTGGCTACTATCATTTTTAAACATTTGCAAAGAATGTGTATGATCATTTTTCAGTGACATAAATTACACATTCCATCCCCCACATTCCATCCCCACTCCAGAGTAAGAAGATTGGTACGTTCTGCATTTTTCCAACAGCATTTAATTCATTGATGCTTCATTAATTAAATAAGGTTTAATTTTTTTCACTGAATAAACAAAAAAAGTCGGTTTATACAGAACACAATAGTAGCATATGGATTCTGAGAACCTTGACTTTTTCCTCATTTTGGATTCTTTCATTATTCCTAATGTGAGTCTCCTGTTATGGCACAAATGCACATTCATCATTCCCACACGGCCATACCAGCCTTCTCATATGTCACTGAGATAGTTGCTTGTCCTTTCTATCCCACTGACATTATTCCTGTCTCTCACTCATCACCTCTCCATATGATAGCCTGTCAGTCAGTTTA
Source organism: Pristiophorus japonicus (assembly GCF_044704955.1). NCBI lineage: Eukaryota > Metazoa > Chordata > Chondrichthyes > Pristiophoridae > Pristiophorus > Pristiophorus japonicus. The sequence goes on along the minus strand of NC_091989.1, from coordinate 40,315,091 downwards.
ATTTCTAACTCTCGGTCAGCACTTTTTCATTCCTGTGCCCACTCCCATTAGTTTGGCACAGCATGATTTAAGTTTAAATGATTTCTCTCCACAGCTTTTAACTGACAAAAATTGCAACATTGCATCAATATAAGCTCGGTACAATAATCTGAGCTGCCGTCGGTTCATGTACTGTGGCCGAATTTAAACGAATGGTCACTAAATCAAAAGTTGACATAAAATAACTCATTTTTGTCAGTCAACTTGAAACTAGCTTTGTATGGGTGAATGGCATCCATTTCTCTAGACGGTCTCTAATCAGGAACTCACTCCATGGGGCAATCACAGCGGGGAACATACATGGCACAGTTCATCTGTGCACTGCTGTGTTGTGCTAGCTGGGACAGCTGATAAAAAGTTGAAAATTAAGCTGCTTTAACTCAGTAAAATGGCTCTATTGAATAGGTTGTGGATTTATTTAATTTCTTATTCAGCAGCAATCATTTACACAAAATATATTGGGAGAAAAATGTGTTACGGCTCATTTACCTGTGCATAACTGACAACACACATGCTTCATGTATCCAAAACGGGAATCCTGAAGTTCGCTTGAAATTGGGCTCGATCCTTGTTTTAATAATTGCGGCAAACTGTTCACAACTGTCGTGCCTCCAAAGGCAGCGCTCCACTTTTTCACCCATCCTGGAGGGGAGTGGGAAGGAGAATGGGAGGGTGGCGATTGCAGCTCAACTGAGGCCCTCAGGACTGCAGTGGAGCCGGGAGGGTCACTCCTGCTCCTACTATCTTGACGTGAAAGTTCTTACTTTTGTTGATGATCGTTTGCTAGGCTGCATCCACAGCATGAAAACCTGAGCGACCCAATTTCAGGAAGATTTCCTAAAACAGGCACTGGGGCCTTCATGAACATAAGGAAGGAGCCTAACATCTATATTAGATGGCCGACAGTGATGCCTGAAAAATTGCCCAATCCAACGTGCTTCAGAGACCGCCCCCCCCACTCCGTCCCCAACCCCGAGATTGATCACCTGTCTGTACTAGAAGTTTGGAGCCCTTCACTGAGACTCATATTAGCTCTGACATGAGTTCCCCTGAAGCCGAAAGAGGAAGTAGAGGTCGGAATTCTTGGATGACCCACGAACTCCCTTAGATATGCCCTCTTGATGGGGGTTGGATGGAAAATCCACCTCTCCCCCAATGAATGGCAGAATGGAAAACACAGGACAGAATTCTGATAGTACCTGGTTTTGGTCCATTTTCCGGCTTCCCCATCGGGTAATCTGGCTCACTTCTGTCCAGGGCCTGATCACATTTCGTACATGCCAACTTTATAGTCCACAGACCCAAGTATGAGAAAAGGATGATCCAAATATCTTTACGCTGCCAAATAAACCATAAAAGACCATTGCTGATTACCTCTGATTAAAATGGAAAGTACGAGCATACATTCACAATGTTGTAACCTAAGCTAAATTCTTTGGAACCACAAGAATCCAAAATGGAAAGACCATAGGCACCATGCCCTAGAAAGTCAAGACCTCCAAAACCTCCAGAGTCTGACTCTTTTAAAAAATGAAGCATGAAAGACAGCTGGACCAATAAGATTACTCAGATTAGGAAATAATGCTTGATTGAAATCCCACCAAATTGTTTCTTGGATGTTACTGCAATCCAAATCCATGTGATACGTATTTAAGTAAAGGAACTTCATATTGAGAAATATTTCTCATTCAGTTACAGTCACTTCAAAATGTAATTTATTCTGCATCCAAACAATCAAACTGATTCATTTCACCCTCGGGCCATGTTTATCTGCTTTGGGTGAGACTCCAGAAACTCTCAGATGGGCTGCTGTTAGATGGAGCATAGGTGTGGCAGGTATCATAGAAACATAAAAACATAGAAAATAGGTGCAGGAGTAGGCCATTCGGCCCTTCGAGCCTGCACCACCATTCAATGAGTTCATGGCTGAACATTCAACTTCAGTACCCCATTCCTGCTTTCTCGCCATACCCCTTGATCCCCCTAGTAGTAAGGACCTCATCTAACTCCTTTTTGAATATATTTAGTGAATTGGCCTCAACAACTTTCTGTGGTAGAGAATTCCACAGGTTCACCACTCTCTGGGTGAAGAAGTTCCTCCGCATCTCGGTCCTAAATGGCTTGAGCAGTGGTGCAGCAAGGAGGGATTCAAATTCCTGGGGCATTGAAACCGGTTCTGGGGGAGGTGGAACCAGTACAAACCGGACGGTCTGCACCTGGGCAGGACCGGAACCAATGTCCTAGGGGGAGTGTTTGCTAGTGCTGTTGGGGAGGAGTTAAACTAATATGGGAGGGGGATGGGAACCAATGCAGGGAGACAGAGGGAAACAAAATGGAGACAAAAGCAAAAGACAGAAAGGAGATGAGTAAAATTGGAGGGCAGAGAAACCCAAGGCAAAAAACAAAAAGGGCCCTGTACAACAAAATTCTAAAGGGTCAAAGTGTAATAAAAAGGCAAACATGAAAGCTCGGTGCCTCAATGCAAGGAGTATTCGGAACCCAGGAGAGGGCTCTGAGCTGGTTAGAGTGGGTGAGAGCTCAGATGAACAGGACCCCAAGAAAGAATGCAAAAGGCAGGAGGCAACAGAGCAGAGTAGTACTGGGGTAAGTGCAAACCACAAGGTGATAGGAAGAGACAATATGTATGAATATAAAGGGGCTGCAGGAGGGGGTCAAAACTAAAAATCATGGTTTAAAAACTAATATTAAAACACTCTACATAAACGCACGCAGCATTCGAAATAAAGTAAATGAGTTGACGGCACAAATCACTACAAATGGGTATGATTTGGTGGCCATTACAGAAACGTGGTTGCAGGGTGGCCAAGACTGGGAATTAAACATACAGGGTATCTGACAATTCGGAAAGATAGACAAGAAGGGAAGGAGGTGGAGTAGCTCTGTTAATAAAGGATGATATCAGGGCAGTTGTGAGAGACGATATTGGCTCTAATGAACAAAATGTTGAATCATTGTGGGTGGAGATTAGAGATAGTAAGGGGAAAAAGTCACTGGTGGGCGTAGTTTATAGGCCCCCAAATAATAACTTCACGTTGGGGCGGGCAATAATCAAGGGAATAATGGAGGCATGTGAAAAAGGAACGGCAGTAATCATGGGGGATTTTAACCTACATATCGATTGGTCAAATCAAATCGCACGGGGTAGCCTGGAGGAGGAATTCATAGAATGCATACGGGATTGTTTTTCAGAACAGTATGTTACAGAACCGACAAAGGAGCAAGCTATCTTAGATCTGGTCCTGTGTAATGAGATAGGAATAATAAACGATCTCCTAGTAAAAGATCCTCTCGGAATGAGTGATCACAGTATGGTTGAATTTGTAATACAGATTGAGGGTGAGGAAGTAGTGTCTCAAACGAGCGTACTATGCTTAAACAAAGGGGACTACAGTGGGATGAGGGCAGAGTTAGAAACATAGAAACATAGAAAATAGGTGCAGGAGTAGGCCATTCGGCCCTTCTAGCCTGCACCACCATTCAATGAGTTCACGGCTGAACATGCAACTTCAGTACCCCATTCATGCTTACTCACCATACCCCTTGATCCCCCTAGTAGTAAGGACTACATCTAACTCCTTTTTGAATATATTTAATGAATTGGCTTCAACATCTTTCTGTGGTAGAGAATTCCACAGGTTTACCACTCTCTGGGTGAAGAAGTTTCTCCTCATCTCGGTCCTAAATGGCTTACCCCTTATCCTTAGACTGTGACCCCTGGTTCTGGACTTCCCCAACATTGGGAACATTCTTCCTGCATCTAACTTGTCTAAACCCGTCAGAATTTTAAACGTTTCTATGAGATCCCCTCTCATTCTTCTGACCTCCAGTGAATACAAGCCCAGTTGATCCAGTCTTTCTTGATATGTCAGTCCCGCCATCCCAGGAATCAGTCTGGTGAACCTTCGCTGCACTCCCTCAATAGCAAGAATGTCCTTCCTCAAGTTAGGAGACCAAAACTGTACACAATACTTCAGGTGTGGCCTCATCAAGGCCCTGGACAACTGTAGTAACACCTCCCTGCCCCTGTACTCAAATCCCCTCACTATGAAGGCCAACATGCCATTTGCTTTCTTAACCGCCTGCTGTACCTGCATGTCAACCTTCAATGACTGATGTACCATGACACCCAGGTCTCGTTGCACCTCCCCTTTTCCTAATCTGTCACCATTCAGATAATAGTCTGTTTCTCTGTTTTTACCATCAAAGTGGATAACCTCACATTTATCCACATTATACTTCATCTGCCATGCATTTGCCCACTCACCTAACCTATCCAAGTCACTCTGCAGCCTCATAGCATCCTCCTCGCAGCTCACACTGCCACCCAACTTAGTGTCATCTGCAAATTTGGAGATACTACATTTAATCCCCTCGTCTAAATCATTAATGTACAATGTAAACAGCTGGGGCCCCAGCACAGAACCTTGCGGTACCCCACTAGTCACTGCCTGCCATTCTGAAAAGTACCCATTTACTCCTACTCTTTGCTTCCTGTCTGACAACCAGTTCTCAATCCACATCAACACACTACCCCCAATCCCATGTGCTTTAACTTTGCACATTAATCTCTTGTTTGGGACCTTGTCGAAAGCCTTCTGAAAGTCCAAATATACCACATCAACTGGTTCACCCTTGTCCAATCGACTGGAAACATCCTCAAAAAATTCCAGAAGATTTGTCAAGCATGATTTCCCTTTCACAAATCCATGCTGACTTGGACCTATCATGTCACCTCTTTCCAAATGCGCTGCTATGACATCCTTAATAATTGATTCCATTATTTTACCCACTACTGATGTCAGGCTGACCGATGTATAATTCCCTGTTTTCTCTCTCCCTCCTTTTTTAAAAAGTGGGGTTACATTGGCTACCCTCCACTCCATAGGAACTGATCCAGAGTCTATGGAATGTTGGAAAATGACTGTCAATGCATCCGCTATTTCCAAGGCCACCTCCTTAAATACTCCTCAAGTCCATCAGGCCCTGGGGATTTATCGGCCTTCAATCCCATCAATTTCCCCAATGCAATTTCCCGACTAATAAGGATTTCCCTCAGTTCTTCCTTCTTACTAGACCCTTTGACCCCTTTTATATCCGGAAGGTTGTTTGTGTCCTCCTTAGTGAATACCGAACCAAAGTACTTGTTCAATTGGTCTGCCATTTCTTTGTTCCCCGTTATGACTTCCCCTGATTCTGACTGCAGAGGACCTACGTTTGTCTTTACTAACCTTTTTCTCTTTACATATCTGTAGAAACTTTTGCAGTCCGTCTTAATGTTCCCTGCAAGCTTCCTCTCGTACTCTATTTTCCCTGCCCTAATCAAACCATTTGTCCTCCTCTGCTGAGTTCTAAATTTCTTCCAGTCCCCAGGTTCACTGCTATTTCTGGCCAATTTGTATGCCACTTCCTTGGCTTTAATACTATCCCTGATTTCCCTTGATAGCCACGGTTGAGCCACCTTCCCTTTTTATTTTTACGCCAGACAGGAATGTACAATTGTTGTAGTTCATCCATGCAGTCTCTAAATGTCTGCCATTGCCCATCCATAGTCAACCCCTTAAGTACCATTCGCCAATCTATCCCAGCCAATTCACGCCTCATACCTTCAAAGTTACCCTTCTTTAAGTTCTGGACCATGGTCTCTGAATTAACTGTTTCATTCTCCATCCTAATGTAGAATTCCACCATATTATGGTCACTCTTACCCAAGGGGCCTCGCACAACGAGATTGCTAATTAATCCTCTCTCATTACACAACATCCAGTCTAAGATGGCCTCCCCCCTAGTTGATTCCTCGACATATTGGTCGAGAAAACCATCCCTTATGCACTCCAAGAAATCCTCCTCCACCATATTGCTTCCAGTTTGGTTAGCCCAATCTATGTGCATATTAAAGTCACCCATGATAACTGCTGCACCTTTATTGCATGCACCCCTAATTTCCTGTTTGATGCCCTCCCCAACATCACTACTACTGTTTGGAGGTCTGTACACAACTCCCACTAACGTTTTTTGCCCTTTGGTGTTCTGCAGCTCTACCCATATAGATTCCACATCATCCAAGCTAATGTCCTTCCTAACGATTGCATTAATCTCCTCTTTAACCAGCAATGCTACCCCACTTCCTTTTCCTTTTATTCTATCCTTCCTGAATGTTGAATACCCATGGATGTTGAGTTCCCAGCCCTGATCATCCTGAAGCCACGTCTCTGTAATCCCAATCACATCATATCTATTAACATCTATTTGCACAGTTAATTCATCCACCTTATTACAGATACTCCTTGCATTAAGACACAAAGCCTTCAGGCTTGTTTTTTTTAACACCCTTTGTCCCTTTAGAATTATGATGTAGTGTGGCCCTTTTTGTTTCTTGCCTTTGTTTACTCAGCCTTCCACTATTGCTTTTTACCTTTCTACCATGTGTTTCTGACTCCATATTACTTCACCCTATCTCGCTGCATAGGTTCCCATCCCCCTGCCATATTAGTTTAAACACTCCCGAACTGCATTAGCAAATGTTACTCCTAGGACATCAGTTCCAGTCCTGCCCACGTGCAGACCGTCCCTTTTGTACAGGTCCCACTTTCCCCAGAACTGGTTCCAATGTCCCAGGAATTTGAATCCCTCCCTCTTGTACCACTGCTCAAGTCACGTATTTATTCTAACTATCCTGCTCCCTCCACTCTGATTAGCACGTGGCACTGGTAGCAATCCTGAGATTACTGCCTTTGAGGTCCTACTTTTTAATTTAACTCCTAGCTCCCTAAATTCAGCTTGTAGGACCTCTTCCCGCTTCTTACCTATATCATTGGTACCTACATGTACCACAACAACTGGCTGTTCACCCTCCCACTCCAGAATGCTCTGCAGCCGCTCCGAGACATCCTTGACCCTTGCACCAGGGAGGCAACATACCATCCTGGAGTCTCGGTTGTGGCCGCAGAAATTCCTATCTACTCCCCTTACAATCGAGTCCCCTATCACTATAGCTCTCCCACTCTTTTTCCCACCCTTCTGTGCAGCAGAGCCTCCCATGGTGCCATGAACCTGGCTGCTGGTGCCTTCCCCTGGTAAGTCATCTCCCCCAACAGTATCCAAAACGGTATATCTGTTTTGGAGGGAGCTGACCGCAGGGGAATCCTGCACTACCTTCCTGCTCTTGCCTTGTCTCTTGGTCACCCATTCACTATCTGTCCTAACCCTTACCTGCGGTGTGACCAACTCACTAAATGTGCTGTCAACAACATTCTCAGCATCGCGCATGCTCCAGAGTGAGTACATCCGCAGCTCCAGTGCCATCATGCGGTCTGTCAGGAGCTGCAGCTGGACACACTTTCTGCACACATAGTAGTCAGGGACATCCCACATAGCACAGGAGGAGCATGACATGGGTCCGAGCTCTCCTGCCATGACTTGACCCTTAAATTAATTTACTTACTAAAATTTACTTAAACACCAAACAGCTACTTATTGGTTGGCTGCCAATTAAACCAATCTCAAAGTCAGTCTAAAAGAGAGTTATACCTACCAGTCGAACAGCCAACCACGTACATGCTTGGCTGTGACGTCACTTCTCAATTTCGCACCCCTCTATCTTTGTCTGCAACTGGTTGGGCTGGTCTCTGGGCCTCCGCCTCCTACTCTCGCACTCCTTATCAGCTGCTCTAGTGTCAGCACTGGTCGGAAAACAAGACAAAACAGCACCTGCCATCCCCGCTTGCCCGAACTCACTCACTTACCAAACTCACTTGGCTAAAGTAGACTGGAAACACAGACTAAATGGTGGCACAATTGAGGAACAGTAGAGGACTTTTAAGGAGCTCTTTCATAGTGCTCAACAAAAATATATTCCAATGTAAAAGAAGGGCGGTAAGAGAAGGGATAACCAGCCGTGGATAACCAAGGAAATAAAGGAGAGTATCAAATTAAAAACCAATGCGTATAAGGTGGCCAAGTTAGTGGGAAACTAGCAGATTGGGAAAATTTTAAACGACAGCAAAGAATGACTAAGAAAGCAATAAAGAAAGGAAAGATAGATTACGAAAGTAAACTTGCGCAAAACATAAAAACAGATAGTAAAAGCTTTTACCGATATATAAAACGGAAAAGAGTGACTAAAGTAAATGTTGGTCCCTTAGAAGATGAGAAGGGGGGTTTAATAATGGGAAATGTGGAAATGGCTGAGACCTTAAATAATTATTTTGCTTCGGTCTTCACAGTGCAAGACACAAAAACCATGCCAAAAATTGCTGGTCACGGGAATATGGGAAGGGAGGACCTTGAGATAATCACTATCACTAGGGGGGTAGTGCTGGACAGGCTAATGGGACTCAAGATAGACAAGTCCCCTAGTCCTGATGAAATGCATCCTAGGATATTAGCAGATGCATTCGTTATAATCTACCAAAATTCTCTGGACTCTGGGGAGGTACCAGTGGATTGGAAAGCAGCTAATGTAACGCCTCTGTTTAAAAATTGGGGCAGACAAAAGGCAGGTAACTATAGGCCGGTTAGTTTAACATCTGTAGTGGGGAAAATGCTTGATGCTATCATTAAAGAAGAAATAGCGGGACATCTAGATAGGAATAGTGCAATCAAGCAGATGCAACATGGATTCATGAAGGGGAAATCATGCTTAACTAATTTACTGGAATTCTTTGAGGATATAATGAGCATGGTGGATAGAGGTGTACCGATGGATGTGGTGTATTTAGATTTCCAAAAGGCATTCGATAAGGTGCCACACAAAAGGTTACTGCAGAAGATAAAGGTACGTGGAGTCAGAGGAAATGTATTAGCATGGATAGAGAATTGGCTGGCTAACAGAAAGCAGAGAGTTGGGATAAATGGGTCCTTTTCGGGTTGGTAATCGGTGGTTAGTGGTGTGCCACAGGGATCGGTGCTGGGACCACAACTGTTTACAATATACATAGATGACCTGGAAGAGGGGACAGAGTGTAGTGTAACAAAATTTGCAGATGACACAAAGATTAGTGGGAAAGCGGGTTGTGTAGAGGACACAGAGAGGCTGCAAAGAGATTTAGATCGGTTAAGTGGATGGGCTAAGGTTTGGCAGATGGAATACAATGTCGGAAAATGTGAGGTCATCCACCTTGGGAAAAAAAAACAGTAAAAGGGAATATTATTTGAAGGGGAGAAATTACAACATGCAGAGGGACCTGGGGGTCCTTGTGCATGAAACTCTTTTGGAGTTTATCTGTAAAACAAAAGATTAAACCGTGCCACCCGACCTGGATGACACACCAAACATTTACAAGGCCCCTTTTTTTCCTTTTTTTTTTGTGTTTTTCTTTCTTTTTTTTTGGGCACTAAAATCACATTTTTTCCCCAGTGCCCCCTATAAAAGGGAAGGGGGACACTAAAAGCACTGGCAATTAAAACAAATTAAACTTTAAAACATAAAATCAAATTAAAATTTGGTTGCCGGGCGTGATGATGCACTCCAGTCCCTCCGGTGCCCACCTCTCGCGGAAGGCCGCGAGCGTACCGGTGGACACCGCGTGTTCCATCTCCAAGGACACCCTGGACCGGATGTAAGAGCGGAAGAGAGGCAGGCAGTCAGGTTGAACGACCCCCTCGACCGCCCGCTGCCTGGACCGGCTGATGGCACCCTTGGCCGTGCCCAGGAGCAGTCCTACGAGGAGGCCCTCGGACCTACCCGCTCCCCTCCGCACAGGGTGCCCAAAGATCAGGAGAGTGGGACTGAAGTGCAGCCAGAATTTCAGGAGCAGCCCCTTCAAATAATGGAACTCCTTGTGCATGAATCCCAAAAAGTTAGTTTGCAGGTGCAGCAGGTAATCAGGAAGGCGAATGAAATGTTGGCCTTCATTGCGAGAGGGATGGAGTTCAAAAGCAGGGAGGTCCTGCTGCAACTGTATAGGGTATTGGTGAGGCCACACCTGGAGTACTGCGTGCAGTTTTGGTCACCTTACTTAAGGAAGGATATACTAGCCTTGGAGGGGGGAAAAGAGACGATTCACTAGGCTGATTCCGGGGATGAGGGGGTTGCCTTATGATGATAGATTGAGTAGACTAGGTCTTTACTCGTTGGTGTTCAGAAGGATGAGGGGTGATCTTATAGACACATTTAAAATAATGGGATAGACAAGATAGAGGCAGAGAGGTTGTTTCCACTGGTCGGGGAGACTAGAACTAGGGGGCACAGCCTCAAAATACGGGGGAGCCAATTTAAAACCAAGTTGAGAAGCAATTTCTTCTCCCAGAGGGTTGTGAATCTGTGGAATTCTCTGCCCAAGGAAGCAGTTGAGGCTAGCTCATTGAATATATTCAAATCACAGATAGATAGATTTTTAACCAATAAGGGAATTAAGGGTTACAGGGAGCTGAGTCCACGGCCAGATCAGCCAATATCTTGTTGAATGGCGGAGCAGGCTCAAGGGGCTAGATGGCCTACTCCTGTTCCTAATTCTTATGTTCTTATGTTCTTGTGCCATTAAGTTTCGCAAACTCCTGAAACTCCTGACTGGTGAAGCACAACCCATTGTCGCTTACCACTATGCCAGGCAAACCATGTGTCGCGAACATGACATTGAGATTCTCTCTGGTTGCCGTGGATGTGCTGCATGACATGATTATGCATTCTATCCACTTTGAATAAGCGTCCATCACCACTAAAAACATCTTGCCCAGGAAGGAGCCTGCAAAATCTACATGGATCCTGGACCAAGGTTTGGATGGCCACAACCACAGACTCAGCGGTGATTCCGCTAGTGCTTTGCTGAGCTGCATGCAAGTGTTGCACTGATGCACGCATGCTTCCAGCTCAGAATCAATTCCTGGCCACCATACATGGGACCTGGCGAAGGCCTTCATCATCACTACACCAGGATGTGTGCTGTGTAACTCATGCATGAACTTCTCTCTCCCTTTCTTGGGCATTACAATGCGATTGCCCCACAATATGCAACCTGCTTGAATAGATAGTTCGTCCTTGCGACGAAAGTACGGTTTGGCCTCCTCGCACATTTGCTTGGGCATGGCAGACCAATCCCCTTTGAGGATGCAACCCTTTACCACCGATAAAATCGGGTCCTGGCTGGTCCAGGTCTTAATTGTTGAGCCGTGACAGGGGTTCCTTCACTCTCAAAAGCCTCCATGATTAACATTAGATCCGCCGGTTGTAGCGCTTCCACTTCCGTTGCGGGCAACAGCAACCGTCTCAAAGCATTGGCACAGTTTTCTGTGCCAGGTCTGTGGTGAATTACATAATCATAGGCAGATAATGTCAGCACCCACCTTTGGATGCGGGATGAAGCGTTGGTGTTGATAACGTGGAAAACAATGAAATGAGCGGCTTGTGATCAGTCTCTAATTTGAACCTCAGATTGAACAGGTATTGATGCATCTTTTTAACACCGTACACACAGCTAAAGCTTCTTTTTCTACCATGCTGTAGGTTCTTTCTGCTTTAGACAAACTTTTGGATGCATGCTTGACAGATTGAAGTTTCCCCGACTCATTGGCTTGTTGGAGTATGCAACCAATTCCATATGACAATGCGTCACAGGCTAAAACTAAACGTTTACATGGGTCATAATGTACCAGCACCTTGTTCAAGCAAAACAGATTGGTGAAAGTTCTGTCTTGCGCTGCGTCCCACACCCAGTTGTCGCCTTGTCTCAATGGCATGTGCAGTGATTCTAGTAAGGTGCTCAACTTAGGTAGGAAGTTACCAAAGGAGTTGAGTAGACCCAGGAACGAATGCAGCTTCATCACATTCTGCGGCTTGGGTGTATTCTTGATGGCTTTGGTTTTCATGTCAGTAGGTCTGATGCCATCAGCGGCAATTTTCCTCCCGAGGAATTCGACTTCTGGTGCATGAAGACGCACTTCGAGTGTTTCAGTCTGAGTCCCACTCTATCCAAACGCAGTAGAACCTCTTCCAGGTTGTTCAGATGTTCCTTGGAATCATGACCGGTGATCAGGATGTCATCTTGGAACACGACAGTTCTGGGAACGGACTTCAGTAGACTTTCCATATTCCTCTGGAATATTGCTGCAGCCGAGCGAATTCCAAATGGGCACCTGTGGTAAATAAACAGTCCTTTGTGCGTGTTAATGCACGTAAGTCTCTTCGATGTCTTGACCAACTCCTGTGCCATATAGGCTGACGTCAAGTCCAGTTTTGTGAATTACTTCCCTCCGGCTAGCATCGCAAACAAGTCATCAGCCTTCGGTAACGGGTACTGATCTATTGATCGTAGCCTTGTTGTCTCCACAGATTCTGACTGTGCCATCACTTTTCAGCACAGGAACAATGGGGCTGGCCCATTCATTAAATTCCACCGGTGATATGATCCCTTCACGCAGGAGTCTGTCCAGTTCGATTTCGACCTTCTCCCTCTTCATATACGGCACTGCCCGAGCTTGATGATGGACGGATCTTACATCTGAGTCCACGTGGATCTGCACCTTGGCTCCCGTGACGTTGCCGATACCTCATTTGAACAGCGAGGGGAACTTGCTCAATACTTGGGCACATGTATCTTCCTCCAATGACAACGTCTTTATGTCTGATTTTCTCCAACCAGCTCCTGCCGATCAGCATTGGGCCATTGTCTGGAATAATCCACAGTGGTAATTCGTGAACCGCACCGTTATATGACATATTAATTTGTGCACTGCCAATCACCTTTATCAGTTCTTTGGTGTACGTGTGCAGCTTGGCATTAACAGGGCTCAGCCTGGGCCTCACAGTCTTAGTATCCAACAGCTTATTAAATGCCCTCTCGTTCATGATCGATTGACTCGCCCCCGTGTCCAGTTCCATCGATACCGGTATCCCGTTAAACTTCACATTAATCAAAATTTGTTTACTCTTGGTTATGAAGGAGTACAGTCCATACACTTCTTCCTCTGTCATCTCGGATTGCGTCTCCAGATCTGCGCTAGTCTGATTCTCATCCTCCACGTGGTGTGTCGCAGCACGCTTGCTCATCTGCCGACACTTGTGCTGGAGATGCCCCACTCTCAGACAGTCTTTGCAACCATATTGTTTAAATCGGCACTGCTGATGCCGATGATTTCCCCCACAACGCCAACACGGAGAAGTTGGATACATTCCCGCTAGCGGACTTTGGGCAGCCACAGGTTTCGCGAAAACAGTCGGATGGGCCCTGCCATGTACCGCTCTGCTGAACGCCGAATTAATTGCATTTACAGTACTTGCCGAGGTTCGGTTCTTCACCGATATTTGCTTTAGACTCCTGTTCGTCGTCATACATGATTGAGCGATCTGGATGTCCCTTTTTAAATCCAACTCCTCCACCGCCAGATGTTTGCACAGGATCACCTCGTGGTTGATACCGATAACAAAGAAGTCCCGCAGCATGTCTGCCAACACCATCCCGAACTTGTACGGTCCCGCTAGACGTCTCAGGTCGGCAACGAATTCTGCCGCACTCTGGCCCTCCGATCGAAAGTGTGTATAAAACCTGTATCTTGAAATGATGATGCCGTCGTCTGGCTTGAGGTGCTCCCGTACCAATGTACACAACTCCTCGTACGTTTTGTCTGTTGGATCACTAGGCATGAGTAGATTCTTTATCAGACCGTAGATCTTTGAACTGCACACAGTGAGGAACATGTCTCGGTGCCGATCTGCATCGTCGACCCCCTTCATTTTGTTGGCCACGAAGTACTGGTTCCAACAGCTCACAAAGTTTGCCCAATCTTCTCCCTCCACGAATCGCTCTAAAAATCCAATCTGCTCATTTTGCAAACAAAGGTTCTTGTATTCTCGTCACCAAATGTTATGTATGCAATAAAGGTACAAACTAAGTACTGTTTAACTAAGCAAGCTACAACCTTGCTTCTGCTTTATCCAGGCCCAAAGTGCCTGACTCTCAAAATGGTTGGCCTTTTATACCAGAGCAGCACCATGTGCGTGCTACTTAGTGGCCTCCAACAATGACGCCATCTGGTGGCTACAAACAGAATGTACATACATGACCGTTATGTTGATTGAGGGCTAACTATGGGCCAGGACACCGGGGATAACTCCCCTGCTCTTCGCGAAATAGTTCCATGGGATCTTTTATGTCCACCTGAGAGAGCAGAGAGCAGATGGGACCTCGGTTTAACGTCTCATCCGAAAGGCGGCACCTCCGACAGAGCAGCACTCCCTCAGTACTGAACTAGAGTGTCAACTTAGATTTATGTGCTCAAGTTGCTGCAGTGGAACTTGAACCCACAATCTTCTGACCCAGAGGCAAGTATGCTACCCACTGAGCCATGGCTGGCACTAGTGGGTTCAGAGACCTTAAATAATCATGTAGACTTATTTAATACATTCAAATCTGAGTAAATTACAATTAGATATTCTATCAAGTGTTGTATTTACAACTAAGAGTTGTGGTCATAATTTCAAACCACCATTGTAATACCATATTGCAAAATAATAAAACATATAATGCAAAATATAAGATTTTTACTGTAAGTAAAATCTCCTCTCTCTCTCTCAATGTGTCTTCACCATTGTGTGGGTTGTCAACCAGTTCTCTCCTTGGCTACTCTGATGGACAATGAAAAATATGCAACAGCTTCCTTTAAAATCTTTCCAAGTTCGTGAGCCACAATATACTTCACACCAGCTGTTGTGACATTGTTTCTGTTGAGCAAATGTTCGACGGTTAGCTCTGCTGCACTTGGGGCTAGATTTTGCATTGTGGTCTATATCGCCCAAAAATGGGCGACATTTCTGGCGTTGGTGATAATATTATATTTTGGGATAGCCGGAATAGCACCCATTTTAAACCCCGCTAGTTTCCATTTTTTAATTTGGGCATTAGCCATAGCAATGTGAAATGTGCGTCAGCGATTTATTCCATTGTGCAAAGCCAGCGTACATAGCAACGGCCATTCTGCGCATGTGTGGTTTTGTTTTTGTGATTAACTTTTCCCACGATTCAGGAGTTCAGGGGTCATCTGCACATGCGCAGGGCAGAGAGAGAGAGAGGAGTGGTTGCTTGTGGAAAGCTGGTGTGCAGATTAGTAGAGATTTAGAGATTAATAAATTTTTGTGACAATGGAGCAAGTTGAGATGATGGCTGATGTAAAGGTTAAATGGGCGGTAACTGGGTGATCCCGATGGAAAGTCTAGCCTTGGTCGTTAAGCACCGGAAGACATGTATACTTCCCAACAGCAGCAATACTCTCGCTTTGTTTAGCCTTCTTGGCAAGATGGTTTCTAGGGTGTCATCACCATCTATGACAACAGTTCTGAGAAGCTACAACTAAGATTTGACTGCAGTGCTGAGATTAATATTGTTGGCCACCTAAGACTGCCCCAGGATCAAAAGTGTCACCCCATAATCAAACATCATAAGTAAAAGTCAAGAGGGCAATAAAAAGTACTGCGTGTGATGGACTGATCACTAGACATATAATTTTGATCTGAATAAAAATCGTTCTCACATATAGTGATCAATTCATCACACATTGTATCACAGATCACAGTATTGTTTATTGAATTTGCAAGCCACAACTGTTAATTTTTTCAATAACCACTCAGTTACTACCTTTTAGTAGTGTGAGATTTTTACTTTTTATGTTACTGCCATAATTTCATGGAAACAAAATTACAGTAGAAGAGTGGAAGCATAAGCGTATTTCAGGTATATAGCCTAGAATTTGAAGAAAATGTTTGCAGTCAACGAGGAAACTTAGTGAATTACAGCACACCTTTCCAGGAAACGTGACATACCAACTATAGGTAAACCTAAAGTAAATCAGGCAATTTTATAGGGCTCTGGCTACAAATTAAAACTTGAAGTCTATTGGAGAATAGCACAAATCTTGGATGGAACTCAGGACATCTCCATTACCGCTCCGCCCCCCCCACCCCCCCTCAAAAAAAGGACATCTCCCTCTCCCCCCACCAGGACATCTCCCCCTTCCCTTCCCCCCACCAGGCCATCTCCCCACCCCTCCTCACCAGGACATCTCCCCCTCCACCCACCAGGACATCTCCCCCTTCCCTTCCCCCCACCAGGCCATCTCCCCACCCCTCCTCACCAGGACATCTCCCCCTCCCCCCGCCAGGACATCTTCCCCTTTCCTTCTCTCCACCAGGACATCTCCCCACCCCTTCTCACCAGGACATCTCCCCCTTCCCTTCCCCCCACCAGGGCATCTTCCCCGCATCCTCCACACACACCCTCACCAGGACATCGCCCCCTCCCCAGGACATCTCCCCACAGCCTCCCCGACCCCCACAGGAACATCTCCCCCACCTCAGGATCTCCCCACAGCCCCCAGGACATCTCCCCCTTCCCCACCATGACATCTCCCTCTCCCCCACCAGGACATCTCACCACCCCCCCTCGCCAGGACATCTCCCCATAGCCCCCCTGATCCCCACAGGAACATCTCCCCCACCTCAGGATTTCCCCACAATCCCCCCGCCCTCTCCAGAACATCTTCCCCACTCTCTGCCACCCCAAGAAAAGACAGAACTTCACATTTATGGAGCACCTTAATATTATCCTCAGGACATCTCAGAGTGCTTCACAATCAATTAATTACTTGTTGAAGTGCAACCACAATTGGTTTGTAACAAATGTGGCAGTCAATTGCATAAAGCAATATCCCATGAACAACAAACGATGTCAATGACCAGTCAACCTATTTTCTGCTGGTGTTGGCTAGAGTAGAAGTATTGGCCTGGATATCGGAAGAACACCTGCTCTTTATTTTATGTCCACCTGAACAGGCAGATGGGGGTTTGATTTAACATCTCTTCGGAAAGAAGCTATTTGCATGCATCACAGGAAGAGTAATGTGGAAAGCTCTAACTGAAGGAGTCCAGGCCTCAGTTTGAGCTTTCAGTTGATAATCTTTATGATTGTTAATGTTTTCTAAAAGGCAAGGATAAATAATATCAATTAAATTATATCACCATTGAAACAGCTAATGCTTCCCTTCCAGTACCATTTATGTGTCCAATGAGCTGTGAAAAATTGCCACAGCAATGGGCTCAATTTTCCCCAATGCTGTTTTTTGCATATTGCAAGAGTTGCACCCATTTTTTTTGTCCCTGATTACTCCCAAAAAATAACTTGCAAGTTTCCCCATTCTAATTTTTGAAATTGGCGTTGTGCAGCCTGTCCTTTAGCTTCGTGGGGCGGGGGTGGGGGGGCTGGAGCCTAATGTCTGCGCCGAAAAAATTATGCACCCGCTTCTGCGCATACGCAAAGGAAAATGACGTTTTTTTACTTGACTGCTACGGGCGCTCATGCCCAGTACAGCTCCTAGTCTGCATTCGGCCATTTTTAAAGAGCCAGTTGTGTGTGAGAACTTTAATTCTCAGTGGAAGAATCGGAGCTGCAATACAATATGCAACGCGACTCAAGGGACCAAGAATTTCTCACAGGATGAAGTAGGGGCACTAGTTACTGTAATTGAGGCCAGGCAGCACGAGCTGGACACCAGCAGAGGTAACATAAAAGTTTCACCAAAAGAAATGAAGAAACGCTGGAGCCAACTTGCAGAAGATTACTGTGCAATGGTGACCACCCCGAGGTCTGGAGGCCAGTGTAAAAAGAAGTGGCAGAACTTTGGTCAAGTAGTTAGTGTAAGTACTGTAATACTTTAATTTATTCAATGGAATTGCATTTGTAAATGTGACCATCTGTATGACCCAATGAACAGAAAGACACCCTCTCTAAAGTGTTATATTTTCATCTTTGCAGAGGAAGGTGGCACGCAACAAAAGAATGAGAACTCAAACAGGAGGAGGCCCGGCAAATCTGCACCCACTGACACCTTGGATGACAGAATCGCTGCTTTGATGGGTCCTGCCTGGAGAAAAGCAACCACCAATGCATAAGCTGGGCCCACACTCGAGGGAGAGGGAAAGTACTGCAAATTCCATAGTGTGGCTTTAATAAATGTTAAGTACTGCATGGGCTAGCTATGCTTCGGTACATGGGGATATCTCCGTTAGCTACGCCTCAGTTGATGCAATGTGCTATCATTAATCGTGGTCCTTCAAATGAGCCTGCTGCCTGCGCTGTGTGAGCCTACTCATGCCACCATGCCCCCTCCTCTGCTGCTAACCATTTGTCTGTTCTGTTATATTTTGCAGAACTTGAGACCAACCCTGATGAGGCTGAAGCCAATGCAGAAGAAGATTCAGACATGGACGAACCTGAAGAGGAGAATATCTTCCAATCCCATTTTCCAGACCAAGAGCATGGGGGTGAGGGGGAGGGGGAGGTGCAGAGGCAGGGGGAGGGAGAGGGTGAGGGTGAGGATGTTGTATTCACTCTGGAGGAGGTGCAGGTGCTGCCCATTGAGGTGCCAGCCCCTTTCTTAAGTGGTACGAGTGCTGGGACATTCCAAGGTTTCTCACAGTCCGAGGCTGGGAATTCCAGTGGGGTGTAGCAAGGCACACCTAGGGCCCCACCATCCAAGATTGCGGGTCTCAGTGGGAGGCAGCGAGGCACACCCAGGGTGAGGAGTGGAAGGAGAGCTTCAAAGCGCTCTCCTGAGGTGCAGGATCTAACAGATGTGGTTCAGATGATGGCAATGAGTGCAGAGAGCATTGACCTTACATGATCATTCCTGGATACCATCAGTGAGGTGGGTGATGAGGTGTCAGGAAAAATAACAACATTCTCATGAGAAATGGGAACACTGTCCCGGCATATGAGGGAGGGAATGTCGCAGGTAGTTGAGACTCTGTCGGCGAACATGAGGGAGGGAATGTTGCAGGTAGTTGAGACGCTGTCAGGACACATGAGGGAGGGAATGTCGGAGTTAGCTGCTGCAATAAGGGAACATGCCCAGACCCTGTGCATATTGACAGAATCAACTGCCACTCCCACTCTAATCCCCAGACCAGCCTTTGAAGAGGCCCAAGCTGGGCCTTCCACATTACCGCTTGTGCACGCACCCCATCAAGAAGTGTGCATTACTCGAGATGCTCGAAAGAATAAGCTTGGTACCAACCCAAGAAACACTGCCCCACCGCCTGCGGGTAGGGGTGAAGCCACTAAGACCAAGCACAGTGAGTGGTCTTAGAATAAGATGGAGGAGAGATGGGTGCAGTCTTTCTTTGCTGCTGTTGTTGTTTTGTTATTATTGTTGTTACTGTTGTAACTGTTCTCAAATTAAAAGTTTTTTGTAAGTTATGTAAATTTACAAGTTTAAAAGTTTGTAAGTGATCTTAAAGTTTATGTGATCTTAAAGTTTGTAAGTGATCATAACATTTGTTAGTGATCTTAACTGAAAACTTTAAAGTTTGATACAAGAATATTTTTATTAAAGTTATGTTAAGTACAAACAAGTGTTTGTTAAACTTTTGAATAACATATACTTTAAATTATAACTGAATCATTTCCATTATTTGTTCCATTATTAACACAACTTTTTGAACTAAAGAAGAATCATTTCCATTATTTGTTCCATTAATACAACACAACATTATGGAACAGGTCCAAACAATAAACATGGACCATTTGGAATAGTTGCCGCTGAGCATTCATGGATGAGCTGCTGGCGCAACCTCGAGCAATCGTGAAAGGAGCATGATGGCCTGCCCTCCTCCGCTGTTATGCTCCGGGTTCAGTAAGTTGCATGGTTTCCTCATCCTTCTCCTCATCATCATCAACATCTGCATTTTTCTCCTCATCATCAGCCACTCTCACCTTAGGTGGGTCTTCTACTACCAGCTGCTGCTGCATCATGATGGTTACGTTATGCAGCATGCAGCACACAACAGTGAACTAGGGGAGTACTGCAAGTAGCCTCCGGAATGGACCATCCATCAGAAAAGCTGCTTCAAGATGCCAATGATCCTCTCTATTATGCTGCGCATCGCAATGTGCAACATGTTGTATTCCTGGTCAACTTCCGTCTGGGTTACGCGTAGAGGCGTCATGAGCCAGGTGGCGAGGCCGTACGCTTTATCTTCCAGCAGCCAGCTCTGTTTTTCTAGATGCTGCTAAAATATAGCACCTCGCCTAAGATGAGCGCATCATGGGATCTCCCAGGGTATCGCGCATCAATGACATGATGCGATGCATATCGTCACACACGAGCTGCACATTCATGGAGTGGAAGCCTTTTCTGTTCCTGTACATCTCGGAATCCTCCACAGGTGCTCGCAAGGCGCTGTGGGTACAATCAATGCAGCCCTGTACCTTTGGGAAGCCAGCAATCCTGTCACGCATTGCCTGGGTGGTCATGGGGAACGTTATGTAGTCATTCCTCCGTGCATATAGTGCAGCAGTCATCTGCCGAATGCAGATATGTGTTGCATTTTGAGAAATGGCGCACACATCCCCAGTTGTGGCCTGGAATGATCCACATGCATAGAACGAAAGTGCAGCTGTAACTTTCACTTCAACTGACAAAGCAGTCCTCCTGATGCTTCTAGGTTGCAGGTCTGCTTTTACTAACTCACAGATCTCAGTTACAACTTCTTTGCAGAAATGCAGCCTTCTCACACAATCTGCATCACTCAGGTGCAGGTATGAGCGCCTGTCTCGATATACCCAATGTGGGTAAGGCCTCCTGCCCGTCATCCTACATGCTCTGAGGTTCCTCATGTGATGGCGTCGAATCATTCGTCTCCTCCGCAGCACCATAATGCAGAAGGCTTGCACGAGGCATGGCATTGTCGATATTGCCCGCATAATTAAATTGTAGCTTTGCAAGAAGCTCAAAACAGCAGGACAAAGGACTTAAAGCTTCTTTCCTCTCTCTCTCCCTAAGGTCGACACCCTAGTATGGACCACACCCTGGTCTACGCATGCGCAATAGGCTTGCTTGGAATGGGAAGCCAGGCATTCAATGAAGAAATCTGAGGCAACGAAGTCTAATGCAATTTTTAATTTTTGATTATTTTCAAAGTACCACCCCACCACTGACCAAATGTCTCCTCACCGGGCTCGAGGGTCAGCCAGCAGAATTGTTCACTCGCCCGGACACAGGGGCTCGGCGTGCACCACCTGCCCCCTTCACCCCCCCACCGCCCTCCCACCGCCGGGCTTCTTTTGAAGCTGCTGCATGTATAAGTGTTCTCATCCCTTCAGTTCGGCTTCAATTTTTTTAATGTGCGCTGATTTTTCTTAAGTGCCCAGAAGGTTTTTAAGGAGTGGTCACATATGCCATCCTAGGAAAGATATAATTTGGCCAAACTTGCTTAAATCTGAAAACTGGTGCAGACATCAGGTTACACTCCCTGTGATGCAAAAATTACTAACCTAAAAAAATCGTAATTAACTGAGTTACGCTGGCACAGAAACTTTGGGGAAACTTGGATATTTTAATTTACGCCAAAAAAAGCAGCATGCACCAAAAAAACGGTGCAGATAACTGGGGAAAATTGAGCCCAACATTCTTACTTACACTGTTTTATTCTATCACTTTCAGCTATATTTAATCTGGGCCTGCTTCTTTCGTAATATTTAAGTACTCATATTTTTCTAAATGGCCATTTCATTATTGTCCATTACTTTCCACACAAATGTAATGTGAACTCCAAGGACTAGAACCTCCACTTTTGTGCTTATCACCCAAAAATGGGCGTTATTACCAGCGTGAGCGGTAAAAAAGGGTTTTCAGATCGCCGGCTTCTCGCCCATTCTCAAACACCTAGTTTATATTTTTGAAACCATGAACGCTATCAAATGGGCGGTAGCGTTAAATTTTTCTGACCTTCTGCCGTAAAGTGTGGCTGTCCTTAGCAATGGCATGGCAACGCTCGATTCTGGAGGTCAAGTGTCATCATGGAATGCACAGAAGAGGAGACAGAGAGAGAGGATGCTCAGAGGGACTGAAAGCGTGTGTGGCTGTGGTGTGTGCTTGTTTGGCTGTTGTGGGAGGCACGAGGGAGATTCACCAGCAGCAAAAAGCCTACTAAGCACCAAGAACATAGTTGGCACCAAGTTTTTGTCCAACAAATAACATATAAAATGGAAGGGATGGAGGAGGCCCTAGACCTCGTAGCCAGGAACACTGGTGGCAGAGGGCTCCCAGTGGTCCAGGATCGCCGCACTGCACCCCAAGGTGACGCACCCCCATTGCCAACCACACATGAGAGCCAGCAGCAACATCTTGCTTATGGCTCGGAGCACGCTCCCACCTCGGGATCATCCTCTCCCTATCCGTCCAAGCAGCGCTTCGGCCATCACCAACCCCCCGCCCACAATGAAGCATCGCCTGAGGACCTCCTCAGCCAGGTGGCTTCGAGTCAGGAGGGGAAGGGATAGAGGTGGGGAGGAGAGGCGGGGGGTGGGGAGGTTTGGTTTGTACAGAAGTACTGAAATACATAAAGATGATTTCAGACTAATGTTCGGTTTAAATGTTTTTTATTTAACAAAACCTTGCAGCACATTGGCTCAGATAGCTGCACCGTTACACACTGGCGATTCCTTACTATCAAAGGGTATAATCACACTTAACTTCAATCAACGTAAACTTTAACTGTCACCAAGGTGATGCCCACCACAGATGTTTGACCTGCACACCCAGCAGTGTGCCAGCCTTGGAAATGACAGCGATGTTCTTTCAGCCAAAGCGATCATTGATGAGCTCCTGACGTAAGGCTCTTGCAGCTATCATGCCACCATGGGCCCTTTCATGTGGTCTACAGAGGGGTAGGGGCATGGCTTCAGCGTCAGCCTGATTGTCTTGCCCGATGTCAGCGTCCGCCTCCTCGTCCTCCTCTTCCTTTCTCTGGTGAGGTGGTCTGTCAGACTCATCAGGCAATTCTTGTCCCCTCCTGATAGCCAAGTTGTGAAGCATGGAGCA
Organism: Pristiophorus japonicus; assembly: GCF_044704955.1. Taxonomy (NCBI): domain Eukaryota; kingdom Metazoa; phylum Chordata; class Chondrichthyes; family Pristiophoridae; genus Pristiophorus; species Pristiophorus japonicus. Next base: position 40,292,228 of record NC_091989.1, on the reverse strand, counting down.
GACCACCATGAATTGAACTATCTGATCAGGGTGGTATTGAAGCTCACCTCCTGAGTGGTCCAGGCATCTAAAGCGCTGCTTCAGCACGCCATGGCTTTCTCCACGATATTGCGAGGTGCTCTGTGGCTCTCTTTGCATCGCCTCTCAGCCTCGGTGTCATGCAGGGGGGTCATCAGCAGGTGGCAAGACAATATCCTTTGTCACCAAGCATGCAGCATTGATCTTGTGACTCATTGTTAAACAAGTCAGGTACAGTGCTCTCACGCAGGATATGCGCATCATGGATGCTGCCCGGAAATTGATCATTCACTGCCAGTATAATTTGCTGGTGGTCGACAACCAGCTGTACATTCAGGGAGTGGAATCCCTTGCAGTTCCTGAAAACCTCCTGAAAAGGTGCCTGCATTGTGATGTGCGTACAATCTATTGCCCCCTGCACCTTGGGGAAGTTTGCAATTCTGGAGAAACCTAGCGCCCTCTCACCCTGTGCCTCCCTGGTCATAGGGAAGCTGATCAAGTCCCTCCTGCATGCGTACAGGGCTTCAGTGACCTGTCTAATGCAGCGATGTGTGGCATGCTGAGAAAGTCCGCAAATGTCACCATGCTGTGGCCTGAAAAGAACCCAAGGGATAGAACGACAGTGCCTCGGCGACTTTGACCTCAATGGACAGTGCAGTTCTGATGGTGCTGGCAGGCTGCACCATCTGCCCGTATCAGCTGGCATACCTCAGTGATAACCTCTTTGTGGAAACGCAGTCTCCGAAGGCAGGTGGTGGGGGACAAGTCGAGGTAAGAATGCTTCTCCTTGTACTTGCGGAGGGTGTAACGTCTGGTCTTCCTCATCTGTCTGCCACTTCATACATTGGGTACATAATGCAGTGCAGCGTTCCTTCGGCGATGTCGAGTCTGCTGCATGTATTTGGTCACCAAAAGAGGGTGAGAAAGGACAGGCCCCATTGCAGTAGCTCTCTGTTTGCCACCGATTGCACACAAACAAGGAATGTCCCGACGAACACACCTCTTCAATTCCAATCGGTCACAGTATGGCCACGATGTTTTCAGAGATGTTCACATCAGCTCCAACGACCTGCAGAGTACATCCGAATTCCGCCGAGGTTGAAGCACAGCAGCCTTTTAAAGGACACGACATGTGATCTACAACATGGCGTCCATAACGCTGTGATTCGTTCCGGTTAATTCCACTTTTTGTGAGCGTTTTTTTGAGCGAGCGATATTGTGTGTGATATGTGTGCGAGGTGGTGAAATTGACGATGGCCGATCTCCCTGGCCGCTAGTTTGGGTAAAAATGCTCTTTACGACAAAAAACAGTCGCCGAGCGCTAATATTGAATCTCGGCGTTAATTCCGCACAGAAAGTAACGCTGAGTGATATTGTGGGCGTTGATTTCGCCCATCCTGGGCGGGCGGTAATATTTTTTCTCAGCGTTAAGCACATGGGGAAAGTAACGCTCGGTGATAAGTTTCCGAAAAATGCACGCCAGTTTCCATTTTGTGCCAAAATGGGCGATATATGGTGTTATACATCATTTCAACGGTAAAATGGGCATTAAGTGGGCGTTAAGCTGGCAAAAAAAGCGGAGCTTCTAGCCCCAACTCCTCACTTTTCAGATCGGAAATAATACCAATATTTTCTACCATGACAGTGTTTTAAAAAATAATGATCAGTTAAAAATCCAACCTTACTAAAACAAAGTATGCCTCACTAAAATATTTCAAAAGGGTTAACCTTGGTGTATTTATATAACTGGAAGCAGCAAACACTTAGACGGTTGGATGTTACTGCCTGTGCTTTCTTGGGCATTTCATTCTGTAACTGGATACACCTCAAAAACTCCATCCATCGTTTTGGCCATTTTACAACAACATTTAACTAGAATAATTATTTCAGACTGTGCCATTTTTTTTGCCAAATCTCCCTGTGTGTTGAATAGAGGCTTTTGTTTTTTTCAAGAAGAATTTTGATGATCCAAAATTGTTTGGGTAATGGTCATTTGCAAAATTTAGCAATAGATGGATAGACAGATAGAAAGACAGACAGACAGACAGACAGGTATATATAAAATCCATTGCAGAAATTGCAGAAATCCTGCATTTTGGCAGATATTCGCAAAACATTTACAAATATAAACTAAGGTTGTCACTCCAGTGACATCCCAGATAATTTTCTGTGTCAATTCATATTTTCCTACAATGCATTTGGAAATCACTGGTGAAATAAAGATTACTTCAAATTTGGATCTCATTGGGATATAGCATACTTACATCATATAGGAATAATTAGCACAAAGAAGTTGCTTATGTGTCATACTATAAACAGAGACAGTGTCAAGCTTCAGTGCCTTTTTTATGTTTCCTACTCTAATGTGGTTTCCATCATGAGATCAGCATATAGTACACTCCTCTCTTTTTATTTTTGGGATTCACAAAAAAATTAAAAAAGATACATCAAGGCTGCAGAAAAGATCCTTTTTTTTAATCTGACATTCATTTTTGTTATCTATGTAAACCTGTAAATACCATGTCTAACCACCAGAGGGATTATCCCCTGGAGTCCCAAAGGATCTCACAATCCCTTGGGAGCACCTGTATATAAGGAGGCCTCACAGGCTGGAGAGACACTCTGAGATGTGTAATAAAGGACTCCGGTCACACCTTACTTTGAGCTTGCAGTATCTAGTTTGACTCTTTATTCAAGACATAACAACTAGCAAAGAGATACAGATGACGAACCCCACCGCAACAATGCAGAGAACAGTGGGCATCCTGAAGAAATTTTCGGAGGGAGATCATTGGGAAACGTTCGTGGAGTGACTTGACCAATACTTTGAGGCCAACGAGTTGGAAGGAGAAGCGAACGCTGCCAAACAAAGGGCGATCCTCCTCACCATTTGTGGGGCACCAACGTATGGCCTCATGAAAAACCTGCTCACTCCAGCGAAACCCACAGACAAGTTGTACGATGAGTTGTGCACACTGGTCCGGGAGCATCTAAACCCAAAGGAAAGCGTTCTGATGGCGAGGTATCGGTTCTACACGTACAAGAGGTCAGGAAGTGGCGAGCTATGTCGCCGAGCTAAGGTGCCTTGCAGGACATTGCAAATTTGAAGGACAGTTGGAGCACAAGCTCAGAGACTTTTTTGTACTTGGCATTGGCCATGAAGTAATACTTCGCAAACTTTTGACTGTAGAGACCCCAACCTTGAGTAAAGCCATAGCGATAGCCCAGGTGTTTATCGCCACCAGTGACAATACCAAACAAATTTCTCAGCATACTAGTGCTGCTGCAAGTACTGTGAACAAAGTAACATTGTTTCCAATCGAAATGTACATGGCAGGACTTACACGCCTGCAACTGCACGTCCGCAGATGACTCTGAGTCCACCATCAAGGGTGATGAATACAAGGCCATTAACACCTTGTTGGCGCTGTGGGGGTGATCATTGTTTCCATTCATGCTGCTTCAAAGGATACGCTTGCAAGGGCTGTGGAACAATGGGACACCTCAACGCATGTGCAGGCGAGCTGCAAACCCTGCTAATCCTGCAAACCACCATGTTGCAGAGGAGGACAGATCCATGGTGGATCACGACGAACCAGAGCCTCAGACCGAGGAGGCAGAGGTATATAGGGTGCACACATTTACCACAAAATGTCCCCCGATAATGCTGAAGGTTGAATTAAATGGACTCCTGATGTCCATGGAGCTGGACATGAGCGCAAGCCAGTCCATAATGAGCAAAAAGACTTTCGATAAATTGTGGTGCAGCAAGGCTTCAAGGCCAGTCCTGACTCCCATTCGTACTAAACTTAGATCGTACACAAAGGAACTGATTCCTGTAATTGGCAGTGCTACCGTAAAGGTCTCCTATGATGGAGCGGTGCATGAGTTACCACTCTGGGTGGTACCGGGCGATGGCCCCACGCTGTTCGGCAGGAGCTGGCTGGGAAAGATACGCTGGAACTGGGACGACGTCTGAAAGCTTTTGTCCGTCGACGACACCTCATGTGCCCAGGTCCTAAGCAAGTTCCCCTTGCTGTTCGAACCAGGCATTGGGAAGTTCCAAGGAGCAAAAGTGCAGATCCATTTGATTCCGGGGGCGTGACCCATCCATCACAAGGCGAGAGCGGTACCTTACATGATGAAAGAGAGGCTGGAGATCGAGCTGGACAGGCTGCAACGAGAGGACATCATTTTGCCGATCGAATTCAATGAGTGGGCCAGTCTGATTGTTCCAGTCCTCAAGGGAGATGGCACCATCAGAATCTGTGGTGATTACAAAGTAACTATCAATCGTTTCTCACTGCAGGATCAATACCCGCTACCAAAGGCAGATGACCTATTTGCGATGCTGACGGGAGGGAAAACGTTCACGAAGCTGGACTTGACCTCGGCCTACATGACACAGGAGCTGGAGGAATCACCGAAAGGCTTCACCTGCGCCAACATGCACAAAGATCTCTTCATTTACAACAGATGTCCGTTTGGGATTCGATCGGCCGCGGCGATATTCCAGAGGAACATGGAAAGCTTGCTAAAGTCAGTTCCGCGCACCGTGGTCTTCCAGGACGCCATCTTGGTTACAGGTCGGGACACGTCGAGCGCCTGCAGAACCTGGAGGAGGTTCTTAGTCAGCTTAATCGTGTGGGGCTCTGGCTAAAACGCTCGAAGTGCGTTTTCCTGGTGCCTGAAATGGAGTTCCTGGGGAGAAGAATCGCGGCAGACGGCATCAGCCCCACCGATTCGAAGACGGAGGGAATCAAAAATGCACCGAGACCACAGAACGTGACGGAGCTGTGATCGTTTCTGGGACTCCTGAACTATTTTGGTAACTTCTTACTGGGTCTTAGCACATTGTTAGAACCCCTGCACTCTTTACTGCAGAAAAGAGATGAATGGGTATGGGATAAAAGCCAAGAAAATGCCTTTGAGAAAGCTAGGAAGCTGCTATGTTCAAACAAATTGCTTGTGTTGTACGATCCATGTAAGTGTTTGGTACTAGCATGTGATGCATCGTCGTATGGGGTCAGGTGTGTATTGCAACAAGTGAATGAATTTGGGAAATTGCAACTGGTTGCTTATGCATCCAGAAGTCTGTCTAAGGCTGAGAGGCCCTACAGTATGATCGAAAAAGAAGTGTTAGCGTGTGTTTACGGGGTAAAGAAAATGCATCAATATCTGTTCGGGCTCAAATTTGAATTGGAAACCGACCATAAGCAGCTAATATCCCTCTTTCTGAAATGCATCGGCCCGCATCCAGAGATGGGCGCTCACGTTGTCCGCATACAACTACGCCATCCGCCAGAGGCCAGGCACAGAAAACTGTGCCGATGCTCTCAGTAGGCTGCCATTGCCCACGACCGGGGTGGAGATGGATGAGCCAGGATCCCTTACTGTCCTTAGTTAAAAAACTGTGTGCTCCACGGGAGTTGGTCTAGTGTCCTGTTAGAGATGCAGGAAGAAATAAAGCCGTACCAGCGGCGCAAAGTTGAAATGTCTATACAGGCAGACTGCCTCCTATGGGGTAATCGGGTAGTGGTGCCAAAAAAGGGCAGGGACACTTTCATTAGTGATCTCCACAGTACTCACCCAGGTATTGTAATGATGAAAGCAATAGCCAGATCCCATGTGTGGTGGCCCGGTATCGATGCAGACTTAGAGTCCTGTGTGCACAAATGTAATACATATTCCCAGTTAAGCAATGCACCCAGGGAGGCACCACTAAGTTTATGGTCCTGGCCCTCCAAACCGTGGTCTAGGATCCATGCCGACTATGCAGGCCCATTCGTGGGAAAAATGTTTTTAGTGGTTGTAGATGCGTACGCCAAATGGATTGAATGTGTGATAATGTCGGCAAACACGTCCACTGCGACCATTGAAAACCTACGGGTCATGCTTGCCATGCACGGCCTGCCTGATGTCCTTGTAAGTGACAATGGGCCGTGCTTTACCAGTGCTAAATTCAAGGAGTTCATGAACCGCAATGGGATCAAACATGTCACATCTACCCCGTTTAAACCAGCATCCAACGGTCAGACAGAACGAGCAGTTCAAACAATCAAGCAGAGCTTGAAAAGGGTAACTGAAGGCTCACTGCAGATTCGCTTATCCCGAGTCCTGCTTAGTTACCGCACAAGACCGCACTCGCTCACTGGGGTTCCTCCCGCTGAACTGCTCATGAAAAGGGCACTAAAGACAAGGCTCTCGTTAGTCCACCCTGATCTACACGAACAGGTAGATAACAGGCGGCTTCAACAGAATACATATCATGATCGCGCAAATGTGTCACGCGAAATTGAAATAAATGATCCTGTATTTGTGTTGAACTATGGACAAGGTCCCAAGTGGCTTGCTGGCACTGTTTTGGCCAAAGAGGGGAATAGGGTATTTGTGGTCAAACTCGCAAATGAACTCACCTGCAGGAAACACTTGGACCAAACCAAACTCAGATTTACGGACAATCCTGAACAACCCACAATAGACTCTACCTTTTTCGACCCTCCAACACGCACACAAGTGGCAACCGACACAGTGGTTGACCACGAAGCAGAACCCATCACCCGCAGCAGCCCAGCAAGGCCAGCTGCGCAGCAGCCCAGCGAAGGCCCAACAAATGACTCACAAACACCAGCATTTGCACCGAGACAATCAACCAGGGAAAGGAAGGCCCCAGATCGACTCACATTGTAAATAGTTACACTATTGACTTTGGGGGGGGTGGTGCGGCGGGGAGTCCCTTGGGAGCACCTATATATAAGGAGGCCTCACAGGCTGGAGAGGCACTCTGAGATCTGTAATAAAGGACTACGGTCACACCTTACTTTGAGCTTGCAGTATCTAGTCTGACTCTTTATTCAAGACATAACAACTGTGCTGAATATCTTTTTTAATCAAAGTCAGAGGACAAATAGCCCCAAGGACTGCATAGATCAGGCACACCTGCTGAAGCAGCCCAGTCCACAGTTCGGAATCTTCATTTGATAAGGATACTACGGACTGAGGAATGTCACACCTGACTTTGCCTTTTTGTGATGAGCTCCACTCTTCTCGAAGAGCTCTTTTTTATTCCTATTTCTATTCAGTGGCTCACTGGGCTCTGGGGTCTATTTTTAATGAACGGAATACCTTCTATACCACCTTCAAATCGGAAAGACACGCAAGAGCATAATTGTTCATACTGTGAGGATTTCAGTTACTTTTTGCTGTATATCTCACAGATGGCTTTAAGCAAAACCTGTTGGATAGTGGAGGCACTTTGTGGGGTTTATCTCTCTCCAATGACCGATCCTTCAGTTACACACTTTTGGCTATTGTGGAATAGTATGCCTGTCTAAGCAATTACTGTGACAACTCATACTTTTATTGTTTGGTTACATTCTTCAATCTTCTGCTACTCAAATTGAGTGCTAGAGGAGCGTCTTGCCTTATGATGTTCTATTTATATGATGATGATGACTATCTTGATTCTCCTCCTGCCTGTTCTTGCTGGATAATTGACCAATATCCAATTCACACTGGAACTCTTGGGCATTATTCCATGTCACACTACTCCACAAAGCAACATGTTAGTACATCAAACATGCTGGGCCACAGCACTTCATTGACAATTAGGTTCTTAAAAGTGCCAAAGCAAACACATCAAGACTCCTTTTTCATTGTTATATCTAAAATGTTTATCAAATGATCCCACAAAGCAATATGAAAATTATATAAGTATCAATCATAAAGACTGGTTAGCATTAAAAAAAAAACTATTTGGTAGAATTTAGCCTTTAATACCTGGGTGTTACACATTGCCTGGGTGGATCACACATTGCTTACAGAACCTGCTAGATTTCCCTTCCGTTTATTTCAATGGAAGGGAAATCAGACTGGCGCTGTTCCAGCGTGCGACTCTTCGGTCAAGATTTCCGTTCTGCACTCCACTCAGACAATACTTAATACCCAAATGGTCAAGATTAAAATCTACCCCATGTCTCTGAAATTGCATTGTGGGCTACTAACATTCAGAAGTTTAATGCCTTGCCTTTAAAATTGAGTTACCTGCTATTGTTTTGCTGACAGGAGGAACAGATCTGCCAATGACATGGACGTAATGTGGGCAGCAACAATACTCCACCTTTAGTAATGAGTCATTGTTAGTGTTGCTGCAGAAATACAGTGTAGGAAAAAAGCTCTGTTTTGGTGCCAATGGACTCCCAACTGTAAAAAGTCAGTTGTAAGCTGCATGGATGGAGTTCCTTCAATGAGTCAATACCAGCTCCCAGATCCACCATACCTGTGAGCACACTATCGATAAAGATAAGTGGCTTCAAGAGAAATGGCAAGTTTTGTGGAGGTACATTTGTAGTCTTGTGTTCTCTTACTTGATACAAGGTATGGATCCAATATAAATATTCATTTGCTTTACCTTCAGGGTTATAAACTACAAAGCATGTATAAAGCATTGACCTTTTTGACTCCATAGCACTCCCAGTGCATCAAGGACTGTGCAATAGGAGTGCTGCAATATCATATCAATGAGCAGAGTTTGTATTATCGGATGAGGTTGGCTGACAGGTCAGCTGCCATGCATAACCCTCAAAGAATGGCCATCCTCCTGCCACTGTACCAGCACTGCATTATCGGCCCCATAGTGACCGGAGCAATTCTTCCTTCAGTGTGTCTTTCTTTTCTCTTCTATGCAGACATAGATGTTGAATATGTAGCTGCATTCCATATGTTCAGAGAATAAAAATGCAACAAATGGATTTCCGGCTAAAAGAAAAGCAAAGTATTTAAGGACCACCTAGAGTCTTGGCAACTCGAAGTGAATTTGATATTGATGGCAGAATATTGGACGTTAATTCAGGCTTGGTGACCAGATGTTTTTGAAAAAATATTTTTTTTTAAATTAGAGTTGGCAAGCAGATTTTCTGTTGCCTCTTTGTTGACATGTTTGTCCACCATTTGCGTATTAGAGACCTAGGAACATTAGGAAAAAGAGTAGACCATTCAGCCTCACGAGCCTGCTCCGCCATTCAATTAGATCATGGCTGATCTACTCAACTCCATTTACCTGCCTTTGCTCCATCGCCCTTGATGCGTTTACCTAACAAAAATCTATCGATCTCAGCCTGGAAAGTTCCATTTGTCCCAGCATCCACAGCTACCCTTTGAGTGAAAAAGTAGTTCCTGATTTCCCTCCTGAATGGCCTAACTATAATTTTAAAATAGTTTTTTAATTCATTCATGGGATGTGGGCATCGCAGGCAAGGGCAGCATTTATTGCCCATCCCTAATTGCCCTTAAGAAGATGGTGGTTGTAATGTATTTGCTTCATGGGTTCTTAACTTAAGAATTCATAGCAACACATTGCTCTTAAGAACTAGTTGGTTTAGTAACAAAGGTTTAACAATCGTACTACACATTACCAGTTCATCCACTAGGCTCACAACCACCTGCCTCATCGTGGACACCCTGAACCCAACTGGCCGGGGTTTTATTGAGCCACTCACAACTCTACAGCTCTACCAGCCTGTGAGCATACTCACAGGTGCTTACATTACAGTGGTGAGCTGCCTTCTTGAACCGCTGCAGACCGTGTGGTGAAGGTACTCCCTTTATGCCTCCTTGTTGTTGATTCCTCCACCAGAAAAAATAGTTTAATCATATCTACCCTCTCAAATTCTTTTAACATTTTAATGCCTCCATCAGATCATACCTCGATCTTCTATACTCAAGGGAATACAAGATAAGTTTATGCAACCTAGCCTCCTACTTCAGCCCTTTAAGCCCCGGTATCATTCTGGTGAATTTGCACTGCACCCACTCTAAATATATTCTTACAAAAGTAAAATACTGGGGATGCTGGAAATCTGAGATAAAAAAACAGGAACTGCTGGAAATAGTCAGCAGGTCAGGCAGCATCTATGGAGAGAGAAACAAAAGGTCATGGACTAACTCTGCTTCTCTCTCTACAGATGCTGCCTGACCTGCTGAGTGTTTCCAGCATTTTCTGTTTTTATGTCACTATAATCTTCCTAAGGTGTGGCACCCAAAACTAGACTGTACTGGATTAGAAACACTGATACTTTTAATTGGGCTTGGTAACCTGAGCCTTTTTCTGCTATTTTTCCCTTTATGTCTCCAGATAAGGAATAGAGACAATGTTGAAAATAAACCAAAAGAACTAACTAAATAATAAAGTGCTCTCTTTTATTGAGCATAGTATGCTTTGCATGCAAATTCTGACGCTGCAATCTGAACCTTTCAACAAGTCTTCTCAGAACTGTTACAATAAATATCATTCTTAAATGTTATTGCCACAACAAGTAATTGGTCAAGCTTTCTGAAATTGTTATGAGCTAAGTAAATACCTTTAATCTTGCTGTGTAGTGTCATTGTTTTCACTAATTTTATATTATTTCTGAACAAGTATCTATTAATATCCTTTCCTTTATTGCTGTGATGCTTCTGCTTTATAGTGATTAACTGAACTGTTCTATTAATCCGAGTATTCTGACCAAAAAAAGAGACAGTCCCAGAACAATAGAGCAAGCACTCTGAGAGAAATTGGATGGCACATTGCCCTCATACTTTATTGTTTGGCCATAGAAAAAAGTGATTCCAACATCAGCCATTTTCATAATTCAAACTTCAAGCTACATAGTGGTTGAAAGATTTTCAAACACAGAAAGACTCCACTGCAATTATACCACCTGTATCAGCAGCCCTTGTAGTGCAGCATTCTCTGTTCCTTGTTGGAGTAGATCGATACTATATGAAGGAGACCGTGAATCAGGAATATTTTGCAAACCTTCGTGGGCAACTTCACCCCTACCTCAGCTCATCTGCTACTGAAATCCTCATCCATGCTTTTGTTACCTCTGGACTTAACCATTCCAATGCTCTCCTGGCCGACCCCCCATCTTCCACCCTACATGAACTTGACCTCATCCAAAACTACGCTTACCTACATTGGCTCCCGGTCCGGCAAAGCCTCAATTTAAAAATTCTCATCCTTGTTTTCAAATCCCTCCGTGACCTTGTTCCTCCATAACCTTCTCCATCCTTACAACCCAATGAGATCTCTGCGTTCTTCCAATTATGGCCTCATGTGCATCCCTGATTTTAATTGCTCCAGCATTTGTGGCCGTGCCTTCATATTTTGTGGCTCTAAGCTCTGGAATTCCATTGTTAAACCTCTCTGCCTCTCCACCTCTCTCTCCTCCTTTAAGACGCTCCTTATAACCTACCTCTTTGACCAAGCTTTTGATCATCCGTCCTAATATCTCCTTATGTGGCTCGGTGTCAAATTTTGTTTCATACTGTTCCTGTGAAATGCATTAAAAGCGCTATTGTTGTTATTGTTTTTGTTGGGGGGGGGGGGGGGGGCTACATTTGGATACCTCCCAGTCAATCCAGGCAGTGGAATTTTACTTTGTGCATTGCAAATATTTTTTGATCATGGCTCATATGACTTTATGTACTTTATTATAGTGTGGAAGTTCACAGCTACAGTTCAAATTCCACTGCAGATATTTCAACATCAAATGTGGCATACCTATGTGTTTTCTTCCTATGCAGTTCTTACACTTGTCTGTATTAAATTTGATCTTCTGTTATTCCCCCCACATACTTTGTCCAACTCATTTAGTAATACATGTTTAAGGCTACCAACAATTTACACCATCAAATCGTTCGCAAGGCACCTTCTTCGTCTTGTGTGAAAACTAAAGCGTCAGGCCTCACATTGCTACACATGGCTTAATAGACTATTATAAGCAGGTAAACCCCTTGTTATATGTAATTTGTCATACTCTATTGTACATACAGCCTACATGTTACATAAGCTACACACTGCTTAACCAGGTATTGTCATAAAGCCACAGATCAGATCCTATTGCCATCAGTTAATATCATGTACTGTTACAGAGTGGAGAAAGAAAGTACCAGCTGGTGTTAAAGTCAACAGAGACAGAAGGCCACAAGTTATAAAGTTGCAAGCTATTTTAATTGGCTGCCTCAGTGGATGAGACCCCAGATTTGCAGGAATATTCTCTGATCTCTTTTCTACATCTGTTGGTGTTCTTAAGACAGACCTGACTGAGTTATTGAAGTGTTATAATACTGATTATCATAAAACCACTGTGACTACTGGTGCACATCATTTCCCATAATTTGGTTGGAAGTCAGCCATGCTGTATTTACAGGGTTATCCAGATTAAAGGACTATGTTATCTTAGGAGCCATAGGGAGAGAATGGGATACTTCCTCTGGACAGCAGGTGGTTTGCACCTACAGGCATGAAGAGTAGCAAACTCTTGCCTTTCTATATTAATGGTCCTGTGAAGCACCTTGGAACTTTTTACTGCTTTAAAGGAACTATATAAATGCAAGTTGCTCTTGTCTTTATTATTTAAACACACTTTTCTGTCATTCCATACTTCCCAACACACCACAGTATTCATCAGAAACTAACAGCACTCAACCTCCAAAGTTGCTGTTACTAATTTCAGAACTATGAATTAAACCCCGAGCAGTGCTACAACAATCCCCTTAGTAAAGTTTCAATTACTATCACTTTGCCATGTGAGGGGTAATTTTACAAAATCGTGTTCCTGGTGGGTGAGGCTTCCTCTTGGGACTTTGAGTTCATAAAATCAGTAATGTGGTTGCAATAGAGGTCTTTTGTGGAAATTACGTATATATAAAATCATCAGGAATCATTTTGCCATAGATCCTTACAAGTAATTGGTAACTGGAAACAATCTAGGCTATTGCAAAACAAGTATTCGAAAAGATTGGAAGAAAGATAACTTTAGAAGAAGCACATCAATACAAGACCTGCTGTGCATTTATCCTACTGTGCTACATTAGTGTTGCAATTATAATGATATATATTGCAATAGCAATGAGGAAATAGAGCAAGGTGGTAGCGATAGCTTCAATCTTTGGGAATAGAATGAAAAATCTGGAAATGATGGATGAATTATTTCAAACTGGAACCATGTTGCTTGTCTCTCTACTTCTAGTTAGTTTATTTTACTGTGTTGTTTAATTTTTCTTCTATCTGAACTGTTCTACCTTATTCTTTGCTTTCTAACTTAGTTTGTTACTACAGAATACATCCTTGAAATCAAAGAGCAAACTATTTGCTTGTCATCCTGCTGTTGCCTAGATTACACAGCTAATTGCAGAAATGATAGTCCTTAGCCTCTATCCGAGCTTTATTGTAGAGTGAAGAGGGTTTTAATGAGCAAGCATTTTTTGTAGCCCATACATGCTGGGGGTTATTTTGGTGAAAGGGTGAAAACAGGCGCTAAATTGGTGCAGAGTTAATAAGACACGCCTGTTTGAAAGTCAGATTTTATTACACAATTTTGGTCCTAATTGCTGATTACCATAATTTGGAGGTTCTAAAAGAAAGATAACTGCAGGTTTAGCGCTCAGCGCTGATTATACACAATTTTCGTGGAACGGTATATGTGGGCTTCACTCACTGAAAGTGTGGAGTGTGCTGGCTGACACACAGCAGCAGGTTTCAGGATGGCTCAGGGACCGAGTGAGAGGAAGCGCAGGTTCTTGGACGTGGCACTGGAGATCCTGGTGGAGGAGGTCTAGAGAAAGAGGGACATCCTGTACCCACAGGGGGGAGGAGTCCATCTCGCCCTCCTGTCCCTCTCTCCTCTGGGCGCTCTCTGCCTGGCTTCATCTCCTTCTCCCATTCCTCCTGCAGGCCAAGATCCCCATAACAAGATGCCCATGACCAAGCACTCCCTTTCTCCTGGTGGCGATTATAAGGTGTCCAATAAGGTAGAATAGCACAGCACACTTTTTAGGTGAAGTCCTCAGAGAATTTCCTGAATAAATGTTGATAGAGTGTTGGTGGTCTTGACAAAGTGTCCCAGAAAGTCTCCTGATGTGTTTCAAAAGTCCACTTCAAAAAGTCCAGCAGTAAGTGAATCGTAAAAGGTGATACACCTTTAATTAGTGCTATAAATTCTCAGCAATGACTAGTTTACTCTCAGTCAGCTGATCGCTGTTAGAAGAGGGCGTTAGGTCAGGCAATAGCCACCAAAATACCATGCACCTTCCTCAATGACCGCCAGTAAGCAATTTAATTGGTAATCAACTGCTTAACGATCCTCTGGGCAGCCATTACCAGCGCAAGCTTCAACTCTCTTACGAAGATGGCGACTTGCTCTAAACAAGGGCTAAACCGGCATTTCAACTGAAGACCCCCATCTTGGCCACCTTGGAGGCTCTTTAGTGCCCAACAGGGAAAATCGCCTCTGCTATTGCTTCTAGATTTAATTTTTCAAGATTACTCGATCACATTATTTGCCAGGTTGTATAAATGAAATATGATCACTAATAATAGAAACAGAGGGCTATGTATTCACTTTACTGATGACTAAAATATGGACTATCTGCATGCTAGCTAACCATCCACAGTTCACTTGGCACTCCAGTTATGGTTATTATGGGATTGGTGCTGTTAAATGTTGCTCTGTTAGAGGTTGAATACAGCTGCTCACAGCTTTCACTTTTTCCATATTTGTCCAATAAGTAGATCCATCTGAATAGCCTCACGACTAAAATTGATGCAGGCAATAGTGACAGCTATTGTGTGACTGTGTCTATGCACAGCCTTTCACATTTCCTGAGTCTTTTCTAACACAACATTGTCGACAATCAAAAACATACAACCAACTTTATCCTTTTTCATTACATAAGTGGATATTTGTGTCACTGTGCAAGCCACAGAATAGTTGAAACCGTTCCGAAAAAAGCAAAAGGCCAAAGCACTATGACAGAGTCAGTTTCCAAGGTTATTTGCAAGTCATTTTGTCGGGCTTCCCACATTACAACAGTGGCTGCACTCCAAAAGTACTTCATTGGCTGTAAAGTGCTTTGAGTCGTCCGGTGGTCGTGAAAGGCGCTATAGATATCAAAGACTTTCTTTTCATTCTTTCTCATACATAATCTCTCTGTGCTGTGTAATTTGTAGTTTGTTTAATGTATACTATGAATATAATGTATGGAATCATGAAATATAAGGGCCCGGAATTTGTAGTCAGCGTTGAAGCAAAGGCCCCGATTAAAGCTGCCCACAGAGATCATGCGATTTGGCGATCTCTGTGGCGAGAGGTTTGCCTTTTACAACATTCAAGTGATTTAATTGTTCTGTGGTGTGAATTCCCTTGTGCGATGCTGCTGTGGAGTCAACAAGCTGTCTAGGCAGCCAATCACGTTGCAGAATTCTCACAGAGAGGCTACGAGGAAATGAGAAGCTGCTTTTATCTGAACTTAAAAAAATGTTACAGAGAGCAAAACAAAATTAGGGCTTTCACATGGGGATAAGGTAGAACCTGAAATATCATGAACAAGCTTTAAAGTTCCATAAAAATTGTCATTTTTATCATAATGGAGAAATGTGACACTCCACAAAATTAAAATTAGTTTTTCAGGGCCATAAATTTTCTTTAGCAGGGGAATACACTGTCAAAACCCCAGTTACACCTAGTCAAACAAGGCTTAATATTTAAAAGGGTATCCAACAGCTATTTTACTGTGGAAAAGCCGAGGGGGGTGAAATTGCCCCTTTTTATAGCCCTGTTAGAGCCTCGGAGACGTGCCTCTGGGAGGCACTAATGATTTATCGCCCAGGGGTGGGTGGCGGAAACAACCCTCCCGGAATTGCTGCCATGATGCCGCAGGTGAAAATGGGTTTTCGCTGTGGCCATTACTTTTTGCCTCGGGCAGGAGTGCACACGACGATAATGTCACTGCCTTGCGCGCCAACTCCTTTGCACCCCTGGGGGAAATTGCCCCGCGGGATGCGAGATTGGCGTGGGACGATGCCAATGATAGCTTCTCAGCTGGGGTGCCCCGGCCGCCCTTAAAAGGAAGGATCTTGCACCGCAGTTGCCATCTTTATTTTGTTGGACGACTTTGCAAGCCTTTTGAAAGTCCAAATGCACCATATCCACTGCTTCTCCCTTGTCCACTCTGCTCGTTACATCCTCAAAAAATTCCAGAAGATTCATCAAGCATGATTTTCCTTTCATAAATCCATGCTGACTTGGACTGATCCTGTCACTGTTCCCACACAAGAGATTGATGTGCAAAGTTAAAGCACATGGGATTGGGGGTAGTGTGCTTACATGGATTGAGAACTGGTTGGCAGACAGGAAGCAAAGAGTCGGAGTAAATGGGTACTTTTCAGAATGGCAGGCAGTGACTAGTGGGGTACCGCAAGGTTCTGTGCTGGGGCCCCAGCTGTTTACATTGTACATTAATGAGTTGGACGAGGGGATTAAATGTAGTATCTCCAAATTTGCGAATGACACTAAGTTGGGTGGCAGTGTGAGCTGCGAGGAGGATGTTATGAGGCTGCAGAGTGACTTGGATAGGTTAGATGAGTGGGCAAATGCATGGCAGATGAAGTATAATGTGGATAAATGTGAGGTTATCCATTTTGGTGGTAAAAACAGAGAGACAGACTATTATCTGAATGGTGACAGATTAGGAAAAGGGGAGGTGCAACGAGACCTGGGTGCCATGGTACATCAGTCATTGAAGGTTGGCATGCAGGTACAGCAGGCGGTTAAGAAAGCAAATGGCATGTTGGCCTTCATAGC
Organism: Pristiophorus japonicus; assembly: GCF_044704955.1. Lineage (NCBI taxonomy): Eukaryota > Metazoa > Chordata > Chondrichthyes > Pristiophoridae > Pristiophorus > Pristiophorus japonicus. Next base: position 40,275,582 of record NC_091989.1, on the reverse strand, counting down.
GAGGGGATTTGAGTACAGGGGCAGGGAGGTGTTACTACAGTTGTACAGGGCCTTGGTGAGGCCACACCTGGAGTATTGTGTACAGTTTTGGTCTCCTAACTTGAGGAAGGACATTCTTGCTATTGAGGAAGTGCAGCAAAGGTTCACCAGACTGATTCCCGGGATGGCGGGACTGACATATCAAGAAAGACTGGATCAACTGGGCTTGAATTCACTGGAGCTCAGAAGAATGAGAGGGGATCTCATGGAGACGTTTAAAATTCTGACGGCTTTGGACAGGTTAGATGCAGGAAGAATGTTCCCAATGTTGGAGCAGTCTAGAACCAGGGGTCACAGACTAAGGATAAGGGGTAAGCCATTTAGGACCGAGATGAGGAGAAACTTCTTCACCCAGAGAGTGGTGAACCTGTGGAATTCTCTACCACAGAAAGTTGTTGAGGCCAATTCACTAAATATATTCAAAAAGGAGTTAGATTTAGTCCTTACTCCTAGGGAGATCAAGGGGTATGGCGAGAAAGCAGGAATGGGGTACTGAAGTTGCATGTTCAGCCATGAACTCATTGAATGGCGGTGCAGGCTAGAAGGGCCATATTTTCCATGTTTCTATGTTTCTAAATGCACTGCTATTTCATCCTTAATGATTGATTCCAACATTTTCCCCACTACTGATGTCAGGCCATCCGGTCCATAATTACACGTTTTCTCTCTCCCTCCTTTTTTAAAAAGTGGTGTTACATTAGCTACCCTCCAGTCCATAGGAACTGATCCAGAGTCGAAGGACTGTTGGAAAATGATCACCAATGCATCCACTATTTCTAGGGCCACTTCCTTAAGTACTCTGGATGCAGACTATCAGGCCCAGGGGATTTATCAGTCTTCAATCCCATCAGTTTCCCTAACACAATTTCCCACCGAATAAGGATATCCTTCAGTTCCTCCTTCTCACTAGACCCACTGTCCCCTAGTACTTTCGGAAGGTTATTTGTGTCTTCCTTCGTGATGACAGACCAAAGTATTTATTCAATTGGTCTGCTATTTCTTTGTTCCCCATTATAAATTCACCTGAATCCGACTGCAAGGGACCTAAGTTTGTCTTCACTAATCTTTTTCTCTTCACATATTTATAGAAGCTTTTGCAGTCAGTTTTTATGTCCCCTGCAAGCTTCCTCTCGTACTCTATTTTCCCTCTCTTGATTAAACCCTTAGTCCTCCTCTGCTGAATTCTAAATTTCTCACAGTCCTCAGGTTTGTTACTTTTTTGAGCCAATTTATATGCCTCTTCCTTGGTTGTAACGCTACTCTTAATTTCCCGTGTTAGCCACAGTTGAGCCACCTTCCCCGTTTTATTTTTACTCCAAACATGGATGTACAATTGCTGAAGTTCATCCATGTGATCTTTAAATGTTTGCCATTGCTTATACACCGTCAACCCTTTAAGTATCCTTTGCCAGTCTATTCTAGCCAATTCACGCCTCATTCTGTCGAAGTTACCTTTGCTTAAGTTCAGGACCTTAGTTTCCGAATTTACCTTTGCTTAAGTTCAGGACCTTAGTGTCACTCTCCATCTTAATAAAGAATTCTATCATATTATGGTCACTCTTCCCCAAGGGACCTCGCACAACAAGATTGCTAATTAGTCCCTTCTCATTACACATCACCCAGTCCAGCTTTCTAGTTGGTTCCTCGACATATTGGTTGAGAAAACCATCCCAATACACTCCAGGAAATCCTCCTCCACCGCATTACTACCAGTTTGGTTAGCCCAATCAATATGTAGATTAAAGTCACCCATGATAATTGCCGTACATTTATTGCACACATCCATTATTTCTTGTTTGATGCTGTCCCCAACCTCACTACTACTGTTTGGTGGTCTGTACACAAGCAAACTTGTGTATCATCAGCAAACTTGGCTATGTTACACTCAGTCCCTTCTTCCAAGTCATTAAAATAGATTGTAAATAGTTGGGGTCCCAGCACTGATCCCTGTGGCACCCCACTAGTTACTGATTGCCAACCAGAGAATGAACCATGAGAAACACCTGGCTGCAGTGGCACACACACTTCAATGATCTCAGTAGATCACGAATGGTTACTGCAAAGTCACACTCAACCTCATCCGCACTCAACCATCACTCTGCCTTCCCTACCCTACTTCTGCACATCCTTACTCACACCAACTTACTTCCACCCATCCCTCTCTATCTACATTATCACTTCTCCATCTCACTAGCCACGCCTCATGCTCACCCTCATCCTAGTCCAATCATACCAACTAATAATACACAAGGGTAGGCACTTGGGTCTTTTAGCGAATGTTCATGTTTCTGTTAATGTGGTGTCAAACATTGAAATCTTTATTTTCAAAACTTTGTGTTCTTGGTCAGATCTGTGTGTCCCTTTGGAAGTGGCTTAGTTAGTTGCAATGAATGGTGAGATGTAAGGATACCCCCACAATGGTGATGAGTGTGAAAAGAATCGCTTGGGCATTGTAGCGATGCTTTATGGTGTTGGTGTGGGTGGTGCCACCCTGACGCATCATGTGGCAGCCAGATTTACTTCATTTCACGCAGTACACCCTGGTTGCCACGTGATGCACCAGGATGTACAGTTTGAAAGGTGGTAAATCTAGCTTATGTTGAGGCTGTCCCTGACATCCCGGGCAGCAATGTGGTCGAGTGCTGATGCCCTTTGTACTATGCAGCAACAGTTGATTGTGGAGAAGGTTGGTGCTGCTGGCATTGGGGCTGATCGTGGTGCGATTCTGAGGACCAAGATGCGATAGCTTCAAGGCCACTGATGCTGAAGTAATAGATGGCAGCTGAACTTGAGATGACAGAAGTGATCTGCCACTGGAGAGAGAGGTTGTTCCAATGAGGTGACACTGCATAGAAAGTTTAGTCACTTGCAACCTGCATAAAGCTCAAATCTCTCTTCCAAATACAGTAAGCAACTACTTCTGAGCTTGGAAAGTGAACAGCTCTGAGATGGGAGTTTTAATAGCACATTTGCAGCTGTCAAATAAAGAGATGCTTCCATGGCCATACAACTCCCGAATTCTTCACCTGATGTGATCTCCAAGCGATCTGGACCCCATGGTCGACCTCTTAAAATATAAAGGTGAGCTCAAAATACTTCTTTATGGGCTGTTAACATAGTCATAATGACCTGACTTGCATCCCCCACCGCTGCGTGTTGGCTCTGTTCAGCGCTAACAGACTCGACATCGGGGAAGGCCGCATGGCGGCAGGTTGACCAACCCGATGTCAAAAGAAAAATGTTCCCACCTGAACCACCACCAAAATTTCCCGTCATAGTGTGGGGCCCCTTTAAATTTCCGTGCATGCGCGGTATTTACAATGGTGGGGCCAGTGCGTGGCCTGCGCGGGACTTTTCCATTGCTGCGCAGCTGCGCGGCTTAAAGGGAAGATTGGTCGTGGCCTGTCAAACTGAACCCTTCCACTACCATCCATTATTCGCCAAGGCAAGGGTGTGAAAATATGACAACAACATTTCATGGAAAAATACCATAAATTTTCTTATTGGTGTTATTTTAATGCTGGTGAAACCCCATATGAAATAAATAAAATAAATGGGTTACCACCAACTCTAAATTAACACTTAACAGCATTCAGAAAATCTAGGCCAATGTGTTTTCCCAAATTAACCTATTTTGTCTCGTTTCAGATGCTGAATAACATGTAACTGGGAAAACTGAACAAAGTAATACACAATGAATTTGTACAATTTATACATACTGTGACAAAGAGGACTTAAAATATACATCAATTCTTGGGAAATATGAATTAAGGCAATGTGTAAGGAATTTATCTATTTTGGTTTTCTGGTTACCATTGACTGCTTTCTAATTCCAAATCTGCTAAAAAAAATTATCATGAGGTAACTATAAAGTCCTCTATAGAAGCCATTCTGTAGGTGTCTTAATTAAACTGAAACTCTGCATGGAAACTGTTCTGATTGGATTGCATGCTTCACTGGTCTCAGAAGCTTTTTTAATTTCTGAAATGTCAGTGCCCATTGCAATAGGAAAGCATGAATGCTCTAGTTCTCAGCCACCATAAGCTTAACCAATGGAATTAAGATTAGCCTGGTCTAAAGTAACATATTTCACAACCTGCTTATGTATAATAGCCACATATTTTATCCTGTGCCTAGTCATCATGAGCAACTGTTTACATATAAAGACCCAGATCCAAGTAAATTGTTGTGTATGATGATGGATAGGCTCCTTGCAAGATGTTGGCTACTTTATGCTAACCAAAGAGGATGGTGCTGAATATACATCTTGTTGACCACTACTAAATTAATGAGCAGACAAGATGTAGGCAAACTGGTGCCTGCAGATTGCATTATTCATGGCATTATACTACCATTGGCAGAAAATTGTGGGCAACTGCATGCGTAACCCTGCCGGCCTCATCGAGTCTCATAAAATTTACCCTAAGTAACTGTTAGGATGGGTATTCCCATGCGTATAGGGAATTGACTAGGTAACCACCACATACTTCCACAAATGAGAGTGTAAAACAGTAATAGGAACAATAGGATTACATTTAACCATAGGCCTACAGTGTATAACTTGCACTGCTATATACCTGGTGCTGTTTGTATTCATTACAAACATGCAAACATTCTTGCGGGATTCTGAGTTCCTGCTTGATAACAACCAAGAACAGAGAGGAGAGTGCAATATTTCCTCACGTATAAAGCGATCCACGTAAGACATCTTTCTAAAACTCCACCCAAAGTAAACTTGAACAAATCCATCAACGTTATCGAAAATGAAGGTCAATATTACAAAGCTTCTTTCCAGTGAAATGTTTTACGCTCGTGTCAGCTGGTATCACACATATTTCCTCTTTGTTTCGTTCTCATTTCACTCAGCACCTTTCTATTATTTGTTGCTACACTCTTCCAGCAATGTGACATTTAATGTCAACCTTCCTGCCCAACTTCATTCCTGAGTCCTGTTGCTGTAAATCTCTTCTCTCGGTATCTATCCTATTCTCTCCAATTTTGGATCTGTAACAAAAATCGAAACTGGAGTAAACCATGCCACTATGACATGTTAGCAGGCTGTGCACTGCAGTGAACTCACCATAGGCCAGGCCAAACTTAGTTCCATTGGCTAAGCTTCATGGAGACTGACATGGTTTATTCACTATTAATTACAACCACAACTTGCATTTATATAGCACCGTTAATGTAGGAAAACATCCTAAGGCACTTCACAGAAGCGTAATCAGACAACATAAATTGGCACTGAACCAAAGAAAGAGCTATTGGCCAGAATCTTACCAGCCCTGCGAGTGCAAGTCTGGAGGCGGGTCCACTATCAAAATGGCCGTGATTGACAGAGGGGCGGAAGGCAGCTCTGAACCCGCCTCCTTGTGAATTATCAAATTGCCGGCTCTGCCTGCGGTTTGCAGACCCGGCACGAAGCGACGTGTCAGGCAATTGTGATCGTTAAGAAGCTGCTTAAAGCTACATAAGCAGCAATTTACTGGGTTCAAAGGACTTTTTAAAGTTTTTTACGAGGGTTCCCGTCCCTCGTGGAACACATCAGGTAAGTGTGTCGGGTTCTCACCAACTCTGGATTGGTTTGACTAATTGACAGCTGCAGAAGTGGTATAAAAGCTACCATTTCACAGCTGTTCAATTTCCAATCAAAGAAGCTGGAGCCTTCAAGATTTGGAATAAACTTTTCAGCTTTATGGAGGTTTGAAGTGTTTGCAGTGAACTCTTTATCCAGTGTTACCTCCTTGGAGCAACCTATCTCACCATTGACAGATCATTTCTGTCATCTCAACAACAGCTGCCATTTATTCCATCAGCATCGGTGCCATTGAAAAAATCTCATCTTGGTTCTCAGAATCCCACCATGATCAGCCCCAACACCAACATCACCAGGCACACCAGCATCACCAACAACAACATCAACTTTCTCCGCAATCACCTGATGCTACACAGGACACAGGGCATCAGCACCCGAAAACATTGCTGCCTGGGGGGGCCAGGAATGTCCTCACCATGGCCACATTTACTTCACTTGATGCTGTACACCCTGGCTGCCACATGATGCGTCAGATTGACACCACCCTACACCAACCCCATAAATATCTTTACAATGCCCAAGCCATTCCTTTCACACTCATCATCATTGGGACAGGGTACCATTATGTCTCCCCATTCACTGCAACTCCAAAGGTGCACACAGATCTATCCAAGAAGGCAAAGTGTTGAAAATAAAGATTTCAATGTTTGACAACACATTAGCAGATACTTTACATCAGCATTGACGATAACACCCAAGTGCCTACCCTTGTGTGTTGTTAGTTGGTATAATTGGACTAGGGTGAGGGTGAGTGTGAGGGGTGGCTAGTGAGATGGAGATGTGATATGTAGATCGAGAGAGAGGAATGGGTGGAGGTGCAAAGTACATTGGTGTGAGTAAGGATGTGCAGAGATAGGGTTGGGAAGGCAGAGTGATGGGGATGTGGTGAGTGGCACAGCAGGATGGGGTTGAGTATGGTTTTGCAGTGACGTTTCATGGTCTATTGAGATAAAGGTTTGCACAATGGCAGCCAGGTCCTCCTGATGACATCCCTATGTGTGCCCTCTTGTACAATGTGCAACCAGGCTGCATTGGTGTCCTGGGGAGGTTTCTTCCCATTGCTGCCTGTGAAGGGAAGAGAACCTCCTTGCATTCTGTGTTTCCCTCCATAAGCATATGGAGGGAGTGATGGGAGAGCCCAGGTGCAGCCATGCATCTCTGTGCAGTGCTTGATAGTGTTTGCAGCACCTCAATGCTGCAGAACACTAACAGCACAATTGTCAACATGTATGTGGGCATGGTCCCTTTAAGGAAACCAGCTGATGGTGCATCATCAGATGACATCATCAGACCCACTTCCTTTTAATTGGCCGGGAACCTCGCAGGGCGGGCTTAACAAGCCCAATCTACGGAAAGCTGTGGGGGAAGCCGACATGGAGCCAGGAGCGAGGTCACAGCACGGCTCTCTCCCGCCTCAGTAGGAAAAATCGAGTCCATTAGAAGAGGTGATTTACTTCAATGGATTCTGACATTTGAGGATTATAACAGCAGTGGAATAGCAGGACAATGTTCAGAAAGAGTTGATTGGGATACTCTGGTATGGTGCTGCTGCTGCATCCGTTGCCTTTAAGAAGAAATCAGCCTGAGGTATAAAAGATGATTTGCCCCCAACTTTAGCTCCAATGAGTCTTATAAGCAAACATATATGGTATTTTAACTAGCCTGATATATCAGTAGTGTAAACATGTGTAAATGTAGCAAACACATGTCTTAAACATCAGAAAAGATCTATTATGCTCCAAAAAGGTAAAGATAAGATGGGCTGTTCTTTTCAGAGCTATGTGGCACCTTCCTTAGGAATTAATGGGTCATTTTTGGGTTGGCAAGCTGTAACTGGTGGGGCACCGCAAGGATCAGTGCTTGGGCCTCAGCTATTTACAATCTATTTCAATGACTTAGATGAGGGCACCAAGTGTAAGGTATCCATGTTTGCTGATGATACGAAGTTAGGTGGGAAAATAAGCTGTGAGGAGGACACCAAAGAGAATGCATAGGGATATAGACAGGTTAATTGGGTTGGGCAAGAACAGGACAGATGGAATATAATGCGGAGAAGTGTTAAGTTATCCACATTGGTAGTAAAAATAGAAAAACAGAATATTTTTTAAATGGTGAGAGACTTGGAAATTCAGAAGAACCTGGGTGTCCTTGTACATGAATCACAGAAAGTTAACATGCAGGTACAGCAAGCAATTAGAAAAGCAAATAGCCTTTATTACAAGAGGATTGGAGTATAAGAGTAAAGAAGTCTTACTACAATTATATAGGGCCTTGGTGAGACCACATCTGGAATACTGTGTACAGTTTTGGTCTCCTTATCTAAGGGAGGATAGGCTTGCCTTAGAGAGAGTGCAACGAAGGTTCACTAGACTGATTCCTGGGATGAGGGGATTATCCTATGAGATTGATTAGACTAGACCTATATTCCATAGAATTTAGAAGAATGAGAGGTGATCTCATTGAAACATAAAATTCTTAAGGGGATTGACAGGGTGGATGCTGGGAGGATGTTTCTTCTGGCTAGGAAGTCTAGAATTAGGGGTCACAGTCTCAGAATAAGGGTTCAGCCATTTAGGATTGAGATGAGGTGAAATTTCTTTACTCAAAGCGTTATGAATCTTTGGAATTCTCTACCCCAGAGAGCTGTGGAATCTGTTGTTGAGTATATTCAAGACAAAGATTGATAGATTTTTGGATACTGAGGGAATCAAGGGATATGGGGATAGTGCGGGAGGGTGGAGTTGAGGAGAAAGATCAGCCACGATCTTATTGAATGACGAAGCAAGCTCATAGGGCCAAATGACAACCTCTGCTCCTATTTCCTATGTTCTTATGTTCTCCTATCAGGAAGCATGTTTGAAATGCTGGCTAAAGATAGCCAAGCAAGTATATACAGTTTCCCACATTGATATGTTTTGAGAGCAAATGCGAAAAAGGTTTTCATGATTCATCTTATGCTATGTAAGAATATCCAGACTTTGCTTACCTTAAGTATATGGCCATAGCACTGCATGCTACAAAGCATTTTCTCGCTTCCTGGCACAGGTTAAGTAAGCAGGAAGCAAAACACACAGGTAATCTTTCACCTCTTTCATACATGTATATATATTCCAATTTTGCTGCAGGGCAGACTTTATTGCTGACACTGAAATATACTACCAATGCTACATATGGATCTTGCAAGTTGAGACTGCTGACTACATTGTCAACTGAAGCTATGGGCCCAAGTTTCGGGCCGCGCCTAGAACGATGCAGCCCCGACCTGGACGCCTGTTTTTCGCGCCACAAAGTGCGCCTAAAAAAAACTTACAAATTCTCCAGCTCCCTGCAGGTCGTTTGCAGCTGGGCGCGGCGTAGCACGCGCTGTGGGGGGCGGAGCTAGGTCCTTACGCTGAAAACAGTGCCGGGACATTTGCACATGCGCGCTACAGTGGGCGCGCATGTGCAGTAGCTCCAGGCGCCCAAAACTGTGTGGGAGGGGCCCGTAGCACGCAGCCCCCAGCCCTGGCCGAATTGCCTCACTGGGGCTGCATGCATAAGGCTGCCTCCCACGGCCAGCTCCTGCTTCCTCCCGACCCGACTCGACTCCCGCTCCCCCCCCCCACCCCCCCGCCACCGGACCTGACCCGACCCCGACACCGACCCGACTCCCGTTACCCCCCCCCCCGGACCGGACCGGACCCCCCCGGACTGAACCCGACCCGCGTTTCCCCCCCACCCCTCCCACCCGACCTGACCTCCCTCTCCCTCCCAACCGACCCGACCCGCGCTCCCGACCACACCCCCCCCACCGGACCGGACCGGACCTAACCCGGACCGGACCTAACCCGACCCGACCCACGCTCCCGACCCCGACCCGCGCTCCCCCCGATCCGACCCGTGCTCCCGACTCCAGACCTCGGACCCGACCCAACCCAACACCACCTACCTGTAAATATGGTACTGGGGACGGGCCCTGCCCGAAGTCTTGGGCCCGGCCGGGCCCGGCCGTTCAGCCTCCCCCCTCCTTCTCCTTCCCCCCCGTTCTCCTTCCCCCACTTCTCCTCTTCCCCCCCCTTTCCCCCTACCCGCTTTCCCCTTCCCCTTCCTCCCCCTTCCCTTCTCTCTCCCCTTCTCTCTCCCCCTTCTCTCCCCCTCCCCCTTCTCTCCCCATCCCTCCCCCTTCCCTCCCTCCCCCTCTGCCTCCCTCCCTCCCTCCCCCTGCCCCCCCTCCCCCTCCCCCTCTACCCCCCTCCTCCCCCTCCCCTCGCTGTCAGAAACACAGACACTGAGTGTGAGAGACACACACAAACAGACAGACAGAGAGATAGAGACACTGACAGAGACACACTGGAGGCGGGGGGCTTTCCAGCACGCTGTTGGAGGGCTCCCGGTGCTGCAGTCGGTAAGTAGAAAATGTTTTATTTATTGATTTAAAAAAAAATTATTTCTTATTAATTTTTTTTGATTGATTTATTGGTTGATTTATTGATGTTTTTATCATTTATTATTGATGATGGCTCTTTATTTGTAAAACTGAAGTGTTTAATGTTTGTAAACTTCCCTTTAAACCCCACCCTCATTCCCTATGCCTGATTTGTAACCTACGCCTGATTTTCTAAAGTGTAGACAAGGTTTTTTCCAGCATACAAAAATCTTCACTTACTCCATTCTAAGTTAGTTTGGAGTAAGTTTTCACTGCCAAAACTTTGAAAACAGGCGTAAGTGGCCGGACACGCCCCCTTTTGAAAAAAAAATTCTGTTCCAAAGTGAAATTGTTCTAACTGACTAGAACTGGAGCAAACTAAATGCCGAGAATTTGAATTTCTAAGATACTCCGTTCTACACCAGTTGCTCCAAAAAATCAGGAGCAACTGAGGCCGAAACTTGGGCCCACAGTCTCTGGTCTTCCAAATTCCAACACGTGTATGTTTTGTATCTGCTTACAGGGAAAGACTACACTTAACAGGCAGGAACAATGGCACTCTGAAGGGGGCTCTCCTAACCATCATCCATTGACTCCCTAAGAAGAAAATAAAAAAAGACTTGCATTTATATAGCACCTTTCATGACCTTAGGATGTCCCAAAGTGCCTTACAGCCAATGAGGTACTTTTGAAATAGTCACTGTTGTAATGTTGGAAACGTGGCTGCTAATTTGAGCACAACAAGGTTCCACAAACAGCAATGTGATAATGACCAGATAATCTGTTTCTATGATGTTGGTTGGAGGATATTGGTCAGAACACTATGAAGAGATTGGCTTTGAAATTCTGTGGACGGAGCCCACAGAGGGAGGGAATGGTCGAAGGGGTGGTTAGAGGCCAATTTCATCCTTTGCTTAGTAATCCTTCTCACCTTACTCACATACTCATCACTCATACATATAGGCATATATCACACTGGAGCAGCATAATACACAGTAACTGTACGTTCTGTGTGAAGGGGTCTTATTACTAGTATTCTAATGTAGATTCCCCTTCTGTTCATTTAGATACCCATATGGGGAAAAGCTCAGAAAGAAATGCCTGCTATCCCCTAGCACATCACAGCAACATGGATATATTCACTCCAGGAGATTCCGACAGTGAATTGCAAGAAGGATGTCACGGCCTTAGAGAGGGTGCAGAAGAGATTTATGAGAATGGTAAAAGGGATGAGGGACTTCAGTTATGTGGAAAGACTGGAAAAACTGGACCTGTTCTCCTTAATGAAGGTTAAGAAGAGATATGATACAGTAAATAAAGAGAAACTGTTTCCAGTGGAAGAGGGGTCGGTAATCAGAGGACACCGATTTAAGGTGATTGGCAAAAGAACCAGAGATGGCATGAGGAAAGGATCAAATTACTTCCGAAGCAGTGATTTAAAAAAAAAAATGCTTGCTAGTTATTGCTGGAAAATAGAACCATTCTTTATTTTTAACAGGTGCATTGATTGGGTCAGGCTGACATACAGCTAGAGCAATGTTCAGTTAACTGGCAAACAAGATGCAACCTTTTACGACCACAGTAAAACTCTATTTGCAGAGCTTAATGAGCACAGCAGAATCACTTTATTTTAATCCTTTAGGTCAGAGTTGATACACTGTTTAAATAGTTTAGAGTCCAGAAACAAAGACAAGGAAGCAAAATATTGTGACATAGAAACATAGAAACATAGAAAATAGGTGCGGGAGTAGGCTATTCGGCCCTTCGAGTCTGCACACCATTCAATAAGATCATGGCTGATCATTCACTTCAGTACCCGTTTCCTGCTTTCTCTCCATACCCCTTGATCCCTTTAGCCATAAGGGCCATATCTAACTCCCTCTTGAATATATCTAACTAACTGGCATCAACAACTCTCTGCGGTAGGGAATTCCACAGGTTCACAACTCTCTGAGTGAAGAAGTTTCTCCTCATCTCGGTCTTAAATGGCTTACCCCTTATCTTTAGTCTGTGACCCCTGGTTCTGGACTTCCCCTGCATCTAACCTGTCCAATCACGTCAGAATTTTATATGTTTATATGAGATCCCCTCTCATTCTTCTAAACTCCAGTGAATACAGGCCCAGTCGATCCAGTCTCTCCTCATATGTCATTCCTGCCATCCCGGGAATCAGTCTGGTGAAGCTTCGCTGCACTCGCTCAATAGCAAGAACGTCCTTCCTCAGATTAGGAGACCAAAACTGAACACAATATTCCAGGTGAGGCCTCACCTAGGCCCTGTACAACTGCAGTAAGACCACCCTGCTCCTATACTCAAATCCCCTAGCTATGAAGGCCAACATGCCATTTGTCTTCTTCACCGCCTGCTATACCTGCATGCCAACTTTCAATGACTGATGTACCATGACACCCAGTTCTCGTTGCATCTCCCTTTTTCCTAATCTGCCACCATTCAGATAATATTCTGCCTGCACGTTTTTGCCACCAAAGTGGATAACCTCACATTTATTCACATTATACTGCATCTGCCATGCATTTGCCCACTCACCTAACCTGTCCAAGTCACTCTGCAGCCTCTTAGCATCCTCCTCACAGCTCACACCACCACCCAGCTTAGTGTCATCTGCAAACTTGGAGATATTACACTTGATTCCTTCATCTAAATCATTGATGTATATTGTAAATAGCTGGGGTTCCAGCACTGAGCCCTGCGGCACGCCACTAGTCACTGCCTGCCATTCTGAAAAGGACCCGTTTATCCTGACTCTCTGCTTCCTGTCTGCCAACCAGTTCTCTATCCATGTCAGTACACTACCCCCAATACCATGTGTGGGACCTTGTCAAAAGCCTTTTCAAAGTCCAAATACATCACATCCATTGGTTCTCCCTTGTCCACTCTATTAGTTACATCCTCAAAATATTCCAGAAGATTTGTCAAGCATGATTTCCCTTTCACAAGTCCATGCTGACTTGGACCGATCCTGTCACTGCTTTCCAAATGCACTGCTATTACATCTTTAATAATTGATTCTAACATTTTCCCCACTACCGTTGTCAGGTCAACCGGTCTATAATTCCCCATTTTCTCTTTCACTTCTTTTTTAAAAAGTGGTGTTACATTAGCTACCCTCCAGTCCATAGGAACTGATCCAGATTGATAGACTGTTGGAAAATGATCACCAATGCATCTACTATTTCTAGGGCCACTTCTTTAAGTACTCTGGGATGCAGATTATTCGGCCCTGGGGATTTATCGGACTTCAATCCCATCAATTTCCCTAACACAGTTTCCTGACTTATCAGGATTTCCTTCAGTTCTTCCTTCTCACTAGATCCTCTGTCCCCTAGTATTTCTGGAAGGTTATTCTTGTCTTCCTTTGTGAAGACAGAACCAAAGTATTTGTTCAATTGGTCTGCCATTTCTCTGTTCCCCATTATAAATTCACCTGATTTGGACTGCAAGGGACCTACGTTTGTCTTCACGAATCTCTTTCTCTTCACATATCTATAGAAGCTTTTGCAGTCAGTTTTTATGTTCCCAGCAAGCTTCCTCTCATACTCGATTTTCCCCCTCCTAATTAAACACTTTGTCCACCTCTGCTGGTTTCTAAATTTCTCCCAGTCCTCAGCTTTGCTGCTTTTTCTGGCCAATTTATATAACTCTTCCTTGGATTTAACACTATCCCTAATTTCCCTTGTTAGCCATGGTTGATCCACCTTCCCCGTTTTATTTTGATTTCAGACAGGGATGTACAATTGTTAAAGTTCATCCATGTGATATTTAAATGTTTGCCATTGCCTATCCACCATCAACCCTTTAAGTATCATTTGCCAGTCTATTCTAGCCAATTCACGTCTCATATCATCGAAGTTACCTCTCCTTAAGTTCAGGGCCCTAGTCTCTGAATTAACTGTGGCACTCTTCATCTTAATGAAGAATTCTACCATATTATGGTCACTCTTCCCCAAGGGGCCTCGCACAACAAGATTGCTAATTAGTCCTTTCTCATTACATATCACCCAGTCGAGGATGGCCAGCCCTCGAGTTGGTTCCTCGACATATTGGTCAGAAAACCATCCCGAATACACTCCAGGAAATCCTCCTCCACCATATTGCTACCAATTTGGTTAGCCCAATCTATAAGTAGATTAAAGTCGCCCATGATAACTGCTGTACCTTTATTGCATGCATCCCTAATTTCTTGTTTGATGCTGTCCCCAACCTCACTACTACTGTTTGGTGGTCTGTACACAACTCCCACTAGCGTTTTCTGCCCTTTGGTATTCCGCAGCTCCACCCATACAGATTCCACATCATCCAAGCTAATTGCATTAATTTCCTCTTTAACCAGCAACTCTACCCCACCTCCTTTTCCTTTCTGTCTATCCTTCCTGAATGTTGAATACTACATTGGCATTGAGCTTTAACTTAATTCTGGAGGTAAATAAATTACCTGGGAAATCTTTATTCCAGCATTAACAGGGAGAAAGCACAGAGGTCAAATAACATTTATATTTCCACCATTATACAGATACACATAGCTTTATTTAAAAAAAAATTAAAACTTTGATCATGTCCAAAAATGTGCATGTTTACCAATAACTGTGAATAAAACCTAATGTTCTCATATGTAGTTTGCAAAAACAAAAATGTTTCGAGCAAAGGCAACAGAAAACCATTCTTCTGTGAATGTTGTGAACAGATTATTTCAATTAAGTCAGTGGTATATACAAAATGCAGCTTTTAATATTTTACATTTTTTTTAAAGAGTTTACATTTGAATTCTGTGAGCAATTGCTTGTTGTGCTTTAATATCGCTGCTAAAAAACTTGCGACAAGCTCTGCACACACCAATTAAATCAACAACACGGTTGCCATTCAAAAATAGTCAGCACAAATCACGACAGAGGTGGGCCTAATTGTCCATTTCCCTCCAATTGGCACAATGCAAGAGATAACCAGATATTCTGGAGATTCAGGGATTGTGTGAAGACCTCAGAAAGTTTAGGCTGTCGCAAATGCTTGGTGTATTCTACTTGAAACAAGAAATAACAATTAATTAAATATAAGTTAAAAAATGCAGGTGGTTTTTCACAAAGGTGTGTTGAAAAGTCTGTTTTTTATTGACTTAACAGGAATTGCATTGACAAATAATCTGAAAAAAATCTGTGGTTTCTGTGCAAATTGTACTTCATAAGAACATAAGAACGTAAGAAATAGGAGCAGGAGTAGGCCATATGGCCCCTCAAGCCTGCTCCGTCATTTTATATGATCTTGGCTGATCCGATCATGGACTCAGGTCCACTTCCCTGCCCGCTCCCCATAACCCCTTAATTCCTTATCGGTAAAGAAACTGTCTATCTCTGTCTTAAATGTATTCAATGTCCCAGCTTCCACAGCTCTCTGAGGCAGCGAATTCCACAGATTTACAACCATCTGAGAAAATAAATTTCTCCTCGTTTCAGTTTTAAATGGGTGGTCATCTTTAGTCATGCAGGACATTTTTAGAGAATAAATTGTTTTTTATAAATTTAAATATAGTAGGATGATGTTGGAATTTTGATTGATTCAGATGATGGATCGGTAGCTATTTCAATTGTGGTAGTGAATATTTTATTACTCAGATAGAATTAAATGCCTATTTGCTTGCATAATAACACGTTCAAATAGCTACAGAGGCAGTAACCATTTTAAATAGGTTAAATAGACCTTTGTTTCTCAATGGTGTGTCAACCTGTCAGAAAGTCATGGATTCAAAGCCCCAGTGCAGTGACCTGAACAAACAGGCCTAGATTTTGTGGTAAAAATAAGGGACTAACTATTTGTATTGCACTTTTTTTGACAGACAGCTTCCATCAAGCCCCACCCCCCCCACTGCCCATACTGCACTTTTTTGACTGACAGGCAACAGGCCCCACCCCCTGTCAAGCTCCACCCTCCTACAGGCCGGAATCATTCCATGCGTGTGGTGCCAAGCAGCAGGACCTGAGGCTCCGACTCTTCCCCCCCACCCCCCACCCCAGCTGGCGTGGGCCCGATGGTGGTGGGGGACCGATGGCTGGGGTTAGTGGTGGGGGGAGGGGGGCGATGGCGGCATGGGGGGGGTGGGGGGGGGGACCCGATGGTGGCGGTCCTGGACCCGAAGGCCAGGGGGTAGAGAGAGGCTGGGGGGGGATGGTAGAGAGAGAGAGGCTGGGCGGGGAGAGAGAGAGAGGCCGGGGGAGAGAGAGAGAGAGAGAGAGAGAGGCTGGGAAAGAGAGAGGCTGGTGGTGGGGGGAGGTGGTAGAGAGAGAGAGAGGCTGGGCGGGGAGAGAGAGGCTGGGGGTGGGGTGAGAGAGAGAGGCTGGGGGAGGAGAGAGAGAGAGAGAGAGAGAGGTTGGGGGAGAGAGAGAGGCTAGGGGAGAGAGAGAGAGAGAGAGAGAGAGAGAGAGAAGCCGGGGGTGAGAGAGAGAGAGAGAGAGAGAGAGAGAGAGAGAGAGAGAGAGAGAGAGAGAGCGAGGCTGGGAGAGAGAGAGGCTGAGGGAGGGAGAGAGAGGCTGGGGGGAGAGAGAGACACGGGTGGAGGTGGTCGGAGGGGAGAGAGGGAACTCAGGGAAGACGGATCACTTTCTTCCAACCCCCTACAAGGGACATCATTGGAGTAGATGATATCCAGAAGTCATCACACTGTCACTATTCACCATACCCAATAAACCTGTTAACAATCCATACACAATGCCCTATCTATGGTGGGGCGGTGGGGTGGGGGGTGGAGGAGGATGCACTTGGGCTGAGGTAAGGCACTTTGGCTGGGGGAGGCATGCACTTGGACTGGGTTAAGGCACTTTGGCTGGGGGAGGGAAGTACTTGGACTGGAGTAAGGAACTTTGGCTGGCCCTTGCTGTCTTCTGGGGAGCTCTGTCCTCTGTTGCTTCAGGAAATCAAAGTGGATCAAGTTACAATTTGCAACGATGTCCCTTGTTTGGGGTTGGAAGAACATGATCTGTCTTCCCTGAGTTCCTTCTCTCCCCTCCGACGCCCCCCCCCCATGTCTCCCTCTCCCCCAGCATCTCTCTCACCTCCCCCCCCTCCCCCCCGCAGCCTCCCTCTCCCTCCCACACCAGCCTCTCCCTCAGCCTCTCTCTCTCCCAGCCTCTCTATCTCTCAGTGAGACCTTAGGATGGGCAATTCCAGTTGCACATTCCTGTGAAACTTTAGGGTGTGACTTATCTTCCAAGGGGATCAATCAGAAACAAAGGGTGGCCATTTTGGCAGTACAAATAAACACATCCGAAAAATAATGGTGAGGCTAACAGTGCTCACCGTTATTGTAGAGTAAATCAAACAGACACTGTCTGCATATGTATAGTTAAATATGGAAATCAGGAAGTTGCTGTCCAAGTTGCCCAACTCCTTCAGAACCTGTGCTATACCAGTATCGCGCGTGGCATTGAAACACATGGAAGGGCGTGATGTTGGAATACTTATGTGATAGATACCCACTAAATGTGCCAGAAAAAGTTGGGGCATGTCCATTCAAATGTAAATAAATTTTTAATGGCACGATAAGTCATAATTATTGCCAAACAATCTCTCTGGCACTGAAAATTAACAAGTGTGGAGTCTCATTCCTTCAGATTTTAATTATTGGTGGAGATTTATTCTGTCTCATTTATCTATCTCTCTCTCTCTTAATCCCATCTTTCTTTCCCTCTCTTATTTCACTTTCTGTGCATCATCTGGCATTTAATTGAATATTCCAACTTATACTTCAGGGCCGGAATCTTCCCAGCCCTGCGAGTGAAGGTTTGCAGGCATTTGATTGGCTTTGATTGACAGCGGGTCAGGATCGTGCTCTGAACCTGCCTCTGTGTGAGTTTTTCAGCTGTCAGGTCAGCATTCGGATAGCAGACACGACAGCAAGAGGCAGGACAGGAAATTAACATCATTAAAAGGTACTTAAATGCAAGTTAAGAGGTTTAAAAGCAGGCACTTACAATGTTACCAAACTTTTGACAGCTTTGTCATCCCTTGGGTTTTACGCCAGCTAAGTGGAGTTTGGTTCTCAGTGACTCTATTGCTTTGTCTAGTTGACAGCTGCAGAAGTGGTATAAAAGCTACCATTTCACATTTGTTCACTTTCCAATGTCAGAAGCTGAACCCTTCAGGTTTTGGAAGAGAGTTTTGAGCTGTATGCATTTCGGAAGTATTTGTAGTGAACTCTCTATTCATTGTCACCTCCTTGGAGCAACCTCTCTCATCATTGATAGGTCGCTTCTGTCATCTCAACCTCACCTGCCATCTATTCCAGCAGCATCGGGGCCCTTGGAAAAAAATCTCACCTTGGTCCTCAGAATCCCACCACGATCAGCCCCAACACCAACATCACCAGGCACACCAGCATCACCAACAACATCACCAACCTTCTCCACAATCACCTGATGGTACACAGGGCATCAGCACCCGAAAACATTGCTGCCTGGGATGCCAGGAATGTCCTCATCATGGCCACATTAATTTCACTTGATGCTGTACACCCTGGCTGCCACATGATGCGTCAGGTTGACACCACCCCACGCCAACCCCATAAAGCATCTCTACAGTGCCCAAGCCATTTCTTTCACACTCATCACCATTGGGATGGGGTACCGTTATGTCTCCCCATTCACTGCAACTCCAAAGGTGCACACAGATCTGTTCAAGAAGGAAAAGTGTTGAAAATAAAGATTTCAATGTTTGACAACACATTAGCAGATACTTTACATCAGCATTGACAATAACACCCAAGTGCCTACCCTTGTGTGTTGTTAGTTAGTATAATTGGACTAGGGTGAGGGTGAGTGTGAGGGGTGGCTCGTGAGATGGGGATCTGCTTCAGGCTCTGAGTGCCTCAGTAAGGATTATTTAATTTGATTGGTTAAGGAGACACACCATTGCTTGCCCTGTTCATACAGGTCTCAGATCCCCTGTAGAGGGCGGTGTGCTATTTTGGATTTCTAATTACCGCAAGTTCCAGTCCAAAAGCCCATAGAAAGTCTGTGGCCAAGTGTAAGTGTAATGAATGGCTAGCACCATTTTTTTGTGAATGACCACAAAATCTGGGCCATTATCTAGGCTGACATTTCAGTGCGGTACTGAGGGAATGGTGCTCTGTCGGAAGTGCCATCTTTCAGGTGAGATGTTAAATCATCTGCCCTGTCTGCTCTTTTGGGTGGATATAAAAGATCCCAAGGCCCGATTCAAAGAAGAACTCCCAGTGTCCTGGCTAATCTTTATCCCTCAACCAACATCATTAAAATAAATGACTATTTATCTCATTGCTGTTTGTGGGACCTGGCTGAGTGCAAATTGGCTGCCGTCTCCCTACAGTATAATAGTGACTACACTTCAACAGTACTTTATTGGGATGGCCTAAGGTAATGAAAGGCACCCCACGGCACCTTTCCGTGCAAGTGCAGGAGATGCAACACCTGCCCTTTTACCTCCTCCCTTCCCACTATCCAGGGCCCCAAACATTCCTTCCAGGTGAAACAGTGATTTACTTGTACTTCTTTCAATTTAGTATATTGTATTCGCTGCACACAATGTGGTCTCCTCTACATTGGGGAGACCAAGCATAGATTGGGTGACCGCTTTGCGGAGCACCTCCGTTCAGTCCGTAAGTGTGACCCTGAGCTTCCGGTCGTCTGTCACTTTCATTCTCCACTCCATTCCCACTCTGACCTCTCTGTCTTCGGACTCCTACACTATTCCAATGAAGCTCAACACAAGCTCGAAGAACAGCACCTCATCTTTCGTTTAGGCATGTTACAGCCTTTTGGACTCAACATCGAGTTCAAAAATTTCAGAGCGTAACCGCTGTCAATCTTTGGTTCCACCCAACCCCCTGCCCCCCCCCGACCCCCCACTCCCCCCTTCTCCCCAGATACTGTTTATTTCTTTTTTTCTCCTTGTCTCTAATAGCAGTTGGTAATTATCCCACCATTCACATCCTACCTTGACTAATGTTTTTCTAACTCCTGGCATTACCATTTGAATTTGGGCCATCGTCCCTTTTGTCTCTCTTATCTCTCCTGTCTTCCAACCTATCACAGACCTTCCCTTTTGTTCTTTCTCCCCCTCCTCCTTTCAGTGCTTGTTAAGAATCTGTTCTTTCCGAAGACTCTCCAGTTCTGACGGAGGGTCATCGACCCGAAATGTTAACTCTGCTTCCTCTCTACAAATGCTGGCTGACCTGCTGAGATTTCCAGCATTTTCTGTGGTTATATATGTGCAAGTTCTTTCTTTAGTAAGGCTCATTTTCTTCTGTAAATCTAATTTAGAAAATCCTATTATGAACCAGAGAAAATCCATGGCCGTCCACTGATTCTGCCAGAGTAGTTCTAAAGAGTAGTTTCGCAAGTCAGATTCACTGTTTCTTGTGACTGAGCTATTCCCCAAATAATGTCTTGCTAAGTAGATTTTTTTAATGAAGTATTGACTAGTGGAAGATATGTCGCATTTCTGAGAGAACCACCTTTCTGGTTATGCATACTTGTGTGTTTATCTACAGTGCAAGTCATGCGTAAAAAAGAACACAGCTATTTCAGCCTGTATGCAAATGATACATGCATTTTAGTCCACTTGTCTGTTCCTTTCTCCTTATCTGTCACAGCTGTGCTGACCTTCTATCCTGAAAGCCAGCAGTTCTTTCACAGTGCTGAGCTTGTCGAGCCTGTGCTCTTAATTCTCTTGGAGCTATTCCATTTCATCCACCTGCAAGTAGTTAGCTGATCAAAAGGCAAGGGGACCGTCTCAAATCTGAACGCGAAATCATTGACAGATGCTGCTTTTTATGTTTTGGTTTGACGGAGTAGTAGGTCATGTGACAGCAGTGTTATGTCTGGTTGCCTGTGGTTTTAAGTCATCAATTTATGCTTAAACCAAAGCTGCTGCTTTGCTTTTTTTTTAAATCTCGGAGTATAATGTAAGACAGTGCACACTTGATTCTCGCAATAATATCTGCTCGGTTTTTGTGCAATAACTAAGGATTTTCCTACTTATTTTTGTTTGACTCTTAAGAAGATCTGTCGTGAGCATTAGCAATGAAATTATAGCTCACTTTTTACAGACATGACGGAGGCCTAATTCAGCTGTTTATCTTCTTAATTGCTAATGCTCAATCTACACTTCACGTGTCGTTAATTGCTTTAGTGAGCCATTGCACCGGCTGTGCTGGTCACATGACACATGGAACGTCTTCAAAGGCAGCTCTGAATCTGCTTCCATTAATGTCATTAATTCACATTCTCAGTAAAGCAGATTAGCGCAGTAATCATGCACCAGCTAGCCTAAGATTCTATTTGCAACTTTCTCTACAAAGATAATTGCGTATCAGATATCAGTGATTTTATTTCCGCCCCCCCCCACCTCAAATTAACAAGATAAAAAGTAAAAACAGCATTTTTAAAGATTTTATTGTAAATGTGGCGACATTCCAAAAAAATATAGAAGCCACATAGAGATCTGAGGTCAACTGCTATCCATATGGACTAAATGTATGATGATATTAGATTTAGATGTTAATGATGTCTGTGGATAAGGTGCTTCACTTTTTATAAAAGGTCAAATATGAACAACGTTTCCTTGACTCAAGTTTGACTCAGGGTTCCTTTTCCTGCTATTAGTTTTTTTATGAGAAAGTTTCAGTTCCTGGAGCAATATCATCTGAATAAATGCCACGCACATTTTCAATTTCGCTCCACACATTTGGGGTAATTTTGACTTTGTGTCGGCAATAGTGCAAACCGGGCAATATCAGGTCAGCCGCGAATTATACATTTCTCCTGATTTTAATCGGGAGGGGTGTATAACGGGTGACTGAATCAATATTACCCATTTTACGCTATCACCCAAAGTCGAAATCGCCCTCATTTTGTTTTCCTGTAAAAGTTCAGTATGGAAAAAAAGCAGAAGCATACCAGATGGCAGGAGGTAAATTGCATGGAGATGAAATAATAGCCCTTCTTATTTAAGGATAACACTTGGCTCAGTGGTAACATTCTCGTCTCTCAGCAAGATCATAATACTGCTGCCTTGCAATCACTTCTAAGTATACATAAAGTTATTCAAAGATATTGATCAGTTCTGGAAGGGAAATCGTATGGCTGTGAAATCTTTCGAGGACATATATTCTGTTGACTCAACTAGTCAGCAATGTAACTTTATACTAAAGTATAATGAATGATATATATACTTTTGGCATTGATATTTCCATCAAATATATTCCTTTTGGCATTGATAACTCATTCAGAAACTCCAGAATTATTATAATATTTTGCTTTGATGACTTACAAATAATCTTTTACTGTATTTCTTTTGCAAGATTAGTAGATCTCTTATTATATTGCTCACAGACTTATATGGTTCCTGGGAATTGCTTAACATGATGCCTGGGCTCTAGAACGGTCTTTTCTTACATTGTATATGGAAAACTGGAATTCCCACATGTGGTCTGAGGTGGTCCTGTCTGTGCTGGGGTTAAGACCAGTATAGTCCGGAGCATGCAGCAACCGTGTCTAAGATCAGAGACAAACGCAAAATAAGTTTGAACTATGTCCCACATAGATGTAGATTCTTTTTGTGAAGCCTCGGTATAAAGAGCTTTAGCCCACTTATTTCTGGTCCTGCTTTAGAATCTATGAAAGTTGCTTCAATAATTTGAAAAGGGACATTGCTTCTTCCTGTTCCAACTATAGTTCAGTCAGAATACAATCTCCATAACACAGACTATATTTTCACAGCCTCCCTGACTCTCCAGGGTTATCAAGTTTAATCAAACAGCAAAAAAGTAGAAATCACATTATTCTCCAAAACTTTGTCTCAAGTTATAACACTACTGAATTTTATATTATTTATAAAATACTTTAATTAAAAAACAATGAAACAGATTAAAAAGAGTAACATAGAAACATAGAAACATAGAAAATAGGTGCAGGAGCAGGCCATTCAGCCCTTCTAGCCTGCACCGCCATTCAATGAGTTCATGGCTGAACATGAAACTTCAGTACCCCCTTCCTGCTTTCTCGCCATACCCCTTGATCCCCCGAGTAGTAAGGACTACATCTAACTCCCTTTTGAATATATTTAGTGAATTGGCCTCAATAACTTTCTGTGGTAGAGAATTCCACAGGTTCACCACTCTCTGGGTGAAGAAGTTTCTCCTCATCTCGGTCCTAAATGGCTTACCCCTTATCCTTAGACTGTGACCCCTGGTTCTGGACTTCCCCAACATTGGGAACATTCTTCCTGCATCCAACCTGTCCAAACCCGTCAGAATTTTAAACGTTTCTATGAGGTCCCCTCTCACTCTTCTGAACTCCAGTGAATACAAGCCCAGTTGATCCAGTCTTTCTTGATAGGTCAGTCCCACCATCCCGAGAATCAGTCTGGTGAATCTTCGCTGCACTCCCTCAATAGCAAGAACGTCCTTCCTCAAGTTAGGAGACCAAAACTGTACACAATACTCCAGGTGTGGCCTCACCAAGGCCCTATACAACTGTAGCAACACCTCCCTGCCCCTGTACTCAAATCCCCTCGCTATGAAGGCCAACATGTCATTTGCTTTCTTAACCGCCTGCTGTACCTGCATGCCAACCTTCAATGACTGATGTACCATGACACCCAGGTCTCGCTGCACCTTTCCCCTTCCTAATCTGTCACCATTCAGATAATAGTAACAAAAATCCTAACAGTTAGGAAGTATGATCTTCAAATAACAACCAACTAACACCTAACTTTAAAACTTCTTGGGCTTTTAAGTGACAAATTAAAAGAGTTGTTTAACAAAATACTTACTTAAGGGATTTATTTTATATTTAAAAGCATTCCTCTTGCTGACCATACCTCCAAATAAAAAAGTTAAACAAATACTAACAATTAAAATGTAGTATTTGATTTTTTTTTAAAGAATCGTTTTTTTAAGATCAATGGAGAATTAATTTCAAAGTACACATTAACTGGAGCTCTATAACAGTCAGCTCTTGGTCAGTCATAATAAAAGCCCTTCATCTGTTTGGAGTGGAAAATTGATACTTTTCTCTGTTGTTTAATATCACAAGACAGCTGAAAGTATTTCAAATATTATGTGAGATGCTATTCAGGTCATTATTAGAGACATCTGGTACAATCATTATTCAAAAATGTGAAAAGCCTGCGTTAATATTTCTTTTGAGATTCTATTCGGACATTATTGTAAACATTAACCAATTATCTCATGTCATCTTTTTTCCTCCTTTTTGCTGTCACATTAGTCAAAGGTGTTATAATTTGACGTGTTAAACTGTTATAAACCTCTTTGGTCATCCTTACTGTTTGTCTGCCGCACTTAACACTTGCAAAACATGGGTATCATCCAGGTCCTACACTTTTCTGCCTGCCTCTTGGAACAGAGGCTCAACCTACCTGTGTAGGCCAGCAATACATTTTTTTGGTAATGGCCTGTGCTTACGTTTCCCAACCACTGGGGAAGGTGCAGTGGCCAGAAACAAAGTCACGGACTGTGCCTATAAAATAAGGATACTTCAGAACCAGGATCGTCGGGCTTGATTGCAGAATTGCCTCTTGATCACTAAATGCACCATAAGGCCAACTGTTTAGGAAAGGCAGCATTGTTCGATGGGCAGATCACCCAGGAGGCACACTGATTGACTAGTTTACCCACATTGTTCTCTTGTAGTTCAATGCTTTGAATTTTAGAATGGCAGAAAATCAATTCAATACTAAGTGAGTTTAATCAATTTTTGTAGAAAAACTTAACTCTTTATTGTCACTAGAGTTTATGAGTATTTTCGCTATCTACTAACTAGTGAAAATCCCCCTGAGAAGGGGGAGGGGAAGCTAAGTGGGTCTCTTTGGGATCGAGGTGCCTCCAAGATAATCCCAAGAGATGGAAGTCCAGAACCAAGTCAACCCTCTGTGGCAGACTTGCTAATCTAGTCTCTGAACCAAGCAAGTCCATAGCAAGTCTGGCCCATTAATAGAAGCTGAAGGGGTAGACATGTCACTGAGGGCCAGCATCTTCCTCTTGGCTCTAGATATCCCTGTAAACCAAATGCCCTAATCACTAGAGTGGTCCCAGCAGAATAAGCTATAGAAAGCTTATTCAGTACTAGTAAGCTTCACAGTTTTAGTTGCTTAAACTCTTTGGATATTATCCAGCGAGAGAGTGACTGAATTAGCTCCCAAGCACTCCATAACATAGCACCCACTGTACTATTTACATCACAAAGTCTTACACACTCTCGACCAACAACCAATGGGAGAATTGCATTTGGTTTGTTTTTCTTTCCCAATATTCTCTTTTTCCTCCCTCCTCTTTGAAAGGCAGTGACTGATGTTGGGGATAGTTCTATGGCAGCTGGCAGCTTTCCATTCCTTCACCAAAATGCCATTCTCGTGTCATTTGTCATGTGTAAATGCAAACACAGGGACATCATAACTGAACTTAACCCTACCCTCACGGATGTCTACAGATAACACATTCCTGCAGATTTCATTGGATAGCAATCATCCCAAGCCTGCCATTAATCCAAAGGTTAATACCATCAAATACATGTGCTGTTTTAGAGAAGGTCCTGCCTTAAATGCTGAGAGAAACTCAAACTAAGTCCAACTACTTACAAAAGTGAATCATTTGTCTTCCTCACAGTGTAATCTAATAATTAGCTGTACTAAATCCTCAAATAATACAAAACAGACCTTTCTACTTAGAAACAGGCTGGCTATATCGTAAACAAAACAGCAAGTTTCATCTCACTATGAAAATTGGTTATTATCTTTGAAAATTATACACTATAGACCATTTAGGATTATTAGCTTCTTTTCAGGGGCATTATTATGAAAAAAATAATTTAGAAAAAAAGATTTTGGATTTATTTGATTGGCCTTCTGGTCTAGTCCCTAATGCAGGTTGTGTAGCTCCCAAGCCAAGCAAATCTCTTCCTCTAAGCTAGCAAGGCGCAACAGAAGAAGCATCTAAGTCATTCGGCTGTGTTGTGTAATATGTATTATTTGTATTCCCTGTCTAATATTACAAACCTTGTAGTTCACATCTAATTAGGGATATTGCGCAGATAATCCTCCAGTAGCTGTGTTCTCCACAGGATTTATAAATGTCTGTTATTGAACAGTATAGGATGATGGGGCTCCAAATGAAACTGTCTTGAGAAGTGAAAGCGAGGAGCATTTTCTGAAGTTTTAGAAGTTGATTATTTCATTTATTTATTTTTATTAACTTCATGTTTAATATTTTCTTTTGTGTTTTTTTTGCATAACGCTGCTTTCATTTTACTTCATTCTCTTTCATTTGATCCAAAATTTCTTCTTTCGCAACTTGCCATGTTAAATTTCTCTCTTCTGGTGATGTCGGTCATATTGGAATCTGTAACAGTTTGATTGATTAAAGGCTTCCTAAACTATTTTACAGGCCTAATTCACTGTAGTTTATCTTATCATAAGCCAGCATGAATTGTTAGGTGATCCTCCTCTTCCTTTTACATTTTCCATCACTTATTTTCTGTTATTTCTCATTAAATTTGTGTTTACCGTGTAAATCTACTATTTTCCTACTTTTAGAGTAGACATCTTTTACGTCCACCTGAACAGGCAGATGGGGCCTTGGTTTAACATCTCATCCAAAAGACTATGGGATAGATTTTCAACATGCTGCTTGGGCGTAATACTGCATTTAAAGAATAGCCATCCATTATAAAAACTTCTCAATTATCATTTCTATTGATTGCAATGGAAATGAAAACCGGGCAGTTTCTATAACGGGCAAACAATCTACAATGCTAGTTTTACACCTGGGTTGCAAGTTGCATAACTACCCCTGTATCTCCAGTAAGGCAACACACCTTCGGTCCTGCACTGATGTATCTCCTTAGATCAAGAAGTCCTGGAATAGGGCTTGAAGCCACAACAATCTAACTCAGATGCAAGAGTGCTAGTGATGGAGCAAGACTGATGCCAGTATGCTTAGTGAGTTTAACAGCCAGCTAAGGCAGAATTTTTTTAAACCAGTTTCTCCTGACCCGTTTTGAAGTTTGTTAATAGTGTCTAAGATAATAGGCTTGTGAGGGACTCTAACACACAATTTTCAAATATGCACAGACTTTGTGACTGATTCAGTTTCTATTTGGCTGACAGTTCCTTCTTGGATTGGGGAGGTCAGGGATTCAAATTTAAGGATGTTTCGATAAATCTTTTGCAGATATAAAGGGCTGAATTTTCTGAGGTGGTAGCGGGCATGATCAATGGTGGGTCAGGTGGGAAAGTTGTTTTCTTTGACAGTAGGTCAGGAACCCACTGTCATCCTGCTCCCACGTGCCATTACCACAGGCCCGTCTGTCTTCCTGGAGCCGAGGGTGACCCAATTGAAATCATTATGAGGTACTTTACAGGCACTTAAGAGCCTTCTCCCCTCCTTCCCCTTCCCCCCCCCGCCCAGTTTTTGAATTTCCCTGCATGGCCACGGGATTCACACAGCTCAGGAAGCACATTTGACAACCTGAGGCATGAGTTTCATGGCCATTGCTCCAGCTGATTACTTGACAGCATGGAAAACAAACCAAAATAAAACCATGTTGATTATATCAGTTAACAGATTGATGGAAACATAGAAACATAGAAAATAGGTGCAGGAGTAGGCCATTCGGCCCTTCGAGCCTGCACCGCCATTCAATGAGTTCATGGCTGAACATGCAACTTCAGTACCCCATTCCTGCTTTCTTTCCATACCCCTTGATCCCCCTAGCAGTAAGGACTACATCTAACTCCTTTTTGAATATATTTAGTGAATTGGCTTCAGCAACTTTCTGTGGTAGAGAATTCCACAGGTTCACCACTCTCTGGGTGAAGAAGTTTCTCCTTATCTCGGTCCTAAATGGCTTACCCCTTATCCTTAGACTGTGACCCCTGGTTCTGGACTTCTCCAACATTGGGAACATTCTTCCTGCATCTAACCTGTCTAAACCCGTCAGAATTTTAAACGTTTCTATGAGGTCCCCTCTCATTCTTCTGAACTCCATGGACCGCTCCATTATCTGAGGAGTTGTGAATGGAACTGAACACTGTGCAGTCATCAGCGAACATCCCCACTTCCGACCTTATGATGGAGGGAAGGTCATTGATGAAGCAGCTGAAGAGAGCTTTTGTTCTCCTTGAAAAACTACTGGTAAAAGTTAATTCAGAAATTCCTGAAGGGATGTAAATGCTGCCCTGGATGGTGAGGGAAATGCATTTTTCACTGGCCATTCTTAGCTTTTGCCTTCCATAAGAACATAAGACATATAAGCAGGAGTAGGCCATATTGCCCCTCGAGCCTGCTCCGTCATTTAATAAGATCATGGCTGATTTAATCTTGGGCTCAGCTCCACTTCCCTGCCTGCTCCCCATAATCCTTCACTCCCTTATTGCTCAAATATCTGTCTATCTCCACCTTAAATATATTCAATGATCCAGCCTCCACAGGTCTTTGAGGCAGATAATTCCCTGAGGGAAGAAATTCCTCCTTGTCTCAGTTATAAATGGACTACCCCTTATTCTGAAACTATGCTCCCTAGTCCTCTCTGCATCTATCTTGTCGAGCCCCCTCAGTATCATTTATGTTTCAATAAGATAACCTCTCATTCTCCAATGAGTATAGGCCCAACCAATTCAACCTTTCCTTATAATCAACCTCATAATCTCAGGAATCAGCCTAGTGAACCTTCTCTGAACAGCCTACAATACAAGTATAACCCTCTTTAAATAATGAGACCAAAACTGTACAAAGTACTCTAGGTGTGGCCTCACCAATACCCTGTACAGTTGTAGCAGAGCTTCTCTGCTTTTATATTCCATCCCCATCACAGTAAAGGCCGACATTCCATTTGCTTTCCTGATTACTTGCTGTACCTGCATGCTAACTTTTTGTGTTTCATGCACAAGAACCCCCAGCTCCCTCTATATTGCAGCATTTTGTAATTTCTTTCCATTTAAATAATAATTTGCTTTTTTATTTTTCTTGCCAAAGGGATAACCTCATACTTTCCCACATTATACTCCATCTGCCAAATGTTTGACCACTCACTTAGCCTGTCTATATCTCTTTGAAGATTTTTTGTGTCCTCCTCACAACTTGCTTTTCCAACCATTTTTGTATCATCAACAAACTTAGCTACATTACACTCAATCCCTTCAACCAAGTCATTAATATAAATTGTAAATAGTTGAGGCCCCAGCACCGATCCCTGTGGCACCCCACTAGTTACCGTTTGTCAATCGGTAAATGACCCATTTATCTCGACTCTGTTTTCTGTTAGTTAGCCAATCCACTATCCATGTTAATATATTACATCCACAGCATTGAAGCACTGACCACACTTGATCAGCTCCACTGGGCAGGCCACATAGTTTGCATGCCAGACACTACACTCCCAAAGGTAGCGCTCTACTCAGAACTCCTTCACGGCAAATGAGCCAAAGGTGGGCAGCAGAAACGTTACAAGGCCACCCTCAAAGCCTCCCTAATAAAGTGCAATATTCCCACTGACATCTGCGAATCCCTGGCCAAAGACCGCCCTAAGTGGAGAAAGTGTATCCGGAAGTGCGCTGAGCACCTCGAGTTTCATCGCCGAGAGCATGCAGAAATCAAGAACAGGCTTGCGGCAAACCAATCCAACCCACCTCTTCCTTCAACGACTATCTGTTCCAGTGACAGATGCGGACTCTGCTTGACTGTATTATGCTTTTCCAAATGTCCTGCTACAACTCCATAATAATGGACCACAGCATTTTCCCAATGACAAATGTTAGGCTAACTGGTCTATAGTTTCCTGCTTTTTGTTTGCCTCCTTTTTTAAATAGGCACATTATATTTGCGGTTTTCCAATCCACTGGGACCTCCCCAGAATCCAGGGAATGTTGGTAGATTACAACCAATGCATCCATTATCTCTGCAGCCACTTCTTTTAAGATCCGAGGATGCAAGCCATCAGGTCCAGGGGATTTGTCCACCTTTAGTCACGTTATTTTACGGAGTACTTTTTCTTTAGTGATAGTGATTGTTTTAAGTTCCTCCCTCCCTTGAGCCCCTTGAATATCCATTATTGGGATGTTTTTAGTGTCTTCTATCGTGAAGACCGATGCAAAATATTTGTTTAAAGTCTCTGCCATTTCCCTGTTCCCCGTTATTAATTCCCCAGTCTCATCCTCTAAGAGACCAACATGTACTTTAGCCACTGTCTTCCATTTTATATATCTGTCGAAATTCTTACTGTCTATTTTTATATTTTTTGCCATATATTTTCCAACTGAACAGTAATTGCAGTGAATTAATCTGCACTATAAAAAATGATATATACCATTTAAATAAATGTTTGTGTTGTTTCTGGTCAAGTTTTCCTCAGAGTGCACTGTGATTGTCCAGTTACACATTAAATCAAATCATCAACAGTGACAAATTAATTCTCATCACTCATTCCACTGGTTCAATTTGCTTTCAGGCCCTGAATATGACTAATTAAATTTTTTGTTGTGAGACATTCGGGTGAATTTCTGTGGAGGTTCTCTCACTTGTCCATAGTTAACTTTAATGGATGAGCTGCAGAAATCCCAGAAACGCATTGTAAGCTCCACTTACACTGTTTGTCAGGGATTCCGCAGCTCTTCCGCTGAACTTGCATAAGATTTTAAGTCCACAACTTTACAATTACATTTAAAATCTGCTTAATTTTATGCATACCTATACACACACATCTTTTGTATCAGTAAGAGATACAAATAAAAGTCTGTAGATTTGTGACTAAAGCACTAATAACTTCCCAAATAATGTAAGTTTTTAATTATGTTCTTGATCATATTTGTAGATGGAGTCATATTGCTTAACGATATTATTTAAATATTTCTGTGACTTATATAACTTTTATTATATTATTGTACAGTAAAGATTCAACACCCACCATGTTAGATTAAACTTAAAATTTAATGTGGCCAGCGTACCTTTAAGGATCCCAACTTAAAAAACACCCTGAATGACATCACCAGGCCAGCTCTATCTAATTGGCCTGGGCGGGCTTAATAGGCCCCATTAAGGTAAGTTCATTTCCTACAGCGGGATGGTGCCAGAAGGGGGGTCGGGACCTGCCACGGACACCGGCCGCACCAGACACACCAAGGTCGACAAAATTCTGGACAAAAGTTCTGTCCCATTCAATTGAGCAGTTGGAAAAGCTCTTGAGAGGGAAAGCTTACAAATCTCAATAAAACAGCTAGGAGACATTCTACAAAGAAATTACAGGATGATACTCCAAAGAAATATGCTTTTGAATGTCATTTATAAAAGATTTAATTAGTTCTTAAAGTTGTGTGTCCTGAAATTCCACAGGGGTTTTCTTGCTCTCTGGCCTAACTTTGGTGGTTAATGGGCACCTCCCTGGGGTTTCAACGATCTCTCACTAAAGTTGCAGTGGGAAATTGGGAGAAGCTCTGCAGAATTTCAGCAGGTTTTTTTTCATTAATAGCCCAGAATTTGCGGTCAGAAGGGTCCTGAATTACGCTTCGCAATCTCGTGATCCCTGTGCCAAGAACTTCGGGTTTTCTGAAATTCAATTCAAATAGACAGATTATAGTGGGGAAACGGCTGTGATGTCAACAAACTGTATAAGCAGCCAATCACAATGCAGAATTCACACAGACAGTGAACAAGGAAGTGAGTAAGCTCTTAAAATTCTAACTTTTAAAAAATGGTAGAGAGAGCAAAACAAAGGTTGTGGCTTTCACAGGGGGAAAAGGCTAACCTGAAATAAAGATGGACAAAAATTAGAATTTTTATTAAAGTTCCTAAAAATTAAAATTTTTATTAAAATGGACAAATTTCATACTGCACAAGATTAAAATTAGTTTTACAGGCCTTTATCATTTGTTTAGCAATAATAATGCTGTCAAAACCCCAGTTATACCTAATCCCCTTGGGTCCAACTTTTAGTGGGGAAATTAACTGCATACTTACTGTGGGAGAGCCAAAGTTTTTGTCAGTTTCCTGATTTGTGTGATTACACAGATTGCCAGCTCTGTGGGGGTGGGGTGGGGGGGAGACAAAGCGCAGCCTGTTTCGGGGCTGTCATTGACTGACCGCAACTTAATTGACGCGCCAAATCCTGAAGTTGCGGTCAGTTTCAAGGGCAGAATGAATGTGAACGCTGCCAATTCGCTGTTATCCCGACCACAAATTCCGGGCCAACGTGTCTGCTCGAGAATTTAGATGACAGGCATTCTCCTGCAATTATAGCACCGTATTAAATGATTCACCTGTTCATCTTTGTTTAACAAATTGGCTGTACATTTTAAACTTTAATCAAAGTCTGACGTGATGCTCCACTATTTTCAAAGACTGAAGTGGTATTTTATAAAGACGGAGATAGCACAGTTGCTAAGTGCAATTACCAACAAATATCTGCTGTTCAGTTATCTGGACCTGTTATTTAGATCTCAAGGCACGAATAGACACTCTTAAAGCTGAAATAATCTTGGGTTTAAAAATAGGTTTAAAGAGACCCAAATATATGACACTAGTACTTGGGTAGCAGGATTTGTTGAAATAGATTGTCCTGCCAGCCAGCCAAAAGAAAGTACATTTTCCAAATCCAAACAATATAAGATGCTGGAGCAAGCATGCCTACTGATTCTTCTGTAAACTGACTGGCTTAGAGTTCTTTCTCACAATGTCACCCTAACCACCGCTGCTCAAATGCACAGTTAGAGAAACTGGTAATTACATTCTCCAGAAACAAATCAGTAGACAGTTAACATATGTGTTTTCACCCTATTCTGGTGCAGAAAAATGTTCACACTGTGTGTAGATTCCCAATAATTTCTGGACATTCCAAAACAAATGGGTAATGGATAAAATATTAATAAGGGTAATGAATTTTCTTTTTGAAATGTGCTACTTGCGCTGCCTTAGATTTTTTTATAGTTCCTGGAAGGATAAGCAGTGAGTGAATTATATGACAATAAAGGAATGAATTATAATCAAATTAATAATAACAGCATGACTGATTGTAGCATTTGTGCTCCACAGGGGGCTCTGACCCCAGCATGGTGTTTATCGATAGGCACCGTGGCACAAGCTAATTTCAAAGCTAAGGACTTTTGTTGATCGGGGGTTTAGTAATAAGATCAGTTATAGACCAGTTTTTTTATTCCAGGATGACTAAGGTTTTGCAAGGCTGTTTTGTGAATGTTTTGTGTCAGCTGGGAATCAACTACACTACACAGAATCTTTATGTGTGAAATAGTGTGAAATAGTCCTTCAGTAGAATGATATTAAGTTAGTTATGACACACTATATTAAAACATGGTAAAAATTTTAAAGTTATATATTTAAAGAAGCAGAATAACCTTTCCAGTCTTCTGTAGATTAGCTTTAAAACCTCAGCACTGTTATACTGCTGCGAGTGATACAGAGCTGTCGTACCTGAGTTATACTACAAACTCCATGCCATTCTCGGTCCTGCAACTCAGAACTTTAGTTAATGGTAAATGAATGTTGGTCAAATGCTAATGTTAGTAAAGAGTCAACAGAACAGTCAGTTGAACCATTTGAGAGCTTTTTAAACTCCTTTTTGCACTGGTTGCAATTGTACTGTGGCTGGTGTGAAGCTGTGGTTATGTCATATTATCATCTCCTAAAATGCGATGTAATGTCAGTTTGGTGACTTCTACTCCAGATCTTGAGCCAAATCCACAATGCATTGATACAAAATTTATGATATAACAATCCTATCAAATGCTAGAGTTCAATAGAAAAAGTTAGTGAATGGTAACAGTAATATTTTATCTTAAATGCTTGTGCTTGCTTGGTATTAATTTCAAGGATGTTTAACTCTCAAAATTATATTATACATATAATGTAAAACATTTTAAATCAAAAAATTATAAAAATAGCCAATTTCATTTATATCCGGTACAAATTCCCCTAAGTATATAGGAAAAAGTTCCATGCTAGCATCATTCTATGACAGTGTGCTTTATATAACATGCTTAACAACAGGGCGATTAGTCCTGATAATGGCTGAATAGGGCAAGGTATTTTCTAGTGTAGCACTAATCCATAGAGATTACAAGTTCCCAGTTTCAATTCCTGGTCTGTGCTGAGTTGGCTAATCTTGACCAGAATGACATGCAACTAGGGATGGGTAATAATACTGGTCTTGCCAGTGCTGCTCACATCCTGAGAATTAATAAAGAAGCAAACTAAATTTCGTATGGCCTGTTCCCTTGTCAGGCCTAAAATATATTGTTCTAGAAAACTGTCCGGCATACATTGTAGAAATTAATCGCTTTTACTACTTGTTCTGCCTCTCTCAGTCTATGTGAAAATTAAAATCTCCTATTATTGCCACATTAATTTTGCTACATGAATTCCCTGATCTTAGTATTTATATATCCCCCCACTACATCACCACTATCAGGAGGTCTGTAAACAACTCTTACCAAAGTATTGCATCCTTTGCTGTTTCTTAACTCTATTGCCTGATCGCCCTTACTGAAATCATTTATTTTTACGGCTGCAATTGTGTCACCATCAATATTGCTACTTCCCCTTCTTTCCAAATTTCCCTGTCCTTTCTAACAATCCTATAGCCTGAAATATTTAGCTCTCAACAATGCCCAGCTTGCAGCCAGATCTCTGTAATGCAAACTGCATCATACCTTTTAAGCTGAATTTGTGCTTCTAACTCACCGGCCACAATTTCGCCTGTGGAGGCAGGCCCAGTGCGGCTAGGGTGAGTGGCAGGTTGTGACCCCGCTCCTGGCTCCATCCCGCACTGTGAGAAGAATTGTCCGTTGATTGGGGTTGTTAAGCCAGCCCTGCGAGGTTGCCGGCCAATTAAAAGGAAGTGGGCCTAATAACATCATTTGATGATGCATCATCTACCGGTTTCATTAAAGGGACCATGTTCATATTGATTTTGCCAGTTGTGCTGTCAGTGTTCTGCAGCATTGAGCTGCTGCAAATACTGACAAGTACTGCACAAAAGTGCACGGCTGGACCAAGGCTCTCCCATGACTCCCTTCAGATGCTTATCGAGGGAGTCACAACAAGCAGGGATTTATCTTCCCTTCAAATGGGTGGAAAAGACCTCCCCAGGAGTCCAACGCAGCCCAGTTGCACATTGCACAGGAGGACACAAGCAGGGATGTCGTCAGGAGAACCTGGCTGCAGTGGCGCAAAACTTTCAATGATCTCAGTAGATCACAAAATGTTACTGCAAAGCCACACTCAACCTCATCCTGCTGTGCCACTCATCACATCCCCATCACTCTGTCTTCCCTACTCTACTCCTGCACATCCTTACTCACACCAACTTACCTCACACCTCCACCCATCCCTCCCTCTCCATTTACATTATCGCATCCCCATCTCACTAGCCACCCCCACAATCACCTTTATCCTAGTGCAAGCATTCCAACTAATAACACACAAGGGTAGGCACTTGAGTGTTTTAGCCAATGTTCATGTAAAGTTTCGGTTAATGTATTGTCAAACATTGAAATCTTTATTTTGAACATTTTGTGTTCTTGGACAGATTTGTGTGCATCTTTAGAAGTGGCTTAGTGAGTTGCAGTGAATGGTGAGACATAATGGTACCCCTGCAATGGTGGCGAGTGTGAAAGGAATGGCTTGGGCATTGTAGGGATGCTTTATGGTGTTGATGTGGGTGGTACCAATCTGGCACATCATGTGGCAGCCAGGGTGTACAGCATCAAGTGAAGTAAGTCTGGCCATGGTGAGGCCATCCCTGGCATCCCGGGCAGAAATGTGGTTGGGTGCTGATGCCCTCAATCCTGGTGATTGTGGAGAAGGTTGGTGTTTGTAATGTATGCCCTTGTGAGTATGCTCACAGGTTTGTAAAGCTGTTGCTCCTCGTAGGAGGCCATCAATGGTCAGGCAGCAGGCAGTCGAGGGAATTATTCAGCCCGACTGCCTGCCTCTCTTTCATGGTTACATTCGAACCAGGGTGTCCCTGGAGATGGAGCACGCGGTGTCCATTGGTATGCTCGCGGCCTTCCGCGAGAGGTGGGCACCGGAGGAACTGGAGTGCATCATCACCCCCGGCAACCAAATTTTTATTTGATGTTTTGTCTAAAGTTTAATTTGTTTATTGTGCCGGTTTTAGTGCCAACCCCCCTACCCCCTTTTAGCCAGGGGGCACTTGTATAATTTCTGTTTTTACTGCCCTAAAAAAAAATAGGGGGCACTTGAAAAGTTTTTGGAGTGTGCCCCCCCCCCCCCTCTTTAATCAGAGGGCTCTTGATTATTAGTGTACAACAAAAATAGTTGTAAAGCTGTTGCTGCTCATAGGAGTCCATCAACGGTCAGGCAGCCGGCGGTCGAGGGGGTTGTTCAGCCTGATTGCTTGCCTCCCTTCCGTGCTTACATCCGAGCCAGATGGAGATGGAGCACGCGATGTCCACCAGTACACTCGCGGCCTTCCGCGAGAGGTGGGCGCCAGAGGGACTGGAGTGCATCATCACCCCCGGCAACCAAATTTAAATTTGATTAAAGGTTTTCATTACAGTTTTAAATTGTTAATTTGTGGGTTCTTGTGCCAAAAGGGGACACTTGTTTAAGTTTCTGCTAAAATAGTTGTAGAGCTGTTGCGTTATGAGTGGCTTAGCCAGTCACATGATGTTCACAAGACTCAATAAACCCCCAGCCAGTTGGATCTAGGTCATTCATGATGAGGTATGCAGTTGTGAGCCTGGTGGATGAACTGGTAATGTGTAGTGTGATTGTTAAACCTTTGTTAATAAACCAACTAGTTCTTAATAGCAATGTGTTTCTATGAATTCTTAAGCAAAGAACCTAGGAAGCAAATATATTGCAGTGTTGTTGTTGCTGCTGCTGGTGTGCCTGGTGATGCTGGTGTTGGGGCTGATCGTGGTTGGATTCTGTGGACCAAGGTGAGATTTTTTCAAGGGCACCAATGCTGATATATTAGATGGCAGGTGAGGTTGAGATGACAGAAGCGATCTGTCAATGGTGACAGAGGTTGTTGCAATGAAGTGACACTGGATAGAGAGTTTGCTCCAAACACTTGCAAGTTGCATAAAGCTCAATCTGTCTTCCAAATGCAGTAAGCAACAGCTTCTAACCTTGGAAAGTGAACACCTATGAAATAGTAGCTTTTATAGACCATTTGCAGCTATCAAGTTAAGAAATCATCAAATGCTGACACAACACCCGACCTCCTTACCTGACGTGATTCCCAAACAGTGAGGAAGCCATTGGTGAACTCTTAAAATCTAAAGGTGAGCTTAATATAGTTTTTAGTGCCTGTTAACAAACTCTTAATAATCTAAATTGCCTCCTCTGCCGCTTGGTGTCGGGTCTGACCTGCGCTGGCAGACCCAACACCTGGTAAAGTAGTGTGGAGATGGGTTGACAGTGGGGTCCTGACCCACTGTCAGTCATTTCAAATTTGACAGCTGACCTGCCTGTGATCCCGTCCTCTCAGTGCTGGCAAAATTCTGGACACTGTGTGGATTTTCCCTTCTCATTTCGCCAAGGGTATTGTGAGGGCAATGTAGAGGAGCCTAAACTCTCTTTAATTTGTGCACAGGCACCTAGTAGATACCTGACAATTATAATAGGCATCAGTGATCAGTGATCCATTTTACAGCATCATAATGTTAATATGTGCCATTAAATTCCTGTCATCTAGGCAAGCTTTCGCTGTGATTCTACATTTTCTCTGCATTGGATAATAATACCCATAATAGCAAAGAGGATCTGAATTATTTTCAAGAAGACCTACAAATTGCGGAAACTACTGCATCAATCTTTGGACAATTGTCAGCATCTGGGAATTTGATGGTTCTTGGGCCAGCCAGTTTTGCGACTTCTGCTCCCGAATTCCAGAGTTCAGTGAGTGGGGCAGTCCTATTGTCTCAGTCCTCAAGGGAGACGGCACCTTCAGATTCTGTGGCGATTACAAAGTAACTATCAAACATTTCTCCCTGCAGGACCAAAACCCACTACCAAAGGTGGATGACCTCTTTGCAACGCTGGCGGGAGAAAAGGCATTCACGAAGCTGGATCTGACTTCAGCCTACATGACGTAGGAACTGGAGGAATCATCAAAGGCTCTCACCTGCATCAACACGCACAAGGGCCTTTTTGTTTATAACAGATGCCCGTTTGGAATCCGATCAGCGGCGGCGATATTCCAGAGAAACATGGAAAGTTTACTGAAGTCGGTCCCGCACATCGTGGTCTTCCAGGACGACATCTTGGCCACAGGTTGGAACATAGTTGAGCACCTGCAGAACCTGGAGGAGGTTCTTAGTCGACTCAACCGCGTGGGGCTCAGGTTAAAACACTCAAAGTGTGTTTTCCTGGCACCTGAAGTGGAGTTCTTGGGAAGGAGGATTGCGGTGGATGGCGTCAGGCCCACCAACGCGAAGATGGAAGCAATCGCAAATGCGCTGAGGCCACAGAACGTGACGGAGCTGCGGTCGTTTCTGGGACTCTTGAACTACTTTGGTAACTTCTTACCGGGTTTCAGCACACTGCTAGAACCACTACATGTCTTACTACAAAAAGGGGGCAAATGGGTTTGGGGCAAAAGCCAAGAAAATGCCTTTGTAAAAGTGAGAAAATTGTTATGCTCAAACAAGTTGCTTGTGTTGTATGATCCATGTAAGTGTTTGGTACTAGCGTTTGGTGATGCGTCGTCATATGGCGTCGGCTGTGTATTGCAACAAGCTAATGATTTCGGGAAACTGCAACCGGTTGCTTATGCATCCAGGAGCCTGTCTAAGGCTGAGAGAGCCTACAGCATGATTGAAAAAGAAGCGTTAGCGTGTGTCTATGGGATAAAGTAAATGTATCATACCTGTTTGGGCTAAAATTTGAATTGGAAACTGACCATAAGCCACTTATATCCCTGTATTCTGAGAGTAAAGGGATAAATACTGCAAAGTCCTGTCCCCTCAGTACAGATTCACACGAGGCATGTAGTGAAGTCAAGGTCACTCTGGACCTGCACCTTTATTTCACAGCTCTGGAATGCTGCACGTGCCTGAGACCTGTCCTTATATACCTGTCTCTTGCAAGTGCACCCCTGGTGGTAAGGTATGCTGGTGGTTACAGGTCATATCGGATTACAGTCATGTATAGCATGTTAGGATACAGTTATATATAATAATGTAAGATACATGACATCACCCTCCCCCAAGGTCTTATTGCCTTTATAGGTTCAGTCTCTCAGGTGGTCTACGCTCTCGCGTGGAGCGTCTGAGTTGTAGTTCTGTTGTTTGCCTTGGTGTCTGTTTTTCTTTGGGTGTGGTTGCTGGTATCTCGCCTGGGCTGAAAGTTTCGATTGGTGTGATTGTTGTTGACTCGCCTGGGCTGTCTGTTGGGATTGCCCTTTCCTCAGGTTGTTCCCTCTGTCTGTCCACCAGGTGTGGTGCGAGTTCCACATTGTAGTCTGCCTCTGATTCCGCAGTGTTGTTGGTAAATCTGCTTTTGACTTGGTCTACATGCCTCCGGCAGGTTTTGCCATTGTCCATTTGTACTACCAGTAGCATGTTTCCTTCCTTGCCTGTTACTGTCCCTGCAAGCCATTTGGGACCCCTGCCATAGTTTAGTACAAACATTTTGTCCCCTATCTCATTCCATCTCCCCCTCAAATTTCTGTCATGGTACTCAGTCAGCTTACGGCGCTTTGCCTCAACGATTTCGTGCATATCTGGGAGGATTAATGAGAGCCTTGTTTTTAAAGTCCTTTTCATCAACAGTTGCGTGGGGGGGATCCCAGTCAATGAGTGCGGACGAGATCTGTATGCCAGCAGCAGTCGCAACAGGCGACCCTGCAGCGTGGGACCTTGGATTTTAAGCATGCCTTGTTTAATGATTTTCACTGCTCTCTCCACCTGGCCGTTGGAGGCCGGCTTGAACGGTGCCGTCTTGACGTGATTTATGCCATGGTCAATTATAAAATCTTGGAATTCTGCGCTGGTGAAGCACGGACCATTGTCACTGACCAATATATCAGGGATTCCGTGCATTGCAAACATGGTTGCGAGGCTCTCCACAGTGGTGGAGGTTGTGCTCTAGTTTAAAATGGTGCATTCGATCCACTTTGAAAATGCATCTACAACTACGAGGAATAGGCCCACATTGTCTTCGTGCACCCGCGAACACGGTTTGCTAGGCCAGGGCCAGGGGCTCAGTGGAGCCTCCCTGGGGGCATTGCTGAGTTGGGCACAAATGGTGCACCTTCGGACGCAGAGCTCCAAGCTCGCGGTGGAGCTCCCGGACAAATGCCTCTCTGCCTCGCAGAGGCATGACTACTCGGCTGCCCCACATCAGGCAGTCTGCTTGTAGTGATAGCTCATGCATGCGCCTGTGAAAGGGTTTTAATTCCTCGGGGCAGGCATCGCGAGCCTCTGCCCAGTCACCGGTTAGGGCATATCTTTTTACTAAGGATAACGTGGGGTCGCTGGCCGTCTAGGCTGATTTGGCGAGCCGTCATAGCCGAACCTGTGGACTCAAAGGCATTGATTTGCTATGACTATCTCACAGTCCTGTTCGTCAGATCCTTCCATGGTCACCAGGGGTAGCCTGCTGAGCGCGTTGGCACAGTTGTCTGTGCCTGGTCTGTGCCTTATGGTATAGTCGTAAGGCGCCAGCATGAGTGCCCACCGTTGAATTTGTGCCGAGGCGTTGCTGTTTATTGCCTTGCTCTCAGATAGGAGGGACGTGAGGGGCTTGTGGTCTGTTTCTAATGCGAACTTGGCCCTGAAAAGGTATTGGTGCATCTTTTTGACACCATACATGCACGCGAGCGCCTCCTTCTCTACCATTCCGTACCCGCGCTCCGCCCGCGAAAGTGACCTGGAGGCATAAGCTATGGGTTGTAATTTGCCCGCACTATTGACATGTTGCAAAATGCACCCGACTCCATACGCTGACGCATCGCATGTGAGAACTAGCTTTTTACCTGGATCAAAGAAAGTCAAAACACTGTTGGAACACAGAAGGTTGCGTGCCTTATTGAAGGCGCGTTCCTGGGCATCCCCCCAATACCAATCGCACCCCTTCCTGAGTAGCACGTGGAGAGGCTCCAGCAGCGTGCCTAAGTTCTGCATAAAGTTCCCAAAGTAATTGAGTAGCCCGAGAAAGGCGCGCAGTTCTGAGACATTCCGGGGCCTGGGTTCCAGGCGAATTGCTTCTATTTTGGACTCTGTCGGGTGGATTCCATCAGCGGCAATCCTTCAACCTCGGGTGCGAGAAACAAGCACTTGGATTTCTTGATTCGTAGGCCTACCTGATCCAACCGCTTTAGTACTTCCTCCAAATTACGGAGATGGGAGTCAGTGTCCCTGCCCGTGATAAGTATCTTGTCTTGAAATACAACCGTCCCCGGGATGGACTTGAGCAGACTCTCCATGTTGCGCTGGAATATGGCAGCTGCCAACCTGATGCTAAATGGGCATCGATTGTACATGAAAAGGCCTCGATGTGTGTTGATGGTGGTGAGTAGCTTGGATTCCTCGGTCAATTCTTGCATCATGTACGCAGATGTGAGGTCTAGTTTTGAGAAAAGTTTACCTCCAGCCAATGTGGCAAATAAGTCCTCCGCTCTGGGCAACGGGTACTGGTCCTATAGGGAGACTCTGTTTATGGTAGATTTGTAGTCCCCACAGATTCGTACGGATCCATCAGGCTTCATGACTGGGACGATGGGACTTGCCCAGTCGCTAAATTCCACAGGTGATATAATGCCTTCCCGCAGAAGCCTGTCTAGTTCGTGTTCAATCTTTTCCCTCATCACATCGGGTACAGCTCTGGCCTTGTGATGGACTGGTCTAGCATCCTGTGTGATGTAGATTTTGACTTTGGCCCCTTTGAAAGTGCCCACACCTGGCTGAAAGAGATGTTCAAATCGCTTTATAACTGTTGAGCAGGAGGTCGGTTCCTCTAATGACATGGCATGGACATCATCCCATCCTCATCGCCACTGTAAAGTCCTGTCCCCTCAGTACAGATTCACACGAGGCATGTAGTGAAGTCAAGGTCACTCTGGACCTGCACCTTTATTTCACAGCTCTGGAATGCTGCACTTGCCTGAGACCTGTCCTTATATACCTGTCTCTTGCAAGTGCACCCCTGGTGGTAAGGTATGCTGGTGGTTACAGGTCATATCTTATTACAGTCATGTATAGCATGTTAGGATACAGTTATGTATAATAATGTAACATACATGACAAATACCAACGCATCAGCCCGCGTCCAGAGATGGGCACTCACGTTGTCCGCATACAACTATGGCATCTGCCACAGGCCAGGCCCAGAAAACTGCGCCAATGCTCTCAGTAGGCTGCCATTGCCCACCACAGGGGTGGAAATGGCACAGCCCGCAGATCTAGCCATGGTTATGGAAGCATTTGAGAGTGAGCAATCACCCGTCACTGCCTGGCAGATCAAAACCTGGACAACGAGGACCTCTTATTATCTCTAGTCAAAAGCTGTGTGTTTCATGGGAGCTGGTCCAATGTCACAGTGGGAATGCAGGAAGAGATAAAGCCATTCCAGCGGTGCAAAGATGAAATGTCTATACAGGCAGACTGCCTTCTGTGGGGCAATCGAGTAGTGGTCCCCAAGAAGGGCAGAGATACCTTCATCAATGACCTCCACAGTACCCATCCAGCTGTCGTAATGATGAAAGCGATAGCCAGATCCCATGTGTGGTGGCCTGGTATCGATGCGGACTTAAGAGTCCTGCATTTACAGATGTAATACATGCTCGCAGTTAAGCAATGTACCCAAGGAGGCGCCGCTAAGTTTATGGTCTTGGCCCTCCAAACCGTGATCTAGGGTACATGTCGACAATGCAGGCCCGTTCTTGGGTAAAATGTTTCTTGTGGTTGTAGACGCGTACTCCAAGTGGATTGAATGTGAGATAATGTCGGCTAGCACATCCGCCGCCACTACTGAAAGCCTGCGGGCCATGTTTGCCACACACTGCATACCCGATGTCCTGGTGAGCGACAACGGGCCATGTTTCAACAGTGCTGAGTTCAAAGAATTCATGACCCGTAACGGGATCAAACATGTCACATCTGCCCCGTTTAAACCAGCATCCAATGATCAGGCAGAGAGAGCAGTGCAAACCATCAAGCAAG
Organism: Pristiophorus japonicus; assembly: GCF_044704955.1. Classification (NCBI taxonomy): domain Eukaryota; kingdom Metazoa; phylum Chordata; class Chondrichthyes; family Pristiophoridae; genus Pristiophorus; species Pristiophorus japonicus. Next base: position 40,232,344 of record NC_091989.1, on the reverse strand, counting down.
GCTTGAAGAGGGTAACTGAAGGCTCACTGCAGACTCGCCTATCCCGAGTCCAGCTTAGCTACCGCACGAGACCCACTCACTCACTGGGATCCCACCTGCTGAACTGCTCGTGAAAAGAGCACTTAAGACAAGGCTCTCATTAGTTCACCCTGATCTACATGAACAGGTAGAGAGCAGGCAGCTTCAACAAAGTGCATACCATGATAGCGCAAATGTGTCACGCGAGATTGAAATCAATGATCCTGTATTTGTATTAAATTATGGACAAGGTCCCAAGTGGCTTCCTGGCACTGTCGTGGCCAAAGAGGGGAGCAGGGTGTTTCAGGTCAAACTTTCACCGGAAACACTTGGACCAAATCAAACTCAGATTCAAGGACTACCCTGAGCAACCCACCTTGGACCCTACCTTTTTTGATCCCCCAACACACACACCAGTGGCAACCGGCACCACGGTTGACCACGAAGCAGAACCCATCATCCACAGTAGCCCTGCATGGCCCAACACACCAGGCAGCCCAGCAAGGCCAGCTGCACAGCAGCCCAGCGAGGGCCCAACAAATAATTCAACAACACCAGCTTTCACACCGAGAAGATCCAGGGCAAGAAGGGTCCCAGATTGACTCACATTGTAAATAGTTACACTATTGACTTTCGGGGGAAGTGTTGTCATATATGTGGACTTATATTTACTCTGTACAGCCACCAGAGGGCTGATCCCATGAAGTCCCAAGGGATCCCATAATCCCTTGGGAGCACAGGTATTTAAGGAGGCTTCACAGGTTGGAGAGGCACTCTGGAGACCTGAAATAAAAGACTACGGCCACACTTTACTTTGAGCTCACGTGTTCAGTCTGACTCTTTCTCCATTCACAGCACATCCCTTCCCCAGTCCATCCCACTATTGGCAGCCATGCTTCCAGGGGCCTCGATAACACTCTCTGGAATTCCTTTTATTGAACCCCCCACCTCTCCACTCCACTGCTCTCTCTTTCTTTAGAACCCTCCTTAAAACCCACCTCTTTGACTAAGCCTTTAGTCAACACTCCGACGGGCCGAAATTCATTGTCCCTGAAGGAACAGCTACCGCAAGGTTTGGGTGGCGAATCGGAAAAAATAGATCAGCCGCCGTGGTAGGGTGTTTTTCCCTCCCCGAGCCATATTCAGCTCAGGGGGGGGGGGCAGGATTTGAGCCGTGCGCACTTCCGTCAGTAACGACGGGGTGAAGCCATGGTAAAGAAACGTTTGCAGCAGTGACCACAGCATAGTGCGGGCCACTGAAAAACGACCACGACAGCGATATTCAGGGATAAAAAGGTAGGAGTTTTCCCGGTAGTGTCCCCGCGAGGTTTTCCGCTCTGTGCACAAACGCTGGAGTTTTGCCACGATCGGGTCCATTTGCCTTTTGAAGGAGTGAGTTCCAGATTTCTGCTATGTGAGAGATTGCATTTGAGGGTCATTTGTGACGTGCTATAGTGAGGGGGAAAGTTACAAAGTTCTCTATGAATGAGTGAACGGTAAACAATACAGTTATATCACAAAATGTTGGAGTACAGGGTGATTGTGACAGTACAGAATGCTAGCATATTGACTTTATTAAAGCCACTCTGCTACATGAATAGCAGCGTTCCGGCCCCGACCTGCGAGGGAACATCTGCGGCAGGTCAGGGCCTTAAAAGGAGCGGCGAGCGGTGGCCTGGGAACAGCGTGGCAGCGTACCACTACAGCATACAGTGCAAGCTGGTGCAGGAGGGTGAGGGCTCTGAAGAGGATGACTGGATTGGACATCACCATAATCCAGGTCGGTGATTGGAGCATGGGTAGGTACAGCAGGAGCGGCCAGGCCGAGGCGAAGAAGTGGCAAGAGATTGCAGAGTGATGTGATCAGGGCCCAGGAGAGGTGTGAGTTCAGGGACCAGAAGTGGCATGGGCCCAGGGGCATCATAGGCCAGTCCACACTGCAATATGTGTGTGCACTCAGACCGTGCAGCAGAGCTGGCCTCCAGTCATCTGAGATAATCCTTGTCACTGGACCAAGACATAGCTCTGTCAAGCCCGTGTGGTGGCTGGTGTGCAACGGCAACCGCACGTAAAAAAAATCCACGTACAGGCATCTTCCACCCTTCAACATTTAGTTCGGGACCTGGAATATTAAGTCCTTCATTGAAACACCTGTGAATTCATTGAACTCATCCCTTTTTGGCGTGGAAGCAAGTCATCCTCGATTCGAGGGACTGCCAAAGAGAGAGAAGAGACATAAATAGCAGCATGTGCGATGATATATGACTGCAGAAGATCCCTCACAAACGATTAGCCAAACAATTGGGTATACATTTTCTATTATAGCACTCATGATACTCGTATATTGCTAATGGTTGCATTTTATGCTCTAGTGTGTAGTTCATTCTTGCTCTTTGTTGCTGGGGTGTTTTGGGAGGAAAGTTGAGTATAGCATCAGCAAGATCAGACCACTGAGAAAACCATGTATCTCTATGGACTGCAGATCCATTGAAATGGAAGTATGGTGATGCAATTCGCCTAGCTGGAGCTGTGAAAGAAATGTTTCTGGCCGTGGAATTTGGGGCCAAGTTTGTGTTCCTCTCAGAAATTCCAGGCACAAAGTACCCCTGGCCACAAATGGGAAGGCATAATATGATGCCACGCAAAGGAGGGTGGTAATATGTCACATAACGTATTTCATAGAAACATAGAAAATAGGTGCAGGAGTAGGCCATTCAGCCCTTTGAGCCTGCACCACCATTCAATAAGATCATAGCTGATCATTCCCTCAGTACCCCTTTCCTGTTTTCTCTCCATACCCTTGATCTCTTTAGCAGTAAGGGCCATATCTAACTCCCTCTTGAATATATCCAATGAACTGGCATCAACAACTCTCTCTGGCAGGGAATTCCACAGGTTAACAACTCTCTGAGTGAAGAAGTTTCTCCTCATCACAGTCCTAAATGGCCTACCCCTTATCCTAAGACTATGTCCCCTGGTTCTGGACTTCCCCAACATCGGGAACATTCTTCCCGCATCTAACATGTCCAGTCCCGTCAGAATCTTATACATTTCTATGAGATCCCCTCTCATCCTTCTAAACTCCAGTGAATAAAGGCCCAATTGATCCAGTCACTCATATGTCAGTCCAGCCATCTCGGGAATCAGTCTGGTGAACCTTCGCTGCACTCCCTCAATAGCAAGAATGTCTTTCCTTAGATTGGAGACCAAAACTGAACACAATATTCCAGCTGAGGCCTCACCAAGGCCCTGTACAACTGCAGTAAGACCTCCCTGCTCCTATACTCAAATCCCCTACCTATGAAGGCCAACATGCCATTTGCCTTCTTCACCGCCTGCTGTACCTGCATGCCAACTTTCAATGACTGATGAACCATGACACCCAGGTCTCGTTGCACCTCCCCTTTTCCTAATCTGCCGCCATTCAGATAATATTCTGCTTTCATGTTTTTGCCCCTAAAATGGATAACCTCATATTTATCCACATTATACTTCATCTGCCATGCATTTGCCCACTCACCTAACCTGTCCAAGTCACCCTGCAGCCTCTTAGCATTCTCCTCACAGCTCACACTGCCACCCAGTTTAGTGTCATCTGCAAACTTGGAGATATTACACTCAATTCCTTCATCTAAATCGTTAATGTGTATTGTAAAGAGCTGGGATCCCCGCACTGAGCCCTGCGGCACTCCACTCGTCACTGCCTGCCATTCTGAAAAGGACTCGTTTATCCCGACTCTCTGCTTCCTGTCTGCCCACCAGTTCTCTATCCACGTCAGTACATTACCTCCAATACCATATGCTTTGATTTTGCACACCAATCTCTTGTGCGCGACCTTGTCAAAAGCCTTTTGAAAGTCCAAATACACCACATCCACTGGTTCTCCCTTGTCCACTCTGCTAGTTACATCCTCAAAAAATTCCAGAAGATTCGTCAAGCATGATTTCCCTTTCATAAATCCATGCTGACTTGGACCGATCCCGTCACTGCTTTCCAAATGCGCTGCTATTTCATCCTTAATGATTGATTCCAACGTTTTCCCCACTACTGATGTCAGGCTAACCGGTCTATAATTACCCGTTTTCTCTCTCCATCCTTTTTTAAAAAGTGGTAATACATTAGCTACCCTCCAGTCCATAGGAACTGATCCAGAGTCGATAGACTGTTGGAAAATGATCACCAATGCATCGACTATTTCTAGGGCCACTTCCTTAAGTACTCTGGGATGCAGACTATCAGGCCCCGGGGATTTATCGGCCTTCTATCCCATCAATTTCCTGAACACAATTTCCCGCTTTATAAGGATATCCTTCAGTTCCTCCTTCTCACTAGACCCAGTGTCCCAGAGTACATTCGGAAGGTTATTTGTGTCTTCCTTCGTGAAGACAGAACCAAAGTATTTGTTCAATTGGTCTGCCATTTCTTTGTTCCCCATTATAAATTCACCTGAATCCAACTGCAAGGGACCCATTATTGGTAAAGATTAGTCTTTACTAATCTTTTTCTCTTCACATATTTCTAGAAGCTTTTGCAGTCAGTTTTTATGTTCCCTGCAAGCTTTCTCTCATACTCTATTTTCCCCTTCTTAATTAAACCCTTAGTCCTCCTCTGTTGAATTCTAAATTTCTCCCAGTCCTCAGGTTTGTTGCTTTTTCTGGCCAATTTATATGCCTCTTCCTTGGTTTTAACACTATCCTTAATTTCCCTTGTTAGCCACGGTTGAGCCATCTTCCCCGTTTTATTTTTACTCCAGACAGGGATGTGCAATTGCTGAAGTTCATCCATGTGATCTTTAAATGTTTTCCATTGCTGATCCACCATCAACCCTTCCCTCCATTTGCACCCAGGCAATGCTGGGCACAAGGGATGCCTCTGAGGCCCTGACATATAACATTGCTAAGGCCTTCGTTAAACCACAATTATGACATGTTGCTCCTTTAATACTACCTTGAATGCTTGTCGAAATCTCGACCTCCGAAAAGAATGACTCCGACACTTACAGCTCCGATGGAAGTTTCCCTTTTAATTTACTTGCTCGCAAGGGGTAAGTTTCACTCAGTCAAGGGCTAAAATGAAACCTCCGCAATGGTACAGCTTCACAAGATATTTATACAGTAAAACCCAAGTTCTGGCCTCTCCCTGTGTATTGCTCTGTCTCACAGTCAGTGAATACAGATAAAGAGTTAATTACTATATCCTGGACTGAAATGGTGTCAACATATTTCCTTTTGTCAGGGTTATCAGAAAGCCAAACGGCCATTACTCCATGAGTCATAGGTAATGGGCTATCACCTGTCTTGTATTGTATCAGGATTATCCCATTTCCTGGTCAGTTTACCTGTTTGCTTCAAATGGATGAGGTAAAGGAAAGAGATAATGGCTAGAAGATAAGGGTGGGGTGACATGGAACTCCTGTAGTGTAGACAATAGGAGAGCACCATGGGGGGTTACTTGTCTCAGCATGACTTGTCTCCTAGCTGTCTGATAACCATCAGCCATCTAACAGCAGGTTTAGCTGTTCATAATAAGCTGGCTGCTAAAATGCAGAAAGTTCTGGAAGGGCCAGGACTCCATTTTAATCAAAAGGCACACAAATACCGTATGGTATCAGCTTAGATAAAAATACATTTCCACATTCCCCCATTTTGTCCTTCACAAGGACAACTCAATCCATTCTGATCTTGTACAGTCTCTCCATTTCCATTTCTTTAGTTTCATTACTCACTCGGCATATTATACCTTCAGGATTTCTTATTCTGGGAGTAATGCTTAGGAAGGGAGGCTGATGGTTATTATCATAATTGGGCTGGTACCATCCCTGGAAGGCTGTAAGTTTATACCCTGCCGACCTCCATTCTGTTTGCTCCTTTGTTTCTGGCCCCTTAGTTAGTTTTGTCCTGTTTTGCACTGTCAACCATTCTACCATTTCTGATTCGTTAAAGGGGACAGATCTCAGGGGAATACCCCCCCTGGAGTGGACAGGTACATGGGAACATATCCAGCAACTCGACAAGTTTCTTTCTTGAGCATACCTATGACTCAGTGCCATAAATACGTTTACGTGCAATTCCCTTCGGTGGTGGGTCTGTACCCCTGGTGTAATCAATAATGCGAAGTAAAACCCTGTCAAGCCCAGCACCATCAGTCCCCATAGTCCATACAGTTCTTTATTCAGTCTTCCTTTTTCTGTTCCTCTGATTCCTTCGTCCCTTCCTCCTGGTCGGGTGCCCGTTTGCAATGGGATGCGTGGATCCATGTTGGTCTTTCCTTTACCTTGATTGCAGTATTGGTCGCCAGCAGGACCTGGTATGGTCCTTCGAATCTTGGCTGTAGATTGCTTTTCCTTTTAAAAATCTTGATGTAAACGAATTCCCCTGGCTCCAGGTTATGACACTTCCCTTCCGCTGGCTTGACTTGGGCTTCCTTTACCTGTGAATGAAAGCTGGAAATACATTTGGTTAGTGCAATACAATAATTCAACATATTTTCCTCCATTTTGTGGATGTCCATCTGTTTTGCAGTAAATGGTGCTGTAAAAGGTAGTCGTTGGGGACGTCCCATAACTATCTCATGTGGTGACAAGCCTGTTGTTCTGTTGGTTGCAGATCGCATTACCATCAAAGCTAAGGGCAGCAGTTCTGTCCATTTCAGTCCAGTGTCATTGCATAGTTTTGCCAGCTTATTTTTAAGCATTCCATTATATCTTTCAACAAGTCCAGCTGATTGTGGATGATAACTGCAATGAAAACGTTGATTAATCTGTAAAGCTTTACACATTTCTCTTATGACAGTTCCCGTGAAATGTGACCCGTTATCACTGGAAAGCTTAGCAGGGATTCCGAAGCGCGGTACAATTTCTTTTAACAAACATTTAGCAACAGTAGTGGCATCGGCCTTTTTACATGGAAAGGCTTCAATCCATCTAGAGAACACATCTACAATAACTAATACATACTTGAATCCCATACACATAGGTAATTCAATAAAATCCATTTGTAAATGTACAAAAGGCCCGATTGGATTTGGGTGGGAGGCAGATTCTACTTTTTCCGTCTTACCCGGATTCATTGTCTGACAGGTAACACAATTTTCACAGATTTGTTTTGCAATTGCCGAAATACCTGGTGCATACCAAGTTGCCAAAATATAATCTGCCAATCCCCCTTTGCCTGCATGTGTGAATGTATGAACACATCGGGCAATCCATGGAAGTAAGGATCTAGGGGCCACCACGCGGCCGTCATGGTGAACCCATATTCCTTCTGGATTTTTATAACATTGATCCTTCGTCCAGGTCACCACCTCCTCCGTACTGGCCTGTGTCTGAAAGGCCAGCACGTCATTAATAGTGGGTGGCGGGTCTGAGCAATTATTTTTCCTTAGTGGGAACAATGACACCTGCATCCCCCCTTTCGACAGAGCTGCTGACTTAGCTGCATTATCAGCTCTGGCATTCCCGAGTGCCACCTCATTCGACTGGCCTGTATGTGCTTGGCATTTGATAATGGCAAGTTTTAAGGGGCATTAAATGGCTCGCAGGAGATTTTCCACTTGTTCTGCATTTTTGATTGTCTGAGCCTGTTGCATAGCATAATAAGCTGCTGCCAACGAAGGAAGACATCCCGATAGTCCGCGTGCCACTGGGTCTAGTTGGGTACTGAAATGCCTGTCCCCATGTAACTGAGTCAAAACAGATTGTGCAAAACCCGACTTGTGATGCACAAATAAGTTGAATAGCTTAGTGTAATCTGGTAATCCCAAGGCTGGTGCTGAAGTGAGGGACTGCTTAAGGTTCTGGAAAGCATTCCGGGATACTTCATTCCACATCCTTTAAGCATTGTGAGAATATAGTAGATTCATTCACAGCTCGTAGGTCATGGACAAACCTTCATTTGTGTGGGCTTCTGAACTGGACAAATCTGTGTGTTACACGGACTTCTCATTTATGCTTATAGTGATTCACAGATCACAGAATGTAAAGTACTTGTTTTCTAATTTTATTAAAAGGCTTCCAAACCCAAGATTTTTCCAATACACCCAAAATGTTGATCAAGAGATCACCTGAAATATCTCAAAATCCCAATTCAACTGTTTTACTGCCACTCTTTATCAAAAAAAAATCCTCTTACTGAGCTAGAAGCTTTTGTACCAAGAATTTACACCAAGGACAATGAGAGTGTACTCCCCCAGCCTGCACCTCGAGAGACCCACAAAGGCTTTTTTAAAAAAAAAGGCATTACAACTTTTAACCACCATGTCTCAACAAACCTATCCTTTGTGCATTTCCTAGCTCCGTAACCTCTCATCCGAATAAATCCACACCTGCGCTTCTAACTTAAAATGTCTTAAACTTCCCACATACAGGACAACACTATGAAGGGTTAAAAAACTTCACTTTGTTTGAAAAAAATGGGCGGAGCTAAAACAAACAGGCAGCTCCACAACTTTTCCAAACAGGTTTCCAGACACAAGGAAAAAAGACAGAAGCACTCTCATTCAAAGACAAGACATTCACGCACTCTCATTCAAAGACAAGACATTCACAAGTCTCTCTCCATTCAATAAAGCTTTTTCTTTTACTAGCTTCATCATTTTTTTTTCCATAAGTCACTATCAGGTTCTCTTTTTTTTTACATTTGATTTACTTCCTCTGTTAATTTTACATGGGCTTGAAGAATCGGAACCCAGGCCTTTTCTATTACTTTCCTTTTTTTTTGGATCTCTGTTTATAAGACACTCCTGGAGACAAGTTGTTCTCTCTAAATTAAATGAACCATCGGGTGGAAATGGCCTGTTTTCACCCTTAGTCCACTTTACTGGTTTTTGTTTCTTTGGTCAATTGAAGACTGACCACAATTCTGGAGCATGACATAGGCTGGTGTGCCTTTTGTGGTGTTTTAACTTGCTCCGGCACCCATTCTGGATGATTAAGATTTTCCCACAGTTTCTGATCTCACAATCCTTTCGGCCAACCGAGTTCTCTACGCCCACTTCTCCTGGCCGTTACGTGGCCTGAAAAGGCTCTTAATTCGGGCTCAGTCTGGGTGTGTGAGATATGTTGGCACGAACCAATCGTAGTTGATCAATCAGTTACTGTTTCTTTTCTTAATCAATCCTTGTGTTTTTTTTTTTCCCGAATCACAATTTTCCCTAGTGACTCTTCCCGTTTCTCTAATGGCAATGACTCACAAAGGTATTGCACACAACAGTAATACAAGGACAACAAACAATATTCCCGTGAGTACACAAATCATAACCTCTAAACGAATTCTCAGTCTGCGTTGTACGCCACTACAGACCGAGTCCTTAACTTATCCTAATAACAGCTGATAAAACTTAAGGTTCCGTACCCAAACTCTTTGATCGATTGCGCTCTTTTTTTTTTAATAGTCTTATCACAAAAGAACCCCTTCCGAATTAAAAACAATAAAAATCTTATCACATAAGAACCTTCGATCGATTATTAGCGCTTTCTTTTTTTCTTTTCTTTTAATAGTCTTATCACATAAGAACCCCTTCCGAATTAAAAACAATAAAAATCTTATCATATAAGAACCTGGAACCCTTTTCGATCGACTAGCGCTTCCTTACCTACTGAAACCTTCCCCGGGCTGTCTCGAGATTTTTTCCAGAACCTGTTCTCTTCTGCTGGCGAGCTGAGAAAGAAATGGTTATAAAAAAAATACCTTTAACTTTTAAATGCCGAGTCTTGTAGATGCAGTACCTCAGCTGTGGACAACAGATTACATCTGCGATTCAACAGTGAAGAAACCTCTTGTGAGCAAAGGCTCACCTTGTTTGGCCACCGAAGCCTTTCACTGGAGAGGCACTATGCCTGTATCCGTTTTACTCACAGAACAGAGAGTATGCATCTCGGTGGAACCTCCAATAACTGTCGAAATCTCGACCTCCGAAAAGAATGACTCCGACACTTACAGCTCCGATGGAAGTTTCCCTTTTAATTTACTTGCTCGCAAGGGGTAAGTTTCACTCAGTCAAGGGCTAAAATGAAACCTCCGCAATGGTACAGCTTCACAAGATATTTATACAGTAAAACCCAAGTTCTGGCCTCTCCCTGTGTATTGCTCTGTCTCACAGTCAGTGAATACAGATAAAGAGTTAATTACTATATCCTGGACTGAAATGGTGTCAACATATTTCCTTTTGTCAGGGTTATCAGAAAGCCAAACGGCCATTACTCCATGAGTCATAGGTAATGGGCTATCACCTGTCTTGTATTGTATCAGGATTATCCCATTTCCTGGTCAGTTTACCTGTTTGCTTCAAATGGATGAGGTAAAGGAAAGAGATAATGGCTAGAAGATAAGGGTGGGGTGACATGGAACTCCTGTAGTGTAGACAATAGGAGAGCACCATGGGGGGTTACTTGTCTCAGCATGACTTGTCTCCTAGCTGTCTGATAACCATCAGCCATCTAACAGCAGGTTTAGCTGTTCATAATAAGCTGGCTGCTAAAATGCAGAAAGTTCTGGAAGGGCCAGGACTCCATTTTAATCAAAAGGCACACAAATACCGTATGGTATCAGCTTAGATAAAAATACATTTCCACATGCTCAAAAGGAAATCTTTAAAAGGTTGTCTTTATACATTTACATTCACCATAAGAGAGACTTTTGTAGACTTTGAATATCCGTAAGTGTCGAGATACTTATATGTATTGTACCACCTTGAGCTGCGTGCCCTTTGTGAGACGTTTTCCATGCAATTATAGTGTCCTTAGTTCGTCACCGTGAGAACATAAAAAATGTTTTGGTTTGTTTGTTTTTTGTATCTTCACACCCTTTGCTTCTTCATCCTTCCAGTTTTCTTTTACGTTTCGAGAGTTCGGGAGTGCCGAGAGGTCGAGAGGTCGGGAGTTCCGGGAGAGTCAGAGAGCAGGAGATTCTGAGTTTGGGAGAGTCTGAGTTCCGGGGGAGTCCGGGTTCGGGGTCGGTGAATTTGGTAGGACACAGAGGTCGGTGATTCAGGAGGCTGCAGAGGTTGGTGAGTCGGTAGGCCCTGAAGTCGGCGAGTCGGGAGTTCGGAGGCCGAGATTCGGAGGCCTCGGAGGTCAGTGAGGTGAGTTGGTAAGTAGCTCTCTTTTCTCTATTTCTTTCTGGTCGGGAGTTCGGAGGCTGAGAGGTCGGGAGGCCACAGAGGCTGGTGAATTCGGGAGGCCATAGAGGTCGATGAGGTGAGTTGGTGAGTAGCTCTCTTTTCTCTATTTCTTTTTAAGTAGATTTTAAACCAGACAAGGCTAACCAGAGGGATGGCAGTGCAGCTCAGTCCCGTGGAGTGCACATCCTGTGGCATGTGGGAAGTCCTGGACGCTTCGCGCAGTCTAGACAACCATGTGTGCAGCAAGTGTCTCCAGCTTCAACTGCTCGAGCTCCATGTTTTGGAGCTGGAGCAGTGGGTAGAGTCAATACAATGCATCCGCGAGGCTGAGAGCTATGTGGATAGCACATTTCACGAGGTGGTCACTCCGCAGCTTAAAGTCGTGCCGGTAGAGTGGAAGTGGGTGACCACCAGACGTAGTAAGTGTGTTAGGCAGGTAGCACAGGAGTCCCCCCATGAGTCCATCTCGCTTTCAAACCGATACTCACTTCTGACTGTCGGTAAGGACAATGGTGCCTCTGGGGAGTGCAGCCAGAACCAATTCCAAGGCACCATGGGTGGCTCAGCTGCACAGGGGGGAGGGACGAAGAACAAAAGAGCCCTGGTGATAGGGGATTCTATAGTTAGGGGAACAGACAGACGTTTCTGCGGTCGTAGACGTGACTCCTGAGTGGTTTTGTGCCTCCCTGGTGTCAGGGTCAAGGATGTCACAGAGCGGACGCAGGGCATCCTCGGGGGGGAGGGTAAACAGCTAGAGGTCATGGTCCATATCGGGACCAACGACATAGGTAAAGAGGGATGAGGTCCTACAGGAAGAATTCAGGGAGCTAGGAAGAAAATTAAAGGGTAGGATCTCAACGGTAGTAATCTCCGGGTTACTACAGGTGCCACATGCTAATGAGTATAAGGATAGAGAGGATGAACATGTGGCTGGAAAGTTGGTGTAGGAGGGAGGGCTTTAAATTTTTGAGGCATTGGGACCACTTCTGGCGGAGATGGGACCTGTACAAACCGGACGGGTTGCACCTCAACAGCGCCGGGACCAATATCCTCATGGGGAGTTTTGCTCGTGCTGTTGGGGAGAGTTTAAGCTAGCTTGGCAGGGGGATGGGAACCTGAGAATGAATTCAAAAGGGAAGGAAGTAAAGCAGAAATTGGATAGCAAGAATCTAGAAAGCGAATCTGTAAGACAGAGGAAACAGGGCTTAGTATGTAGTAAACAAGGAGGTCTTCCTGTGCTGAATGGTATATACTTTAATGCAAGGAGTATAGCGAATAAGGCGGATGAGCTAAGAGCACAGGTAGAAACTTGGAAGTATGACATTATAGCCATTACAGAAACATGGCTGAAAGAGGGGCAGGTTTGGCAGATCAATATTCCTGGCTACAGGACTTTTAGACAAGATAGAGAGGGGAGCAAAAAGCGGGGAGGGGGGGGTTTGCGGTACTGATTAAAGAAACTATTACAACGGTGAGGAGGGATGATATGTTAGAGGGATCATCAAATGAGGCCCTATGGATTGAGTTGAAAATAAAAAAGGGGCGATCACACTGCTGGGCGTGTAATATAGACCCCCAAACAATGGGAGGGAGCAAATATGTAGGTAAACTGCTGTGAAGTCTAAAAATCATACGGTAGTAATAGTAGGGGATTTTAACTATCCAAATATTGATTGAGACAAATTTAGTGTGAAGGGTATAGAGGGTGCGGAATTCTTGAAATGCACTCAAGGGAACTTTTTTAGTCAGTACAACACGAGAGGGTGCAGTCCTGGATTTAGTTTTGGGGAATGAAGCTGGGCAGGTTGAAGGGATATTAATGGGGGAGCACTTAGGTGCCAGTGACCATAATTCAGTCAGATTCAAGTTGGTTATGGATAAGGACAATAATAGGGCTGGAATAAAAGTTCCGAATTGGGGAAAAGCTAATTTTGCTAAGTTAAGCAGTGATTTGGCCATAGTGGACTGGAAACAGCTACTTTTGGGTAAATCAGTGTCGGAACAGTGGGAGGCATTCAAAGAGGAGATCCGGAAGCCTCAGGCCAAACATGTGCCCTTAAAGAAAAAAGGCTGGGAAAAATAATTCTAGAGCCCCCTGGATGTCTAAGGACTTACAGGAGAGGATTAAGAAAAAAAGGGACATATATGTCATATACCAATGGCTAAATACTTTAGAATCTTTAGAGGAATATGAAAAGTTAAGAGGCAAAATTAAAAAGGATATTAGGAATGCTAAGAGAGAGCACGATAAATTCTTGGCCAGTAAAATTAAGGAAAATCCTAAGATGTTCTATAAATATATTAACAATAAGAGGGTAACTGAAGAAAGGGTAGGGTCTATTAGAGACCATGAGGGTAATCTTTGTTTGGAGGCGGAAGATGTTGGTAAGGTTCTTAACGAATACTTTGCATCTGTTTTCACAAAGGAAAGGGGTAATGCAGATACTGCTATCGAGGAGGAGTGTGATATTCTGGATGAAATAAATATAGTGAGAGAGGAAGTATTAAGGGAATTAGCAGCTTTGAAAGTAGATAAGTCCCCAGGTCTGAATGAAATGCATCCCAGGCTGTTGAGTGAAGTAAAGGAGGAAATAGCAGAGGCCTTGACTATCATTTCCAGTCCTCTTTGGATTTGGGCTTGATGCCGGAGGATTGGAGGACTATTAATGTAGTACCCTTGTTTAAGAAGGGAAAAAGGGATAGGCCGAGCAATTATAGGCCTGACAGCTTAACCTCAGTGGTGGGAGAATTATTGGAAAAAATCCTGAAAGACAGGATAAATCTACACTTGGAAAGGCAAGGATTAATTAGTGACAGTGAGCACGGATTTGTTAAGAGAAGATTGTGTTTGACTAACCTGATAGAATTTTTTGAGGAGGTAACTAAGAGGGTCGAAGAGGGTATTGCGTATGATGTAGTATGTCATGTATTCAACCAGCATTGTAACCCAGGTATAATCTGACCTAAGTTGTACACTGTGAGAACAATGACCACTAGGTGGTGAACTTGTGGGAGACACTCCTAACCTAGGCCTTCAGATATAAAAGGGGAAGCTCCACCCACTTCCAGCACTTGAGTGCTATGAAATAAAGGACAGGTCACAGACTGACCTTCTCTCATGCATGGGCCTCATGTGCATTTATACTGTATAGTAAGGACGTATCAATGGCGACAAGAAACTTGGATTTAAACCATGCGAACATGGCCACTAGCAATAACAGGGGCAGTCAGGGACGATCGACTGACAAGGGACCTTTTGTTTCAAACAGCAGCTCATGCTGGAGGCATGGAGGCACACACTCAGCCGAAGTATGCAGAGGTGAGCAAAATACCTGCAGAAATTGCAGAAATGAACGCCGGGGGAAATCACTGGAAGCTGAAGTTCAGCGAGTTCATGTGGAGCACGTATACAGTTCATACACCAGGACACCACCGATAATGATGAAAGTGCTCCTGAATGGCATCCAAGTATCAATGGAGCTAGACACGGGGGCCAGCCAGTCCCTGATGGGTATCAAACAGTTTGAAAAGTTGTGGGGGTCCAAGGCCAGGAGGCCAAAATTATCGCCGATTGACGCACAGCTACGGACTTACACAAAGCAGATCATTCCGATGCTAGGCAGCGCCATGGTAGTCGTGACCCACAAAGATTCGGAGAACAGACTGCCACTCTGGATTGTCCCAGGGGACGGTCCCGCACTACTGGGGAGGAGTTGGCTTGCTGTCATGAACTGGAAATGGAGTGATGTCAATGCAATTTCCTCTGGGGAGCGAGTATCATGCTCACAGATCCTGGACAAATTTGATTCATTATTTCAACCCGGCATTGGCACTTTCATGGGGGCCATGGTAGTGATTCACATAAACCCGGACACCAGGCCAGTACACCACAAGGCCAGAGCGGTGCCGTACGTGATGCGGGAAAAGATAGAAGGCGAATTGGACCGCCTGCTGAGGGAAGGCATCATCTCGCCAGTCGAATTCAATGACTGGGCGAGCCCGATTGTGCCGGTGCTCAAGGCGGATGGGTCAGTCAGGATATGTGGCGATTACAAGGCCACCATCAATCGGGTGTCACTCCAAGACCAGTACCCGCTACCGAGAGCGGAGGACCTCTTTGCGACTCTATCCGGTGGCAAACTTTTTTCAAAATTGGACCTGACCTCAGCTTACATGACCCAGGAGCTGGCGAGTGAGTCGAAGAAGCTGACCACCATCATGACACATAAGGGGTTGTTAGAGTACAACAGATGTCCGTTCGGGATTCACTCGGCCGCCGCGATTTTCCAACGAAATATGGAAAGCCTCCTCAAGTCGATTCCAGGGTCAGTGGTTTTTCAAGACGACATCCTCATTATGGGTTACGATACTGAAGAGCACCTCCACAACCTGGAGGAGGTGCTACGCAGACTGGACCGGGTAGGTCTGCGACTGAAAAAGGTGAAGTGCGTCTTCCTAGCTCCAGAGGTAGAATTCCTGGGGATGAGGGTAGCAGCAGACGGGATCAGCCCTACTGTGTCCAAGACGGAAGCGATCCAGAGAGCACCCAGACCCCGTAACACGACGGAGCTGCGTTCATTCCTGGGGCTCCTGAACTATTTTGGTAACTTTCTTCCCAAATTGAGCATGCTGCTAGAGCCGCTTCACGTGCTCCTACGCAAAGGTCGCGAATGGGTCTGGGGGGACAGCCAGGAAAGGGCTTTTAATAGAGCACGCAATTTGTTATGTTCCAACAATCTGTTAACGCTATATGACCCATGTACGAAACTTGTGTTAACGTGCGATGTGTCGTCCTATGGTGTCAGGTATGTGTTGCAGCATGTCAATGCCAAGGGTCAGTTACAGCCGGTAGCTTATGCCTCCAGAAGTCTGTCCCAGGCAGAAAGGGGCTACGGGATGGTAGAAAAAGAGACGCTCGCATGTGTATATGCGGTAAAGAAAATGCACCAGTACCTGTTTGGCAGGAAATTTGAGCTGGAGACAGATCACAAACCCCTAACGTCCCTTTTGGCCAACAACAAGGCCATAAATGCAAACGCATCGGCCCGCATACAGAGGTGGGCACTCACGTTAGCCGCCTATGACTACACAATTCGGCACAGACCGGGCACCGAAAACTGCGCCGATGCACTCAGCAGACTCCCACTAGCCACCACTGAGGAGGCAACCGAGCATGCTGCTGAGATGATCATGGCTGTTGAAGCTTTCAGAAGCGAAGGCTCACCTGTGACAGCCCGTCAGATTAAAGTCTGGACAAATAGAGACCCGCTATTGTCTCTAGTCAAGAAATGTGTCCTGAATGGGGACTGGGCAGCCCCTTACAGGGCATGCCCTGAGAAATTTAAATCATTTCACAGACACAAGGATGAACTCTCGATTCAGGCCGATTACCTACTGTGGGGAAACCACGTAGTCATGCCCCAGATGGGCAGAGAGGTGTTCATCAGAGAACTCCACAATGGGCACCCGGGCATTGTCATGATGAAGGCAATTGCCAGGTCACACGTTTGGTGGCCAGGGATAGACGCAGATCTGGAACTTTGTGTTCGCAGCTGCAACACGTATGCCCAGCTGGGCAATGCGCCCAGGGAAGCCCCCCTTAGCCCCTGGCCATAGCCCGCCAAGACTTGCACGTACGCAGGTCCTTTCATGGGGAAAATGTTTTTGGTTGTAGTGGACGCCTACTCCAAATGGATCGAGTGTGACATTTTAATTCCAACCACATCCTCTGCCACGGTAGAAAGTCTACAGGCAATGTTCGCCGCCCACGGTCTACCGGACATCTTGGTCAGCGACAATGGCCCGTGCTTCACAAGCACTGAATTCCAGGACTTCATGGCAGGCAATGGAATTAACCATGTTAGAACGGCACCGTTCAAGCCGGCCTCAAACGGCCAGGCAGAACGAGCAGTGCAGATAATCAAACAGGGGATGCTCAGAATCCAAGGGGGTTCCCTACAATGCCGCTTATCACGCCTCCTGTTGGCCTATAGATCCCAACCACACTCGCTCACAGGGGCTCCACCCGCAGAGCTGCTATTGAAAAGGACGCTCAAAACCCGGTTATCCCTTATACACCCCACCATGAAAGAAATTGTCGAGAGCAGGCGCCAGTCACAATATGACAAGCATGACAGGAATGCGAGGGTGCGATGTATTGATGTAAATTACCCTGTTTTTGTCCTCAACTACGCTGCAGGGCCCAAATGGCTCGCAGGCACTGTGATTGCCAAAGAGGGAAATAGGATTTTGGTAGTTAAACTTACCAATGGACAAATCTGCCGCAAACATGTGGATCAAACAAAAAGGAGGTTGAGTAACCCCATAGAAGAAGCAGAGGAAGAACACGATGTAGAGTTCACTCCACCACAGGTGACCGAACAAAAGAACCAAAGGGAGGAGAGCCCAGTCACTGTGGGCAGTCCGGACAAGCCTGAGGTACCGTAAACAGCAGACACTCAGGCCAGCGCCCAACAACCGGAGCCCCAACTCAGGCGCTCTACAAGGGAGCGTAAACCACCAGAGAGACTCAACCTGTGATCCCAATAAGACTTTGGGGGGGGAGGTGATGTCATGTATTCAACCAGCATTGCAACCCATGTATAATCTGACCTAAGTTGTACACTGTAAGAACAATGACCACTAGGTGGTGAACTTGTGGGAGACACTCCTAACCTCGACCTTCAGATATAAAAGGGGAAGCTCCAGCCACTTCCAGCACTTGAGTGCTATGAAATAAAAGACAGGTCACAGACTGACCTTCTCTCAAGCATGGGCCTCGTGTGCATTTATACTGTATAGTAAGGACGTATCATAGTATATATGGACTTTAGCAAGGCTTTTGATGAGGTCCCACATGGTAGATTGGTTATGAAGGTTAAAGCCCATGGGATACAGGGCAAAGTGGCAAGTTGGATCCAAAATTGACTTGAAGGTAGGAAGCAAAGGGTAATGATTGATGGATGCTTTTGTGACTAGAAGAATGTTTCCAGTGGGGTTCCGCAGGGCTCAGTACTGGGTCCCTTGCTTTTGTGGTATATATCAATGATTTAGATTTGAATATAGTGAGTATGATTAAGAAGTTTGCAGACGACACTAACATTGGCTGTGTGGTTGATAATGAAGAGGAAAGTCATGGGCTGCAGGAGGATATCAATCCACTGGTCAGGTGGGCAGAGCAGTGGCAAATATAATTTAATTCAGAGAAGTGTGAGGTGATGCACTTTGGGAGGGCTAATAAGCTGTAGGCCACTTAATGGTGTAGATGAACAAAAGGACCTTGGAGTGCTTGTCCACTGAAAGTAGCAGTCCAGGTGGATAAGGTGGTTAAGAAGGCATATGGAATACTTGCCTTTTTTGGCCGAGGCATAGAATATAAGAGCAGGGAGGTTATGCTTAAATTGTATAATACTTTGGTTAGGCCACAGCTGGAGTACTGCGTGCAGTTCTGGTCACCGTATTATAGGAAGGGCGTGATTGCACTAGAGAGGGTGCAGAGGAGATTTACTAGGATGCTGCCTGGAATGGAAAGTTTTAGTTATGAGGACAGATTGGATAGGCTGCGTTTATTCTCATTGGAACAGAGGAGGTTGAGAGGAGGCCTCATTGAGGCGTACAATATATTGGGGGCCTGGACATAGTGGATAGTAAGAGTCTATTTCCATTGGTGGAGGGGTCTATTATGAGGGGGCATAGTTTTAAGGTGGTTGGTGGAAGGTTTAGAGGGGATTTGCCGGGGGGGCTTTTTTACACAGATGGTTGTGGGGATCTGGAACTCGTTGCCTGGAAGAGTGGTGGATGCAGAAACCCTCATCACTTTTAAGAGATGGTTGGATGGGCACTTAAAATGCAGTAACCTGCAGGGTTACAGACCTGGAGCTGATAATTGGGATTAAACTGGATGACCTTTTGTTGGACGGCGCAGATATAATGGTAAGTACTCCAGGGAATAGAATGCGGCCAGTGTGATCTCCTGGACTCGTGTCGATCGCCTGGATGGGTCGGAGAGGAATTTTCCATATTTTTTCTCCCTAAATTGGCCTGGGATTTTATCTAGTTTTTGCCTCTCCCAGGAGATCACATGGCACTGGTTGGGGTGGAGTGTAGATGTTTTCAGTATAAGGGGTGTCGCAGTTGTGTGAGGTGGACTGGTTGGGCTGGGTGCTCTTTGCCTTTCCGTCATTGTTCATAGGTTTATATGTAACCTTTAGGGTTACTGACCAAGGGCCGTGCGGCTCTTTGTCGGCCGGCGCGGACACGATGGGCCGAAATGGCCGCCTTCTGCGCTGTAAATTTCTATGTTTCTATTCTATGTTTCTATGTAAATAAGCCTAGCACAGATTGTTTTCTTAAAATAAAAGTGGGAAATGGGCATTGACTTGCATGATGCAATGTTGTTGGTCACTAACCAGCTGCACATTGATGGAGTAGAACCCCTTTCTTTTTATGTAGGTGACCACATTGTGCCTGGAGGTCCAGATGGCCATATAGGTGTCAGCAATGACCCCCATATTTGTGCTCTATTGGAGCTGATTTCACTCTGACATTCCTTGCAATCCTTCTTTAATCCTCCTCATCCTCTTCCATTAAATAACATGAGAAGGGTCCACTGAAATCAATCCCCGTAGCTTACAAGGATGTGGTAGCACAAAGAGATGTACACTAGAGCTTTAAAATATACGGTGCTGAATATCTGTGGCCCCGCTGGTGAATTCTCACTTTAAATTTAACAGGAGTATGGCAGAAGGATTGGAAATTAGGCTGGGACTCGCTCTTCCCCACGAGTTGTAGTGAGGCTTTGTTTGGGGCGCAGTACCAAACAGAGATACCCATGTCAGAAGGGCATTGGCTACGGGTGCGCTTCCCAGTCTAGAAGCTGGTAGGACCAGTGAAAGCAGATATATTGTCCACTTGGGGTTCCAAGCCTGGAACATAGGATAGACCGCCAAAAATCTTGATTTTTAAAAAATGTATTTTTGGCTCCCTTTTAAAGATGGCCAGTGCAACATTTTACACATGTATTTTGGGGCGCGTGCACCCTGTCACTATTCCATCCGGAGCAAGCACCCTTTGTTGTGTACCTGTAAAGCATGCACTCCCATGTTCCACCACCAGGGAGCGCATCCCCTGAAGTCCCAAAGGATCCCAGCATCCGTGGGAGCACTGTATATAAGCCGACCCCTAAGGCCTGTTCCTCAATCTGGAGTGTCTTAATAAAGACTGAGGTCACTGTTACTTTAACCTCCCTGTGTGCAGTCTCATCTGTGTTAGGAACACAATAACTGGCAACGAGTATACGAATCCAACGCAAAGATGCAGCAAACTGTGGGCATTTTGGAGAAGTTCTCGGAGGGTGAGGACTGGGAAGCCTATGTCAAATGGCTAGACCAGTACTTTGTAGCCAACGAGCTGGACGGAGAAGGAAGCGCTGCAAAAAGGAGAGTGGTCCTTCTCACAGTCTGCGGGGCACCGACCTGCAGTCTCATGAAGAATCTTCTGGTTCCAGTGAAACCCACAGATAAGTCGTATGAGGAGCTGTGTACACTGATTCGGGAGCATCTTAACTCGAGGGAGAGCGTGCTGATGGTGAGGTATCGGTTCTACACGTGCCAGCGATCTGAAGGTCAGGAAGTGGTGAACTATGTCGCCGAGCTAAGGCGACTTGCAGGACAATATGAGTTTGATGGCTACCTGGAACAGATGCTCAGAGACTATTTTGTACTGGGCATTGGCCACGAGACCATCCTACGAAAACTTTTGACTGTAGAGACACCAACCCTAAGTAAGGCCATTGCGATATCACAGATGTTTATGTCCACCAGAGATAACACCAAACAAATCTCTCAGCACACAAGTGCTGGCAATGTTCATAAATTAACTGGAACTGTGTTTGCGAGCAGAAATGTACAGGGCAGAAACCACAAGTCTGCAACTGCCAGCAGGCCTCAGGTGACCCAGATGACTCAGAGGCCGCAACAAAGGATGAATGCAAGGCAATTCACACCTTGTTGGCATTGTGGAGGCTTCCATTCAGCCTATTCATGCTGCTTCAAAGAGTATGTTTGCAAGAGCTGTGGAACAATGGGGCACCTCCAACGAGCTTGCAAACAAAATAGTCTCTGAGCATCTGCTCCAGGTAGCCACCAAACCTGCTAGACACCAAGTGGCAGAGGAAGATCAGTCCATGGTCAATCAAAGCAATTTTGAGCCTCAGAGAGAAGAGGCAGATGCTGAAGTACACGAGTGCACACATTTTTGACGAAATGTCCATTTTTAATGCTAAATGTAAAATTGAATGGCTTACCCATAGCCATGGAACTGGACACTGGCGCTAGGCAATCCATCATGCATTAAAAGATATTTGAGAGACTGTGGTGCAACAAGGCACTCAGACCAGCCCTGAGCCCCATCCACACAAAACTGAGAACGTACACCAAAGAGCTCATCACTGTCCTGGGCAGTGCCATGGTCAAGGTCACCTACGAGGGCACGGTGCACGAACTGCCACACTGGATTGTCCTGGGTGATGGCTCAACACTGCTTGGAAGGAGCTGGCTGGGCAAAATCCGCTGGAACTGGGATGACATCCGAGCACTATCACATGTCGATGAGGCCTCATGTACCCAGGTTCTTAACAAACTTCCTTCCCTTTTTGTGCCAGACATTGGAAACTTTTCCGGGGCGAAGGTGCAGATCCACTTGGTCCCAGAGCCACGACCCATTCACCACAAGGCGCAAGCGGTACCTCACATGATGAGGGAGAGAGTGGAAATCGAGCTGGACAGGCTGCAATGCGAGGGCATCATCTCCCCAGTGGAATTCAGCGAGTGGGCCAGCCCGATTGTCCCAGTACTCAAAAGTGATGGCACGGTCAGTATTTGCGGCGATTATAAAGTAACTATTGATCGTTTCTCGCTACAGGACCAATACCTGCAACCAAAGGCAGGCGACCTATTTGCAACACCGGCAGGAGGCAAGACGTTCACCAAGCTTGACCTGACTTCGGCCTACATGATGTAGGAGCTGGAGGAGTCTTCGAAGGGCCTCACCTGCATCAACACGCACAAGGGACTGTTCATCTACAACAGATGCCCGTTTGGAATTCGGTCGGCTGCAGCGATCTTCCAGAGAAACATGGAGAGCTTACTCAAGTCGATACCACGCATGGTGGTTTTTCAGGATGTCATATTGGTCACGGGTCAGGACACCGTCGAGCACCTACAAAACCTGGAGGAGGCCCTCCAGCGACTGGATCGCATAGGGCTGCGGCTGAAGAGGTCAAAATTCGTCTTCATGGCAACAGAAGTGGAGTTTTCTGGGAGAAAGATTGCGGCGAACACCATTCAGCCCACAGCCTCTGTCTTGACGTCTATCAGGAACGCACCCAGGCCACAGAACGTCACGGAGCAACGGTCGTTCCTGGGACTCCTCAACTATTTTGGTAACTTCCTACCGGGGTTAAGCACCCTCTTAGAGCCCCTACATGTGTTATTGCGTAAAGGTGAGAACTGGGTATGGGGAAAAAAACAAGTAATTGCTTTTGAGAAAGCCAGAAACATTTTATGCTCGAACAAGCTGCTTGTATTGTATAACCCGTGGAAAAGACTTGTGCGAGCATGTGATGCATCGTCGTACGGAGTCGGGTGTGTATTACAACAAGCTAACGTTGCGGGGAAGTTGCAACCTGTCGTCTATGCCTCCAGCAGCTTGTCTAAGGCTGGGAGGGCCGACAGCATGATTGAGAAAGAGGCATTAGCGTGTGTGTTCGGGGTAAAGAAAATGCATCAGTACCTGTTTGGCCTCAAATTTGAGCTGGAAACCGATCACAAGCCCCTCATATCCCTGTTCGCTGAAAACAAGAGAATAAATACTAATGCTTCAGCCCGCATACAAAGGTGGGCACTCACGCTATCAGCATATAACTATACCATCCGCCACAGGCCAGGCAACGAGAACTGTCGGCTACCATTGGCCACCACTGGGGTGGAAATGGCACAGCCTGCAAACTTGTTGATGGTGGCGCAGCCCGCAGACTTGTTGATGGTCATGGAAGCGTTTGAAAATGATAAATCACCTGTCACGGCCCGCCAGATTTGGACTTGGACCAGCCAAGGTCCTCTGCTATCCCTAGATAAAACTGTGTACTGCATGGGAGCTGGGACAGCATCCCCGTTGAAATGCAAGAGCTAATCAAGCCATTCCAGCGGCGAAAGGACAAGCTGTCCATTCAGGCAGACTGCCTGTTGTGGGGTAACTGCGTAGTGCTACCCAAAAGGGGCAGGGAGACGTTCATCTCGGATCTCCAGCACACACCCAGGTATAGTGATGATGAAAGCGATAGCCAGATCCCACGTGTGGTGGCCTGGTATCGACTCTGACATAGAGTCCTGTGTACGGCAATGCAGCGTGTGTGCTCAGTTGAGCAACATGCCCAAAGAGGCACCACTAAGTTTGTGGTCCTGGCCCTCCAGACCATGGTCGAGGATTCATGTCGACAGTGCGGGCCTGTTTCTCGGTAAAATGTTCCTGGTGGTGGTGGATGCTTTTTCAAAATGGATTGAATATGAAATAATGTCGGGAAGCACCTCCACCACCACCATTGAAAGCCTGAGGGCCATGTTTGCCACCCACGGCCTGCCTGACATACTGGTCAGTGACAACGGGCCATGTTTCACCAGTGCCGAGTTTAAAGAATTCATGACCCGCAATGGGATCAAACATGTCACTTCAGCCCCGTTTAAACCAGCCTCCAATGGGCAGGCAGAGCTGGCAGTACAAACAATCAAACAGAGCCTTAAACGAGTCACAGAAGGCTCACTCCAAACTCGCCTGTCCCGAGTACTGCTCAGCTACCGCACGAAACCCCACTCACTCACAGGGGTGCCCCCGGCTGAGCTACTCATGAAAAGGACACTTAAAACCAGACTCTCACTGGTTCACCCCAACCTGCACGATCAGGTAGAGTGCAGGCGGCAGCAACAAAATGTAAACGGTGGTCACGCCACTGTGTCACGGGAAATTGATCTGAATGACCCTGTGTATGTGCTAAACTATGGACATGGTCCCAATTGGATCGTGGGCACGGTGATAGCTAAAGAAGGGAATAGGGTGTTTGTAGTCAAACTAGACAATGGACAAATTTGCAGAAAGCACCTGGACCAAACGAGGCTGCGGTTCACAGACTGCCCTGAACAACCCACAGCAGACACCACCTTTTTCGAGCCCACAACACACACCCAAAGGATCAACGACACCACGCCGGACCAGGAAATCGAACCCATCACGCCCAACAGCCCAGCAAGGCCAGGCTCACCCAGCAGCCCTGCAGGGCCAACAACACGCCAGCCCAGCGAGGGCACAGCCAACACACCAGAACAGACATTTGTACCGAGGCAGTCCACCAGGGAAAGAAAGGCCCCTGACCGCCTCACCTTGTAAATAGTTTTCACTTTGACTTTGAGGGGGAGTGATATTGTGTATCTGTAAAGCATGCACTCCCATGTTCTGCCACCAAGGAGCTCATCCCCTGAAGTCCCAAGGGATCCCAGCATTCCTTGGGAGCACTGTATATAAACCGGCCCCTAAGGCCTGTTCCTCACTCTGGAGTGTCTTAATAAAGACTGAGGTCACTGTTACTTTAACCTCCCTGTGTGCAGTCTCATGTGTCTTAGGAACACAATACCCTTTACTTGGATTCTTGGCCTCCTGCGATTGTCAGGTCCCCAAGATATGCCCCTAAAGGCATAGGTGCCCATGAAGAATCTGTAAAGTAGGAAACCACTCCCTGAACCTTCGTACTTCAGCAGGGACAATGGTCAAGCTTCCTGAGGAACATTGCGACACTTAATACCAAGATGTTAAGATCATTTTTGCAGCCCAGTTCTTAACATATGAGAAGCCGGCTTGCCTTTAATGCCCACTTGAATGGGTGAGAGGCGTGCACTGCACATACTGTGCGTGAAAATAGGGAAGTTGCACGCTCCCTCATTAAGCAGTATTCATTTGCACTTTAATAAACGAATTGCGCATTCTTTGTAAAAAGATGCACTGCTGACTGGGAAGCAGTGCAAAGTTTTTAAGCATTGTTTTTTAGCAAGCAGAAAGTGAGTGAATTCATAATTCACTACTTTTCAGCCCCTGTATACACAATTCCCGCCAGCATAAGCATTTGTGCTGACAGCTATTTCCAGGATCTGAGCCTTTCAATCTTGTTGAGCTTCTACATTATCAGCTCCAGCCCTCCACTTAGATACCTCAATGAAAAATTCAAGTCTTCACTGCAATCCCTTCATTGCCGCGAGAGTGGAAGATGCAGTTTAAAAAATATATTTTGGAAGAGTCATTACGGAAACCGTAGGTGCTTGAGACAGTCGTTAAATCAGTCACAGAACTGGCATCAAAACAGGTAAAACCCCACAGATTAATAAATGCTTATTTATTTGGGACTGGTTTGGAGCTTTATAAGAATCTGTTGCCGATTCAAAATACTCGGCTGGATATTTAAAGCATGGCCAATTCTCTTGCCATTGATACATTTTCTAGGATAATGATTTTGAATAATACAGCTTGAGGCATACTTCATAGTGCAATAACTCTGTTTATGGTAGGAATCAGTTAATTCTGAAATCTGAGGTATACTCAGCCACAGAAATTCACAATTATTCTGAAAACATTTATCCCATTTTTATTTCTTGTGGATGCACATTTCCAAATATTTGAGACTCATGTTATCATTGCAATAAAAGTTACTCAAAACAAAAGAATAATAAAGATCAACATAATGGTGGTGAACAGCTCTGCACTGTACCTTTAATTATAGGATCTGGACATCAGCTGTAGACTGGTTCTGTTAGGCATGGTGTTTGTGCACATTTAAATTGCTTTGTTATCGCTATGTTACAATGTAAGTTAAAAACAGCAATTGAGCACTGTTCTCTAAATAGAGAAATCACCAATTAAACTAATATCTAAACAAACAACAAACTAAAATAAACCCAGTGACGGTTTTCCATCACTCTGGACCAGCAGAAGTCAAGCATAGTATAAGTATATTACAGCCAATTAAATAACATAATGTCGTTGCACCTTCAGGGGCCAGAGGAGAATCCATCAGATTTGCTTTTCCCTGAATTGGCCTAAGGTTTTTTTTTTCCTCTCCCAGAAGAATGTATGAGGTGGAGGGGGTGGGGGAGGAGTGGGGGTGGTGTGGTGGTGCTGATGATGCTCAGTTGCACGATGACAACATGGGACAAGGTCTATGGACAAGCTGATTTTCACCTGTTTACTATTTTTGTTCAGGTGTTCAAGAGTTTGACTTCAGACGTGATGTCTGATTTTGCGCCCCCGATCATGCAACTTCATTTTTTGCTGAATTCTGCAGATGGGGGCGCAAACTTTTCCAGGCGGTATTAGGACCGCCCCGTCACATTACCGCCTCAAAATCTCAAAAGCCAAAAATGCAGCCCTGGTCTCCTTACCTAAGGAAGGATACATTTGCCATAGAGGGAGTGCAATGAAGGTTCATTGGACTGATGCCTGGGAAGGGGGATTGTCTTATTAGCAGAGATTGAGTAGACTAGGTCTATATTCTCTACATTTTAGAAGAGTGAGAGGTGATCTCTTAAAACATACAAAATTCTTACAGGGCTTCACAGGGTAGATGCAGGGAGGATGTTTCCTCTGGCTGGGGAGTCTAGAACCAGGGGTCACAGTCTCAGAATAAGGGGTCAGCCATTTAGGACTGAAATGAGGAGAAACTTCTTCATTCAGAGGGTGCTGAATCTTTGGAATTCTCTACCCCAGAGGGCTGTGGAGGCTCAGTCTTTGAGTGTATTCAAGACAGAGATCGATAGATTTTTGGATATTAAGGGAATCAAGGGATTATGGGGTTGGTGCAGGAAAGTGGAGTTGAAGTAGAAGAGCAGCCATGATCTTATTGAATGGCAGAGCAGACTCGAGGGGCCAAATGGCCTACTCCTGCTCCTAATTCTTATCTACTGCTGTGATACAGAGCGATCTGGGTGTCCTCGTTCATGAAACACAAAAAGTTAGCATGCAGGTACAGCAAGTAATGAGGAAGGCAAATGGAATGTTAGCCTTTATTGCAAGGGGGATGGAGTATAAAAGTAGGGAAATCTTGCTACAACTGTATAGGGCATTGGTGAGCCCACACCTAGAGTACTGCATACTCTAATTTTATTTAAGGAGGGATATATTTGCATTGGAGGCAGTTCAGAGAAGGTTCACTGGGTTGACTCCTGGGATGAAGGGGCTGCCTTAAGAGGAAAGGTTGATCAGATTGGGCCTGTCCTTATTGGAGTTTAGAATGAGAGATAAGAATTGAAACATAAGATTCTGAGGGGGCTTTACAGCGTAGGTGCTGAGAGGATGTTTCCCCTCATGGGGGAATCAAAACTAGGGGGCATAGTTTCAGAATAAGGGGTCATCCATTTAAGACAGAGATGAGGAGGATTTTCTTTCTCTTAGAGGGTTGTGAATCTTTGGAATTCTCTACCCCAGAGAGCTGTGGAGGCTGGGTCATTGAATATATTCAAGGCTGAGATAGACAGATTCTTGAACTATAGGGGAGTCAAGGGTTAGGGGGAACAGGGACGAAAGTGGAGTTGAGGCCAAGATCAGATCAGCCATGATCTTATTGAATGGCGGAGCAGGCTCGAGGGGTTGTATAGCCTACACCTGCTCTTATTTCTTAAGTTCTTAGCTTCTTATATAAATGAAGGACTAAGGCCAATGATATAAGAGATCAACAAAGTTGAATAGTATAGATCCTGTAGATGTGTAGACTGTGCACAAGGATATTATCATCAACTTTGTTTAAGTTGAGTAAAATAACAAATGTTTTTTTTCACATTTGTGTCTTATAGACTTCAATGGAATCAAATTGGACAGGGTGTGTAACGGGCTGCCAACCTATACCGCCAGTTCTCCTCCCCCCATTCAAGTTGGCAGCTACTGCTACATATATGGCTCCTGTGTATGTCATCTTTAACAATGTTGGGAAGCTCTCAGAATATAAGAGGTAATTTTATAAATTTTGCACTCACCTGCTGAGTGCGCATATCTGAAATTCAGGCATATGCCCCCAGGATTAAAATGATTGGATGAAAAATCATGGGGAGCACAAGCCCAAAAATCCTGATGTCGACAACCAAAAGGCAAGGCTCCACATGGTGTTTGCAAATTCATAAATTGGTGCAACGGCCACCACACATTAAAAAAAATCCACACACAGGCATCTTCCACCCTTCAACATGTAGTTCGGGACCTGGAATATTAGGTCCTTCATTGAAACACCTGTGAACTCATCCCTTTTTGGCGTGGAAGCAAGTCATCCTCGATACAAGGGAGCGCCTATGATGATGAGTGAGGGTAATAGTGCATCTGGTGTGGGAAATAACGAATGATGCAGCATGTACCTATTTGAGCTCATGAGCAGTTGTCTGAGTTTCTAGCAACATCAGGAGCCTGGTGAGTGTGGTTATGTAGCCTGGTCAGCGATATTTCATTAACTTTACTTAGACTGGCCAAGTATTTAGTATTAAACCCAAATAGCTAAACAGAAGGTTACCGCTTAATACATTTCAAAGTTAATTTATAATAGTGGAAAGGTAAATTTATTCTGTTCATTTTATTTTGTTGGAAAAGTTAACTTCATTTCCTCAGGAATCAAATGCTTTTATAGTTTAAAAGTTTGGTTTACATTTAAATTCACAAATGTTTTGACCTCAATTCTCAGAAGTTATAGATAAAATGTCTGTCTGAATAACAGGCAACGCTTTGACATGTGGTTAACTAATAAATCTACCCCCTACGCTGATCATCATCAGACCCTTGAGTGTTACACTAAAGTAACAATGGGATTGTCTAATTAAAAGCATAAAGAACTATATTGATTGAATATGTGAATAAAAAATGCAGCCCCCTTTTCAGGAGCAATCTGACAGGTTCCTGATATTGCTAATTGCTTTGGGATTTGCCTTTGTGTGGTTATGTAAATAAGAATCTCCTCTAAAGTACGCATTCAGCTGCCTTTGTCTGTGGAAGCATAATTTTCCCAGGAGTCTTTGTAAATGAGCAGCTGGTGCAGCCTTAGTATTGTTAACCCATGTCATATACATACATACCCGATGGAAGAAAGGGCCAATCAGTTGAAATAAGTTCAGGACCTTGCCTATCTCAGCTTTGTCTGCCTGGGTCACTCCTGGTAATATTTAGAAAGATCGGGAAAATACTTTTGGAAACATCAGAGCTTTCAAAAAGTACCACTTATGTGCGGCAAGTATATATCAAAACAAATAGCACAGTTCCAGAGAAGGAAGGCAGTGAACTCCGCCCTCAGTATAACATTTCAAATTATAACACAATCGTTTGTGGAACTGTAACACTGTGTGTACATTCATTGTTCCCTAGTTATGAATCACACTTTACTTGAAAATGCAGTTTGGCTTATTTAAAAAAACAGCATTCCACTTATTACAATGATTAAATTTGACTTTAACACACAATAAATTATTGAATAATAATGGCTCCACATATTTAAGGCCCTTATTATATCAACCTTCCTAAATAATGTACTTTGAAATGGTGCTGAAATATTACAGTATATGCTTGAACTGTAATTTGAAGGATAATCTTATTTGCCAGTGAAAAGTCCTTTCTTAAAAATGTATATAATAGATTCATACAGCACAGAAGGAGGCCATTCAGCCCATCATACTTGTGCAGGCTCTTTGAAAGAGCTATCCAATTAGGCCCATTCCCCTGCTCCATAGCCCTGCATTGACAAATGCTGTAAAATCTGTAAGATATATTTTTTCTACATAAACAAATGGGTCTCCCATAGCATTGTTTATGGTAAATCAGGAGCCACACTCTCACTATTATCTGTCCCTGTCATCTTCATCTGAAGATACCAAGATAATTACAGATAATAATTACTGCCCATATTAATTCATCCACCCAGAAGCACCCTATAGTCTCCCCATTACAGCATCTCACATGATTCCAGGGTCTTCACCTCCACCACTCTCTGTTCCAAGTGTTGATCACTCTCTGTGTCAAGAAGAACTTGCCGAGATCAGTCCTAAAGTGACCTTTCACTCGTTTGAACCTATCACCCCTTGTCCTACTCCCACAATTTAATTTAAAGTAATATTTTGGAATTATCTTTTCCATATACTATTATATTTACCGGTATAAGATCACTTCTTGGATATCTCCTTTCCAGGCTGAAAAGCCTATGTGTCTCCAGTCTTTCCTCATAACTCAGACCCCTGACATCAGGGAGCAGCCTTGCACATCTTCTCTGCATCGCTTCCAGCACTTGAATGTCTCCCTTGTGTCTCAGGGACCAAAACTGGATACAGCACTTGAGGTGTGGTCCAACCAGAGCACTCCAGAGTTTGATCATGACTTAATCTGACTTATTTGTAACTTTTTGGACATATAGTTCAACATTCCATTGGTTTTGTTGATTAGTTCTTTGCATTAGTTGGACATACTGCCTGCAAGTCCAGCTGGCTCCCGCCCGGGAGTTAAGATTGCTCCTTATAAATGAGTAAATAATATCATATAGCTGGTACACAGAGGAAATCTGCCCCCTTCATCCACCGCCACAGTAGTATTCAAAATATTAATTTAACTTAATGTGGGATATCACGCCCAACCTGTCAAATTGAATATTGTTAATGATGCTTGTCCATTTGTCCATGGGAATGGACATCACTGCTCTTAGGATGCCTGGCCGATAGAACATGATAGTCCCAGCAGGAGGCATGGTCCATTTTGAGGGCCAAGCTTCATTAACATCGGTCACAGCTGGCTACAGCAGGAGATCCTGTGCCTTAACCTTCAGAAGCACTCCTGCTCCTCCCAGCTCCAGAAAATTTAAAAAAACTTACCTTTGAGATTCTCTTCGGTCGTGCCAATAGTTGGATGCGTGGCACACATTCCACCCAGTTCAGTCCAACCATGGAAATCGGGGTACTTTGTGCCTCTTAGGACCCTGATTTTAAATGGTCCTATTGCCTGATTAATGGGGACGTTCCGGACTCCCAGCAGTAGTCCCAGGAGGACATTGTCATGGCCACAGACGGAGGCAATGTGGCAGTAGGTTACTGTCCACCATTTTTGGTGTGTTACCACTCCGTATCCACCAGGCCGGAGGCCTGAAAACTCAGCCCATGAACTCTGAATACTTTAGCTTCTGAAGGAAACCGTAGCAAGATTGTGGTGATCTGCGCCTTATAACAAATTATGTAACATACATTCATGAAGATAGATTTTGTTCTAAATTGTAATTCTGTGGATTGGAAGGCAGTTAAAACAAAGGACTTTTCATGTCTTTATTTATAAAAAAGATTAGGGAGGCAAACTGACAGCAAAATGTAATATATCTCACTTATAAATATAGACAACAAATTATATGAAAATATACTTAACAAAGGAAAAAAAGATGTTGATTGTCATTTTTAAAAAAGATTACTCTTATTTGCCTGTTAATTTCCAGGCTGTAGACTTAATTTGCTGCTAAGAATATGCATGTATTCCACCACAGTTATTTTTGGTTGCCTATCAAACATATAATTTCTTGCTGGTAGTATTCACATATTGGACATGAAGGATAACATCCAGTGACACTGGAAAAAAGTCTGGCCCAGCAATGAAGGATGGGCCAGATGCAACTTCATCAATAAATTATCTTCTCGACATCTCCAATAGATGTGACCTTACACAGCTAGAGTTCAGCTCTGCTGATCTGAAAAATATAATCTGGGAGGAAGGTAGTAAGGGGTATGTTTTGAATACAGAGCAGTTGTCAAAGGAAAATCTGAACAAGGTAGCAATTACTGCTGACTTGCCCTGATTAACACACTTGCCTGGAAATTACTGTGAGTAATGTTATATCATACGAATGTTTAATGCTCTTGCATCAACATTTTCTCTTTGCTATTTTAACGGCAGTGTTAAAGGGATTTGTTTTAAATAAGTCATTACTTCTCATGTGGACAACTTGCATATGGTGTTGGTGTCCAAATAACACCACTTTAGTTTTCCTTTACCTTCTTGCCTTGATAGAGCTAACAGAAATATATTGGTTACTTTGAACACGTTGAAAGTTATAACCAGAATAGCTACTACAAGCCAAACTGACAACCAGCCATCCTTATTTTCCTAAATAAAAGTTAAGCAGTCATTACTGGGAATATAAACTGAGAATATTATGCTCTTCTTGAGAAGCCAGACCCAGATGTAATTTTTAGGGCACAGGTGGATTGTTTTATTTCAATATCATTTACTTTCAAGGTCATTTTCTTCAAATGGAAGCCACACCAAGTGAACAAGCCTCCTTCAGGGTAGTGCACAGCTGAAGCTACTCATGTTTTATGTGTTTTTATGTTGAAGAATGCATGTGAAGGCCATTCTGAAATCTAATATACTCCATTATACTGAGTTTGGTTGTACAGTATTGGATCTGTTTTCAGAATAAAAATAATCAGAAACTAGTCTGTTATTAATCAGAAGAGAATTCATGGGCAGTAACCGAGGAAGCATTTGTTTTGGAAACAACCAATAAATGTGAGGGTGCTGTGTTGACTGTCTTTGTGCTACAGCCGCATACATGAAAATCATTGTTAGGTGCCTCAAGGTTTTAGTCTAATTTTCACCTCCAGCTGAGACCTGCATTACCTTGGAGACATTACTTTTCACTGGGGCTGGCTGGATGAAAATCTCAACTGATCACTGCCTCAAACATTCCAGGGTTCGTAGTAAAAGCATACAATGTTTTGGTTCCACCAATGACTCAGTGAATTTATCCTGTGAGTAACCAAGCCAAACAAATCAAAACGGTCCTATGGTCTATCCTGTGCTGATCATCAACAATAACCACTGGCAGCTTTGATGATAGAAAAATGTCCCAAGGCACTTCACAGTTAACCATCGGACCAAATAAGATTAAGAGGACGACTAGGGGAAATAGTAGAAGGCACTGCTGGAGGCGATTTTGAAGAGGAGAAGAGATGTAGCAAAATGAAGGGATGTTTGGAGGAAGCTCGGGAATGTGAGAACTAGATGGATAAAGGCTCTGCTATAGATGGTAGAGTGGAGGGAGAG
Source organism: Pristiophorus japonicus (assembly GCF_044704955.1). Lineage (NCBI taxonomy): Eukaryota > Metazoa > Chordata > Chondrichthyes > Pristiophoridae > Pristiophorus > Pristiophorus japonicus. Next base: position 40,199,073 of record NC_091989.1, on the reverse strand, counting down.
GGTACAAGCAGCAGATCCCTGTTGAAAAAACAAAGGGTATAAGAAGGGACAATGTTATAAAGGTAGGGAGAATCAAGGCCGTGGAAAGGTTTTAAAATGAGGATGTGGATTTTGAAGTGGATGCAATGGGGCATGAGGTTCTGGAAAAGGAACTGGGGTGTAGTTTATTTTAGGGATGGAGGGTGAGGGATTGGGGACTCCTGCTCCTCAGCTTCTTGCCTGATAGGTGGTGGCAACGGTTGTTCCCTCAAGATAGCAATGTTGAGCAGCATGCAGCATACCATAACCAATCTTGAGACCTGCTCAGCCGAGTACTGCAGGGCTCCTCCATGGCAGTCCAGGCAGTGGAATTGTTGCTTTAGGACACCAATGGTCTGCTCTATAAGATGGCTCTAATTGTGTGCCTGCTGTGCATGTGTGTATGGGTTGCGGACTGGAGTCATGAGCCATGTCATCAGCGGAAAACCCTTGTCACCCAGTTGCTGCCCTTTGATTTGCCATGGTGGTTGAAATACAGATGGCAAAGAGGACTGCCGCAGAATGAAATCATCGTGATTGTTGCCAGAATTGTTGCCAACTATTTACAATCTATTATAACAACTTGGAGGAAGGGACTGAATGTAACGTAGCCAAATTTGCAGACGATACAAAAATGGGAGAAAAAGCAATGTGTGAGGAGGACACAAAAAATCTGCAAAAGGACATAGACAGGCTAAGTGAGTGGGCAAAAATTTGACAGATGGAGTATAATGTTGGAAAGTGTGAGGTCATGCACTTTGTCAGAAAAAAAATCAAAGAGCAAGTTATTATTTAAATGGAGAAAGATTGCAAAGTGCTGCATTAAAGCGGGACCTGGGTGTACTTGTGCATGAAACACAAAAGGTTAGTATGCAGGTACAGCAAGTGATCAGGAAGGCCAATGGAATCTTGGCCTTTATTGCAAAGGCGATGGAGTATAAAAGTAGGGAAGTCTTGTTACAGCTGTACAGGGTATTGGTGAGGCCACACCTGGAATACTGCGTGCAGTTTTGGTTTCCATATTTACAAAAGGATATACTTGCTTTGGAGGCAATTCAGAGAAGGTTCACTGGATTGATTCCAGAGATGAAGGGGTTGACCTATGAGGAAAGGTTGAGTAGATTGGGCCTCTATTCATTGGAATTCAGAAGATTGAGAGGTGATCTTATCGAAATGTATAAGATTATGAGGGGGCTTGACAAGGTGGATGCAGAGAAAATGTTTCCACTGACAGGGGAGACTAGAACTAGAGGGCATAATCTTAGAATAAAAGGCCGCCTATTTAAAACTGAGATGAGGAGAAATTTCTTCTCTCAGAGAATCTGTGGAGTTCGCTGCCTCAGACAGCTATGGAAGCTGGGACATTGAATAAATTTAAGACAGAAATAGACAGTTTCTTAATCGATAAAGGGATAAGGGGTTATGGGGAGCGGGCAAGGAAGTGGAACTGAGTCCATGATCGGATCAGCCATGATCGTAAAAAAATGACGGAGCAGGCTCAAGGGGCCGTATGGCCTACTCCTGCTACTATTTCTTATGTTCTTATGTTCTTATTAATACCAGGCATTAACCTGCATGATGCGATGCCTGCTGCACATTGAGGGAATGAAATTCCTTCTGGTTCAAGTACATGGCACAGTTGACATGAGGCACACACAAAGGCAATGTGTGTGCATTCAATGGCACCCTGCACCATGGGTGTTGTGTATGTAACTAAACAGATGAACTGAAACAGGAGTAATGCAACTTACTGTGTCCTTAATAGCAACTCTCCAAAATGGTCTCCCAAAACCAGCATGAACCAACATGTTTACAACAACTGTGAATAGCTCCCTCAGGGTCCTAATGCCTGTCCAGTGAGTGTTTGTGTAACACAACAATAGGGAAGCCTGCAATCCTTGCAAACCCTTGTGTTAATTCCCCCGCTTGTCTCCGGCAAGAGAGAATGAGATGAAGTTGTCTCTCTTTGCATCAAGAGTCTCAATGACCAGCCTTATGCAACACTGCTCTGAAAACTGAAAAACGTTGCTTATATTTCGAGCAGCAGCTTCGAAGGAGCCAGGCGCATAAAGTTCAGAGCCACAGTAACCTTGACACGGTGCTTGCCCTGTTCTGTGGTTGGAGTTGTGGCTGCAGCAGTTGGCAGATTTCAGAGACAAGCTCTTTAGTGAAGCACGGAGGTCTCAAGCATTGGTTGTCACTGAAGTTTCCGTACGTGAATTATTCCCTAAACATCCTTCTGTTGAGCCCTTCTTCCCCTCCCCCTCTTCCTCCTTTTTCTAGCAGCTTCTCCTGCTCTAGGTGAACTCATGCTCAATGCCAAGAGGAAGGTCTATTAGTCCACCCATGTTTGTTAGCAATTGACTTGTGCAGAAGCCTTTAAGTCAGCAACAAAGTACTTCAGCACCTGTCACACAGCCCCCTGAAAAATATTGAAAATGTAACCAACTACGGAAAGCACCCAAAACTTGCAGCAACAGCCAGAAGATATCAAACAGCAACTAACCTGTAAGTAGTTCATGATCCCTTTATATAGTGCTGGTAGGGAGGCTCCTTCATGCCACTTAATATCATGTTCAGCTGTGTGAGGCTAAGAGAGGGCATAGGTTGGAGCATGGAGCTCCAAAATGGCAACTCTGGCATCAAATCAACATTTCACCTGGTTTGATATCATGATCTGCCTGCTCTGCATGCTGCCGATGGATGTTCTGTGTGCGCACGCAACTTTCTTCAGGAAGTTGCCGTCCAGTGCACTTTATGTCGGAAGTGTGCACGCTCGACGCGTATGCCATTTTCAACGCTTAAGGTGCCTCGGAGCGGCCATAAAACAGGCACAACAGAGCCCAATTTTGCCCTCACTGGCTTCAGGACAAAAGAGAATAAACTTAGTTTTCCTCCTAAACTCCAAATACAATAAAACCAAGAATAAAATGAAAAGATGTCTACCAGTCTACTAACAAACTCTTGAGTAAAGTTCTCCATGGAAAAAAGAAGTTCTCCGCAGAAAAGAAACTTAATAACATTGAGGTCTCTTTCTTTCTCGAAAAACCAATGAGATTTTATGTGCACTATACACTCCACACGTGCTTGTGTCTGTTTCACATAATTATCAGCGTATGTCCAATGTTTCCAGTGTGGTGGTGCGTGCACTCTTGGGAAGAACTGCACACAGGCAAGTGGTTTTGCATCCTCTTAATGTGGTCTTCTTTGGTGTTTTGAGTTTTGTTTTGCTGCCATTTTTAAGACAATGATCACAGTGTGTGTTTACAGATTGCAAGAAATATTTGTAAAGCAGAGGTAGTCACTCAGTGGGCGGCAACTTTAATTGCACCAACTTTCAAGATATTTAAAGATGCAATACCCTATCGATACTGTACAAGAGACAAGAGTGACTCAAATCTAGACACTCGTCCATTAACTGTACATATTTAAGAAATGTATTACCTGCCTATTCTACAGTGTACCATATGCATTCACATTCTTCAGACGCATTTACCTGCTGTTTCAGGTCTCAAAAAATAAAAAGGAAAGATGTTGATGAAATGTATATGTACTCTTGATAAAGTCAACTGTCAGTAATGTCCTGCATCATCACATAGAAGACAAGTTCATGCCTCATTCTAGTCTATCAACTCTATCATGTATTACTTTCAAGTGTAATCTGTGTTGCCATGTAGGCGAATATGACTGCCATTTTACAGTGAGATCACAACAGCAATGAATGACCAGTTAATCTGTCTAGGTAGTGTTGGTTAAGAGAGAATTGTTGACTAGGACACTAGAGAGAGCTCCCTGCTCTTCTTTAAATAGTGCCATGCAATCTTTCGTGCTCACTCAGCGGGCAGATGGGGCCTCATTTTAACATCTCACTTAAAGGACTGCACCTCAGAAAATGTAGCACTTACTCAGTTCAGCACTCAAGTGTTCATTTGGACTGTGGAACATGATGCCTGCTCATGTAGTGAACACTGATTTGCTAAATTACATCAAAGAGAGCTGGACCTGTTTCTGACTGGGGCGGAGGTAACATCGTACAAAAGGTAGGTATCCTGTAACGTAAATTGGAGTCGTTGCCTGAAAGGGTCAGAAAGGAATTTTCCAGATTTTTTTTTACCTTAATTGGCCTGTATTTTTATTTGTTTTTTCACCTCTCCCAGGAGATTACATGGCTCTGGGTGGGTAGTGAGGGTTTGTATCATGATGCATAGGATATCACAACTGTGTGGGCCAGTGGGTCTTTCACTGCCTGTCATTTTCATGTTTGTATTATGAGCTCAAATCCTGGAGTGGGGCTTAAACACACAACCTTATGGCGAGAGTACTACCAACTGTCTTAGACAGGAATGTATTATACTGTGTTATATATTATGAAGTCGAAATAAAAATAGAAAATAGCAGAAATATACAGCAAGTTAATCAGATTCTGAAAGAGAAGGTTAGATGATGGGACCCATCATTAGAACATTTAACAGACTCTGCTGAAAATTCTGAGCAATTTATTAAAAATGGTAATGTGGAATTTGAGAACAAAGGAGACGAGAAAAGTCTTGATGTGCAGTACAAGAAATGGAGTCCAGTTTTCTGTTTTTATTATGAATCCGCATGGTTGACAGAAAATAGTGTCAATGTAAAATAAACTCTGCCTACAAATCTTCCGATGTTAGTTTTATACTCTATCACAAAGCTCTTCATGTTTTGAATAATATTGATTCAAAAGTGATGAAAGCACTGCAGAGGTAACTTATCATTTTGTAGAGTGTGCAACAATCTGTTAGCATGATGTTGTGAGCCACTTTAATGGTATTTATATGCAAGCTTTTGTTGTCTGAATAAAAAAAAGGTTATTTTATTTCAACTGACCGAACAATATACTTAATCAATACCATGAAATGAATTAGTAATCAAACATTCAAATATAAAATTTGACCTTTAGCAACAAAATAAAAGTTGCTGTGGAAGTGATCTTAGACTGGAAATGGTTCCCCTGTGCATCTTTGGTCAAAGCAAATCAATTGTCCTGTTATTCTACCCCTCAATGCCCAGATTGTGTTTGAGAGGAAGAAAGTTAAACACTTTTTTTAACATTTGCTCTCAAAGAATATCACATAGAACAAATAGAGAAGGTTCTTTTTGTCCTTCAGCAAATTGAGCATTGATGTGTGGTCACTAAGGTCAAAGAAGCTCTTGAGAAAAATCAATACAATTTATTTCCCAGACCATACTCTCTTCCGTGAACCAGTCTCCTTGGGACAGTCGAAGTTCAGCACTGAGCTGCCCTGCAGATGAGGGATACCCCATGTAAAAGACTCTGTTGACAGTTATACTGTGAGCTTGACAAGCCGCCATTCAAATGACGGATTCAAACAAAAATTCGATAGCAGGCTAAATGAGTGGGGAGCAGAGTAGATCGAGGTGCTGCAAATGAAATCTCATGAAACCGAGAATGCAGAGCTCAGGTATTACATTGAAAGTGTGTTGGACTTAATTTAATTTAGATTAAATTGTTTTGGAAAAATAGAATTATATAATAAAAATGAACAAATATTTTTTGTAATTCTAATTTGACATAGATAACACTGTATTAATAATATATTAGGGCATCTATATGGGACAATCAAGGCAGAGCGAGTATGTGTTCGGGCATTCAAAGGCTTTAGGTTTATCTATTCATACCACAATACAAATTCATTGGGCGTTTTAGAAATCACTACGGTAGAAATGTCAGACATGACTTTGTCACAGTTGATTCCAGCTGTACCACGTTATTATGTCATGTAATATTTACACATTGTATGAAAAATATATCTATTTTGTATTCTTAATTTTTTTTAAATGCTTAAGTGCATTTATTCTCAGAGATACAGCATTTCCAGATCAAAATTATACATTTCTTTTCAACACCAATTCATTATAATTCTATTTTTCCCTTAGAACTCTGGCTGGCTTTCTTGTGCACACATAAGTAAAAATCCATCATGAAAAGTACAGCAAGAATCTAGAACTAGAGGGCATAGTTTCAGAATAGAGGGTCGCCCATTTAAGACAGAAATGAGGAGGAAGTTCTTCTCGCACAGGGTCATGAATGTTGTGTATAGAAGAACTCCATGTGGCTGAGTACTGTGAACTAAACTTAGTGTGACCTTTGTCTTCCTTATTACAACTCCAGAGTGCCTAAACAAAATGGCAGCCAACCTTTTATACTGGTCCTGAACATGTGTGCGGGTGACCATTAGGACTCCATCAGTCGCGCCCTCTGGTGGCAAGTATTACATAGTTACATACATAATATCACTCCCCCCCCAAAGTCTTCGGTACAAGTTATTTACAAGTTGAGGTGATTCGGAGCCCTTCGCTCCCTGGTTGATCATCTAACTTCAAACCCGGGCGTGTGTGAGTTGGTCGGACCATTGCTGCAATGCACTGTGGCTGGTCTGGCCGGACTGTCAGAAATGGTGGGTTCATCCTCATGATTGACAGCGAGGTCGATTGCTGATTGGGTGTGTGTTGGTGGATCGTCGATGGTGATGTCCACTTCAAGTCATTCCTAGTTGTCAGTAATTTGGTCTGATCTAAATGTTTTCTGCACGTTTGGCCATTTAACAGTTTGATTATAAACACCCTAATCCCTGCCTTGGCCAAAACAGTACCAGCAATCCACTTGGGACCATGACCATAATTCAGGACAAACACAGGGTCGTTAACATCAATATCACGTAAAACAGCCACGTGATCGTGGTACATGTTCTGCCGGTGTCGCCTGGGTGGGTACTGTGTAGGTCGCGTATAAATGTTTCCCTGCCTTTTTTTGGCAAAACCACGTGATTACCCCATAAGAGACAATCCGACTGGATGGACATTTCATCTTTGCTTCAGTGAAACGGCTTAATTTCATCTTGCATTTCCCCGGGAACGGCCGACCAGTTCCCATTTAGGACGCAACTCTTTACTAATGATAGCACAGGATCCCAGCTGGTCCAGGTCCTGATCTGGCAAGCTGTGACGGGTGGCACCTCACTCTCAAAAGCTTCCATGACCAGTAGCAAGTCTGCGGGTTGCACCATTTCAACCTCAGTGGTGGGTAATGGTAGCCAGCTGAGAGCATCGACACAGTTTTCAGTGCCTGGTCTGTGGCGGATAACATAGTCATAAGCGGATAATGTTAATGCCCATCTTTGGATGCGGGATGAAGCATTGGTGTTTATAACTTTGCTCTCTGAAAACAGCGAAATGAGCGGCTTGTGGTCAGTTTAAAGCTCAAACCGAAATTCAAATAGGTATTGGTACATTTTCTTAACCCCATATATACATACTAACGCCTCTTTCTCGACCATACTATATGCAACTGGTTGGAGGTTGCGATACACATATGCAACTGGTTGGAGGTTGCCCAATACATTGGCTTGCTGTAACACACAGCCGACCCCATACGATGAAGTGTCACAAGCTAGCACTAAACGTTTACATGGGTCATAGTGTACAAGTAACTTATTTGAGGATAGCAGGTTCCTGGCCTTCTCAAAGGCTATGTCTTGAGATCTTCCCCAAACCCAGTCGTCACCCTTACGTAGCAACATGTGCAACAGTTCCAGCAAGGTGCTCAACCCAGGTAGAAATTTATCAAAATAGTTAAGGAGTCCCAGGAACGAACGCAACTCCGTCACATTCTGTGGCCTGGGTGCATTCTTGATAGGCCACTGTCTTTGAGTCCGTGGGCTTGATGACGTCTACAGCAATCTTTCTCCCCAAAAATTCAACTTCTGGCCCCAGGAAAACACACTTGGAGCATTTCAGCCTGAGTTCCACTCTGTCTAGGCGACTTAGAACCTCTTCCAGGTTGTGTAGATGTTTGATGGTGTCACGACCAGTGATCAGAATGTCGTCTTGAAGCACAACGGTGCGAGGAACAGCTTTCAGCAAACTCTCCATGTTTCTCTGGAAAATGGCTGCAGCCGAGCAAATCCCGAAAGGGCACCTGTGGTATATAAATGGCCCTTTGTGTGTGTTGATGCACGTCAGTCTTTTCGGAGATTGAGCCAGCCCCTGTGTCATGTAGGCGGAGGTTAGGTCCAACTTGGTGAACGAATTTCCCCCCGCTAACATTGCGAACAGGTCATCTTCCTTGGGCAGCGGGTACTGGTCCTGTAGTGAGACTCGGTTAATCGTTACCTTGTTGTCTCCGCAGATTCTGACCATGCCATCGCTTTTCAACACCGGAACAATTGGACTGGCCCACTCATTGAACTCGATTGGCGATATGATTCCTTCACATTGGAGTCTGTCCAGTTCGATCTCGACTTTCTCCCTCATCATGTACGGAACCGCCCGAGCCTTGTGATGGATGGGCCGTGCATCGGGGCCTAGATGGATCTGTACCTTGGCGCCTGTGAAGTTGCCAATGCCTGGTTCGAATAGCGAGGGAAACTTGCTCAGCACTTGAGCACACAAGGCGTCATTCACTGAAGATAGTGGTTTGATGTCATTCCAATTCCATCTAATCTTTTCCAGCCAGCTTCTGCTGAACAGCGTTGGGCCATTGCCTGGAACAATCCACAATGATAAGTCATGCACAGCTCCATCATACGATACCATAACTGCCGCACTGCCAATGACTAGTATGAGCTCTTTGGTGGTAGATACGAAGCTTTGCATTAATTGGGCTCAGTTTGGGTCTTTGTGCTTTATTGCCCCACAGTTTCTCGAAAGCCTTCTGGCTCATTATTGACTGACTTGCACCCGTGCCATGGATACTGGAACTCCATTTAATTTGACTTTCAGCATTATAGGAGGGCTCTTGGTGATGAAGGTATGTACCCCATACACTTCTTCCTCGGGTTGAGTTGCCTGTGCTGCGTGATCCGCGCCAGATCGATCATCCTCTGTCACATGGTATGTCGCAGCATGTTTGCACATTCGCTGGAGGTGTCCCATCGTTGCGCAGCCTTTGCACACGTAGTGCTTGGATCGACATTGATGGGCCCGATGATTACCCTCACAGCACCAACACGGTGCTAATGGATTCACATTCACCCCCGATGGCGGACTCTGAGTCATCACAGGTCTTGCAGCCGCAGACGTATAGGCCCTGTCATATGCAGTTTGGCCTGCTAGCGACATCATTTTATGCACCGTACTTGCCGGTGAGCTTCGATGTTGAGAAGATATCTGTTTGGTGTTATCGTCTGTGGCCATGCATGCCTGGGCGATCGCGATGGCCCTGCTCAGGTCTAGGGTTTCGGCAGCCAGCAGTTTTTGAAGAATGACTTCGTGGCTGATGCCCAGCATGAAAAAGTCCCGCAGCATTTGCCCCAATGCAACTCCAAATTCGGAAGATCCCGTGAGGCGTCTCAGGTTAGCGGCATAATCGACAACGTCCTGGCCCCCAGATCGATGGTGCGTGTAAAAACAATATCTGGCCATGAGGATACTCTCCTTCGGCTTGAGGTGGTCCTGAACCAGCGTGCACAACTCTGTATATTCCTTCTCTGTTGGTTTTGTCGGTGCGAGCAGATTCTTGATGAGACCGTATATTTTAGGTCCACAGACGGTGAGGAGAACTGCCCTGTGCTTGGCCGCGTTAGTGTCTCCTTCCAGCTTGTTGTCCACGAAGTACTGGTCAAGACGCTTGACGAAGGCTTCCCAATCATCACCTTCTATGAATTTCTCTAATATTCCAACAGCAGCCATGGTTGCATGAAGGTTCGTATTCTGTTACTCGTCGCCAATTGTTGTGTTTAGGCTGAGTACTGTGAGCTAAACTTAGTGTGACCTTAGTCTTCTTTATTACAACTCCAGAGTGCCTAAACAACATGGCAGCCAACCTTTTATACTGGCCTTGCACATGTGCAGATGACCATTAGGACTCTAACAGTCACGCCCTCTGGTGGCAAGTATTAAATAGTTACATACATTACAGTGAATCTTTGGAATTCTCTACCCCAGGGAGCTGTGGAGGCTGGGTCATTGCATATATTTATGGTGGAGATAGACAGATATTTGAATGATAAGTGATTCAAGGATTATGGGGAGTGGGTGGGGAAGTGGAGTTGAAGCCAGGATCAGATCAGCCATGATCTTATTGAATGGTGGAGCAAGCTCAAGGGGCCAAATGGCCTACTCCTGCTCCTATTTCTTATGTTCTTATGTAACAATTTAACTAGCAAAACATTTTGTATACAGACAAATCACTAAGCCTTTATTGGGAAAAAAAATTGTATTCAGGAAAAGTAAACTACATAGAAACGGAACACCAAGATTAAGGAGATAATCATCTCGTGTGTAGTCTTTTTGGCACATCAGGTGGCACAGTAACTGAGGGTAACTGAAGACAACAGCAATGAGGACAGATGCCTCACAAAAATTTAACTTGCTGAGTCACAGAAATCGCCTGATTTCAGCAATGAGTTTGTCAGGTTCGAGATGGTTTGATCACTCATCCTTTGGTGCACGTGACAAAAATAGGAACTTTTGTCTTAGTAAATGCATATATTTAAAATTTATTTTAAAACCAATTGCAACTCGGATTTAAAATGGAGGCAGTTTCTATACTAAATTTAAAACAGAGGACAGAAAAGTTCAATCTATGAGAATAGACAAAATCGCTTTGAACAAGAATTACTCAAGACAAAGGCTTTCTTTAATGAGGATAATAGCTAACTTTTCTAATCAGATTCGTCCAATAAATGAGCATGACTTTGACAAACCCAAATGAAAAATAGAATTGAAATCGGTAATGCCAGATTTCTGCCAAATTAGGGTGGCATGTGTACTTCCTGTTTGGTTTACGGGAATTTTAATGAATTCCCCATAACATAATTTAGACAGGAAAGCAATTTCTTGGCATTCCTGCTCACATAGCACTGAGTTATGTTCCCACCCATCAACAGTGGGAGTCCAGGATTGGTAAGTTCAGATATATAAAGAAATGGATTTTAAGAGCCTTTCTGAAGATTGTGAGGAGCATTTTCAGACTATTTTTCAAACTTTTTTTCTTCTTTTTCATCTTTTATTGCTGTTCCCACATAAGTAGTCAGATACAATTGTGGCAATTGTTCTGGTGGAACAATTTTGCTAATGGCACCAATAATGGTACAATGGGCTTCCTCATGAGGATCCCCAACAGCGGTTATTTTTGTAGGAAGGAAAGGAGGACCAATAGAGGACTGTCCACAGGTCAGACTGCATTAGAGGAGCTATGTGTCCAACTGCCAGATGTAAATACTCTCTCCTCAGGTACTGACCCCACTTTCAAATCCTCCTTCATCACCCTCTCCTCATGGCAATCATAAGCAGAACATCTGCCGTGATGGCTTCTCTTTCTATCCCCGCACCATTACTTCTGGAATCCCCCAATGATCCATCATTGGGCCCTCACCTCTTCCTCATATATCATCTGCAGTTCTGGGGTCACCTTCCAAATGTATGCAGCTGACACCCAACTGTACCTTTCTAAATCGCTCCCAGCCTGCTTGTCCAACATTCAGAATTGGCTAAGAACCTAAGAAATAGGAGCAGGAGTAGGCCATTTGGCCCTTTGAGCCTGCTCCACCATTTAATAAGATCGTGGCTGATCTGATCCTGGCCTCAACTCCACTTCCCCGTCCGCTCCCCATAACCCTGACTCCATTATCATTCAAAAATCTGTCGATCTCCACCTTAAATATATTCAATGACCCAACCTCCACAGCTTTCTGGGGCAGAGAATTCCACAGATTTACAACCCTCTGAGAGAAGAAATTCCTCCTCATCTCAGCTTTAAATGGGCGACCCCTTATTCTGAAACTATGCCCTTTAGTTCTAGATTCCCCCATGAGGGGAAATATCCTCTCTGCATCTACCTTGTCGAGCCCTCTCAGTATCTTATATGTTTCAATAAGATCACCTCTAATTCTTCTAAACTCCAATGAGTAAGGGCCCAACCTATTCAACCTATCTTCATAAGTCAACCCCTTCATCTCAGGAATCAACCGAGTGAACCTTTTTTGAACTGCCTCCAATGCAAGTATATCCCTCCTTAAATAAGGAGACCAAAACTGTATGCAGCACTCTAGATGTGGCCTCACCAATACCCTGTACAGTTGCAGCAGGACTTCTCTTCTTTTATACTTCATCCCCTTTGCAATAAAGGCCAACATTTCATTTGCCTTCCTGATTACTTGCTGAATCTGCATGCAAACGTTTTGTGTTTCATGCACAAGGACTCCCAGGTCTCTCTGTACTGCAGCATTTTGTAATTTCTCTCCATTTAAATAATAATAATTCTTTTTTAATTTTTCCTGCCAAAGTGGATAACCTCACACTTTCCCACATTATACTCCATCAACCAAATGTTTGCCCACTCACTTAGCTTGTCTATATCCCGTTGCAGATTTTTTGTGTCCTCCTCACAACTTGCTTTCCCACGCATCTTTGTATCATCAGCAAACTTGGCTACATTACACTCGGTCCCTTCATCCAAGTCATTAATATAGATTGTAAATATTTGAGGCCCCAGCACTGATCCCTGTGGCACCCCACTAGTTACCGTTTGTCAACCGGAAAATGCTCCATTTATCCCGACTCACTGTTTTCTGTTAGCTAGCCAATCCTCTATCTATGCTAATATATTAGCCCCAACCCCGTGAACATTTATCTTGTGCAGTAACCTTTTATGTGGCACCTTATCGAATGCCTTCTGGAAATCCAAATACACCACATTCCACTGGTTCCTCCTTAACTACCCTGCTCGTTACATCCTCAAAGAACTCCAGCCAATTTGTCAGACATGATTTTCCTTTCATAAAACCATGCTGACTCTGCTTGATTGTATTATGCTTTTCCAAATTTCCTGCTACTGCTTCCTTAATAATGGGCTGAAATTTCCTCCAGCTAAACATTGGTAAGATTGAAGCCATTTTCATCAGCCCCCGTGGAACTTTTCACACATTTATTTCATTTGAGAATCTTCCAGCAGGCATTCACACTTGCGATTGGGAGGAACTGAAGCCTGAGGTGGTCTGGCCAAGTCTCAATGGTGGGGGTGGATTACCTGTTTAATTAATAGCTCCACTAACAAACAACTATATAGGTCTCGGAGAATGGGACTGTCTAAGAAAAGTCAATTTTTTTTAGCCTGCTAAAATTGTCAGTGTGCTATACGCTTTATTATTTGTTCTCTATTTCAAGGAGGAACTGAAGTAAAATTCATATTGAGGTGAATTTGCAATAACTCTTACTCTTTAGGTGCACTTAGTAAATGTAAAATAAGATAGCTTCACAATTGGGATCTGGCCTCATCTCACTAATTTATTAATCAGCCCACCTTCCAAATGGTTGAAGAAGCACATACAGGGGCACGTGCGAGGTTCGCAATATTGAGTTATATAACAAGGAGATTGCTTTGTTGTACCCCTGGAATATGCTATTGTACATCTAGAATGTGGGTAGCGAAAGTAAACTGCTAATTGTGAGTGATACAGGTCCACATACGGAAAAGACCCAATAAGAACATAAGAACATAAGAATTAGGAACAGGAGTAGGCCATCTCGCCCCTCGAGCCTGCTCCGCCATTCAAAAAGATCATAGCTGATCTGGCCGTGGATGAGAATATCTCAGGCAAGCCCGCAATTTGTCACTGGCAGTAGCATCAGAAGAAATGCATGTTTTCGAATGCTGGCAGTAAAATAGCCATTGAAACAAAACTAACATGAGAAGATAATTGACCCCAGCATTTCTCTCCCTTATGCTAAGAGGACGCTCACTGAGAAGAAAAAGGGGTGGAGACCCATTGGGAGGAATTTTCACTTCCCGACATGTTGAGAGCAGGGGAGGGGATCCGGTAGCACACGGGGAACTCGGAAGCCTGCCTTTCCCCGCATGCTGTGGAGATTTAACTCCACAGTGTGCATATTGCCATTGACAAGTGCCCCGCCCAGAAGTCAGCCTGATTGATAGGCTTCGCTTCCAGTCAGGAGAGGAACGCTGGAGGAGTGGCTAGTGAACCAGGTAGCTCCGATCCCCGACCTCGGTGGGGGTCTGATTGATGACCCCAGGAGGCCAAGGAGGACCACTCCCTGATTCAGGTTAAATCCGAGGCTTCCAGATTCATTAACACCTCAGTAAAACCCAAAAGTAGGCGAGTTGGAGCTGGCTTACTGACATGCTTCAATTTTTTTTTTTGTCCATTTAATCCTCACCCACCTGTACCCATTCCCACCCACTCACCTATGTTATAATTGCCCCCATTTTGTTAGGTCTATGACTCATAAAATTTTTTCCCAGGATGCTCAGGGTTTTCCTAGAAGGCAATGCTGGGCCTGTGCCTGAAGCAGGTGCAGGCCAGACAAGGTAACAAGCTTTTTTGTTGTAGTATCCGAAGGATGCCATTTCAATATATCTTTGGGCCTGCAGGCCTACTATTCTTCAACAGCAACCAGAAAACCCCAAGACCAGCAGGAAATTCCACAGAGATCTGAAGCTATGCTTCTATTTCCATGGTGTTCCCTGACACGTGGCACTGCCAGGGATAGCTCTGCATTAGCAATGCACTTAATCCGTGCCAATAAACCATCCCACCAAATTCAAAAGCTTTGGACAGATGGAGCACACATTGGATGTGCTCTGCCTATCCAGCGTCTGGGCAAGGAGGACCATTGGAATAGTTTGACTGTATCAATGAATGACTGAATAAGCACAGTCAGAAAGAATAATAAGCAAAGGATGGTACTACCCTGTGCTTGGGGTCAGCTTCTGACCTCACCCCCACCACTCATTCTATTCACCCAGCCCGAGAATTTCAATTGGTCTCTCCTTAGTAAGAGTGACCAGATTGATAGTTGTGAGGGCTCTCTCCAGTCTACATTTGTTTCTGCCCATTATGCAAGAACTTTTCTTGTAAGAAATTACAAAAGGTACAGAAGGTGGGATTTGGAAGAACAGAGACAGTGTCACCCAAGCACCCTGAGTATGTGCTGCCTTCTGCAAGTCAATGAACAAGTAGTGTGCAAGCAGTTTGTAATGACAGCATGGCTAACTTGTGAGATTTATGTGCAACCTTGGAAGTATGTTTCTGTACCAACCATAAAGTGAGCCCTTTAGGGATATAAGCATTTATGCACATCTTCAACCAGCTGAACACTTGCTTGAGTGCTCTGCATGTTGCCTCAGTGAAGCAGCACTAGGATGAGAATGAATGTTTATTGGCAGTCATCCTAACTGAATCCATTATATATTTCTGCTTCGATAACCTATGCATGTAAGGGACTGCATTGACTTACTTGGCCACATACACTCAGGTAATCCAAATTGTTCTCTTTATCAGAGGATGTCCTCAGCTCCAAACAGCACAACCCGGGGGCAATTTTCCACAGATACTTCAGGTGCTAAAGAACCTGCGAGGTGGCCAAGATGGAGTTTTAAGCTGCAATACTGATTTAGTCCGCCTTTAGCGCAAAACGCAACCTTAGTAAAGGAGTTGAAGCACGCGCTAGAAATGGCCGCCGAGAGGGTCATTAGGGGCTGATTGACAATTAAATTGCCTACTGGTGCTTATTAAAGAGGATGCATGGCACTCATGGTGGGCAGCGCTTCAATTAATCACCTCTCCTAACAGCAACTAGCTGAACAAGAGTAAAGAAGTCATTGGTGAGGATTGCGAGCGTTACTTAAAGCCATGATCAGCTTTCACTGTTCACTTGCTGCTGGAGATCGACTGACAACATTGCATTTGAAGAGGACTTTTGAGTCACATCGGGAGATTCTCTGAAGCACTTTGTCAAGACATCACCAACACTCTATCAATGTTTTGAAAATCTCTGAGGACTTCACCTAAAAAGAGAGTGTGCTGTGCTACTCTACCTTACGGGACACCTTATAGGAGTCACCAGGAGAAACGCTGTGCTTGGTCATGGACATCTTGCTAGTGGCCCCCTTGGTCTGCCTGAGGAATTGGAGGCGGCAATGAAGCCAGGCAGAGCAGCGCCAGCTACTGCAGGAGAGAGGGGCAGGGGGGTGAGGAGGGCTCTCAGCTAGAGGCCCTATCCCTCTAGGGTCTTCAGAGAGCACTACTCTTACATTCATATGACCCAGGAGCAGTGCATGAGGAGGCTGTGTTTCATCAAGGAAGTCCTCACAGAGATCTGTGTCCTTGTGGAACAGAGACTCAGACGTTGCAGCACAGCCAGGACTGCATTGCTTGTGGCTGTCAAGGTCACAGTAGCACGACATTTCTATGCTACTGGAACCATCCAGGCTGCCACAGGTGATATAAGTCACAAGTTACAATCCTCTGTGCGTTTCTGCATAAGGGAGTTCGTTGCGGCTCTATGATTATATATCATTCCATATTGCCAGAAAAGACCCGAGGCAGAGAGCACTAGGAGCACACTCCACACCTTCAGTGGAAGTGGGTGGGTGGAAGCTACATATACTGCTCCAAGAAATGTACTTCTAATCAGCTCTTGAGTGCTAAATGTGTAGGTGTCTGCTCTAGTGCCTGCAGGCACGTTTAAATCATGGTAATCATCAATTAGCCGCAAAATTGCCTGCTAAATCCGCATTTTCATACAGGCACAATGATCATTTAGCACCGATTTTCACCCTCGGACCAAAATAACCGCGGCCCATCCCCCCCCCCCCCCGCCCCCGCCGCCTTCTTTACAGCACCTTCTGTGTTATTCTGAGTGTTTAACTGCCTCCTAAGTTCACAGAAAATTAAGGTGATTAGTACTTCTCTGGCTAGATGGATCTCAGGGATGTTTTTTGGCCACATACACTCTTCTGGTTCTATGCTTTTCATTGGCTAGATTTCTGTGTGAGATACTTGGGATCTGTAGCACGCATTTTTAGGTGTTGTGCGTCGCCTAACGTGTGAAAATGGGGTCCAAGAAGCGCGTGCACACTTCTGACGGGAAGTGCACAGGACACATCTTGGCAAAAGGGTTTGCGTGCGAGCGCCTAATCACTACCGGCAGCCTGCAGAGCAGGTAGATAATGATATCAATCAGTGTGCAATGCTGAATTGATGCCAGCGCTGCCATTTTCAAACTCCACACTCCAGGCTATGCCCTGTCTTAACCTTGCACAGCTAAACACGATAGCAAACGGAAAGGAACCCCCACCAGCGCTATATAAAGGGATTATTCCTTCTGGCTGCTGTTGCAATTGTACGCATTTATGGAGCTTTTCTACACTTGGCCAAAATTTGAAGGGAGTGATCTGGCTTGCCCTGAAATACTTTTCTGTTCATTTAAAAGCTTGTGCTGAAACAAGTTGCTTCCAGACAAGGGCGGCCTGATAGGCCTTCCACTGTGAATTGAGCATGATAGAGAGGATGACAAGATATCATGCAGAGCAGGACAAGCTACTAGAATGGGGAGAAGCGCTCTCAGCAGGAGGCCTTAACCACTGAGGGTCTTTAGGGAGTAATTTTCTAACCTTAACTTCAGCGACGACCAATGTTGCTTCACAAAAGAGGTTGTGACTAAAATCTGTTAACGGCTACAACCACAACTGCAACTCTTCATCTGACTCCTCTGCAGCAGAACTAGTGTGCAATCTGGTTCCGGCTCCTGTGCACTTGTGCTCAGTGTCTCACCCCATGCAGATCCCTCCTCTATCCTAGCCTCTAAAATATGCACAGTGTCAGTCGCTGAACTGGTGGCTGTGAATGAAAGATCAAACAATGGTGTCTCTTAAGAACATAAGGTAAGAACATAAGAAATAGGAGCAATAAAATCATGACTGATCTGATCATGGACTCAGCTCCACTTCCCTGCCCGATCTCTTCATCACTCGCTTCTTCCTCTTCCTCCTCTGACTGGGAAGGTTCCAGTTCTTGGGTATCTGAAACGAAAATGGGACAAGGGCTGTGTTGTGGTGAGGAGAGAGGAGAAATGCATGCTTACACCATCTGCAGCTTGTGACTCGATGAAGGGAAAGTGGGATGTGAGAAGGAGGATTAGGTATGCAGATATGTTGATCATTGATCCCTTCAGCCCTACCAGTGGCCACAGCCTCAGCAATGCCACTTCCCTCGATGGCCATCACTATCTACTCCATGGGGGTTAAAACATACAGGTGTGCTTGTCCTCTTCCAGTTTTTTCCTGCTGTGTCCTGTTGTGCATCATCTTCTCCTGCAAGAAAGATGGAAGTGTGTCAGTGAGTGTTCTGTATATGCTTAGGTGTTATGGCTGTCTTAGTTAAATAACTGCCAGTATATGTGAGCTGTGAGTTGTGGGTGCAAGCTTGCAACAGTGCTAAGTGTATGAGGGTGAGGTAAAGCAAATGAATTGACGGGTTGAGTACTGATTGATAGAGATTGTTGGCAGATGTATGATGGGATTGTGGACAATTAAGCAGTGGATGAAGCTAGTGGTGCAGTTGGTAGGATATACCATTTGAAGATTAACTCATTCACCTTGACAACTCATATCAGATCATTAAACTTCTTCCTGCACAGCATCCATGTCCTTGGGATTGATCTCCACTACTACTTCTTCCCACTGCCTCTTGAGCATATGGTGGGAGGGCCTCCTGCCCCCTGCAGATACAGGATATCTTGCACCTATCTTGCACCAAAACCTCCAGGGCATTGTCAGAAAATCTTGGTGTTCACTCTCTCACATGTTCAGCCATTCCTCAGACCAGACCAGATTCACTTTTCAAAAACCTCCCAACACTTCTTGAAGCCATCTCCCCTTTAAGAGGAGCAGGCTGATTTAACTAGCGATAGCCACTTGTGATATTGGGCCCTCTGCTGATGTATGCAGCCAGTGAACAGCGTAGGGGCACTGACTGCACGCAGCAATCATTTAAAACAGCAGACAGTACCAATTTACCGTGCTGCCTGCAACGCAGTAAACAGGCGCGGGTTACTCATGTACCGTAATCCCCACACCCGTTTTTGGGGGTTAGCTAATTTTACTCTCATGTAGTCCACATGTTAGCCCACAGCAAAATCATTAGTAAAGTATGCTTTGTTACTTTCAAAAACTGTTAGTAACCCACAGTTAACCCTCAGAAAGTGCATCAGCAGCTATTTCCTGGCTGTTTTTACACAAGCATCGCTTAGCCCCCAGTCTGTGCTTTGTTTGCAACCCCAATAGCATTGTTGTGGTTGTGAAAGTGAAAATAAACACTCCTCAAACTGGACTTTGGTATATTTTACACATATAGAAAACATTGTATCCATTGCTATTTTATTTGTCAGCTTCTAAATATTTGCCAGTTAAGAGTCTGAGCCTGCGGCACGATCTTTCTTATCGCAAATACACAGGCCTTATTCTTTGCTTACTTCATGTTTCCAATGGCCTTTCCTATTCTATTACACTGCACATCACCAAGACAACAAACATATCACCCACCTGACTTTAATGCAGTTGGCAGACAGCCTACTGGTAGATGGAGAAACAAAAACAATTCAGTGTTCAGACAGCAATGAAAACCAAAGTCAATTGAATTACTTTAAATTTTTATGTTGTTTGTTTGATATTTTAATACTCCTATACTGTGATTTTTTTTGGAGATGTTTCTGTAAATATTTCACCAGGTGTGGATTATGTGTTCATTGTAACTGAATATATTCAATGTGAATAAGAATGTCTAAGAAAATGACCTGACATTCGATGCATTGACTCCGGTTCCATTTGAGTAATGTGATATTGTTGTGAGTGGTGGAAATGTTGGAATTAATCAGCTGTCATAGCTTGGCTGCCTTAATATGGGTACTGAAATGGAACCCAAGTGGCACAATACTCACACTTAATCAAGTCAGATGAGTTCCAGCTCGAAACAAGGATACTGGCACTAAATTGTACTCATTAAAGGAATGACCAAAGGAAAAAATGAGTGCCATCTGAAATACATTCAATGGCTTATAACTCTACCCTGAAAGAATAAAATACTGTATGCTTTTAGCATTAAATAGAGGAAAGGGTAGGGAAAACCAGATTGAGCTAATTGAAATTTTAAAAGGTACAAATAACTGAATAAATCCAATATTTTTAACTTCTCTACTAATGAATAAGAAATTGTTCACATAATCTAATAGTTTCATTTTGGAATCATATAGAAAATATCCCCTTCCTTGGTTTCCTAAAGTACATGTGCACTTAAAATAATTTTTATATGTAAATATTTATGAAATATCTCTGTGTCGCTTGTGTGCAAACTTTAAACTTCAGTTCCTCCTAGTCTAGGCTGTGCCCACACAACACTCATTACTGATGGGGCAAAATTTGGCATAGGGAATAAACTTTTGCATATTTAAACATGCATGTGCATATTCAACATTGCCATTGAACAAGCTAAAAGACAGATTTAAGAATTAGGTTGAAGTGTTTATGTGAATTTCTTACTTTCTTCAGTATCATTTGAGGCAGTCTATTTCCACTGACGTTGCAAAGCATTGAACCAACAAAGGTGTAGGATATTACAGTTCCTGGTGTGACAACAATTTACAGCATTAGTCATTAATTAGTGTTAACGATACAGTATGCATGACATCTGTGTCAATAAACTCTGCTGCAAAATTTGCATCTACTACAATAAAATTACATCAAAAGATTATTTGAACATTTGATTAAACAAACATAATGCGAAAACTGACGTCAGTACATTAAGAAGTCATTGATCATTTTGTATTCATCAGGTCAAAGGTATCGACAACAACATGTCATAATGTGCAGAGAGGCAGTAAAGTATGAACTCGATTCATCACATTTCAAAGTCAAGGACACTGCTTTCCCTGGAAATGCAAAACAGTTACTGAAATGAACATACATTTTTAGCAGCAAAAAGAACAAAAAGATCTGTAATTAAGGACAAGGGATGAAGTAAATGGGATTAAAACTATCAAAATTTAGGAAATCAAAAAATTAAGCAATGTATTTATTGTAGTTCTTTGTAATACTGAGAACATAAGTAATTTACCATTATATAATTATCAATTATTCGCTCAAGCTATTCAATTTAAGATTTACATTACTTCCTATCTCATGTTACAAAAAGGAAAACATTATTAATAACAGAACAACTCACACTTACATAGTACCTGTTAAGTTAAAGAACCACAAGGCACTTAAATAGAATGA
This sequence comes from Pristiophorus japonicus, assembly GCF_044704955.1. Lineage (NCBI taxonomy): Eukaryota > Metazoa > Chordata > Chondrichthyes > Pristiophoridae > Pristiophorus > Pristiophorus japonicus. The sequence goes on along the minus strand of NC_091989.1, from coordinate 40,177,988 downwards.
CGTGGAAATTACATCATACAAGCAGGCCATTTGATCCAAGCATCCATGTTGGTGTTTATCCTCTCGTAGCCTTAATCCCAGGTGCCCACCCTGTTCCCACATTCCTTTAGGGCCCTTTCTATCATCGACCTACTTAAACAATTTTTAAAAGTTGGCCTGATCTTGCTTCAATCTAAACTGTGTAGTGCACAGTGTAAATCACAGCCTTACAATCTGCTGTGTAAAAAGGTTTCTCCTGCTCTATGTCCTAAGTCTCTCTACTTCTACGTCTTCACAAATAGGCATAATGAAAATGGAGGTTGAGTTGGGTAAGAATAGATTCGAAGAAGTGACCAAAGACTTTTTTAGAGATGGAGAGATTTAGGGAGGGAGTTGCAAAGAGTAGAACCGAGGCAATTAAAGGCTCTGTTACCAATGATGGAGAGGGAAAGGAGGGTGCACAGAAGGATGGATTCAGGGAACAAAGCATTCAGGAGGGCATAGAGGGCTAAAGGAGATTCCAGAGATGGAGGTAGGGGTAAGCCCATGGAGGGATTTGTAGATGAGGATAAAGATTTTGAATTAAGTGAGTTTGGGATGAAAAGCTAATGTATGTCAGCGAGGATAGGAGCAGGATGTAGTGTAGAACAGGAAACATGTGACAGAGGTTTGGATAAGTTAGATTTTGCTCAAGGGTGGAAGACAGGAGGCCAGCGGTTTCTGGAATGAGTGGGCGATCTGGAACACCAGTTTTAATGCCCAGGTGGCAATTTGAAAATGTATCCCACTGTTAGAGTCATCAAGTTGCAGATGAACAAGATGTGTGGTTTAAAACCCAGTTCATGGTTGAACAGGATGCCAAAATTGCAAATGGACTGAATCAGCTTGAGCAAGTGGCCAGGAGAGGGTTGGAGTCAGTGGCAAGGGAGCAGAATTTGTAGAATTGGCCAAGATAATATATTCATTCATGGGATGTAGGCATCATTGTCAAAGGCAACATTTATTGCCCATCAGTAATTGCTCTTGAGAAGGTGATGGTGAGCTGCCTTCTTGAACTGCTGCAGTCTGTGTGGTGAAGGTACTCCCATAGAGCTGTTAGGGAGGGAGTTCCAGGATTTAGACCTAGTGACTATGAAGGAACAACAATATATTTTCAAGTCATGATAGTACGTGACTTGGAGGAGAACTTGGAGGTGTTGGTGTCCCTATGTGCCTGCTGCCCTTATCCTTCTCTAGGTGGTAGAGGTCGTGGATTTGGGAGATGCTGTCGAAGAAGCCTTGATGAGTGGTTGCAGTGTATCTTGTAGATGGTACACACTGCAGTCACGTTGTGCTGGTGGTGGAGGGAATTAATGTTTAAGGTGTCGAGTTTCTTAAGTGTTGTTGGAGCTGCACTCATCGAGGCAAGTGGAAAGTATTCTATCAGACTCGTAACTTGTGCCTTGTAGATGGTGGAAAGACTTTGGGGAGTCAGGAGGTGAGTCACTTGGCACAGAATACCAACGTCTGACCTACTCTTGTTGCCACAGTAAATATATGGTCAGTGATGATGCCCAGGATATTGATGGTGGGGGATTCAGCGATGCTAATGCCATTGAATGCCAAGGGGAGGTGGTTAGACTCTCTCTTGTTGGAGATGGTCATTGCCTGGCACTTGCCATTTATCAGCCCAAGCCTGCATGTTGTCCAGGTCTTGCTGCATGCAGGCATGGACTGCTTCATCATCTGAGGAATTGCGAATGGAACTGAACACTGTGCAGTCAAGAGCAAACATCCCCACTTCTGACCTTATGATGGAGGGAAGGTCACTGATGAAGCAGCTGAGGATAGTTGGGCCTGAGGAACTCCTGGGGCTGAGGTGACTTCCATCTTTCCAATGTGAAACTGGAGGAAGTTATGACTCAACCAGAAATCGATGTCAAATAAGCAGTCAAAGTAGTTGATCGGTCAAAAGTGACGGAGAGGTAGACTGCAGTATCACATTATGTATGTGAAAGGTGGCCCTGTATCTGTAGATGCTGCTGCCAAAGAGAAACATGTAGATAAGGAAGAGGAGGGTTCCAAGGATGGAGCTCTTGAAGAAGTGCAGAGGAAGTAAAATAAACCATTGTTATAAATTTTCTGGCTATGTTTGAATGAAACCATCGAGCTGAACAACAGAGGAGAAGCTTTGGAGTAGGATGGCATGGTCAACAATACTGAAAACTATCTATGTCACCATTATATGATAACACTATGGCCTGGAATTTCCTGAAACTAGGTAACCTGCAAATTACAATAAAAATTTGCACTTTTTTCAGCACTAGTTTGATGGCTTTAAACTTTAATTTTCATGCATAAAATGTCCTTAGAATTGCCAGCAATTTACACCAAATCATAACATTCTGCCTAAGACAAGTGGAAATCAGCGTAACTAATCAGGGAAAGTGCCACATTCTTTCATCAGCTCCCTCTTTATGCCTGAAAATTAAAGTTTAAAGCCATCAAACCATCTCTTATGAATATTAGGCATGCGAGGAAGTTTTTAAATTTTTAATGCAAATCATTCCGATGCCATAAAAATGCACACAAAGATACAGAAAATACATCTCAAGGCTCAATGAGGAGAAAGCAAAGAAATCACTGAAAAAAAATTGCCAAATCTTGGGCATAAATTTAAAGCCCATGCATAACAGGTGTAAATTCAGGAAACGTGCGTGAGCTGTACTTTTGCTTAGGGGCAATGTTAATCAGTGGCAGAAGATTTTGGTGGAAGTTTTGTAAAATGAGAGTAAAATATTGCGTAAATTAGTGTAAAATATAGCATAAAAATGGAAATAAGTCACTTTTGAATTGTGAATCTCCACGATTTTCTGTGCTAGAAATTGGCACTAGGCTTTAATTATGCTGTTTTTGGGGAAATTTACAGAAAATTCCAGGAATGCATAAAGTAGGAAATGCATTACTAGCAAGTTTAATAAGTATAATGGGCCAATATTGTTTTAGAAAGAAGTTGTTCTGCTGAAATACTTGATCTTTAAATCCTTACAGAAATAAAGAACTTATGTAAGTTTTTGAAATGGCTAAGCTCAAGCCATGAGTTCATTTTGGCTCCCATTGAAATTTTCATTGGCTTCAGGACTGTAGCAGAGGGCGGTTGGCCCAAATCAGTAAAACTCAACCCCTAGAGCTAAGTTGCTGATCAGTTTGGATCTTATGCTACTCAACAGACTTGTACAAATGCCCTTTCCAATTTATTGTCCTTTCTTGTAAGGAAAACAAGGAACCTTTTAACAACGACTATGATTAATCAATGGCATATAGAGGGGCTTAACTGAGCAGCACATTGTACAACAATCTACTTCACCAGGGTGGCAGGATGTGTGCTCGAAACCATACATCCCCACAAGTTCCCAGTCTTAGTCAAAGCCATCATTGGAAACATCAAATGGATATGCAGCTAAACCCCACAGAGCAGAGCATACTGAAATTCAGAGGGTGTGCCAATCAATGCATTTCCTAATATCTGATTCTCTGAATTGGCAGGAGAATCGGTCTGGTTGCCTAATAATGCATCTTGCTGGAGAGATTCAGTAAACTTATGGTGAATTTGAATGAGTGTGCTCATATTTGCAGTATTCTAATGTTACTTAGTAGAACACTGTGAGCTAACAGCTCTGCATAAGCAAGAGCAAAGGAAACTTAAATAATCTTATAAACTGATAGTGCCGTGAAGAACTCTGCAAAATGTGAACTCATCTGCATGTATATTGTGAAGAATGTAGATCAATCCAGTGACTTGAAATAATGGCACTGGCATCCAGAATCACTGGCTGGAATCTTCCCAGACCTGCGAGTGCGGGTTTGGAGGCGGGCCCACTATCAAAATGGCTCTAATTGACAGCGGGTCGGGATCTCGGTCTGAACCCGCCTCCGTGTCAGTTTCTCAGCTGTCAGGTTTGCATGCGGATTGCAGACCCGACACCAAGAGGCAGGCCATTTCATTAAGGTACTTAACAGGTAGTTTTATGCTACTTAAGATGATTAAAAGCAGGCGCTTCCAATTTTACCAACTTTTTGACAGCTTTACCGTTCCTCTTGGAACTTGTCAGGTAAGTGGAGTCAGGTTCTCAGTGACTCTCTATTGCTTTGGCAAATTGACAGCTGCAGAAGTGGTACAAAAGCTACTATTTCACAGCTGTTCACTTTCCATTGTCAGAAGATGAAGCCTTCAGGATTTGGAAGAAACTTTTGAGTTGTATGCAGGTTGGAAGTATTTGCAGTGAATTCTTTATTCACTGTCACCTCCTTGGATCAACTGCTCTCACCATTGGCTGATCGCTTCTGTGATTTCAACCTCACCTATCTATTACAGCAGTATCAGTGCCCTTGACAAAATCTCACCTTGATCAGCCCCAACACCAACATCACCAGGCACACCAGCATCATCAACAACAACACCAAACTTCTCCGCAATCACCTGATTCTGCACAGGACACAGGCCATCAGCACCAGACCACATTGCTGCCCACAAGGTCAGTGATGGCCTCACCATGGCTACATTGACTTCACTTGAAGCTGTGAACCCTGGCTGCCACATGATGCACCAGGTTGGCACCACCCCACACCAGCAGCATACATCATCCCTGCAATGCCCAAGCCATTCCTTTCACACTCATCACCATTGTGCGGGGTACCCTTACGTCTCACCATTCACTACAACTCACCAAGCCACTTCCAAAGGTGCACACAAATCTGTCCAAGAACACAAAGTATTCAAAATAAAGATTTCAATGTTTGACAATACATTAGAAAAAAGTCTACATGAACATTGGCTAAAACACCCAAGTAGGCTATTCGCTAATCTCTCACAGGAATCAGTCTGGTGAACCGTCGTTGCTCACCCTCAATGGCAAGTATATCCTTCCTTGTGTTTTGTTAGTTGGTATGATTGGACAAGGATGAGGGTGAGTGTGAGGGATGGCGAGTGAGTTGGGGAAGTGATAATGTAGATAGGGAGAGAGAGGGATGGGTGGAGATGCAAGGTAAGTTGATGTGAGTAAGGATGTGCAGGAGTAGGGTAGGAAAGGCAGAGTGATGGGGATGTGATGAGTGGCATAGCAGGATGAGGTTGAGTGTGGCTTTGCAGCAACGTTTTGTGATCTACTGAGATCATTGAAAGGTTTGTGCCACTGCAGCCAGGTCCTCCTAATGACATCCCAGCTTGTGCCCTCCTGTGCAATGTGCAGCCAGGCTGTGTTGGTGTCCTGGGGAGGTCTCTTCTGCCCATTGGAAAGGGAAGAGAACCTCCCTGAGTGCTGTGTCTCCTTCCATAAGCATCTGGAGGGAGTCATGGGAGAGCCTGGGTGCAGCCATGCACCTTTGTGCAGTGATTGTCAGTGTTTGCAGCACTTCAATGCTGCAGAACACTGAGAGCACAACTGTCAAAAAAAAGTTGGTCATGGTCGCTTTAAGGAAACCGGCGTATGATGCGTCATTAGATGACATCCGGCTTCCTGTTAATTGGCCGGGAACCCCGCAAGCCCAATCAAGAGAAGATTGCTGTGAGGGGGCGGGCTGGAGCCGGGACGTGTTCCCCACACACAACTGATGCCTCCCGAACCCAAATCGCACCCATTGGCAAAATCACGGCCACTATGTGCATTATGGTTCTTAAGGTTTCCAGCAGCATAAATGTTGTGGCCTAGATTTTCCAGTCGGTTTACATCATTTCCCTTTGAGAAGGTGAAGCCCAGGCAGCTGAAAGCAATCACTGCCAATAGTGGGGTGGGGGAAGCACAAGAGGCCAAAGATTGAGGATGCAGGGCTGGAGATATTTGGAAAGATAAGGAGGGGGGTGACTATGAAGGGATTTAAATATTAAGCTGACAATTTTAATTTTGTGACATTGTTGGGGACTAGGGGTCAATGCATGTCAGGAAGAATGGTTGACAGGTTAGTGAGACCAGATGCAGGATATAATATGAGCAGCAGAGTTTTAGATGTGCTGAACTGTATGGAGGGTAATGTACAGGAGGCCAGCCATTGGAATCATTGAGTATGGAAGTGACCACAGCATGGATGATGGTTCCATCAACAGATGGGCTGAAGTAGGAGTGGAGGTAAGCAGTATTATGAGATGGAAGTAGATGGTCTTTGTGTTGCCAAGGGTATGGGTTTGGAAGCTCATTCTGGATATCAGACAAGCATCCCCAAATCTGAGAACACAGAGACAGTGGAGGGGTCAAGAGAGGTATTGGAGAGGTAGAGATATGTGTCATCAGCGTACGTGTGGAAGCTGACCCAATGCTTACAGATTATACTGCCAAGGGCTTGCAGAGGAGGAACAGAAGGGAGCCAAGGATAGATCCTTGAGTGACTCCAGAGATAATGTCATGGAACAGGAAGAGAAGCCATTGCTGGAGATGCACTAGCCATGATTGAATAGGTAAGAGTGGAACCAAGCGAGGTAGTCGCACTGAACTGGACAATGGAGGAGAGGTGTTGGAGGAAGATAATGTGATCAGCCATGCCAAAGAACGCAGTGAGAATGAGGAGGACAAGGAGGAATAGTGCACCATGGTCACAGTCATAAAGGATCACATTTGTGACTTTGGCTGGAGATATTCTGGTGCTGTGGCAGGGCAGGAAACCTGAATGGAGCGAATCAAACAGTGTTGCAGGAAAGATGGGCATAGATTTTGGAGGAAATAAGGGGGTAGATATTAGTCTGGCCCGTTTCTGCGCCCAGCCTTGACGCTGTGCGACCAGTGTGTGCCCGAAACAAAAGGCCCGAGAATTGATGGAAATTGGTCCTTCGTCCCCATTAGCACAAACTGCCGTTGGTCGCACCTCCACAGGCAGCTCATCCGAACAAAGGCATCAATGTCAGGCCATCTGCCTCGCTGGCAGCGGGCCCTCAGATAAGTCTCGAGAGGGGGAAATGGAGCAGGCTATGGTGGCCGATCATCTCCTGTGGAGTCAGAGCACCACTTCTGTGCTTCCTGGCTTCACAGGATGGTTTTTAAATTCACAATTATTTTTATTACTTACCTCTAATTGGTGGTTGTGGGAGCTGATAAAGGACCCTGAGTGGGCAGGCCCACCACCCCAACAAGTTTTGAACAGAAATAAGAACAGAAAATGCTGAAAATCTCAGCGGATCAGGCAACATCTGTGGAGAGAAGCAGAGTTAACGTTTAGGGTCTGTGACTCTCCATCAGAACTGGAAAAGTTTGAAATTAACAGATTCTTAAGGAGACAGATGCTGCCTGACCCACTGAGATCTCCAGCATTTTCTGTTTTTATTTCAGATTCCAGCTTCCGCAGTATTTTGCTTTTGCATTAAAGTTTTGAACAGGGATCCTTTAACAGGTGTTAGGCCCCTAATTTATATTTTTAAGATGCCTAATGCCATCAATGCATCCACCCAGGAAGCCTTATAAAGGGCTCAATGAATTTACTAGTAGGCTAATACCTTTGTAGATTGGGCACAGGTCATCCCACTGCTATATAGGTAAGCCTTGCGCCCATTTTATGCCCAAAAGTCAGGTGCAACGCCTACCAATTTCTACCCCTAATATGTTCAAAGACTTTGGAGAGGAAGGGACTTGGAAATAGCCTGGTAGTTTGCAAGTAAGAGGGGGCAAGGGTGAGTTTTTTGAGGAGCAAGGTGATGATTGCAGATTTGAAAGGGAGGGGGACAGTACCTGAGAAGATGGAACCATTTACAATGTCAGCTAGAATGGGAACCAGAAGGGGATGTTGGGTGCTCAGCTGTTTAGTGGTAATGGGTCAAGGGAGCATGAGGTGGGTCTCAGGGTTGAGATGAGCTTGGAAATTGCATGAGGGGAAATCGGAGAGAAACTAGAGAGAGACATGGCTTCAGTGCTCAGGCAGGGGTGAAGGCCAGCAGTAAGGTTTGGCTTGATGAACAAGGGGAAGGGGAAGCAGCTAGGCAGCTGAACAAATTGTCTCAATCTTGGTGACAAAGAAGTCCATGAGCTCCTCGCACTTGTTGTTGGAGGTGAGTGTGGAGGGGACAGCAGAGAGGGGTTAATGAATCCACGGGTTAACTTTGCCCTCCAAGATGATCTTGGAGTTGTGTGTGGTTTTGGCAGAGGAGAGTAGGATCTGATGTGCTTGATGTGGTCCAGGAAGATCTGGCAATGGCCGGTGAAACCAGTCTTGGACCAAATGCACTCAAGGCCGCTAACCAGTTGATTTTTTACTATAATTAGGCTGATTGCATGGGCAAGTTTTCTGATGCCAGCTCACAAATGAACAGATTTATGGAATTCAGTTTCACAGCGTGCATTGGTATGATTTCAATCCACGACTTCTGGATTGCTGGTGCAGCATCATAACTATTGCACAATGACATCTCCAAGTGAGCTTAGAATAATAAAAAATTAGAGAAATACATTATTTGATGTATTTCCTGTCATTTTGCCATAGCAATGTTAAATACCATAGACACCTGCCCATCCCTGGTAATTAGCTTTGCAATGGGAATTGCAGCGACCATTTAGAATTTGAATGATTCAAAAGCCTATGCAATTGATTGCTGACCGAGCCTAGGCCTAGGTTGGCATTTTCGAGTTGACAAACAGTAACTAGTGGGGTGCTGCAGGGATCAGTGCTGAGGCCTCAACTATTTACAATCTATATTAATGACTTGGATGAAGGGACCGAGTGTAATGTAGCCAAGTTTGCTGATGATACAAAGGTGAGTGGTAAAGCAAATTATGAGGAGGACACAAAAAATCTGCAAAGGGATATAGACAGGGTAAGTGAGTGGGCAATCATTTGGCAGATGGAGTATAATGTAGGAAAATGTGAGGTTATCCACTTTGGCGGAAAAAATAGAAAAGCAGATTTTAATTTAAATGGAGAAAAATTGCAAAGTGCCGCAGTACAGAGGGACCTGGAGTCCTTGTGCATGAAACACAAAAAGTTAGTATACAGGGACAGCAAGTAATCAGGAAGGCAAATGGAATGTTGACCTTTATTGCAAAGGGGATGGAGTATAAAAACAGGGAAGTCTTGCTACAGCTATATAAGGTATTGGTGAGGCCACACCTGGAGTATTGCATACAGTTATGGTCTCTGTATTTAAGAAAGGATATACTTACATTGGAGGTTGTTTAGAGAAGGTTCACTGGGTTGAGTAGGTTGTGTCTATACTCATTGGAGTTCAGAAGAATGAGGTGTGATCTTGTCGAAACATATAAGATGATGACAGAGCTGGACAAGTTGGATGCAGAGAGTATATCTTCACTCATAGGGGAAACTAAAATTAGGGGGCATAATCTCAGTTTAAAACTGAAATGAGGAGGAATTTCTTCTCTCAGAGGGTTGTAAATCTGTGGAATTTTCTGCCCCAGAGGCTGGGTCATTGAATATATTTAAGGTGGAGATAGATAGATTTTTGAGCGATAAGGGAGTGAAGGGTTATGGGCAGTGGGCGGGGAAGTGGAACTGAGTCCATGATCAGATCAGCCATAATCTTACTAAATGGCGGAGCAGGCTCGAGGGGTCAAATGGCCTACTCCTGCTCATATTTCTCGTGTTCTTGTGCCAATTTTTTGTGGATTTATATCGGCAACACTGAAATGGCTAACAATGCTAGTCTCTTGCTCCACGATAGACAGACTGCTCAGCAAAGACCGGGCAGCCCGCCACAATTTTGTAACTGACCCCAAGGCTGCAAAGTCGGCCGGGGTCAGTGCTATGTCTTTATAGTAGGGGCTCCAATTCCACTAAAGTGGATGATCTAGACTTGTACCTCTGAATGCTAACATTACTGGTGAGCTTCTTGGAATCACTCCAAATATAAATGTAAACACAGTGCTGTCATTTTAATGGTTCCTGTCTGGCTAGTGGAACTAGTTGGATACATTTCTTCATGACATAGAAGGTCATACACTGAAGCAATAGACGCTGCTGGACATCACGTTCCGTTCCTTAAAATCTAGCCGATTCAACCTTTTATAAAAGCTATCCAAGACTGCAGCTAAAGCTCTCTCCCCTCCATCATGAAAGTTACTGTACGTATTACGAAGCAAAGTATTCAGATCTGGATGTGTAAAACTAAAGAACCAGGACAGATCTTTTATATTTTAAGGCTCTCAAGCAGTCTGCAATACTACTTTCAACTTTCTAATGTTTAGAAAAGAGCCAATGGCAGCCAGAACCTTTACAAAATGAGAAAGAATGGTCAGCTGTTGCGCCGAGGTCTGCATTGTTGTACATGAAAATAGAGCTCGGTTTTCAACCTCCTACGGTATGGCTCCGATATTTATGGTAAGGCGGGGAGAGAGTGAGGGTGACCCATTTTTAAAAATTTAACCCCTGCTACTGCCTGTCTTGGTTAAATTTCCCCCATGTTAATCTAATGTTCTTCAATTTGTACTTTCAAAAAGCAGCCCAGCATTCTTTACCAAACAGTTTACACTGTACTCATGCTATGTGTGATAACATTGAAGCCAACTTTGCATGACTGCATATGAGTTCAATTCTTTTGATGCCATCTGCCAAGATAGCACATGCACAATGGGCTATCGAGATTGCAGAATTGAGAGAACAGTGGAAAATCAAGTGGTCAGAACATAGAGGTGCAAATCTATCTTATTGTTCATAAAGATCTCCTGCACATGGATCTTTTTTAATTCAGGACCTGCCCTCTTTACTTGGGTGCTGAGACATTTGTTCCAGAATTTGCATCCTTTTACGTTAACCCTTTCTCTGCTATTATTGTTTTTGTATTCTCTTGCAGATACATATAAATAAACAAAGATTCAATAGCCTTCAATTATTTAATACACTATAAAAAAACAAGCAAAGCAATCATAGAACCATAGAAAATAGGTACAGGAGCAGGCCATTCGGCCCTTCGAGCCTGCATTGCCATTCAATATGATCATGGCTGATCATTCAACCTAAGTACCCCACCCCAGTCTTCTCTCCATACCCCCTGATCCCTTTAGCCATAAGGGCCACATCTAACTCCCTTTTGAATATGTCCAACAAACCAGACTCAACAACTTTCTGTGGCAGAGAATTCCACAGGTTCATAACACTCTGGGTGAAAAAGTTTCTCCTCATCTCGGTCCTATATGGCTTACCCCTTAGCCTTAGACTGTGTCCCCTGGTTCTGGACTTCCCCAACATTGGGAACATTCTTCCTGCATCAAAGCAATGTTTCACTTGTCACACTGGCACTGCAATGTACTGCTGAAGTATATCAAATGGGTATCAATTGCAATGTAGGAATTAACGTATTAAAAAACGGCCATTTGATAATTCAAAGAAAACTCTTCTCCCAGTACCATGGCCCCATTTACAATGTGGAGCGGCATTTATGCTGCAAGTTTAGCATTGGCACAAAGTGCTTTCCACTTCCCACCAATGTTAAACTTGCAGTGTAATTCTGGCATCCGTGTCTGACCTACTTAAACCTTATCTGCCCGTAATTTAAATGTTTAGAGAACAGGCACTCTCCCCTCCGCGCTCCCAAAACCTTAAAGCAAGTCTTCCTCGATTCCGAGGGACTGCCTATGATGATGATGATTTTAACAGTTGGGAAATAAAAAGCAGCAGGTTCAATAATGTGCAGGCAATCCACTCTGCCAGTTTATCACCCAAATGAAGGTGAAAATATCCCCCATTTTAACACATATGTCAAGCTACAAAAAGAGCTGGTAGTTGAGACAAAATTTCAATGCCCTTCTCTTACTTGGGAATTCAATGTTCTAATATTGTGTTTACCAGGCTGTTCCCTACTTAGTAGGTTTCACTTGTAACTGTTAAATAAGAGGCAAAGGGGCTTTACATATTCTTTAACCACTAGGGGGGCGCAATTCTCCTGTTGCTTCGACGGGGCACAAATCTCTTTTTGCCCAGAGGTGGGGGCGGGGTGGGAGGGGGTGGGTGGGGGAGGGGTCTACCAGCTCCTGCAGAATTGTGCGGGAGTTAACGGAGCCGCTAAAATAGTAGCACTGTGCCTCGCTAGTAGTGCTCTGGGCTGCCATGTAACCACCATGCACAGCGATCCCTTAGTGCCCCACGCCAGAAATTGCAGGTCGCGAACTAGGTCGACCTCCGCTCCTGGGGCAGAAGATAAAGGGGAGGTGCGCTACCGTCCTTTTGTTGTTTTGGCCGACTCACCGGTTGGCCCTTCTTGGTGCTCTGCGGCGTGGTCCGAGCCGCCATCATGCAGCCTGGCACTCCGTTTGGGTGCCGGGCTGCGGCCTCAGCACCACGCAGTCCTGGTGGGCCAGTGGAGGCCATCAGAGGCCCTGCAGAGTGCACAGCAGGCCTCCCCTTTAACAGAAAGGAAGAGCGTTGGAACATGTCAGAGCCGCACAGAGAAGCCGCGTAGCGCTGTCGATCCCACCTGAGTAGGTGCCGATTCCACCCCGGTTACCGCCTCAACAGGAAGCGCTGGGCACAGGAAGCCCCTCCCTGACTGGGTTACCGCCCCCAAACGGGACGCTGGTGAATTTCTCCCCCTAAATGTTAAAGTTGTAGCATTCAGTCTGCCAGAATTTAGAATTCCTACAGTCAGTAGCAAATATTTTTTTCAGTTAACTGGCGGCGATGTTATATTTTTCCTGTATTAGGATTGAATTCTAAATATTTTAGTATTATTAAGTTGGACAGATGCTATTTATCTCATTTCTGTTTGTGGGACCTTGCAGTGCGCAAATTGTCTGCACATTTCCACATATCACAACAGTGACTACACTTCAAAAGTAGTTCATTGGCTGTAAAGTGTTTTCGGATGTTCTGGGTTATATAAATGCAAGTATTTTCTTTTCCTATTTAAATTCCCGTCTAGCTTCTCCCTGGCACCTAGCAATCCTAAATGTTTGTTTTAAATGAATAAGAAACCAGCACAAATGAAATGGAAATGATGGGAAATGGGGCAGATGAAATTATTATATCATTTTTGTCTCATTCAAATGGGTGGGTGATTCACAACATGCAATAGAAATGATGACGGAAAATTAGGGTTGGTGCACAAGATGGCCGGCAATCTGACGTAATGAAACTCTACCCAATTTTTCAATTACATCCGCCTGATTTATATGTTCCTTAATTGGGCAGAAACGTTAAAAGAAAATGAAGATTTGAGTGTCACCAAGCAATTTCACCATAAGGAACATCATCGACATGTCCTCTCAAGTCCTCACCCAATATTCAGATTACTTGGTAGTTAGATCAACAGTGGAAATCCTAGCTGATTTCTCTCCTCCCTGATCCAGGGATGCTGAGACTAATTGTGGTGGAGCTTCTGCCATCCAACTGAGCACAGATTGGAGATCAAACCTAGGACCATACTGCCCTATATGGCTCAGCTACTGATAGCCTTAACCAGCTGAGCCATCAAGAAAGCATTATTCTCAAGCTTAGCTGAATTACTTCGAAGATGAAGAAAAACAAGGTAAGGAAGGTTAGTAGTACATTTATAATATCAGATCATTCCGTCAATGAGGAAATACACCACAACATCTGCAGTATGTTATTTGCTTTGGCTGACTGTTTTAGTTCCTTGAGCAGTGATATTTGCACCTCATGCTGGGGGTGCAGATAACTGTATCTTCTATTTACTTGTGAATTGGCAGCCTGGCATGTATAGTAAGTTGCTTATCTTTATTATTCTTCTGTGCGTCACACTATACTTAAGTGTGCTCAAACTACGATGAAATATTTAATAACTATTTAACAGCTTTTTGGATACTTGCACTGCTACGATCTTGTGAACCGTTATAGGGAAATTGATATCGTCTGTTATCAAACTACTGTAATGATGATATTTGTCTCAACTTGCCTCACATTAATATACTTCTGGTTGGAATTCAACAGATGAATTTAGAAAAAAACAAATGGAGAGATAAAGCTAAAATATTAAGTGTATTGTGTTTAGTGATGTATCTATCCCCATGAAACCTATCTCTACACCATGTGCTCTTCCCAGTAATGGCTCTTGTGATCAGTATGCACAGATGCAGGTATGATACACTGGAGATAAACCCTTTTTTAACTTCATAAGAATCCATACAATATATGTTTTTTTGGGATGTTGTAACTATGCCAATATTGCGACCACTTTAAATTGGTTACTGAATGCTGAGAGGAACTCTCGCTATCCTTGTATTTCTGTATTGTCAAGGTTAGAATACACAATAAAGCCTATAGGAAGAAACAGTTCATTACTAACAAACCTATGCATCTGGGTGAATAGTTTCCAAGTTCACCCTGGTGATAGAAGTTCTTAATACTGATCACTAGGCCATCAATTGTTTATGTCAGTCCATTGTAATTGCAACTGGCCCCTTGAGGTGTCCTACGAGCAAGGTTCTCACAGTCTCTTCATATACTAAAGGTATATGGATGTGCTGGTATTTGTCAGGAATTTTAACTGTCTTTATTGATTAGTAAAGACTCTCTTTTGATCTTCTTTGGTTTGAACTCACTGCTTAGTGAAGCTCTGCCCAAGGCCCCACCCCTTGGCCACCATTTGCATTGTAATGGATGGCCAGAAATGTTGCCCTTTACAGTGGGGAAACTCCTGGATGCAGAGCTTCTACTGTTTTGTTGTGGGTTCCTCTGGTCTCTCATCTGGAATTATGGAAGAAGACCAATAATCACCCCCCGCCCACCCCACCACCTAACTGCAGAATCTCAGTGTTAATGTTCCCATTCATTTGTGTATCTCTGAAATTATAAATACTATCAGAACTTGATGTTTTGATTTAGGATTTGTCCAACAGTGAGGCAAAAGACCTTGCCAAATGTCCTGGCCCACAAAATTCTAACAGGGCAACCAAGCAAGTAAGAAATATATATGCAAATAGACTGACGGCTTCAATCTTTCTTTGAAACTTCACAGCCTTTAGCCAGTGGTTCCTCACACATCCCTGATCAATATCTCCAGGCTTTCCACACAGATGCTTCACAAGCTTTAGGCCATACTGTGTGGCATCTCCACAGGCCCTGTTCTTTGTCTCTCGGAGATGCTGCATGATAAATGCTCCAGACCTCAGTCAGAAGGAAAAGTCCTTCTCCATGAAAAATGGTAGCTTGCATGTTTTTCCATGATTAATAACCCAGTCATAAAATTGCAGAAACACACAGCTTTGATACATGCACATTCTGCAAATGTAATTAGCAGACCATTAATTATGGTGGAAAACAGGCATATTCCAATTTTTTCATTAATATCTCACTTACCCCTAATGCATGCACTGTTCTTTCATGGTTGCTCCTGACTAAGCAGTGTTAATATTAAACCTATACAAACCATTGGTTAGGCCATAGCTAGAATATTATATCCAGTTTTGGGCACTCTATTTTTGTATGGATGTCAAAACAATGAAGAAAAACAATGCAGAAGAGGTGTATCAAAATAATACCCAGAAAGATAGACTTAGTTATGAGGAGAAATGAGAGAAAGTGGGGCTCTTTTTATCAGAACAAAGAAGGTTAAGAGGAGATCTAACATTTCTGGAATGGGACTAAGTGGATCAATTTTTTTTCCAGAGTCATTACAGGTGCAATGGGCTGAATGGCCTACTTCTGTGTTTTAAAATTCTAGGATTTTATGAAAGTAATTTCACACCCAGTTAAATCTCATCAGGTTTTTGCTATGTCTTGTAATACATGCATCCAATTCATTGCCATCAATAAAAGTTATTTTGCCGTTCACTTGGTAATTGAGGCGGAAAAGAGCATGAAGTATGATGTCAGCTAGGTGCACCTGGGTGAAGTCGATGGTATAATGAACAGCGTGTACAGCATATCTCAATTAAACAGAAGCATGCCTTGTGTTCTTACTTCTAAGAGTTAAATTTTTGCGACTCAGTGCAATTGATCATGCCGAGTTAGATCATCCACCACAACACTCCCCCCGCCACTACCCAGCTTAGTATAGCCATAGTAATACACAATAGGGAGCAGAAATTTGTTACTGCCTATTTCTGGACCAGAAATAGGCGGTGGGCCGGGAGTACGCACCAGTAGCCAATGGCCCAAGACTCAATGAAATAGGGCCTTGGGCCTCACCAGGATATTGCCAGCGAGCTACAGGCATAATCGAGCCTTCAGAGGCTGCTCACCAGTTACACGAGGATGAAGTTGGGTGGTTGCCTCCCTGGCAACAGCCCGCAGGTAGATCCCGGGAAGGAAAGGTGTGAACAGGATGGAGGGGGAGGCGATTGTGGGGAGGAAGATGCGAGCAGGACCAGTGATCTTTGGGACTTGTGGGGAGTTGGGAGGAGCACTCCTGCAACTCCTGGCTCCACATTCAGGTAGGTCTTTTTTTTTTTTAATTATCTTTTTGGTGGCGGCCTCCAGCAGTCCATTTAACAACGGTTGGTTGGACTGCATGTAGACGTGTTTATCTTGAATGCAACCGTGCCGGGCCTGCTGACTTTAGGGAAGCCAATTTCAGGAAGGAGGCCTCAAACAAAGGTTAGGCTTCTTAATTGCATATGTAAAGAGCCTACTGCCTACTTTGGGCGTGGGCCTTGAACAACTATACTGGAGCCATTACCAATATGCTAGGCGGCACACTTTCAGCGCACATCACTGGCCATATTGGATGCTTGGACGCCCGTTTTATGAAAACGAGTGCAGTATCAAAAAATTCTAGGCCTTGAAATTTTGGCCAAATTAATTAAATTCTTCGTATTTATTGCATAAAGTCATTGTTTAAATTCTGTTTATGATAATGTAGAGATAGGTTTGTTATTATCTGTTGTAGTCTCACTAATGCATGCTTCACCCTAAAAGAAAGTGTGGATAATTCTGAACTTTCACAGCTTGAATCACAAAAATCAATAAAATGGCAGACTATTCATCAGAAACTTAGAACAATGCAAAATGTTATCCATTAATTTTCTGCCAACCTGTGCTGTGACAACAGTAAGGCTATACGGTCTATAGAAATGGGTCACCTTTACTCTCCATCCCAAGAAAGCAGATTTACTAGTTAGTTTATTTAGACAAGGGATTGCATGACGAAAGCCCCATTTGAAAATAAAGTGGGTCAGCATTAAGCTGATCATGTTTGCGTGGTCTCAGTGTGTTAAGATATTAAAAATAACTCCATCTGAAAAATGGCCTATTTTCTGCCACAAAATTAAATTAGGTTGTGTCAATGAATTATCGTTTAAAGTTAACTATGACTGTGCACCATAAATCAGGTGCATCACGCATGAATCTATGGGATCAGCCTAATTTAAATTTTGTGGCCATGTATGGGAGCTCACCCATTAGTCGGAAAGATATTGCGTACTGCTGCTGGATTTAAAATACTTGCATCATGACTATTGACATTTTGGAAACAACAAGCTTCTGTTGAAAAATACATCTGAAAGAAGTTAAGTATGCCATAGGGCAGCCCGGTTTTCTGATCGGGCCTTCGAGGTTATTCTATAAGGGATGCTGAGAAGGTGGTCCCTCTTTGGAGTGTGTACTATACGCCCTCAAGAGCAGCTCAGGGAGAATAGTAGGAGCTGCCCATCAGTGTCAATGTGACCTCCACCTGGAAGCAGTGCAGGAAAAAGTTCATGACCTTATCAAGTCAGCCAAAGTAGGTGAACCTACTTTAGTAGTGCACCATGCATGTATACTAATTATTACCTTCCCCTCACACTGTCCCCAAGTACTTTCAAACCTTACCTTGAATGCCCATGATGCTGCCGGGTGCAGTTTACACCACAGCCTTCACCTGGAAGTGTTCATTCACATCCTTACTTGCATTCAGCCCAAAGGAATCATCACACCTAATGTAGCTGATTGTTACATATAGATTGTTACATATGGGCTGCATGCCATCTAGTCGTCTTAACAATTGGAACTTCTCACATCTTTTGGTTTTCTTGCAAGATACAGCCTTGCACCTTTT
The DNA here is from genome assembly GCF_044704955.1 of Pristiophorus japonicus. Classification (NCBI taxonomy): domain Eukaryota; kingdom Metazoa; phylum Chordata; class Chondrichthyes; family Pristiophoridae; genus Pristiophorus; species Pristiophorus japonicus. The sequence continues at coordinate 40,160,116 of NC_091989.1, read as the reverse complement.
TTTTTATAACAACCATACACGAAGAGTATCTCCTAATTCTAGATTACTAATCCCAGATGAGGAAACCCTCAAAATTCTGGGAAGGGTGGCTATAGAGAGTTTCAGAGATGGGATGTAGGAGGGCAGCCATCAGCTCAAGGTTCATTATCAACTTCCTTTTCATTCTATTCTCTCATTCACCAACTGGCAGCAAAGCTCTTTATTATGCCACTCTTATTACTGAAAGCTACGGGCCAAAGATTGCGGGCGGATGCCTCCGACTGATTTTTTTTTAACAAAAACACCTGGTGGTCCCGGAGGAATGTAGACTTGTGCTCTGAGACCTAACTGCACAGTCCAGCATAGGGCCCACGTATTCCAGGAGTGTATGTGCAGCCTGGGATCACATGGGCTAGACCAACCAATGAAAATGGCATATCCCCATTCACAGTATGAATGGGGATACCCCCAAAAACACATAAACATTTTAAATAAATAAGAAAAACACTTCACAAATTTAAAATTAATTGACATTGAATGTAATTAAATGTTTTAGACAATAAATTATTCTTTGAATTTTTTTATTTTTTGTTTTAATAGGTGTAAAAATAAACTTACCTTAATTAACACGAATTTTAATATAAAAATTATTGATAACATTTTATTTTTCTATCTTTTAAAACTCTTACGCTGATAAAAGCAGGCCTTATGCCTGCTTTTACCAAGCATAAAGGTTTGAAGGACATTCGCTGGGCAGGAATTGGGCAAATATTCCAAATCTCCACCTGTGAAGGCCCTGCTCCCGGGATGCATTGGAACTGTCAAAAGAAATTTTGGCGCATGCGCATTGCGCACCGAGAACCGGCGCTGTGGGGCCTCTAGGGATGTGTGCGCACATCGTACCCGAACGTATAGACCGTGATTTTTGGCCCTATATCTGAAAGCTTCTCACCTGGTTGGAACTGGTTGAAGGATGGAAAGTAACAAGTGGGCGTTACAGGAGTTATGTTGAGGTGGGGGAAATACTTAATGGGGTGCCTCACGACTCGTCGTTGGGACCACTACTGTTTTTTATTTACATAAATCACCTAGACTAGGAAATTCAATGCAAGATGGTCAAATTTACTGATGATACAAAACCAGAAGGGCAACAGCAGCATTCATACAATGCCTTTAACATAGTAAAATGTCCCAAGTCATTTCACAGACAGTTATCAGTGTTATCAAACAAAATTTTGACACCGAGTCACAATAAGGAGATATTAGAACAGGTAACCAAAAGCTTGGTCAAAAAGTAGGTTTTAAGGAGCGACTTAAAGGAGGGGAGAGGAGTAGAGAGGTGGAGAGGTTTAAGGGGATAATTCTAGAGGTTAGGGTCTAGACAGCTGAAGGCAAAGCCCTCAATGGTGGGACGAAGGAAATCAGGGATGCACAAGCGGCCAGAATTGGAGAAATGTAGAGTTATTGAAGGGTTGTAGGGCCAAAGGATATTACAGCAATAGGGAGGGGTTTGAACACAAGGATGGGAATTTTAAATTTGAGGCATTGTTGGACCAAAATCCAATATAGGCCAGTGATTATGGATGAATGAGACTTGATGTTACGATACAGGCAGCAGAGCTTTTGATAAGCTGAAATTTACGTAAGATGAAAGATGGGATATTGGCTAGCAAAGCATTGGAATAGTCGAGTTTGGAGATAATAAAAGCATGGATAAGGGTTTCAGTATCAGATGGGCTGAGGCAGGGGCTGAGATGGGCAATGTTATGGAGGTGGAAGTAGTTGGTCTTGGTGATGGAGAAAATATGGGGTTAGAAGCTCAGCTCAGGGTCAACTAGCATGCTAAAGTTGCGAACAGTCCAGTTCGGGCTCAGACAGTGGCCAGGGAGGGGAAGTGGAATTGGTGGCTAGGGAACGGAGTTTATGGTGGGGGCCAAAGACAATGGCTTCAGTCTTCCCAATATTTAATTAGTGGAGATGAAGTAAGCAGCTCAAAAATTACAAAGTGAGTTGAACAAAAGAAGTGTTTGGACAGATAAAATTTAATGCATACAAGTGCAAACTACTTTGAAGGAAAATAAGCAACATACATGACCCATGAGAAGTATTGAAATAGCTAAGGATGAAGTAGAAAGAGACCCAGGGAATTGACTTTGGTCTCGTTACCGTCTTGTTTGTCAGTGGAAACTGGGCAGTAGTGAGACCGAAACACTGCACAGCACTTCCGACCTCTTCCTGCTGACATCTGGCCCACCGTGATTTTCGGGCTATCTAGGAAATAATCATGCAAAGTTTCACTTGTGCAAACCCCGTCCAGTGGAAGACAGCATGGAGCAGCTTAATTGGTCCTTAAAGGGACTGCTGTAGGTCACTCTGAGAAAGCATCAGGTAAGTTCCACCTAGCTCCACAAAAATTGTCCAGTGCTGTAAGACCTACTGTGCCCCCTCCTTTCTGCAATTGCAGGTTCCATCCCCTGAAAGGGGATCTGTATAAATGAAATAATATGAGCCCTGTAATTATCTTGCGTTCTTTAGACAGGCAAAACAAATTACTTTCACTTTTTCAGTCAGATGTGTCATGGTGCAAGACAAACTGTACCCAAAGCCTGGAATAACATACTCAAAAATATTTTATGACGATCTTATTGATACAAAATTGATAGAAGAAATTCTTGTTAATTTATTGCATGTAATAGCCATGAAGACAAATACCAGTGTTAATTTGTGCTTGATGCTTTGATTCAGCCAACCAAAGAAGAATTATAAATACATGGAATAATTTCTGAAGCAGAAGAGGCTGGAACATCTCCTTATGTTGCTGAGGAACTTGTTTTGATGTATTCTGCTTGCTAGATGTTAGGACATGTGATAAAATCTGAGCACCCCACCCAAAGACCAGTGAATTTAGACTAAAACAACATTTAAAAAAAATTAAGTTGTTCTCTTACAACCACTAATACCAGACTGCTGCCAATGTCAGTCCCTTAGACAAGTGTTTACTGCAGGTTATACAATAGTGTCATGAATGCTGTAAGTGGGAAAAATATGCTCAAACCTCTTCTGTAAAATCGCACCTAATAGTCATTGGGTTGCTATTTGTAAAACTTAGCATCTTTACACCCATCAATGAAGAAAACTTTCATCCCATCATTCTCAACTGGATTTGAGTCCAGATTCCCAGGGGTGAAAGAATAGAGTCCCAACCCACTGTAGTACTCAATCTCTGAGACAAGCTATTGTCAGTACAGCACAAGGCAATTATTACATTTTTATTTTTCTGCAGTCAGAACTATTTACTGGGGTAGCACCAAGTAGACAAATGCATTCTTAAGGTTTAAAGGTGAGGACACAAACTTTCAGATAGAGCAGCCATAAGAGACATTTGTGAACATTGAGACATCATTGACTTATATATTTCTGTGTCACCTAATACTCTATTAATATTAGAAGTTATGGCTGTGATTTCGCCTACTGGGTCAAGAGTGAGGTGGCCAAGGTCTGTAGCGAGGTGCCGGCTCCATCCCGCTCTCTACAAGTGATTTTACCATGATGGGGCTTGTTAAGCCTGCCCAGTGAGGTCCCCGGCCAATTAAAAGGAAGTGAGTCTGGTGACATCATGTGATGACGCTCCATCAGTCCATTTCCTTAAAGGGACCATGTCCACATTGATTTTGACAGTTATGCTGTCAGTGTTCTACAGCCTTTGGTGTTCTTCACAGGTCGGGGTCACGCCGAATGCCGTCACCCAAATCCAGGTCGTTGATTGGTGGTCGGGGCGAAGGAGCGGCAAGAGTTCATGGAGCGATGTGATCAGGGCCCAGGAGAGGCATGAATTCGGGCTCAGAAGAGGTGAGGGCCCAGGGGCAGCATGGGCCAGCTCACACTGTGATATGTGTGCGCACTATGTCCTTGCAGCAGAGTTGGTCTCCAGTCATCTTGGTTAATCCCTGCCACTGTACCAAGACCTAGCTCTGTCAAACCCATGTGGTGGCTGGTGTGCATTGGTCACCACATGTTAAAAAATTCACACACAGGCATCTTCCACCCTTCAAGATGTAGTTCGGGACCTGGAATATTAGGTCCTTCATTGAAACACCTGTGAACTCATCCCTTTTTGGCGTGGAAGCAAGTTATCCTCGATTCGAGGGACTGCCTATGATAATGATGATGTTCCACAGCATTAAGGTGCTGCAAACACTGACAAGCACTGCACAAAGGTACAGGGCTTCACCCAGGCTCTCCCATGACTCCCTCCAGATGCATATGGAAGGTGTTCCAACAAACATGGAGCTTCTCTTCCCTTCCCATGGGTGGAAGAGATCTCCCCAGGAGACCAATGCAGCCTGGTTGCACATTGCACAGGAGGGCACAAACAGGGATGTCACCAGGAGGACTTGGCTGCAGTGGTGCAAACCTTTCAATGATCTCAGTAGATCACGAACTGTTACTGCAAAATCACACTCAACCTCATCCTGCTGTGCCTCTCATCACACCCCCATCACTTCCTTACCCTTCTCCTGCACATCCTTACTCACACAAACTTACTTTGCACCTCTCTCTCATTCCTCTCTCTCTATCTATATTATCACATCCCCATCTCACTAGCCACCCCTCACACTCACCATCATTCCAATGCAATCATACCAACTAACAACCAAGGGTAGCCACTAGGGTGTTTTGTGCAATGTTTATGTAAAGTTTCTGAGATTGTGGTCTCAAACATAAGTATCTTTATTTTCAACACTTTGTGTTCTTGGACAGATTTGTGTGCACCTTTGGAAGTGGCTTAGTGAGTTGCAGTGAATGTTGAGAAATAATGATACCCCACACAACGGTGATGAGTGTGAAAGGAATGGCTGGGGCAGGGATGCTTTATGGTGCTGGAGTGGGATGGTGTCAACCTGGTGCATCATGTGGCAGCCGGGATCAACTGAAGTAAACCTGGCGACGGTGTGGCCATCTTTGGCTTCCCGGGCAGCATTGTGCTTGGGTGCTGATGCCCATTGTCCTGTGCAGCATCAGCTGATTGCAGAGAAGGTTGGTGTTGTTGTCGCTACTGCTGGTGTGCCTGGTGATGTTGGTGTTGGGGCTGATCGTGGTGGGATTCTGAGGACCAAGGTGAGATTTTTTCAAGGGCATCGATGGCAGGTGTGGTTGAGATGACAGAAGTGGTTTGTTTATGGTGAGAGAGGTTGTTCCAAGGGAACATCAGCGGCAGGTCAGGGCCATAAAAGGAGCGGCGAGCGGCGGCCATGGGCAGCGTGGAGGCCTCGACCTGCGAGGGCACATCAGCGGCAGGTCGGGGCCATAAAAGGAGCGGCGCGTGGCGGCCATGAACGGTGTGGAGGCATGCCACTGCAAGGTATACGCGAGCTGGTGCAGGAGGGCGATGGCTGTGAAGAGTGATGTCATCAAGGTCCAGGTCAGTGATTGGACCGTGGGCAGATATAGCAGGAGCAGCGAGGTCGGGACGAAGGAGCTGCGAGAGACTGTGGAAGGACATGATCAGGGCCATGGGGAGGTGCGAGTTCGGGGCCATGGGCCCAGGGGCCGTATAGGCCAGCCCACACTGCGATACAGGTGCGCACTAGGTCTGTGCAGCAGAGCTGGTCTCGAGTTGTCTTGGGTAATCCTTGCCACTGAACCAAGACCTAGCTCTGTCAAGCCCGTGTGGTGGCTGGTGTGCAACGGCCACCCCACGTTAAAAAAATTCACGCACAGGCATCTTCCACCCTTCAGGATGTCGTTCGGGTCTTTCATTGAAACACCTGTAAACTCGTCCTTTTTTTGGCGTGGAAGAAAGTCATCCTCATTTCAAGGGACCGCCTTTGATGATGTTCCAAGGAGGCGACAGTAGATAGAGAGTTTACTCCAAATACTTCCAACCCGCATTATTGTGAAATGTATCTTTCAGGTCCTGAAGGTTCTAGCTTCTAAGATTGGAAAGTGAACAGCTGTGAAATGTTAACTTTTATACCACATTTGCAGCTGTCAACTATTCAGAAGAATAAATACTGATGGAACACCTGATCTATTTACCTGACGTGATCCCCAAGTGCCTTGAACCTCATGAAAAAGCTGGAAAAATGATAAGAAAAGCGCAACATGTTTAATTGGCTTTTAACAACCCCTTAATAATCTAAATTGCCTCCACCATCGCTTGGTGAAGGGTCTGTTCATAGCTGACGGACGCAAAACTTGGGAGACTAGCGTGGAAGTGGGTTGACAGCGGGCTCCCAACCCGCTGTCAATCATTTCTATTCTGACAGCTGACCCGTCTCCGATCACGCCCTGTCAGCACCGGTAAAATTCCAGCCAATGTAAAAGCAGCACCGCTGTGGCACCAATAATCACCAAAGTAGATGGCTTCCTGTCATAGTCCAGAGGCAGCCCACTGCCTGTAGCATAAACACAAAGGAGGCAAAATTACCTCTTTTTTAGAGGCCCATTAGTGCCTCTGAGGAGCGCTAATGGGGTGGAGAAGACTTTTCACTCAGTGGGGGGGGGGCGGGGGGGCGCTACCGGCTCCCGAGAAATTGCCCGGGAGTTTGTGGCGGCATTGCCGCACCAGCGCCGCTCCCCGAAGTTAGCACCTCGGGCCGCCACACAACTGCCGCTGACATCATCACTGTGCATGGCATCCCCGTGCCAAACCCTTACCACCCCAGGGGGAAAATTGCCACATGAACCGTGAGGCCTCGCGGGTGGCAAACCTGGCCGACATCTCCTTTCGGGGTGATACATTAAAGGGGAGGGTACAAGCGCCCTGCGCCATCAGCTTTTCTGGATTGCCGACTCACTGGGCGGCTCCAGGATGGCGCCACTAGCATGGTCCGGGCCGCCATCGTGCAGCCCTGCCCTCCGCTTTCGGTGCCGGGCTGTAGCCCCAGTCCCACGCTGCCCTAGTGGCCCAGTGGAGGCCATCAGAGGCCTTGCAGAGTGCGCAGCGGCCCTCCCCTTTGAGCAAAGGGGCGTTGAAGCACGTAAGCGCCACATGGAGCATCTGCGTCGCGCTACACTCACCGTCCCAGTAGTGACCCAGGAGCCACCTGCAAAGGAAGTGGAGAATGCGAGATTGCACTCCATTTCCTTTTGAGGGACGGTAAGCCCAATTCCGTGGCGGGGCGGGACTTCCCAATCGGGGCGCAGGGCAATTTCACTCCCAAATAATGTCAAAACGGAGTAGAAGAAAAATGTTTTCATACCTTTTCCAGAAATGCAGCATACCTGCAAAATATTACCAATTATCGGTGTGCATTTGATCTAAAATCTTTCTTAAGTAACTGTTCTCTTTCAGTCCGGTAATTTTCCCAATGACTGCAGACCTTTTATATATAATGAATGGTAACTAAACCCCTTCACAGCTTGCATCAGCCTGTGTAGGAGGCCAGTAAAGAGTGACTTACACAGGTGGCAGACGTGTTTTCTTGCTATCTCTTGGAGTAGGTCTTTAGTTTGTGCAATAGTATATAAAGGGTGATTGCAAGCCAGCAGCCCCTTTTACATCTTTCCCGATTTTATTAACCGGGAGTGATGTAAAATGGGCTGTCGAGTCACTATCACCCGCTTTACACTGTTGCACAAATTCAAGATCTACCCTCCTGTGTCTTGACTGCTGTTAAACTAACTTGTTATGTAAACACGGCAGTTTTTACAGCAACAGAGCTGGCATTCTGAGTAACAGAAACACTTCCTGAAGCCAATAAGAATGTGTACTTATATATGATATAAAACCCCCACTTTTATTGTAGAAATATAGAAGTCCACAACACTCTATTGAACTCCTGATGTGTCTCCTTTCTTGAGCGTTACCATTTCTAACACAAGCTCTGCAGTTTTACCTTGGCAATAAGCCATTACACCTGTGCTGAGGGCACTCCACAAATTAAAGGCTATGAGCTCTACAACTTCCACAGTGCTCTACACCCAATGTTTCATGGGTCCTAACCATTATTAATAGGAACGTAGGAACAGGAGTAGGCTATTCAGCCTCTCGAGTCTGTTCCATCATTCAATGAGATCATGGCTGATCTGTATCCTAACTCCATCAACATGCCTTCGCTCCATGTCCCTTAATCCCCTTGACTAGCAAAAATCTATTGATCTCAGATTTAAAATTATTAATTGAGCTAGCATCTACTGCTTTTTGTGGAAGAAAGTTCTACACCTCTACCACCTTTTGCACAAAGAAAGGTTTCCTAACTTCTCTCCTGAATGGCCTGGCTCTGATTTTAAGGTTATGTCGTCTTGTCCTAGAATCCCTCACCAGCAGAAAAAGTTTATCTCTACCTAGCCTATTAATTCCTTTCAAAATCCTAAAAACCTCAATTTCAAGAAATGCAAGCCTAATTCATGTAATCTTTCCTCATAATCTAACCCTTGGAGCCCTGGTAACATTCCAGTGAATATGGGCTGCCCTCTTTCCACGGCCAGTCTATCCTTTCTAAGATACGGTGCCTAGAACTGTATACAGTGCTCCCAATGTTGTCTAACCAGGCCATTGTACAGCTGTAGTAAACCCCCTTCCCCTTTATATTCTAGCTCTCGAGTTATAAAGGCTAACATTCCATTAGCCTATTTTGATTATTTTTTTGTGTCTGACTACTGAATTTTAGTGATCTGTGTAAATGGACCCCTAAATCTCTTTGGACCTCCACTGTTCCTAGCTTTACACCATTTAAAAAAATAATCAGATCTATAATTTTTTGGTCCAAATTAGATGACTTCATACTTGCCTGCATAAAAATCCATCTGCCACAGGTTTTCCCACTCACTTAATCTATCAATACCTCCTTGTAGTTTTATGCTCCTGTCTACACTACTTACTGTGCTACCAATCTTTGTGTCATTGTCAAAATTTGCGTATATGGCTGTCAATTGTGTTAACCAAGTCATTAATAAATATAGTGAATAGTTGAAGCCTCAAACATAGAAACATAGAAACATAGAAAATAGGTGCAGGAGTAGGCCATTCGGCCCTTCTAGCCTGCACCGCCATTCAATGAGTTCATGGCTGAACATGCAACTTCAGTACCCCATTCCTGCTTTCTCGCCATACCCCTTGATCCCCCTAGTAGTAAGGACTTCATCTAACTCCTTTTTTAATATATTTAGTGAATTGGCCTCAACAACTTTCTGTGGTAGAGAATTCCACAGGTTCATCACTCTCTGGGTGAAGAAATTCCTCCTCATCTCGGTCCTAAATGGCTTACCCCTTATCCTTAGACTGTGTCCCCTGGTTCTGGACTTCCCCAACATTGGGAACATTCTTCCTGCATCTAACCTGTCTAACCCCGTCAGAATTTTAAACGTTTCTATGAGGTCCCCTCTCATTCTTCTGAACTCCAGTGAATACAAGCCCAGTTGATTCAGTCTTTCTTGAGCCCAGTTGATCCTTGTGGGACGCCACTAGTCACTTCCATCTAATTTGAGTATACACCTAATTATCTCTACTCTTTGTCTTCTACTGCCTCAGCAATCTCCTAACCAGGCCAAAAATTTGCCTTCAATTCCAGGAGCTTTAATTTTATCGAACAGACTTTTTTGTGGAACCTTATCGAGTACCTTCTGGAAGTCTATATACACTACATACATAGACTTTCACCTATTTACTACTTTAGTTGCTTCCACAAAAATTCAATTAGGTTTGTTAGACATGATTTACCCTTCATAAATCCATGTTGGCTCTCTCTAATCGGCTCAAATGTCCCTAATTGCTCAGTCACTGTCCAATATAGATTCCAATAACTTTCCCACAACAGATGTTAAACTAACGGGTTTATAAGTTACTGGTTTCTCTTTCTCACCATTTTTAAATAATAGTTATATTTGCAATTTTCCCATCTAAAGGGGCAGTTCCTGAATCGAGAGAGCTTTAGAAGATTATGGCTAAAGCAGCTGAAATTTCCTGACCTACTTCCTTTAAAAACATGGGGTGGAAACAATGATATCCTGGGAATTTGTCAGTCTTTAGTGCCACTAATTTTTCTAATACTGTTTTCTTGCTTATGTTAATTTAGTGAATTTCAGTCCTTGATTCATTATTAGTTATCCTGTATGGTCAGGTATATGATCCTCTTCCTCCACTGTGGGAGGTGGGGGTGGGGGTCGGGGGGCGATGGTGGATGGAGTTTCGGACGGGAGTTTTAATTCTACAGCATGCATCTTTGGTACTTGACAGGCTCCCCGCCCGGTCTCTATCTGATTGTCAGGCTTGGCTTCAAGTGGGTGGGGAGGATTCCGGAGCAGGCCACAGGAGCAGGCCGCAGGAGCAGCTAGGCCTGATCCACAACCCCGGGGTGGAGGAGGGTTGTGGCTGAGCTCCAGCCCTGGTAGGAGAGGTCAGATCCACGGGATCTTTGAATGGGCTGATTGGGACAGGAGCTTGGGAGGCGGGCGGGAAGCACTCCTGGTCCTCCTGGCTCGCTGTAAAGGCAGTTACATTCTTCCTCGCCTCTCTTCAGCTACCAGGTTTCCTGAGGCTTGAGAAATCCAGCCACCCTTGCAAAACAGGTTAAATCAGAGGCTACCAGCCTCACTAAATATTTAATTTGTCAATCCACCTCCTGGGAGCGAGTTGGCTGCCCACCCCTTGTCCTGCCTCCGTTAAACCCGGAGGTTGCCAGGTTGGGGTAGGGTTTCCGTTTTTTAAAATTTTAACATCTGACTCAACCACAACCTACCCATTTTTGGCTGTTAAAATTCAGCCTTAGTAACTGTGTTAAGTTTCTCCTTTTCAAACCTAGCATTGAATTTGATCATATTATGATCACTGTTAGATAACTATTCCTTTACCTTTAGATTATTAACTGAGTCTGGCTCATTCCTCATTATTAAATGTAGTATTGCCTGCCCTCTTGTTGGTTCTAGAACATAATGCTCCAGAAAACTATCTTGAATGCATTTGAATTCACACCCTTTCTAACTTGAGCTACGCTGCTCTGTCCACTCTATATGAAAATTAAAGTTTAGCTTTTGCTACAAGCTTCTTTGAATTAATACATTCTGTTACTTCATTGCTGCTATCAGGGGGTCTGTAGACAACACCCATTAAAGTATTAAGTCCTCTCTTAACCCTCAATTCTAACCGTATTATGTTTGTCTGACATCCAGTGCTGGATGAGCAGAACTTTTCTCCAATTAAATATTGGGAAGGCCGAAGCCATTGTCTTTGGTCCCCACCACAAACTGTGTTTCCTAGCCACTGACTCCACCCCTCTCCCTCACATCTATCTGAGGCTAAACCAGATTGTTCGCAACCTAGGCGTCATATTTGACCCTGAAATGAACTTCCGCCTACATATCTGCGGCATAACTAAAACCACCTATTTCCACCTCCGTAACATTGCCCACCTCTGCCTCAGCTCTTCTGCTGCTGAAACCCTCATCCATGCCTTTGTTACCTCTAGACTTGACTACTCCAACTCACTGCTGGCCGGCTTCCCACATTCCACACTATGGAAATTTGAAGTCATCCAAATCTCGGCAGCCCGCGTCCTAACTCGCACCAAGTCACGATCACCCATCACCCCTGTGCTCGCTGACTTACATTGGCTCCCGGTTAAGCAATGCCTCGATTTCAAAATTCTCATCCTTGTTTACAAATCCCTCCATGGCCTCGCCCCTCCCTATCTCTGTAATCTCTTTCAGCCTCATAACCCCACGAGATGTCTGCCCTCTTGAACATCCCTGATTATAACTGCTCAACCATCGGTGGCCGTGCATTCAGCTGCTTGGGCCCCAAGCTCTGGAACTCCCTCCTAAACCTTTCCACCTCTCTACCTCTCTTTCCTCCTTTAAGACATTCCTTAAAACTTATCTCTTTAACTAAGCTTTTGGTCATCTGCCTTAATTTCTTCTTATATGGCTTGGTGTCAAATGTATCTGTTTTTTTTATAACACTGCGGGAAGTGCCTTGGGACATTTTACTACGTTAAAGGTACTATATAAAATAAAATTGTTGTTGTTGTATAGTCTTCACTGATTGCGTTCCTTTACCTATATCCTCTCTTACTAATGTTGTAATAGTATCTTTAATGTATAAAGCTATCCCTCTTCCTCCTCTTCCAGTTTGCCTATCTTTTCTAAAGAGCTTATCACCTGGAATATTTAAAACCCAATCATATCCAGCTTGCAGCCATATCTCAGTAATGCCCACCATGTCATACCAGCAAGCTGTATTTGAGCCTCTATTTCTCTCAATTTATTTCCTATACTCCATGCATTAGTATATAAAACTCTTATTTAGGTAAGAGAGCCTTACCTGTTCTTCTGCCCTGACACAGTCTTCCTCACATTACCTTAACATGCTCCTTATTTGTCACTCCTGCTGTAACTAATTTAGTTATTTTATTACTCCCTTCACCTGAGTATCTCTATCACTCTTTGTGATCTGAACTCTGCTCTTATCCATGTTTAATCTTTAAAATATCATTTTTAATATCCTATCCAGCATGGAATGGGTGACCAACTCCATCAACACATTGTGGAACCCACCATGTTGCAGCGCCTGATGGCCACTGTCTTAGCTTCCATTGCAGCACAAGTAGCAGCCACCCAACATCTGAGCACTGCAGTGGAAGCTCAGGCTGCTGCCACCATGGCTCTAGATAGAAGTGTTCAAAGGGCCTTCCAGGGTATCACAGCAATCTTTTCTCCAACAGTTTACTGGATTGCTGAGGCGCCGCCCCGGGAGAGTGGCAGAGGCTCCATGGAGCATGAACCTGTGGTCCTTCTCTGGATGTCAGCATTCATGCACGCGCCCCTGCCACTCCGCCAGTCCCCTTGCTGTTGCCTGTCAATCAACGAAACTAGACTGCAGTGTGAAGCTGGGTCTTCTAGTCCCAGAGCTGCTTGAGGTCATCTGCCAGGGCCATCTGCAGTCTCCTTCACTGAAAGTCAGCAGCCTTTCACCAACCATGCTGTAGCTACTGGGGTAGCAAATCATTGGAGCACTGGGACTCGGCACGTGAAAAACAAGCACTAATGGAATGATTAAAGGGTGATTCATTTCTTTTTATATGCAATATGACATGATTTAATTTATAATTTGGATTGGAATGTGTATTTTGTTTTGGCTTTTATTTTTGCATTTTGGGAAAAAGATGGTCAGTGCCAGAGGGAAGGTAAGGAGTGTGGAACTGTTGGTGAATGGGGAATTGGGGTTGAGCTTACTGGTATCGCTCTTGAATTAATTGTTCACGTACAGCCCAGGCAGAAAGGGGTTGTCGAGGTTGCAGCCTCCCTTCCACTTCTTCCTCCTCCTCCTCCACCTCTTCCTTCTCGTGCTCCTGCTCAGTTTCTCATCTGATACGTGGTGGCAAGGGCTGTTCCCCCATGATGGCAAGATCGTGCAGCATGCAGCCTACTATGACAGATCTTGATATGCGCTCAGCCGAGTACTGCAGGGCTCCTCCAGAGTGGTCCAGGCATCAGAAGCCAATGGTCTGCAATTCTTGTGGCAGCATGGCTCTCATTGTATGCCTGATGTAGACTGTGTGTGGATTGCGAATCAGAGTCATGAGCCATGTCGTTAGAAGGTCCTAGTAGCCACCATTTGGTTTGCCGTGGTGGTTGAAATTCTGCAGGCATACGGACTGTTGCAGAATGAAAGAATTGTGACTTCTATCAGGATACCGGGCATTGACCTGCATAATGAGCTACTGTGGTCACATACCAGCTGCACGTTGAGGGAATGGAATCCCTTTCAGTTCAGAAAAATAACAGAGTTGTCATGAGGGACACACAAAGCAATGTATCTGCAGTCAATGGCACCCTGCACCATGGGGAAGTCTGCAACCCTTGCAAACCTTTGTGTTCGCTCTGCCTGCTTCTCACTGGCAAGAGGGAAAGAAATTAAGTTATCTCTCTTTGCATAGAGAGCCGCAGTGATCTGCCTTATGCAGCAGTTTATTGCAAAGTGCGAGATGTTGCTAATGTCTCCAGCAGCAGCCTGGTAGGAGCCAGATGCATAAAAGTTCATAGCCACAGTCATCATCACAGCCACAGGCAATGCGATCCTTGCCCTGCTCTGAGGTGGGAGTTGTGGCTGCAGCAGTGTCAGCTTTCAGTGACAACCTCCTTATTGATGTGCAGATGTCTCAAACATTGGCAGGCGCTGAAGTTCAGATAGCAGAATTGTGCCCTGAACACCCTGGGCAGATACGGCCTCCTGCTAAGAACCCTTCTCCCCCCTCCTCCTCCTCCCTCTTCCAGCAGTTTATCCTGCTCTGCATGGCCCCTGCTCATTCTCCCAATCCTGCTTAATTACAAAAGGAAGGCTTATTAGGCCACCTATGCCTGGAAGCAACTGGTTTGTGCACAAGCCTTTCAGTCACAAAAAAAAGTACTTCAGCACCAGTCAGATCACTCCCTGTAGACTACTGGAACTTTTAAAAAGTATGGAACAGCACCCAAAATGCGTAGAATTGCAACAACAGCCAGAAGAAAGAATCCAGCAACAAACCTGCAATAGTTGATTATCCCTTTAAATAGCCTTGGTTGGGATCCTTCATGCCGTTGAACGAATATTCAGCTGTGCGAGGTTAAGTGAACACTTAGGCTGCAGCGTGACAAAATGGCTGTATTGGTGTCAAACCAGCATTGCACACTGATTGATGTCATGATCTACCTGCTCTATGTACTTGTGGAGGACGTTAGGTGCACACACACTTGTTGTGTATCTGTAAAGCATGCACTCCCATGTTCCGCCACCAGGGAGTGCATCCCCTGAAGTCCCAAGATATGCTGGGATCCCTTGGGAGCACTGTATATAAGCCTGTTATTGTGTTCCTCAATCTGGAGTGTCTTAATAAAGACTGAGGTCACTGTTACTTTAAACTCCCTGGGTGCAGTCTCATCTGTGTTAGGAACACAATAACTGGCGACAAGGATGGGATACGAACCCAACGCAAAGATGCAGCAAACTGTGATCATCCTGGAGAAGTTCTTTGAGGGTGAGGACTGGGAAGCCTATGTTCAACGGCTAGACCAGTGTACTTTGTAGCCAACGAGCTGAACGGAGAAGGAAGCACTGCAAAAAGGAGAGCGGTCCTCCTCACGGTCTGCGGGGCACCGACCTACAGCCTCATGAAGAATCTTCTGGCTCCGGTGAAACCCACAGATAAGTCGTATGAGGAGCTGTGTACACTGGTTCGGGAGCATCTTAACCCGAGGGAGAGTGTGCTGATGGCGAGGTATCGGTTCTACACGTGTCAGCGATCTGAAGGTCAGGAAATGGCGAGCTACATTGCTGAGCTAAGGCGACTTGCAGGACAATGTGAGTTTGATGGCTACCTGGAGCAAAAGCTCAGAGACATTTTTGTACTGGGCATTGGCCACGAGACCATCCTATGAAAACTTTTGACTGTAGAGACACCGACCCTCAGTAAGGCCATTGCGATAGCATAGGCATTTATGTCCACCAGTGAAAACACCAAACAAATCTCTCAGCACACAAGTGCTAGCAATGTTCAGAAATTAACTGGAACAGTGTTTGCGAGCAGAAATGTACAGGGCAGAAACCATGAGTCTACAACTGCCAGCAGGCCTCAGGTGACCCAGATGACTCAGAGTCCGCAACAAAGCATGAGTGCAAGGCAATTCACACTGTGTTGAAGTTGTGGAGGCTACCATTCAGCCTATTCATGCCGCTTCAAAGGGTATGTTTGCAAGAGCCGTGGAACAATGGGGCACCTCCAACGAGCTTGCAGATGAGCTGCTAACCACCACATGGCAGAGGAAGATCGGTCCATGGTGAATCAAAGCAATTTCGAGCCTCAGAGAGAGGAGGCAGATACTGAAGTACATGGGGTGCAAACATTTTCGACGAAATGTCTATCTATAATGCTAAATGTAAAATTGATTGACTTACCCATAGCCAAGGAACTGGACACAGGCGCTAGCCAATCCATCATCAGCAAAAAGATGTTCGAGACACTGTGGTGCAACAAGGCATTCAGACCAGCCCTGAGCCCCATCCACACGAAACTGAGAACATACACCAAAGAGCTTATCACTGTTCTGGGCAGCGCCATGGTCAAAGTCACCTACGAGGGCATGGTACATGAACTGCCACTCTGGATTGTCCCAGACGATGGCCCCACACTGCTTGGAATGTTGGAAGGAGCTGGCTGGGATCCCTTGGGACTTCAGGGGATGCACTCCCTGGTGGCAGAACATGGGAGTGCATGCTTTACAGATACACAACATCGTTGGAGGTGCCCCATTGTTTCACAGCTCTTGCAAACATATCCTTTGAAGCGGCAAGAATAGGCTGAATGGAAGGCTCCACAACGCCAACAAGGTGTGAATTGTCTTGCATTCATCCTTTGTTGGGGACTCTGAGTCATCTGGGTGACCTGAGGCCTGCTGGCAGTTGCAGTCTCGGTTTTTGCCCTGTACATTTCTGCTCGCAAAATCCACTGGAACTGGGCAAAATCCGCTGGAACTGGGATGACATCCGAGCGCTATCGCATGTCAATGAGGCCTCATGTACGCAGGTCCTTAACAAATTTCCTTCCCTTTTTGAGCCAGGCATTGGAAACTTTTCCGGGGTGAAGGTGTGGATTCACTTGGTCCCAGAGGCACGACCCATTCACCACAAGGCGCGAGCGGTACCTCACATGATGAGGGAGAGAGTGGAAATCGACTGGACAGGCTGAAATGCGAGGGCATTATCTTCCCAGTGGAATTCAGTGAGTGGGCCAGCCCGATTGTTCCAGCACTCAAAAGTGATGGCACGGTCAGGATTTGCGGCGATTATAAAGTAACTATTAATCGTTTCTCGCTACAGGACCAATACCCACTACCTAAGGCAGACGACCTATTTACAACACTGGCAGGAGGCAAGATGTTCACCAAGCTCGACCTGACTTCGGCCTACATGATGCAGGAGCTGGAGAAGTCATCGAAGGGCCTCACCTGCATCAACACGCACAAGGGACTGTTCATCTACACCAGATGCCCGTTTGGAATTCGGTGGGCTGCAGCGACCTTCCAGAGCAACATGGAGAGCCTACTCAAGTCGGTACCACACACAGTGCTTTTTCAGGATGACATATTGTTCATGGTTCGGGACACTGTCGAGCACCTAGAAAACCTGGAGGTGGTCCTCCAGCGACTGGATCGCGTAGGGCTGCGGCTGAAGAGGTTGAAATGCGTTTTCATGGCAACAGAAGTGGAGTTTTTGGGGAGAAAGATCGCGGCAGTCAGCATTCGGCCCACAGACGCTAAGACAGAGGATATCAGGAACGTGCCCAGGCCACAGAACATCATGGAGTTGCGGTCATTCCTGGGACTCCTCAGCTATTTTGGTAACTTCCTACCGGGGTTAAGCACCCTCTTAGAGCCCCTACATGAGTTATTGTGTTCCTAACACAGATGAGACTGCACACAGGGAGGTTAAAGTAACAGTGACCTCAGTCTTTATTAAAACACTCCAGAGTGAGGAACAGGCCTTAGGGGTCGGCTTATATACAGTGCTCCCAAGGGATGCTGGGATCCCTTGGAACTTCAGGGGATGCGCTCCCTGGTGGTGGAACATGGGAGTGCATGCTTTACAGATACACAACAACACTAACCCCCTTACCAAAATGGCGTCCATCACACTTTATGTCAGAAGTGTACGCGTGCGTAGCAGACGCTATTTTGGAACTTTAAGATGCCTCATAGTGCCCAAAGTAAGGCCGATACTGTCATGTATGTATGTTTGGGTTTACTAGCCACCAGTTGATGCCACTGTCGGAGATCATTGGGCTGTGCGCATGTGTGCGCAGCCCTGGTATAAAAGGCCAGCCATCTTGTAATGTCATCACTTTGGGCTCTAATAAAGTAGAGCCAGGTTTGTACCTGTTCGGAGTTTACAGTATTCAGTCTATTGAATTATTGCATACACAACATTTGGCAACGAGGTAACAAGAACCTTCGCATGCAAAAATGAGCACAATTGGAAATCTGGAGCGATTCGTGGTGGGAGAAGATTGGGCAGACTTTGTAGCCCGCTTGAACCAGTACTTCATAGCCAAGAAAATGGAGAAAGAAGCAGATGCAGTTCGGTGCCAGGCGGTCCTCCTCACGATTTGCGGTCCGAAAATCTATGGACTCATAAAGAATCTCCTCTCGTCCTTAAGTCCAATGGACAAAGACTATGAAACATTGTATGCTCTGGTACGTGACCATCTCAAACCAGATGAAGGTATCATCATCTCAAAATATCGATTCAATATGCATGTTCGTTCTGAGGGCCAGGATGCATCGGAATTCATTGCCGACCAAAGACGTCTAGCTGGACCGTGTTAGTTCGAAACTGCATTGGCAGATATGTTGCGGGACTTCTTTGTAATCGGCATCAACCATGAGGTGATCCTGCGTAAGCTACTGGCGGCGGAGATGCTGGATTTGAGCAAAGCCATCACGATTGCCCAATCATGCATGACAATAGACAAAAGCTTAAAGCAGATATTATTGAAAAATCGGAACTCAGCAAGTACTGTAAACAAGATGGTATCGTCGTTTGGCAGAGCTGCATATGGCAGGGCCTACCCGACTGCGTATGTGAAACCTGTGGCTGATCAAAGTCCACCAACGGGAATGAATCTGATATCAACATGTTGATGTTGTGGAGGAAATCATCGGCATCATCAGTGTCAGTTTAAATAGTATATTTGTAAAGGCTGTTCGAGAGTGGGGCATCTCCAGTGCATGTATCTGCAACTGAGCAAGCGTGCAGCGACACACCACGTGGAGGATGATGACCAGTCTAGAGCGGATCCGGATATGCAATCCGAGATACCAGAGGAGGAAGTGTATGGATTGTATTAGTTCCTAACAAAGTGCCAACCATTAATGATTAATGTAAAACTTAATGGTGTGCCGGTATCGATGGAATTGGACACGGGTGCAAGTCAATCAATAATGAGCCAGAGGACATTCGACAGGCTGTGGGATACTAAGGCTGTGAGGCCTAAGCTGAGTCCAGTCAATGCCAAGTTGCGTACGTACACTAAAGAACTTGTAACGGTGATTGGCAGCGCAATAATCAAGATGTCGTATGATGGTGCAGTTCACGATTTACCATTATGGATTGTTCCAGGCAATGATCCAATGCTGTTCGGCAGGAACTGATTAGAAAAAATCAAATGGAACTGGAACGAGATCAAAGCATTGTCGTTGGAGGAGGATACTCCATGTGCTCAAGTGCTGAGATCGAAATCAAACTGGACAGACTCCAGCGTGAAAGGATCATATCCCCGGTCAAACTTAACGAATGGGCCAGCCCCATTGTTCCCGTGTTGAAAAGTGATGGCACTGTCAGGATTTGTGGCGACTACAAGGTTATGATCAACTGAGTTTCGAAACAGGATCAATACCCATTACGGAAGGCTGATGACCTGTTTGCAACGCTAGCCGGGGGTAAGTCATTCACAAAACTGGATCTGGTGTCGGCCTACATGACACAGGAGCTGGTCGACACATCGAAGAAACTTACGTGCATCAACACTCATAAAGGACTGTTTATCTACAACAGCTGCCCTTTTGGAATTCGCTCGGCTGCAGCAATATTTCAGAGGAACATGGAGAGTCTACTGAAGTCCATCCCCAGAACCGCCGTGTTCCAAGATGACATACTGGTCACAGGTCGTGACTCCGCCGAACATCTGAACAACCTGGAAGAGGTTCTCCATCATCTGGACAAAGTGGGACTTAAACTGAAACGCTCGACGTATGTCTTCATGGCACCAGAAGTTGAATTCCTGGGAAGGAGAATTGCTGCTGACGGTATCAGGCCTATGGACTCGAAAACTAAGGCCATCAAAAATGCACCCAAGCCTCAGAATGTGACGGAGCTGTGTTCGTTCCTTGGTCTACTCAATTACTTCTGTAATTTCTTACCTAGATTGAGCACCTTATTAGAGTCACTGCACATGCTGCTAAGAAAAGGCGACAACTGGGTTTGGGGTGCTTCTCAAGATAGAGCTTTTGAGAAAGCTACTAATTTCTGCTTTGCTCTAACAAGCTGCTGGTACATTATGATCTGTGTAAGCATCTAGTATTGGCCTGTGATGCTTCATCATATGGAATTGGTTGCGTGCTCCAACAAGCTAATGAGTCGGGCAAATTATAACCTGTTGATTGTGCTTCAAAAAGTTTGTCAAAGGTGGAAAGAGCCTACAGCATGATGGAGAAAGAAGCACTGTGTATATGGGGTTAAAAAGATGCATCAGTACCTGTTTGGTCTTCGGTTTGAACGGGAAATAGATCACAAGCCATTCATTTCATTGTTTTCAGAAAACAAAGGTATCAATACCAATGCATCGTCCCGCATCCAGAGGTGGGCGCTGACATTATCTGCTTTTGTGCCGATGCATTGTGCTGTCTGTCGTTGCCCACACCGGAGGTGGAAACGCCACAAATCAGCAGACCTACTGTTAGTCATGGATGCTTTTGAAAGTGAAGGGACCCCTGTCACGGCCCAACAAGTTAAGACCTGGATCAGCCAGGACCCGATATTATCGGTTGTGAAACGTATCCTTAGTGGTGATTGGTCTGCCATACCCAAGGAAATGCATGAGGAGACCAAACCTTACATCTATCGCAAAGACAAACTATCCATTCTATCAGATTGTATATTGTGGGGTAAGCGTGTTGTTATTCCCAAGAAAGGCAGAGAGAAATTTATGCATGATCTACATTGCACGCATCCCGGTATTGTCATAATGAAAACCATTGCCAGGTCTCATGAATGGTGGCCTGGAATTGACTCTGATCTGGAATCATGTGTGCATCAGTGCAACACTTGCATGCAGCTTAGTAAAGCACCAGTGGAATCGCCGCTGAGTCTGTGGTCGTGGCCATCTAAACCACGGTCAAGGATCCATTCCTGGGAAAGATGTTCTTAGTTGCGGTGAATGCTTATTCCAAGTGGATAGAGTGTTTAATCATGTCATCCAGCACATCCACAGCTACCATTGAGAGTCTTTGTGTCATGTTTGCTACGCATAGTCTGCTTGACATCGCTGTAAGCGCCAACGGATCTTGCTTCACCAGTATGGAGTTTCAAGAGTTCATGAAACCCAATGGTATCAAACATGTTAGGTCAGCACCATTCAAACCCGCATCCAATGGACAAGCACAGCGTGCGGTCCAAACCATCAAGCAGAGTATGAAACGTGTAACTCAAGGTTCATTGCAAACTCGCTTGTCATGCATATTACTTAGTTACAGGACAAGACCCCATACGCTTACCAGGATCTCCCCTGCTGAACTATTGATGAAGCGAGGTCTCAAGACCAGGCTCTCTCTTGTCCACCCTAACTTGAATAATCATGTCGAATACAGACGTCAAAGTCAGCAAGAGTATCATGATCGCGCTACTGTGTCACGCAACATTTCTATCAATGATCCTGTGCATGTATTGAATTATGGTCAAGGTCCCAAATGGATCACCGGTACTGTTACGGCCAAGGAGGGTAACAGAGTGTTTATCGTTAAGCTCAAGAATGGGCAGACATGCAGGAAACATGTGATCAGATAAAACGGCGGCACACGGATGAACCGGAACAGTCTGAGGACGACACAATCAGTGACCAACCAACCTACCCTCAGTCATCAGAGGACTCCGCTGTCATCAATGAATCTGGACTTTCAATCCCTGACATGGTCATTGCCACTCCCAACAGATCGGCTACCCAGCCCCCAGTCATAACAGACTCAGACCGTTCGCCCAAGGCTGGAGTTGAACTGAGACGTTCAACTCGGGAGCGGAAAGCCCCGGACCATCTCAATTTGTAAAAAGACCATTACTAATATCTTAAAGGGGGATATTGTCATGTATGTATAACGGACTTTTTGCGCCTGAGCCGAAACTTGCAGTGGTAAAGAAGTTTCATTGTTGTTTAGTGCCCTGCAACATAACGTTGTGTATTGTATGGTTTTATTTTGGTGGGGGGTGTTTTTGTGACTTTGCTGCAGTAAAATTTATGATTTATCGTTTACCATTGGTGTCTTGTGCATCATTCTAACGTTCACCGGAGATGTGCCTTTATGGGGGCACATAGCGTGTCTAGCATTAGCTCGATCCCTCAGTTTCCTCCATTTAGGAGAGCCAGTCCATTATGAGCTGGCGACATGCAAGTGTTGGTCCGGCAGCATCTCCACGCTGCCTCCCCCGTGGATGGGGTGGCTATCCAATGGGGGCCTCGCCAGGCTCCTCTTCATCATCCTCCTCCTGAGGTGGGCCTGCAATCCTCACTGGCAATACCTGGCCCCTCATGATGGCCAAGTTGTGCAACATGCAGCACACCACACTGAATTCGGATACCTGGAGGATTATTGAAGACTGCCTCCAAAGCGATCCAGGCATCGGTCTGTCTGTAGGAGGTGACATATCTCTGTCAGCTCTTCCTTTCGGAAGCGCAGCCTTCTCACACAATGCTCCTCAGAGTTCTGAGCATTGGTGCCTGTAAACTCGTGGGGGGTAAGCCCTCCTCCCCAGGCATCTTCACCCTCTCCTCATCCGTGGGCCTACATGGCCAGCAGACCTTCTTTTAGCTTGACGCCACCTGGCAATAGTAACCGTCATGATATGCTGGCGAATTAGTAATGCCCCCATTAAATTCTCTCACTGAAGTTGTAAGGGTTCTGTAATGGCAGATAAAAGTGAGGTTTGCAAGTTGGAGCTTCACACAGCATGCTGTGCCCAACTGTTGCCGTAAACGTGAGCTGCGATGTAGGATCCTCATCCCTCCATTTAAAAATGCTGCCAATACCGCCTGCCCCATCCTGGAACACCTGGTGTTTTCAGGCGTTTCCTGGGGCGAGCGTTAAATGAGTCGTTAAGACCGAAAGTTCCATCCGGGGTACTAGCGCAGCGTTGCACGATGATTGATGTCATCATCACGCTCAAAACGGAGGGCGGGGAGGTAAGTGTTAATAGCTGAATCTTCCGCCCGGGTGGTAAATCCTAGACACACAACATAACGCCCAAAAACAGCATTTAACGCCCTGCCGGGGCTTTAACCGAGGTACAAATGAGCCGAAAATCCAGCCCAAAGTACCTTAAGCTGAAATTCTGTTTATTGTTATAGTCAGGGAAATGAGGAGTGTGTTACGGCTGTAAAGTGTATAAAAAAAAAACAATATGATGGACTCGCCTGCATATCATCCACCGGCCTGACACTACTGATACTAGATTTGGCCAAGAGTCAAACTAGGTGCACATCAATAAGGCCCAGGAGTTAAAATGGCTTGGCCCTCATATCGGCAAGTTTGCAACGAGCTTGATGATCACCTCACACCGAGTTAAAATTGAGCTAATAGGGCTCTGTCCACATTTTTTCTTCACTATTGTTTGAAATTGAATCTCTCCTCTAGGGTTCTTTGGGCCATCAAAAGAAGAATTATAGTAGACTCTGAAATGCTGGAAAATGCAAAAATTTGTAAAAACAAATTATGTATATGTATATCTGTCTTGCCTCCAATGTGCATCTGTCACATTTCAAAGTGTTATACTTTGTTGCAGATGCAAAACAAACTTTGAATGTAGCAAGAAAGCCAATTATTTCATGTTGGTTTCTTCTAATCTGGCGCCAACAATTTACAGGTTGGCACAAGTAGTCTCTGCATTTTAAATTTTTTTCAAGCAATTACAATGATCTAAATTTGCCTATTTGGAGCACTTTCCTACAGTAGCAGTGGCCTAACTAGACATCCTGATCATGTCTCAGCCTATCCATCAGCAGTGTATGGGAGCCGTGCTCGATTTTTATTTGAATTTGTGAGTGTCATATTACTTCATATGCATCATGACTCAACTGAATATGTAAGATGAATGTTGAGTGAGCTTACATAAACCGTGACTTAACTGGGTAATGATAAAACTCCTCAAAACCTTGGTTTTAAAATGGTGACAAAAGATATAGGAATGAAATTGCTATTGATTTGCCTTAGTAATATTACCAATATTGGTTAATTCCTAATTAGGTGTTCTACATGGTGATAAAAAGTCTCATCTGATTAAAATTTCAGGGATCCAAATATTCTAAAAATGATATTGCAAAAATTATTTTATGAAAATCATTTTGTACTTTGACTTGGTGACTTAGGTTTTTGGAAGTTACACAATTGATCACAATGAATTAGTGGCTTAGACTTTGTCCCTTGCAGGCTTTATTTAGTCTTATGACTGGTGGACTGCATCTGGGCTTACGCAGCTCACAATTTCACTCACTGACTGGAGATTAGGATGGTGAAGGCACATGTTAATCACAAGGGACCTTCGTGCAGTACTGACTGCGAGTGGCTGATGCAACTAACCCTGCGTCAGTTCCTTGTATGCAAGATACAGGTGAACATCTGCAATGTGTTCACATGGTTTACTGTCTTGGTGACTCATCTATTGATAGTCCACAGAACTGACTGGAATGTAACTTTAGACAAGAGGCTTATTTTTCAGTTAAGTTACATTTAACTAGTTCAGTGTCGCATTGCTTTTATCAGCACAGCAGCGTGTTTTCCTTTATTATATATACATATCTATTTCAGTCCTACCCACGTATGTCGAGTATTTTTTAAACTTACCACCAGTGGCCACGCTGACTTCCCGACAACTTCACCCGACGGGATGGCATCAGTGGGCACCCCACTCAAGAACAGGTTAAAATTTCATGGGGGCGAAGTTGGGCTCCTTTGGTACCTCCCGTTAGCACCACCGGGGGGCGCTAACTGGGCGCAAATGGGGATGCCTGGGCGGGGTGAGTTCAGCGCCTCCCACTAAATTTGGCGGCAGCTTAGCGGCGGTAGTACAGCGTTGCGCCCCGATCTCCTCCGCCCGGAGAATGTGACATCATTGCTGTGCACATCGTCCTGGTAGCGTCCGGGAGAAAAATTGGCTCTCGCCCCCTGGTTGTATGCTTGCCATTAACAATGACAGGTTCAGCTGTCGGGTTTCAGTCGGATGTCGGCTGGAGGAATGCTATTTATAGGTGCCAGCATCCGGTTTACTTTTAGTCAGCCAATAATGTTTCCTTGTTGGTTTCACATAGGTAGACAGGCCTTTTGACCGATTTGAGTGATTTGCAGTTGAAGGAGTGTTCTAGCTCATAAAGTTTCGCAAGTTTCATTTGAGGGCAGATTTGAAAGTCCAACATTGGATCCTTTCATGGGAGCTGTGCTGGCACTGGACCTCACCCTCCAGTGTCACCGTCGGAGGCAACTGAGGCACAGAGAAAAAGTGTAAAATGTGTCAGAGGTAGGAGGCCCAATAGGGCTGTCAACAAGAGGCCTTACCCTCCCAGGTTATTCCGGCAGCAGTTCTCCTACATCAATTTCTCTGAGGAACAGTGTGTTCGAAGGCTGCACTTCAGCAAGGACATGGTCACAGAGCTCCGTCATCTCCTGCAACCTGACCTCGAGTGTCAGACCAGGATGAGGACGGCTCTCTCAGTGGCAGTCAAGGTCAACATCATGCTCAATTTCTACACCAGTGGATTCTTCCAGTGTGCAACAGGAGACATATCCAACATCTCCATCCATTGCTACATCCGCGAGGTCACAGATGCTCTGTACAGAAGGAGAGGGACTACATTTCCTTCCCCATTACCAGAGCAAAGCAGCACGAGTGTGCATGTGGCTTCGCCAGGATAGCGGGCTTCCCCGTGGTGCAGGGCACCATTGACTGCATCAATGACGCTTTCTGGGCACTGCATAACAACCCTGAGATATTCCGTAACTGCAGAGGCTATCAGTCACTAAATGTGCAGTTGCTGTCCTTACCGTCAATACCCACTATCTTGGCAGGAGCCACGATGCATTCCTCCTGCACCAGACCAGTGTGCCAGCTCTCTTCCGGCCACCACATCAAGCTCGCATCTGGCTGGTTGGAGACGAGGGCTATCCGCTCTCCACCTGGCTCATGACTCCCTTCTGCAACCCCAACACTCGTGCCCAGCACTCATACAATGACAGCCACGCCGCCACCAGGAACATTATTGAGCAGACCATCGGAGTGCTCAAGCAATGGTTCCACTTCCTTGACCGCTCGGGAGGAATCCTCCGGTACTCGGCTGAATGGGTGCCCCTTTTCATCGTCGTCTGCTGCATGCTGCACAACCTGGCCAACCTGAGCCATTGCCACCCGGCATATCTACACCACCTTCTGAGGAGGTCAAGGACAAGGATACAGATGAGGAGGAGGAACAGGAGCAGGAGTAGGAGCAACAGCGACAGAGGAGGCAGCCACTCAATCGGTCTTCTGGAAGGGCGGTCCGCAACCTCCTCATCAGACTTCGGTTCCAACGAATTCCAGGCCACTTCCCCATTGCTCAGCACATCCCCATCATTACATCAATTTCACATTCCATACCACACACTAAAACTCAAATGAGAGGGACCTCCAAATGTGCAACATTCCAATAATAAATTTATCTAAAAGCATTAACCACATATATATATATATACATATACACACATCAACAACATTTACTGGTAGTTCAGAATCATTAGCACCTGGCATTAAATTTTCAACATTTCAAAAGTTACCGTCCCGACCGAATTTCTCCCCCCATTTATCTTTATTAATGAAGATCCCGCCAGGGTCCGGTGAGAGCCTCATCTGTCAACAAAACCAGCGGTGATAAAATCGCAGATCAGCGGCGACAGTCTGTGAAATGGAGCTGTTCCATTTTAACTGCTCCGCCATTTCTTTCCTGCTGATGCGGGAGAGTTAAAATTGCCCAACCGTCTATTTATATTTATTGCAAGGTTATAATAAAATCTACTATGGAATAACAATATGTTAAATCCCCTTAAACACATTCCAACCTTGTTTTGGCCACTGATACAATCCACTCTCCAGCAAGCACATTTTCATCAATCATAATGTGAATATCTTGACAGATATAATTGGAAACTGACAGGAATGTTCTGTCACTTCCCTTCATTTTCCCAAGTAATTTTCCATTCTCTTCCAACTGAACAGTTTGTGGACTGTTTTCTGATGGCTGTGTGATTCCATGGATTGACAAGTGGGTACTATGCTATACTAGGATGCTCCAAATGTGTGGTTGAGGATTGCTTTTAACCCAGCTATAGAGTGAAATATGTACATTAAAAATATAAGCTGCAGGACAGCGACAGAAAATATTGCACTTTTTTTGAATAAATTGGAAATAAATTTGTCAAGATTGCTAATGGAGTATTACAGAATATTTCAGAAGTTAGAATTTAAAATAGCTGTCAAATATCTGTCAGACAGTCTTTATTAAAAGTAATACCGGATATTTAATTTCAGTGAAAGGGTTAGTTTTACCTTTAAGTGCCAAAGGAATGCATTCTATCCATGTGATTTACAGTAGTATCACAAGATTGACATTCTTCAGTCTATTAGTAGATTAGAATCATTAAACAATGCCCTGATTGTGTTCTTTTTTCATTTAAAAAAAATCATATTTTATATTGCGGTATAAGGAAAGTTAATCCACGGGGAACAGCTTATAATGTAACAACTACTTTGATGTTTTGTATAAATGAGATTTAATATGCATCTTACTGGAACTTATTTTCAAACCACTTGTTTGAAAGACATGTAAGCACTTGTCTGAAAATTTTGTTCAATAGGGGTTTGGCAAGGAATTTCTGTTTTAGGAACTGATGACTTTGCAAATCCAACATGGCAACAGATATGTAATTTTCCCCACATTTTACCATAAAGACTATTTTGGAAATAGTGAAAAAAAATACAAGCTTTAAAAAAAAATTGATTCAACGTAGACTGGTGAGATATGGATTTGACATAGAAGCAGAAGAAAGATGAAAATGGTCCAAGCATACCCTTGTGCAAGGACTCAAGCATTGGGGCAAGCTAGCCGGGATAAACTGCCTTTTGTTTATCCGTACCTTAATGGACAATTGGATCTTTGAAATAGTCCAAATAAATCTTCATTGTAAAATCATTACAATGTTTATATATGCATTACCCCTGTAGGGGTAAAGGGTAGCTAGTCAGAGTGGTAGAAGGTGGGAAATGGTGTCCCACAATGATTGAGACTAATCCAAACTAGTTTCATGTGGGAGACCCTACAGCTAGCAGAGAGGAGAGACATTCTTTTGTTTTTGTTGCTTCCCTAGATGTGGCTGATATGGACAAGGTCACAATTATTGCTTATCTTGTGCAATCAGATGTTCTTGGCCTATCAGATGTTCTGAGAAGGTGATGGTGATTCTTTTCCTAGAACCACCACAGTCATTGTATAATTCACTCAATTTTGTGGGTTAGCTTATTTGAGTAATTATTCACAGCTCCAGGTGCAGATTTGGACAGGTACAACTGAGCACGCCATCAGTTGAAGTGGAAAATTACATACAATTGAAATTTATAAAGAGATGGGAGTATTTAAAGGGGTGACAAAATTACTCAAATCTTTGGAAAGGCTGAAATGGCATTTCCACCCATAACTGGCCTTTATCAAGGGTAAATGGGGAGGAAATTAAGAAATGATGAATAAAATTGAAAGGAAAGGTGGAGGTATGCGCCTAGTTAAGCAATGGCACAGTCCAGTACCCAACTCCCTTTAATTGGTGGCAGCTCATGCTACATAGATAAGGTGGTTTTGAGGAAGGCTGCTATCATTAACAGCAGTCAGCATTGTAGATTACCTGGAACGAGGGGGAGGGAGGCAGGCTTGGGACTGAGGTGACAGGTACAACTGGCTGTGGCAGCCTCTTGATGCAAGCTAATAACAACTGTCCTTGCAGAAGATGACGCCACTCTGTATTTAGCACTCTGATGACCCAGATCTGTGAACACAGTTCCCTATGGCCATTATCCAATAGGAATGACAATCGGCCCAAATTTCCCCATGAATTGCACCGTTTTTTTTTTGGTGTAACTTGTTTTTTCTGGTATATCTTTTTAGTTGCAAATATGGCCATTTAATTTGTGCTAGTGTAAGTGAGTTAGTTAGGTTTTTTGTCAGGTCAGTTTTTTTTTCAAAAGGGGGCGTTCCCAGTAATACCGGATATTTAATTTCAGTGAAAGGGTTAGTTTTACCTTTAAGTGCCAAAGGAATGCATTCTATCCATGTGATTTACAGTAGTATCACAAGCCACTTACACCATTTATGCCAATTTGGCCAGAAAAAAGTTGTACTAAACTAACTTAGGGCAGTGTATGTGTCTCCTTTTGTCCGCACAGAAAGACCTTACTTACAGTTAAGGAATCGGTGCAAGTAACTAAATATAAAACACCACCAAGCACCAAACAAAGCACAAAAAATAATAAGCAATTAATTAACAAATAAAATAGAAGGAACCTTGTACCTAAAGCACCAAGACCAAAGTAATAAGCAATCAATAAATAACAAATAAAAAAATAGAAGGAACCCTGCACCTAAAACACCAAAATCAATCAGTAAATAACAAATAAAAAATAGAACTCCTATCTTAGGGAACGCAGCGGGCCGTCGATGAGGGAACCCATTTGGCCAGGGCTAGGGACGGCATACTTCGGCCCCTTCCACACAGCCTGCAGCGCGCGTTTGCCGAAACGGCCTGCCAGGAGCTACTGCACACGCGCGCAGACTCTAGCGCATGTGCAGAGGTCCCGGCACTGTTTTCAGCACCGGGACCTAGCTCCACCTCCCTCTCTTCATTGTACACCATGCCAGCTCCA
Source organism: Pristiophorus japonicus (assembly GCF_044704955.1). Taxonomy (NCBI): domain Eukaryota; kingdom Metazoa; phylum Chordata; class Chondrichthyes; family Pristiophoridae; genus Pristiophorus; species Pristiophorus japonicus. The sequence goes on along the minus strand of NC_091989.1, from coordinate 40,130,472 downwards.
CAGATGGCCCGAGAATCGGCCATGATCGCAGTGAGTTTTTTTGGCGCCGCTTCTAAGGTAAAATATCGGCAGGGGGCTCGGAGGTGCGCGGAAAAAAATGGAGGGCCAAATTTGGGCCCAATGTCTGCAGATATGGTCGATGGCATCATGCCATATACAGCCAATTGGACTTTGCTGGCTGATGATCTTCATTCAATCACACCCCTTCCTGTATCAATGGCTTTATTTGTGGCCAGCAGACTCAGAAAGCTAATCAGAAACTCTGGGGCAAAGCAAAGATCCAGTCAATCAAAGACCTATCATAAGTCGTTGCTGATCCACTGCAGTCCTGGTGGAGATATGAAGGGAATGCACTGGAATGGCTACAGAATTTTAACCCTTCATTATTTATGGGCCTAAATTTGAGATGGCACTGTATTGGCATACAGAACAGAAAAATATGCTTCCTCCTAGTTTGGGCGGGAGTTTCCTGTGATCGGTCCCAGGATCAGCAGAAATGCACATATGAAGCAGGGTTGCAGCATTACAGGTACCTGACCCTTTATCCAGTTGATTTTGTCCCCTATGAACTGGCACGTAATAGACAAAAAAAGTGGCCTCAATGTGTCCAGCATCTAGCAATATATCTTAAAATATCAAGATTCTCCTCAATGTCATTTCCTGGGGCTTCTCTCGTTCCCTCACCATGGTGTTACCTGTGGCTCAGTTGGTAGCACACTTGTCTTTGAGTCAGAAGGTTATGGGTTCAATTCCCTAGGGAATTGGGGCTAGAACTTCTACTTTTATGCTTATCGCCAAAAAATGGGCATTATTTTCGGCTTGGGCGTGAAAAAAGGATTTTCAGATCGTCGGCTTCTCGCCCATTCTCAAAGCACCTAGCCTCCATTTTTTTAAATGGGTGTTAACGCGTGCGATATGAAATGGGTGATAGCGTTAAATTTTTTTGACCTTCTGCCATAAAGTGTGGCCGTCCTTAGCAATGGCATGGCAACGCTCGATTCCCGTGGTTCAGCAGGTCAAGGGTCATCATGACATGCGCAGAAGAGGAGACAGAGAGAGAGGGAGCTCAGAAGGACTGAAGGCATGGCTGGGTGTGGTGTGGCAGCTTTGGGAAGAAGGAGGGAGACTTTAGAGCTTCACAGCAAGTAGGGAAAGAAAAATTAGCAGGTACCAGCCACATATTTGCCCGAATTTGGCCTATAATGGAGGGAGAGGAAGAGGCATCACAGTACGCTGTGGAGACGGACGCTGGAGAGAACAGTGAGATGGGAGAGGAACATATTGGAGGGCATAAAAGAGCCAGGAGGTTCTCGGACGAGGCAAATGCATCCCTCCTGCAGGAGGTCGAGTTACGCTGGGGTGATTTGACACAGGGAGGGCGTGGGAAGCCCATCCCAAAGGCATACCAGAGGATATGGACCGAGATAGCAGAGGTGGTCTCGTCTGCGACCAATGAGGTGCGTGAGGGCAATCAATGCCGCAAACAATGGAATGACCTTGTGGGATCCGCAAAAGTAAGTATTACATTGATTTACATGTACTTATGTATTTATATAATTTGATTTGTAACCGTCATGAATGACTATCAGCAGATGTGAGGTCTTTCACTTTTACCGGGAATATTTTACTCAAAGCCTGCGGTCACGGTGTATGTCTTTAGTTAAAGAATGCTAATTTTCATAATAATCATGATTACATATGTTGGCTTTGTGTTGTATCAGTCTCTGTGACAGTACTTAGCAATGCTATCACGCAATGATCTCATGCCATGTCATCCTGTTACCTTTTACAGAAGAAGCTATCAATGAGGCAAAAGGGTGGGGGGCCACCAGTCCCCAGCGACATCACTGACATGGAGGAGCGAGTGCTCGCACTCGTGGGGAAGCACTCTCGGACAGCCGCAGACCCTGAAGTGATGCCACGTGAGTAAAGCTTACACCATTGCGTGATGTAAAGTCAATAGATGCCACACCCACTCATATCCGAACAATCATATATGATAGATGATTTCTAAAATTGTTATAGAAATAATGATGGCCAAATGAAAATCATTGCAATGCAAATATGTTGATGGTCATGAAATGTAATGTCTGCGATGATTTTGAGAGCAATGGTGCTTTTGTCGTGCAAATGCTGTGGGTAGCACTGGACTCACCTTGTCACCCTAGCACCCCCTTCTCCTCTAATAACCTCTTTTGTGTTTTTCAGCTTAGCCAGCAGCGCGTTCCAAGGCTGAGGAGCTCCGTTTCTCATCTGTCAATCCGCTGGGTCTGTTCTCCACGGATGAGAGTGCGGATTTCAAGGAATCTGCATCGCCACGCTCCAGAAGCCATTCCACCCCAAAGCCATCTAGTGGTACCGGCCCCAAGCACCTCGCCACAGGGCACCCCATTTGTCCCCAGGATGGTGCTGACCCCGCATAGGTCCCATGGACGTGGCAGGTCTGTTCCACGAGCGCCACATGACAGCGGAGAGATGGTACGGTTGTCTAGGAGGACTGTAGACATTGGTGACCAGCTCATCGAAGCTTTGGGGGACATATCCCAACAGCTGGCCACCATGACCGAGTACATTCCGCGGATGGTGGAGGCCCTGGATGCAATAGCCAGGAACACTGCTGCCACAGGCCTCCCAGTGGTCTCCGAGCGCAGCACTCCACCCCTAGGTTCCGCACCACCACTGCGAACAACAGATGAGAGCAAGGACCAAGATCTTGCTTCTGCATCAGAGAATGTTGCCTGCTTGGCATCCCCGCTCCTGTACCCGTGCATTGACTGCATCTGCCTTCATCCCCCTCAATGAGGCACTGCCTGAGGAGCTCCTCGTCCAGGTGCCATGGAGCAAGCAGGGGAAGAGATAGAGGTGGGGAGAAGAAGGGGAAGGGGGAAGGAAAGTGAGGTGCATGTCCGCAGGTGATGGCTGTGTTATATCTCCATCTGGATGCACGCAATTTACTGCAATGTATGGGGGCTTGGGACCACGCTCCTGCTTTGCCTTTATATTCTGTGTTGCTGGACATGTTGAACATATGATTTATGTCACAAAAAGTCGGGTGTCGGTGGTGGTTGGGTGTTATTGCCTGTGATACTTATGATTTCAGTCCAATGTTGGTATAAAATTTTTGTTATTGAACGTAACCTTGTTGCGCATTGTCTCAGATAGCTGCACCGTTACACACTGGTGATTCCTTAATATGAAAGGGTTAAATACAACTTAACATCAATCAAAGTGAAGTTTAACTGGCACCAAGGTGTTGGGCACATTGATGTCTGAGCTGCTCACACACAGCAGTGTGTCAGTGTTGTCACTCTCATCAACGCTCTTTCAGGCAAATCGTTCAGATATCAGCACCTCACATAAGAGTCGTGCAGCTATGTAGCCACCACGGGCCCTTTCCTGTGGTCTGGAGGGGGTCGTGGGCATGGTTTCATAGCCAGCCTGATTGTCTGGCCCTACGTCAGCGTTCAGCCCCTCATTGTCCTCTTCCCCTCTCTCCTGAGGTGGAGCATCGGTACCTTCTGGCAATTCTTGGCCCCTCCTGATAGCCAGGTTGTGCAGCATCGAGCACACGACCACGAATTTAGCTACTTGCTCAGGGTTGTATTGTAGTTCTCCTGCTGAGTGGTCAAGACATCTGAAGCGCTGCTTAAGCCCAGTTATTGTTTGGTGGCTCCATTGCATTGAAAGAATAATAGAGATTGATCAGAGGCAATGATTTCCTCACGAAAATACATCTGGAATAAACCCCAATAGTCCCGAGTCTGAAAATATGTCTGTTGAGTTGTGCACTTCACCTGAGAAGAACTCCAGAGTCAATGCAAACTTCCCCGATGTTGAGGCAGCCTTTTGAATGAAGCGACCTGCGGTTTTAAAAAATGGCAGCCACACCGCTGGCGTTTGTTTAGAACAGTTCCACTTTTTCTGGACGTTTTTTTGGGCGAGTGATATTGTGGGTGATATGTGTGCGAGGTAGTGAAAGTGACGGTGGGCGATCTCCTGGGCGTTTGTTTAGCCAAATGTGCTCTTTACGACAAAAAAAGGGACGGGTTGTATTATTGAATCTCGGCGATAATTCTGCGCGGAAAGTAACACTGGGCGATATTATGGGCGTTGATTTCGCCCAGTCTGACGATTCCACCCAAAAAAAGTGGGCGGGTGGTAATATATTTTCCCTGTCGTTAAGCACATGGGGAAAGTAACGCTTGCCGATAAGTTTCCTAAAAATGCCCATCAGTTTCCATTTTGTGCCAAAATGGGCGATATATGGGCATTATACATCATTTCAATGGTAAAATGGGTGTTAAGTGGGCATTAAGCATGCAAAAAAAGTGGAGGTTCTAACCCTTGAGCTCAAAAAATCTAGGCTGACGCTTCGGTGCTGCACTGTTGCAGGTGCCATCTTTTGGATGAGACATCTGCTCTCTCAGGTGGATTAAAAAAATCTCATGGCATTATTTTGAAGAAGAGCAGGGGAGTTATCCCTGGTGTCCTGGCCAACATATATCCCTCAATCAACATCACTAAACAACAGATTAGCTGGCCATTGTCACATTGCTGTTTGTGGGAGCTTGCTAAGTGCAAATTGGCTGCCACGCTGAAACAGGGAAACTCTCATACTCAATGTTAGCTTTCCCTTTTACAGGCTATAGCCAAAACCCAGCTTCTCTAGTCTCTGCAGATAACCCAAGTCCCACATTCCTGGCAACATTCCAGTAAATCTTCTCTGCACTCCTTTCAAGGGACCTGGATGTCCTTGTACACCAGTCAGTGAAAGCAAACATGTAGGTGCAGCAAGCAGTTAGGAAGGCAAATGGTATGTTGGCCTTCATTGCAAGAGGATTTGTCTTACTACAGTTATACAGGGTCTTGGTGAGACCGCACCTGGAGTAGTGTGTGCAGTTTTGGTCTCCTTACCTAAGGAAGGATATACTTGCCATAGAGGGAGTGCAGCGAAGGTTCATGAGACCGATTCCTCGGATGGCAGGACTGTCGTATGAGGAGTGATTGGGTCGACTAGGCCTGTATTCACTAGAGTTTAGAAGAATGAGAGGGGATCTCATGAAACGTGTAAAATTCTGACTGATTTGGATAGACTGGATGCGGGGAGGATGTTTCCCTGGCTGGGAAGTCTAGAACAAGGGGTCACAGTCTCAGGATACGGGGTAGGAAATTTAGGACTGAGCTGAGGAGAAATTTCTTCACTCAGAGGGTGGTGAACCTGTGGAATTCTCTACCACAGAAGGCTGTGGAGGCCAAGTCACTGAATATATTTAAGAGGGATATAGATAGATTTCTAGACACAAAAGGCATCAAGGAGTATGGGGAAAAAGTGGGAATATGGTGTTGAGATAGAGGATCAGCCATGATCATATTGAATGGCAGTGCAGACTCGAAGGGCCGAATGGCCTACTCCTGCTCCTATTTCTATGTTTCTATGTTTAACAGTGATTACACTTCAAAAACTACCGCTGTAAAGCGCTTTGGGATGTCCGGTGGTCACGCTATATAAATGCAAGTCTTTCTTTCTTTCTTCACCGGAAACGTGTAAACACGGTTCCCGCCAAAGTTACGTACGACTTGGCAGGAGAAAATCTGAGGAAATTTTCAGCCAATGTATTTCCAGTACCAGAACATAAATAATTCATAGCTATTTAAATGGTTTATTAATAAACATAGAACGTTAAAATGTTGGCCTCCATCATCTACCTCTCGAGAGAAAGAGAAGATAAGAATGACTATAAAGTGTCATCTCTCCACACTCTTCACCAAAAGTGATTCATTAAATCACAGACAAGATAATAACTGCTGTGTGTTGACTTATAAAATATTGCAGCTTGCTGTTATAATGCAGTTTAACCATCTGGAGATTTACATAACAATAGGTAAGTACTCAGTCATGTGTGTTAATGGAGGCAGCTCAGAGCATGGGGAGACATTGGCCTGTAATGTGAGCACACACAACAAATCGTTTCTGCATTTCTCTGACAAGGGTATGATATTTTGAAGATTTTTTACCTTTCTACTTCATCTATTTAATTCTGCTAATCTGTGGTAAAGACACATTATTTTTTTTTTGTAAATGAGCAACATAACATAAGAAATAAAAGTAGGAACAGGAGTAGGCCATTTGGACCCTCGAGCCTGCTCCGCCATTCGATAAGGTCATGGCTGATCTGAAGCAAGAGGGTAAATGAATAGAATGGGGATTATACCATTTAATGCATTTTATCTTTTTTCCTCCATTGATAAAAGCATTCTAACTAGTCTGATGCTTTATAACTATTAACTTCTGACCTGAAGCATATGTAGCACTAGTGACACATGCAGAAGTAAGGAAGGTTAGACTATAACAAAACAGAGACAATGGGCTGAATCTTAACTCCCAAAAACGGGTGGTTTGGGGTCGAGTGAGATGTTAAAACGGAAAAAAAGCTCAAACCCGACCCCAACCGGGATTAACAGAGGCGGGACAAGGGGTAGGCAGCCAACCCACTCCCAGAAGGCGGGGTGGCCAATTTAATATTTTAATGAGGCTGGCAGCCTTTGAGTTACCCTGCTTGACAGGTTTAACCGTAGCTGTCTGGGCTTCCCAAGCTTCAGGAAACCCAACAGTTCAAAAGAGGTGAGGACAGCTTTGAGAAGGAGGTAAGTGCTTCCCTCTGGCTTCCCAAACTCCTACACCCTTCAGACCAACCCCCATTTACCCAGGGTCACGGATCGAAGCTCCTGCCCAGGGTCAGGGATCGGACCAGAACCCCTCACGCACCCACTAGCAGCAGCAGGCCACAGGTGAGTTGCTTGCTCCGGAGTGCTCCCCGCCTGAGTGTAAGCTAAGTCTGACAAGCTAAAGCTACGCACGCTTTGGAGTCAAAACTCCTGCAGCATGCAGGGAAACCCGAACTTCCGGGTTTCCCGACAGAAACTCTGCCCCCCGCGCTCCTGCCTACGCAGCCTGCCCCATCAAGGGTCAGCCCAACATGTTTACAGCGCAGAAACGGCCCAGTGTCCTGAAATAAATATCTGCCTGTCATCTGTATGTTTTGTAAATTTATGATAAACACCTGAAAGGAAGTTTGTAGATTTGTAGATTTTACATAATAAGAATCCTTTTAAACTACCCATAAGTGTTGGGGAGGAACAATGTCAATAGCGATCTAGGCAGTAATCTGTACATAATCTGTTGACACAAATATGGGTGGCTCTCCGCATGTCAGAAGGTATTAGTGCCTGGTGTGACTAGGCTCAGCTGCTCTTTTCTCATTTAACGCTAATACATGGTAGGCAAAGTGGAAGATTCTGATTGGTTGAACAACTGTCTTTAATTCCTGGATGACAAACAAATTCTGAACTCTTAAAGCACCAAAGTGATAAGAACAAGGGAACAACAGCAACAAGAAGATTGGAATTCAGTTTTCTCTTCCTTTTCTGATGATGTAGCCTCAAGCTTGGGTACAACTCTATGGCATAGGCAGCACTTAAGGGACTATTACTTAACTGTAAGCCCCGACACTAAGCATTAGCAGCTTATTTGACCGTGGGACATCCCTGTACTCATCAAGTGCCTACAAATGCACACATTCCAGCAGTTGGATAGCAATTAGGAGTGGGAACTCTGGCTCATTTTTCCTCCTTCATAGCCCAGTGCTGTTGAACTCAATTGTAGCATCCCTAACTGCTGCACTGGTTGACATCAATGAATTCAACACAGATAAGGGGACTGACATGGAATATACCTGATCTATGTGGTTTAATATCTCACTGAACAGTACTTTTTCTCTAACTGAGCTATCAGAACATCTTACTGTCACAGGCTGATGAAGGACCTTTGTCTTAAGGAAGTTTAGTGTAAGGCCCATTCTTTCATACACCTCAGTGACTATGACTTGGAGTTCATGTGTCGTCCGTGTACTGTAGCATACTGTACAGAGGTTGGGACGGTCTTGGATCTGGTCACTTTCATTTTTGGAGGGTGCTGAGCACCTCGAGTCTCATCACCGAGAGCATGCAGAAGCCAAGCGCAGGCAGCGGAAGGAGCGTGTGGCAAATCAGTCCCAACCGCCCTTTTCTTCAACGACTGACAGAGACTGTAATTCCTGTATTGGACTGTTCAGTCACCTAAGAACTCATTTTTAGAGTGAATGCAAGTCTTCCTCGATTTCGAGGGACTACCTATGATGATGATTACTGCCATAGCATTTCTGACCGGTCAAAGTACCCTCTCTAACAGGAATAGTGGCTGTGTAGACTCCTATTTTTGGTAGTACTGTATGGTGATGGAGCTGAATAGAGTAATAAAATGTTGACGCAGATTGAGCCTTTAATGGATTTGCATCCTCATTTTTCAGCAGTTGTGGAGAGGTGCTGAGTGAAGATCGGACAGCTACAGGAAAGGTGGCAAAATCAGAGATACAGAGGGCAACCAAAGGGCTATTCTAGTAATGCATATCCTGATGGTTTACTCGGAATTGATGTTAAAATGGACAATCCTAATGAAGACATGGGAATAGATTGCTTGGCTGTGGTTTTAGCTGTAATTGATGCATATGATGAGGGGACCGGGGAATAAACAAATTTGGAAAACTGCAACATAACTTTGATTCCATATGCCGCACATAGGGATAAATTGATAAAAATAAATATAATTTTTCAATATATTGGATCTGTGATATTTATATGCATCTCTCAATACAATATATCACTAATTATAAAATCATGCAATTTGGCTTTGGGCACTGTTATCATTGCTGTCCGCTCACACAACCTGGGTGACAGAAAGAATTATGGAATATGATAATAAATCCATGTACCGCACGAATCACATACCCTGGAGTCGTCTCCATGTCATTAATGCACGTTGAGACTAAAATGACACTGACAAATCCCTTAAACTTTGATCTAGCACTTCACAATGTCACTTCAACGTGTGACACAATTCAAACGCTGTTTACATAGCATGATTGCACAAATGTGCTGATTTATTTACATTTACTTTTGAAAAATTCAATGCACATAAATGATACGATTGTCTCTCCTTGTTTTACTTTCTTATCTTTTAGTTAAGTGCACTGCACTCCTATCAGTTTTTATTTTATTCTTCTGAATTGTGATAAATTGTTGAATCTGGCATCAACAATGACATAAACTTGGCAGCTATACAAATATGTAAATGTCTAAATTAATGGTTTTGGGCGGAATGTTTAGGTTGTTGGTATCTGTCCCGTCAGATTTTCAAGCTTTGCCTGGTACAATATTTTATGCTGGGGGCTGGCTTACTAGCCCTGTGGCTCTTTATGTCAATTGAGGGCAGAGGGTCAGTATTGTCATCTTGCTTTGAATTCTCGGGCAATAATAGAAAAGTGGTAAGGGCTCTACAAATGGGCCCCTCACAACATTCTGGCCATACATTTGTTTGTTAATCTTATTCTCTCCCTCCCATAAATTGGTGTGGCCTCACCTAAACAGGAAATTATGGCATTTGGGAATGTTTAAAAGTGTTGAAGTCCCACCAGTCATTAGAATGTATGGAAAATAATTTATTAATACTATATGATAGAAGCTATTGCCCCCACTTTAAACTGACCGGCCTGGTGGGATTGGGGCGGTCTTGTGTCTGGGTTCGATGCCCATTTTCTACCCGCCCAAATTTACATTCTGTTGAAGCTCTCTCTAACAATTGGAAATAATGGTGAAAAATACGATAGATGCTAAAACAGTTGACGTTTCGATGGAACGGAACTGAGACTCATTTTCCGATTTGAGATAAGAACATAAGAACATAAGAATTAGGAACAGGAGTAGGCCATCTAGCCCCTCGAGCCTGCTCCGCCATTCAATAAGATCATGGCTGATCTGGTCGTGGACTCAGCTCCACTTACCCGCCCTCTCCCCGTAACCCTTAATTCCCTTATTGCTTAAAAATCTATCTATCTTTGACTTGAAAACGTTCAATGAGCCAGCCTCAACTGCTTCCTTCGGCAGAGAATTCCACAGATTCACAACCCTCTGGGAGAAGAAATTCTTTCTCAACTCGGTTTTAAATTGGCTCCTCCGTATTTTGAGGCTGTGCCCCCTAGTTCTAGTCTCCCCCACCAATGGAAACAACCTCTCTGCCTCTATCTTGTCTATCCCTTTCATGATTTTAGATGTTTCCATAAGATCACCCCTCATCCTTCTGAACTCCAAGGAGTAAAGCCCCAGTCTACTCAATCTATCATCATAAGGTAACCCCCTCATTTCTCGAATCAGCCTAATGAATCGTCTCTGTACCCCTTCCAAAGCTAGTATATCCTTCCTTAAGTAAGGTGACCAAAACTGCACGCAGTACTCCAGGTGCGGCCTTACCAATACCTTATACAGTTGCAGCAACACCTCCCTGCTTTTGTACTCCATCCCTTTCGCAATGAAGGCCAACATTCCATTTGCCTTCCTGATTACCTGCTGCACCTGCAAACTAACCTTTTGGGATTCATGCACAAGGACCTTGACGGCGCCCCTTCGCTTTAGGAGAGGGGTGCGCCAGGGATGCCCCATGTCCGGCCAGTTATACGCCGTTTGCGTGGAGCCTTTCCTGCGCCTCTTGCGGACGAGGTTGACGGGACTGGCTCTGCAAGGGCCGGGCGTGGAGGTCGTCCTCTCGGCTTACGCCGATGACGTGCTCCTCGCGATAGAGGATCCCGCTGACCTGCGGAGGATGCGTGAGTGCCAGGAGATTTACTCGGACGCGTCCTCCACCAGGATCAACTGGGAGAAATGTTCCGGACTCCTGGTGGGTCAGTGGCGGGTGGACTCCCTGCCGGAGGAGCTCAGGCCTTTTGCCTGGAGCACGACCCATCTCCTCTATCTGGGAGTCTACCTTAGCCCCGACGAGGGAGCCTGGCCGGCGAACTGGCAGGAGCTGGAGGCCAAGGTCGCCGCTCGCCTAGGGCGCTGGACAGGACTGCTCCGAGTGCTGTCCTACAGGGGTCGAGCGCTAGTCATAAACCAGCTGGTGGCCGCAATGCTGTGGTACCGGCTGGTCACTTTGACCCCTCCCCCTGCGTTTGTCGCCAAGATACAGAAGAAGCTGGTGGACTTCTTCTGGAACAACAGGAAGCACTGGGTCTCTGCCGCGGTCTTGAGTCTCCCGCTTGAGGAGGGCGGTCAGTCGTTGGTGTGCGTCAGCGCCCAGCTCACGACTTTCCGTCTTCAGACCCTGCAGAGATACCTTTACGTCGAGCCCCCTCCTAGGTGGTGTGCTCTGGCGAGGTATTTCTTCCGCCAGCAGCGCGACCTCAATTATGACACGCAGCTCCTGTTTGTGAACTTGGGGGGTGCCAGGACCGCCCTCCGGGAGCTGCCTGTCTTTTACAGGGAACTCATCAGGGTCTGGAACAAAGTCTCCACCAAGCGCAGCTCTCCGCCGGCTGGAGTGGCGGCCGTCCTGCAGGGACCGCTGCTCGGGAATCCGTACCTCCACGGCCGAGGTTTTATGTGGCGGTCGGAAGAGAGGGCTGTGGCTGGTGAGGTGACCAGGGTCAGGGACCTGCTCGATGGCGGAGGAGCGGGCTGGATGGCGCCAGACACGCTGGCGCGGCGCCTAAATTCTGCCAACGTCCGCCACGCGGCCGATGCCATCGAGTCGCTAAAAACAGCTCTGGGCCCTGACTCCGTTAGGTGCATCGAGGAGGCTCAAGCACGTGGGGAGATCCCGTCCGAACTGACCCCCGTCCGGACGGAATTCCTCATCGGCGCCAAACCCCGGAACCTCCCTCGGGGGCCGGCGCCTCACAACTTGAGCCGCCTCGGGGAAATCCCCTCCGCGCCTTTCAGTTCCGCGCGGAGGGGTTTCCTGTACGGGCTGCTCCTGCACACCCTCAACTTTGCCATCCTCGCCGGCCGTCCGGACACGCCATGGCGTACCATCTTGCCGTCCGGAGGAGGCGAGGGTCCCCGATGGAGGGCACTCTACGCAGGGGTCCTCCCACTATTCATCGGGGACTTGGCCTGGAGGGTGATGCACGGAGCAGTGCCGTGCAACAAATTTTTTAAGCCGGTTCACGGACTCCCAGGCCGCCTGCAATTTCTGCGGTCTGGACGAGTCCGTGTTCCATGTTTTTATTGAGTGCACGAGGTTGCAGCCCCTGTTCCATTATTTGAAGGGGCTGCTCCTGAAATTCTGGCTGCACTTCAGTCCCACTCTCCTGATCTTTGGGCACCCTGTGCGGAGGGGAGCGGGTAGGTCCGAAGGCCTCCTCGTAGGACTGCTCCTGGGCACGGCCAAGGGTGCCATCAGCCGGTCCAGGCAGCGGGCGGTCGAGGGGGTCGTTCAACCTGACTGCCTGCCTCTCTTCCGCTCTTACATCCGGTCCAGGGTGTCCTTGGAGATGGAGCACGCGGTGTCCACCGGTACGCTCGCGGCCTTCCGCGAGAGGTGGGCACCGGAGGGACTGGAGTGCATCATCACGCCCGGCAACCAAATTTTAATTTGATTTTACGTTTTTAAGTTTAATTTGTTTTAATTGCCGGTGCTTTTAGTGTCCCCCTTCCCTTTTATAGGGGGCACTGGGGAAAATTGTGATTTTAGTGCCCAAAAAAAAAAACCAAAAAAAGAAAAACACAAAAAAAAAAAGGGGGGAAAAAAAAAAGGGGCCTTGTAAATGTCTGGAGTGTCACCCAGGTCAGGTGGCACCGTTTAATGTTTTATGTTTTCGCAGGTAAACTCAAAAGAGTTTCATGCACAAGGACTCCCAGGTCCCTCTGCACCACAGCATGTTGTAATTTCTCCCCATTCAAATAATATTCCCTTTTACTGTTTTTTTTCCCAAGGTGGATGACCTCACACTTTCCGACATTGTATTCCATCTGCCAAACCTTAGCCCATTCGCTTAACCTATCTAAATCTCCTTGCAGCCTCTCTGAGTCCTCTACACAACCCGCTTTCCCACTAATCTTAGTGTCATCTGCAAATTTTGTTGCACTACACTCTGTCCCCTCTTCTCGGTCATCTATGTATATTGTAAACAGTTGTGGTCCCAGTACTGATCCCTGTGGCACACCACTAACCACTGATTTTCAAACGGAAAAGGACTCATTTATCCCGACTCTCTGCTTTCTGTTCGCCAGCCAATTCTCTATCCATGCTAATACATTTCCTCTGACTCCGCGTACCTTTATCTTCTGCAGTAACCTTTTGTGTGGCACCTTATCGAATGCCTTTTGGAAATCTAAATACACCACATCCATCGGTACACCTCTATCCACCATGCTCGTTATATCCTCAAAGAATTCCAGTAAGTTAGTTAAACATGATTTCCCTTTCATGAATCCATGCTGCGTCTGCTTGATTGCACTATTCCTATCCAGATGTCCCGCTATTTCTTCCTTAATGGTAGTTTCAAGCATTTTCCCCACTACAGATGTTAAACTAACCGGCCTATAGTTACCTGCCTTTTGTCTGCCCCCTTTTTTAAACAGAGGCGTTACATTAGCTGCTCTCCAATCCGCTGGTACCTCCCCAGAGTCCAGAGAATTTTGGTAGATTATAACAAATGCATCTGCTATAACTTCCGCCATCTCTTTTAATACCCTGGAATGCATTTCATCAGGACCAGGGGACTTGTCTACCTTCAGTCCCATTAGTCTGTCCAGCACTACCTCCCTAGTGATAGTGATCATCTCAAGGTCCTCCCTTCCCACATTCCTATGACCAGCAATTTTTGGCATGGTTTTTGTGTCTTCCACTGTGAAGACGGAAACAAAATAATTGTTTAAGGTCTCAGCCATTTCCACATTTCCCATTATTAAATCCCCTTTTTCATCTTCTAAGGAACCAACATTTACTTTAGTCACTCTTTTCCGTTTTATATATCTGTAAAAGCTTTTACTATCTGTTTTTATGTTTTGCGCAAGTTTATCTTCGTAATCTATCTTCCCTTTCTTCATTGCTTTTTTAGTCATTCTTTGCTGTTGCTTAAAATTTTCCCAATCCTCTAGTTTCCCACTAACCTTGGCCACCTTATACGCATTGGTCTTTGATTTGATACTTTCCTTTATTTCCTTGGTTATCCACGGCTGGTTATCTCTTCTCTTGCCGCCCTTCTTTTTCACTGGAATATATTTTTGTTGCGCATTATGAAAGAGCTCCTTAAAAGTCCTCCACTGTTCCTCAATTGTGCCACCGTTTAGTCCTTGTTTCCAGTCTACTTTAGCCAACTCTGCCCTCATCCCACTGTAGTCCCCTTTGTTTAAGCATAGTACGCTCGTTTCTGACACAACTTCCTCATCCTCAATCTGTATTACAAATTCAACCATATTGTGATCACTCATTCCAAGAGGATCTTTTACGAGGAGATCATTTATTTTTCCTGTCTCGTTACACAGGACCAGATCCAAAATGGCTTGCTCCCTTGTAGGCTCTGTTACATACTGTTCTAAGAAACAATCCCGTATGCATTCTATGAATTCCTCCTCCAGGCTACCCCCTGTGATTTGATTTGACCAATCGATATGTAGGTTAAAATCCCCCATAACTACTGCCGTTCCTTTTTCACATGCCTCCATTATTCCCTTGATTATTGCCCGCCCCACCATGAAGTTATTATTTGGGGGCCTATAAACTACGCCGACCAGTGACTTTTTCCCCTTACTATCTCTAATCTCCACCCACAATGATTCAACATTTTGTTCATTGGAGCCAATATCATCCCTCACAACTGCCCTGATATCATCCTTTATTAACAGAGCTACCCCACCTCCTTTCCCTTCTTGCCTATTTTTCTGAATCGTCAGATACCCCTGTATGTTTAATTCCCAGTCTTGGCCACCTTGCAACCATGTTTCTAATGGCCACCAAATCATACCCATTTGTAATGATTTGTGCTGTCAACTCATTTACTTTATTTCTAATGCTGCGTGCATTTAGGTAGAGTGTTTTCATCCTAGTTTTTAAACCATGATTTTTAGTTTTTACCCCTCCTGCAGCCCTTTTATATTCAGTGGCCCTCTTTGTTTCTTGCCTTTGGTTTCTCTGCCCTCCACTTTTACTCATCTCTTTTCTGTCTTTTGTTTTTGTCTCCTTTTTGTTTCCCTCTGTCTCCCTGTATTGGTTCCCATCCCCCTGCCATATTAGTTTAACTCCTCACCAACAGCACTAGCAAACACTCCCCCTAGGACATTGGTTCCGTTCCTGCCCAAGTGCAGACCGTCCGTTTGTACTGGTCCCACCTCCCCCAGAACCTGTTCCAATGCCCCACGAATTTGAATCCCTCCCTGCTGCACCACTGCTCAAGCCACGTATTCATCTGTGCTATCCTGCGATTCCTACTCTGACTAGCACGTGGCACTGGTAGCAATCCCGAGATTACTACTTTTAAGGTCCTACTTTTTAATTTAACTCCTAGCTCTTTAAATTCGTCTCGTAGGACCTTATCCCTTTTTTTACCTATGCCGTTGGTACCAATGTGCACCACGACAACTGGCTGTTTTCCCTCCCTTTTCAGAATGTCCTGCACTCGCTCGGAGACATCCTTGACCCTTGCACCAGGGAGGCAACATACCATCCTGGAGTCTTGATTGCGGCCGCAGAAACGCCTATCTATTCCCCTTATGATTGAATCCCCTATCACTATCGCTCTCCCACTCTTTTTTATGCCCTCCTGTACAACAGAGCCAGCCACGGTGCCATGAACTTGGCTGCTGTTGCTCTCCCTGGTAACATGGATGGTCTTGGTTGAAAACAGCTAGGTTACAAAATAATAAATAATAACCCTCTCAGAGGGTTGTAAATCTATGGAATCCTCTGCCCCAGAGAGCTGTGGAGGCTGGGTCATTGAATATATTTAAGGCGGAGATTTTTGAGCGATAAGGAAATAAAGGGTTATGGGGAGCAGGCAGGGAAGTGGAGCTGAGTCCATGATCAGATCAGCCATGATCTTATTTAATGGAGGAGCAGGCTCGCGGGGCCAAGTGGCCTACTCCTGCTCCTATTTCTTAAGTTCTTATGTATAGTGTTTTGACCATTGCCACTGTGTTCTTGGAAAATCAGAAATTCATTTTAGCTGGTTTTCCTTGTCAAAAAAGCAGAGAAAGCTTTCAGGAACTGTTGGGTGGGACCATTAAGCTCTCCATCATTGCAAAAACTTAGAATATAAGTTTCCAAAGGTGTCAGAACATGAAAAGGTGATATGAAAAAAACCATCGCTGCCTTCTACCACAAACCCACAAAGTGACTTATTTTATTGGTTTACCAGCAATGTTTTACTGTATAGGCAGAATGGATGAAACGCAGCAATAATTTAATCATTTGGCATTTATTGCACTGATCTCTAATTGGTAGCTATTGACAGCAGCAATGCTCAGATCAACACAGCATCGAAGAATAGCTTTATCCACTGGTTGTGATTCTTCACAAAGCATGTTGCTACATAATATTTTCCCTTTTAACTTGTGCGATCTTGCTTTAGGCGAGATTTTCTTAAATCACACTCAATAAATAAATAACTAAATAGAGCAACCTTTAACCACAACATTCTTGGATATGCAATGGCCTGTCAGACCACTGATATAAGCTATTTGTTTTCAGGCTCCTTGTTAAAATAGAAATGACTTAGCAATTCTCTTTATCATACTCCCTTCATTAGAATTTGCTTTTTTGTATAGTTCAGGAGACTGCATCATAGGGAAAGAGTGTTGTAATTGCACAGGGACGAGAGATCGGTTTAAAATATCTGGCCGAGATCATATTAAATTCATCAATGTATGATTTTTTTTTGATAGTATGTTTGTTTATAAAAATGATTTCACAATATATAGATATAACAATATTGCAGCCCATACCATTAACACTAATTTTCCAAATCAAATTAATTACTTTTGTCTGTACAGAAGAATTTCATTATAGTCTTCTCTGTTATCAATCATAATTATCATCTCTTACATTTATCAAGACAAATGACACACAGGAGGTGCAAGTATTCTACATCTTAATATCGAAATAGCTCATATTATCATAATGTGCTTGAATCACATTCAGCTCTGCAAAATAACAGTGTTGTTCTGTCGATTTACTATTTTGTCCCTTTATGTCAAAGGTCATTTTATTTGTAGATGTAGAGTAGCTAAAGTGAGCCTGTCCACTGTATAATGTAGAAGAAATGTGGTACTCAAGTAGTTAACTTAATAGCAGTTGTTTATAAAAGCCCATGATTTCACAGTACTTAAACTGCAAGCAAAGGCAAAGTGCGTACTCCCAAGATGACATTGACAATGCCACCACCATGGTGATTGGAGCATGTGATCATAACAAACATCTCATATGACTCTCTGAGATGTAGCAGAGTGAGTCAGCATTTCCGAGCACTATGAGTACAGACGCATTCCTGTAATAGATTATCTAACTTTATATCCTCTCGTGATTTCACTGAACAAAGATATTCCTATTATGGAGCCAAACTTAATATCACAAGCTGAATTTCATGAATTTTTGACATTCCCCAGCAACAAAAGTATAAACAATCTAGTATGTCAATGATTTCCCACGAGTCATGGCAATTTTTTTTTTTACAATGAGACATTTTTTCTCCCTTCTTTGTCGCCTTGTGATTTGCACCATCCCTGACCAAGGGGTCAAAATTATCTTTGGCCTTTGCTTGTGCTGCTCTAAAACCAAGCTCCTTGTAGTGACTTGCTATTCTTTGTCTGTCCCTGTTACAGAGGAAGCACCCATTCCTTGTTAGTTTGGTTGAGGCTGGGAACTCAGTATGTCAAGGATCATGAGTGCAAACACATATTGCCCCATTCTGTGACACAATCATAGAAACATAGAATGGTTACAGCATGGAAGAAGACCATTTGGCCCATTGAGCCCGTGGCGGCTCTCTGCAAGAGCACCTCAGCTCCCCCACCCTTGCCCCATAGCCCTACACATTTTTTTCTTTCAGGTACTTATCCAACTCCATTTTGGAAGCAATGATTGAGTCTGCCTCCACCATCCTTTCAGGCAGTGCATTCTAGATTCTAACCACTCGCTGCGTAAAAAAGTTTTTTCTTTGTTTTTTTTTGCCAATCACCTTAAATCCGTTTCCTCTGATTCTTAACCCTTCTGCCAATGGGAACAGTTTCTCTCAATCGACTCTGTCCAGACCCCTCATGATTTTGAACACCTCTGTCAAATCTCCTCTCAAACTTCTCTGCTCTAAGGAGATCAACTCCAGCTTCTCCAGTCTATCCACATAACTGAAGTCCCTAATTCCTGGAATCATTCTCGTCAATCTTTTCTGCACCCTCTCCAATGCCTTCACATCTTCCAGTTGGGTCCGAACCAGTGTTTTATACAGGTTCATCATAATTTCCACACTTTTGTACTCTCTACCTCTATTCATGAAGCCCAGGATCCCGCTTTTTAGCCGTTTTGTCAACCTGCCCTGCCACCTTCAACGATTTATGCACATATACTTCTAGGTCTTTCTGTTCATGCACCTCCTTTAGGATTGTACCCTTTAGTTTATATTTCCTCTCCTCATTCTTTCTACCAAAATGTATCACTTTGCACTTTTCTGCGTTAAATTTAATCTGCCTCGTGTCCGCCCATTCCATCAGCCAATCCATGTCCTCTTAAAGTCTATCCCTATCCTCCTCACTGCTCACTATAATTCCAAGTTTTGTGTCATCTGCAAATTTTAAGATTGTGCCCTGTACACTCACATCCAAGTCATTAATATATATCAAGAAAAGCAGTGTCCCTAGTACCGATCCCTGGGGAACACCACTGTATACCTTCATCCAGTCTGAGAAACAACCATTCACCACTACTCTCTGTTTCCTGTCATTTAGTCAATCTACATTGGGTACACCAATCTACAGCATCTTTATGCCCAGAAAACATAATCAGTATTTTAAAAACACAATAATGTAACAGGGAACGAGGAGATACAATGAGTTATCATACAATAAGGCTGGACTTTCGCCTTTTTGTGATTTTGCCCGTTTTCCGGCGCTAATCGTGGCAAAATCAAAATTTAAGCACTGGGTTAGTGTTAGCGTTAGAGCGCGCAACTTTCAGCAAATGAAAGTTCACGACGGGCGTTAGCGCTAACTCCAGCGTTGTACTACAGAATTTTTGCGTAAGAGCCGAAAGTTTCGGCCGGAAAAAACAAAAGATAAATCGACCATTCTGCGCATGACCGAATTTAGATTTTTTTTTTGCCGCGCTTCTGGTCTGTTGTCTGATTGCAAACGCTAATGCAGTGCATGGCCACCGCTCACATATGCAGTACACCCAGGGCGGACTCACCCATTTTATTATTCACTTTTCATAATGATGGAGGAGAAGGACAGTAGGCAGCGTGCACGAAGGTTCATTAGGAGGACATCGAAGTTTGGAAACATCTTATCAGATCTCACAAAGCAATCTTAATAATGTGCAAAGATCATTCATGTCAAACAGGGTGCCACACTAAGCTTACCTGTGTGTCATGGTGCAACTTCCAAGGCCATTAAACAGAGGATTCTATTACATTCAGACAGTATGGTATAAGTGCTTTGCTGGCTATCTGTATGTGCCACAAGAGCAGATGGACCTTCTGGTAACCATTCCTGTTTTCATCTTTGCAGGGAAAGAAGTCCCACAACCACCGGGAACAGTTACACACAGGCAGCCATCCACCTCAGATCTTGCCACTTACAGACCTGTTGGAATGAGTGGCAGGTCTCATCGGGATCTCAGGTTGGGCAACTGCCACTGGTGATACTCACCCTCGCTTGCGTCCTGAGGTTAAGTCCTGCACACTCCCTGGGCTGGGTTGGGGCAATATGATGCAGTGTCTGTGGACTGGGGTTGGGGCAATTTGATTCAGTGTCTCTGGACTAGATATAATGGAGTTGCGGTGGTCCTTCAAATGAGCCTGTGCTATGTGACCTTCCTCATGTCACCCTGCCATCTCCCCTGCTACTAACCACTCGTTTGTTGCTTTCTACTTCCAGATCACCAGTCAGAGGTGACAAATCCTTGGGATCAACACTCCACTCCTATGGCGGAGGAGGAGGAGGAATTTGATGAAGAGGAGTTGACAGAGACCGATCAGCTAACTCCGGGGTGGGGGGGCGGCTACAGATGCAGTCTACACCTCTTTTAACGCTGGTAAATGCGTCGTCCAAGGATGATCAAACATTCCTGGGTTTTGACATTCTCTGAGGCTCCTGGGACTAGTAGCGTGCAGCAACGCAGTTCTGGGGTCGAATCCCGTATGCCGTCTCTCCAGAGGGTGAGTCGGCAAAACCAGTCTGCTGCCAGACAGGCAGACGCACAACTGGACATGGTGGGATTGTCCCGGGAGAGCATCATGCTCATCCGTCAGCTCCTTGAATTCCCGGGTAGGATTCCCGCGAGCATTGACAGTCTGAAGACCACAATAATGAAAGTAGCATTGCAGATTGTCGATGCGAGCCGCGAAACCTGCGAGGCCATCAACGCCCACACAAGGCTGGTGTCCTCCACCAGTCACACTGGAGTCCCGGAAAGTGTTGGGAGCAGCCGATCCGAGTTCCCCAGTGCGACACCCTCCACACCAGCTGTGACTGGTGATGCCGATGAAGAGACTCGCCAGTCACAAGCCGGGCCATCCACGTCTCGAGCTGGTCCAGTATATACCCACGAGGCATCTCCAAAGTCTCTCTCCCCAACACAGCAGCGCTCTGATAACGTTGCTGCACGCTATGATGGTACACTTTGAGAGAGGGAGCCAAAGGTAAGGGTAAGGGTTTGGGGGTGGGGGGTGGTGGGGAGGGGGAGACGCCAGTGTTAAAAGACCGTGCGGCACAGGTGTTTGTTATTATTGTGCTCCTAACACAGATGAGACTGCACACAGGGAGGTTAAAGTAACAGTGACCTCAGTCTTTCTTAAGACACTCCAGAGTGAGGACAGGTCGTGGGGCCGAATTATATACAGTGCTCCCAAGGGATGCTGGGATCCCTTGGGACTTCAGGGGATGAGCTCCCTGGTGGCGGAACATGGGAGTGCATGCTTTACAGATACACAACATCACTTCCCCCGCCCCAAAGTCAAAGTGAAAACTATTTACAAGGTGAGGTGGTCGGGAGCCTTTCTTTCCCTGGTGGACCGCCACGGTACAAATGTCTGTTCTGGTGTGTTGGCTGTGCCCTCGCTGGGCTGGCGTGTTGTTGGCCCTGCAGGGCTGTGAGGTGAGCCTGGCCTTGCTGGGCTGTTGGGCGTGATGGTCCGGGTCCGGCGTGGTGTGGTTGATCCTTTGGGTGTGTGTTGTGGGCTCGAAAAAGGTGGTGTCTGCTGTGGACTGTTCAGGGCAATCTGTGAACTGCAGCCTCGTTTGGTCCAGGCGCTTTCTGCAAATTTGTCCATTGTCTCGTTTGACGACAAACACCCTATTCCCTTCTTTAGCTATCACCGTGCCCGCGATCCACTTGGGACCATGTCCATAGTTTAGCATATACAAAAGGTCATTCAGGTCAATTTCCCGTGACAAAGTGGCGCGACCATCGTTTACATTTTGTTGCTGCCGCCTGCTCTCTACCTGATCATGCAGGTTGGGGTGAACCAGCGAGAGTCTGGTTTTAAGTGTCCTTTTCATGAGTAGCTCAGCCAGGGGCATCCATGTGAGCAAGTGGGGTCTCGTGCGGTAGCTGAGCAGTACTCGGGGCAGGCGGGTTTGGAGTGAGCCTTCTGTGACTTGCTTAAGGCTCTGTTTGATGGTTTGTACTGCCCGCTCTGCCTGCCCATTGGAGGCTGGTTTAAACGGGGCCGAGGTGACATGTTTGATCCCATTGCGGGTCATGAATTGTTAAAATTCGGCACTGGTGAAACATGGCCCGTTGTCACTGACCAGTATGTCAGGCAGGCCGTGGGTGGCAAACATGGCCCTCAGGCTTTCAATGGTGGCGGTGGCGGTGTTCCCGACATTATTTCACATTCAATCCATTTTGAAAAAGCATCCACCACCACCAGGAACATTTTACCGAGCAACGGGCCCACATCGTCGACATGGATCCTCGACCATGGTCTGGAGGGCCAGGACCACAAACTTAGTGGTGCCTCTCTGGGCGCGTTGCTCAACTGAGCACATACGCTGCATTGCCGTACACAGGACTCTAAGTCAGAGTCGATACCGAGCCACCACACATGGGATCTGGCTATCGCTTTCATCATTACTATACCCAGGTGTGTGCTGTGGAGATCCGAGATGAACGTCTCCCTGACCCTTTTTGGTAGCACTACGCGGTTACCCCACAACAGGCAGTCTGCCTGAATGGACAGTTCGTCCTTTCGCCGCTGGAGCGGCTTGATTGGCTCTTGCATTTCAACGGGGATACTGGCCCAGCTCCCATGCAGTACACAGTTTTTTACTCGGGACAGCAGAGGATCTTGGCTGGTCCAAGTCCTAATCTGGCGGGCCGTGACAGGTGACTTATCATTTTCGAACGCTTCCATGACCATAAACAAGTCTGCGGGCTGCACCACCATCAACAAGTTTGCAGGCTGCGCCATTTCCACCCCGGTGGTGGGCAATAGTAGCCGACTGAGAGCATCCGCACAGTTCTCAGTGCCTGGCCTGTGGCGGATGGTATAGTTATACGCTGATAGCGCGAGTGCCCACCTTTGTATGCGGGCTGAGGCATTAGTATTTATCCCCTTGTTCTCAGCGAATAAGGATGTGAGGGGCTTGTGATCGGTTTCCAGCTCAAATTTGAGACCAAACAGGTACTGATGCATTTTCTTTACCCCGAACACGCACGCTAATGCCTCTTTCTCAATCAAGCTCCTGGAAGCATAGGTGACAGGTTGCAACTTCCCCGCAACGTTAGCTTGTTGTAATACACACCCGACTCCGTACGACGACACGTTACATGCTAGCACATGTCTGTTACACGGGTTATACAATACAAGCAGCTTGTTGGAGCATAAAACGTTTCTGACTTTCTCAAAAGCAATTACTTGTTTTTTTCCCCATACCCAGTTCTCACCTTTGCGCAATTGTAGGGGTCCTAAAAAGGTGCTTAACCCCAGTAGGAAGTTACCAAAATAGTTGAGGAATCCCAGGAACGACCGCAGCTCCGTCATGTTCTGTGGCCTGTGCGCATTCCAGATAGCCTCTGTCTTGGCGTCTGTGGGCCGAATGCAATCCGCCGCGATCTTTCTCTCCAAAAACTCCACTTCTGTTGCCATGAAAATGTATTTCGACCTCTTCAGCCACAGCCCTACGCGATCCAGTCGCTGGAGAACCTCCTCCAGGTTTTGTAGGTGCTCAGCGGTGTCCCGACCCGTGACCAATATGTCGTCCTGAAAGACCACCGTGTATGGTACCGACTTGAGTAGGCTCTCCATGTTTCTCTGGAAGATCGCTGCAGCCGACCGAATTCCAAACGGGCATCTGTTGTAGATGAACAGTGCCTTGTGCGTATTGATGCAGGTGAGGCCCTTCGAAGACCCCTCCAGCTCCTGCGTCATGTAGGCTGAAGTCAGGTCAAGCTTGGTGAACGTCTTGCCTCCTGCCAGCGTCGCAAATAGGTCGTCTGCCTTAGCTAGCAGGATATTGATCCTGTAGCAAGAAACGATTAATAGTTATTTTATAATCACCGCAAATCCTGACTGTGCCTTCACTTTTGAGTACTGGAACAATCGGGCTGGCACACTCGCTGAATTCCACTGTGGAGAGGATGCCCTCGTGTTGCAGTCTGTCCAGCTCGATTTCCACTCTCTCCTTCATCATGTGAGGTACCGCTCGCGCCTTGTGGTGAATGGGTCGTGCCTCTGGGACCAAGTGGATCCGCACCTTCGCCCCGGAAAAGTTTCCAATGCCTGACTCAAAAAGGGAAGGACATTTTTTAAGAACCTGGGTACATGAGGCCTCATCGACATGTGATAGCCTCGGATGCCATCCCAGTTCCAGCGGATTTTGCCCAGCCAGCTCCTTCCAAGCAGTGTGGGGCCATCACCCGGGACAATCCAGAGTGGCAGTTCGTGCACCGTGCCTTCGTAGGTGACCTTGACCATGGCGCTGCCCAGAACAGTGATAAGCTCTTTGGTGTACGTTCTCAGTTTCGTGTGGATGGGGCTCAGGGCTGGTCTGAATGCCTTGTTGCACCACAGTCTCTCAAACATCTTTTTACTCATGATGGATTGGCTAGCGCCAGTGTCCAGTTCCATGGCTACGGGTAAGCCATTCAATTTTACGTTTAGCATTATAGGTGGACATTTCATCGAAAATGTGTGCACCCTGTGTACTTCAGTATCTGCCTCCTCTCTCTGAGGCTCGAAATTGCTTTGATCCACCATGGAGCGATCTTCCTCTGCCACGTGGTGGTTAGCAGGTTTTGCAGAGCTTGCAGCTTATTTGCAAGCTCGTTGGAGGTGCCCCATTGTTCCACAGCTCTTGCAAACATACCCTTTGAAGTGGCATGAATCGGCTGAATGGAAGCCTCCACAACGCCAACAAGGTGTGAATTGCCTTGCATTCATCCTTTGTTGCGGACTCTGAGTCATCTGGGTCACCTGAGGCCTGCTGGCAGTTGCAGACTCGTGGGTTCTGCCCTGTACATTTCTGCTCGCAAACACAGTTCCAGTTAATTTATGAACATTACTAGCACTTGTGTGCTGAGAGATTTGTTTGGTGTTATCATAGGTGGACATAAACGCCTGTGCTATCGCAATGGCCTTACTGAGGGTCGGTGTCTCTACAGTCAAAAGTTTTCGTAGGATGGTCTCGTAGCCAATGCCCAGTATAAAAAAGTCTCTGAGCATTTGCTCCAGGTAGCCATCAAACTCACATTGTCCTGCAAGTCGCCTTAGCTTGGCGACGTAGCTCACCACTTCCTGACCTTCAGCTCGCTGGCACGTGTAGAACCGATACCTCGCCATCAGCACACTCTCCCTCAGGTTAAGATGCTCCTGAACCAGTGGACACAGCTCCTCATACGACTTATCTGGGGGTTTCACCGGAGCCAGTAGATTCTTCATGAGGCTGTAGGTCGGTGCCCTGCAGACTGTGAGGAGGACCACTCTCCTTTTTGCAGCGCTTCCTTCTCCGTTCAGCTCGTTGGCTACAAAGTACTGGTGTAGCCATTCAACATAGGCTTCCCAGTCCTCACTCTCCGAGAACTTCTCCAGAATGCCCACAGTTTGCTGTATCTTTGTGTTGGATTCGTATTCTCGTCGCTAATTATTGTGTTCTTAACACAGATGAGACTACACACAGGGAGGTTAAAGTAACAGTGACCTCAGTCTTTAATAAGACACTCCAGAGTGAGGAACAGGCCTTAGGGGCCGGCTTATATACAGTGCTCCCAAGGGGCTTCAAGGGATGAGCTCCCTGGTGGCGGAACATGGGAGTGCATGCTTTATAGATGCACAACAATTATCATGTTGTTGTTGTTATTGTTTTTGTTGTAATATAATCACAGTTTGATCACAATTTATTTTATTTTATTAAAGTTCCAATGTTTTCAAATTATGTTCACAAAGGTCTAAAATATTACAATATTTGATAAATTGTTTTGGTTCACCTTAACCATTCCTGTGTAGTGTCTCATTTGCAGAATAAGAGGGGGAATAGTCAACATAGTGGGATATAGTGGCCAGGCAATGGCCAAACATGCCATTCAGTCTTCAAGCAAAGCGTTGAATTTTGAGCTGATGACCTAAGGCTTTTGCAGCGGTGAAATTTCCTAGATGCCTCCCCTCTGGTTGTGGTGGGGGTGGTGGTGGTGGCATGGGTTCCTCGCCAGGCTCCTCTTCCTCGTCTTTCTCTTCCTCCTCCTTCTCCGCCCACCCCCCCCCCCTCTCCTAACGCGGTCCTGCAATCCCCATTGGCAAATCCTGTCCCCTCATGATGGCTAAGTGGCGTAGTATGCAGCACACCACAATGAACTCAGAGACCTGCTGAGGGGAGTATTGCAGGCAGCCTCCAGAATGGTCCAGGCATCGGAAACGCTGCTTGAGCACTCCAATTGTCTGTTCGACGATGTGTGTGGCTATATAGCTGTCATTATAGCGATGCTCGGCTTCTGTCTGAGGGTTCCGGAGGGGGATCATGAGCCAGGTGGCGAGGCTGTAACCTTTGTCCCCCAGCATCCAGCTCTTGCCTTGTGGTTGATGCTGGAACATATGTGAGACACTGCTCTTACGCAAGATGAAAACATCATGGATGCTCCCTGGATATTGAGCATTGACTGCCATGATGCGCTGAGTAAGTTCGCAGACGATCTGTACATTCATGGAGTGGAATCCTTTTCGGTTTCGGTAAACCTCTGGATTGTGTAAAGTTGCTCACAGGGCGACATGCGTACAGTTAATGGCACCCTGAACCTTGGGGAAGCCAGAAAATTGTCCAAAACCTACAGCCCTCTCATTTTGGGCCTCCTTGGTCATTGGGAAGTTTATGAAGTCCATCCTGCATGCGTACAGTGCAGTCGTCACCTGGAGAATGCTGCAATGTGTAGCATGCTGCGAGATGGAGCATATGTTCCCCACTCATCATCATAAGCAGTCCCTCGGAATCGAGGAAGACCTGCTTCCACTCCTGAAGTGAGTTCCTTGGTGGCTGAACAGTCCAATATGAGAGCCACAGATTCTGTCACAGGTGGGACAGACATTCGCCGAGGGAAGGGTTGGGTGGGATTGGTTTGCCACATGCTCCTTCCGCTGCCTGCACTTGACCTCTTCACGCTCTCGGCGTTGAGCTTTGAAAAGCTCAACGCCCTCCCAGATGCACTTTCTCCACCTAGGGCGGTCTTCGGCCAGGGACTCCCAGGTGTCAGTGGTGATGTTGCACTTTACCAGGGAGGCTTTGAGGGTGTCCTTGTAACATTTCCGCTGCCCACCTGTGGCTCATTTGCCATGAAGGAGCTCTGCATAAAGCATTTGCTTAGGGAGTCTCGCGTCTGGCATGCGAACCATGTGGCCTGCCCAGCAAAGCTGATCAAGTGTGGTCAGAGCTTCAATGCTGGGGATGTTAGCCTGTACGAGGACACTAATGTTGCTGCACCTCCTAGGGGATTTGCAGGATCTTGTGGAGACATCATTGGTGGTATTTCTCCAGCGACTTGAGGTGTCTTTTGTACATCGTCCATGCCTCTGATCCCTACAGGAGGGCGGGTGTTACTACAGCCCTGTAGACTATGCTCCCTGCATTTTTCCTGCAGCTGTCGTGCTGCAAAGATCATGTCCGTTGTGCCCCGTAAGGGACAAAATCTGCACTGTGATTCCGGGAGGAGCTCCTCGGCCACAGGGAGAAGACGGTTTAGGAGAACTCTAGTGACAACTTTCCCAGTGGCTGATAGCAGGGAGATTTCCCTGTAATTGCCACAGTTGGACTTGTCCCCTTTTTTTAAAGATGGTCACGATCACTGCATCTCTGAGATCTCCCAGCATGCTCTCCTCCCTCCAGATGAGAGAGATGAGGTCATATATTCGCGCCAGCAGTGCCTCTCCGCCATACTTTAGCGCTTCAGCAGGGATTCCACCCGCACCCGTAGCCTTGTTATTCTTGAGCTGTTTTATGGCTTTGCCTACTTCGTGCAACGTTGGGGTTTCACTGAGGTGGTGGCGGGTCGCATGCTGCGGGTTCAAGTCGAGAACACTCGAGTCAAATGCAGAGTCTCGATTGAGGAGATCTTCGAAGTGCTCCTTCTAGCGGACCCTGACAGCCTTGGTGTCCTTGATGAGTGTTTCCCCATTCTTGGCTAGCAGTGGGGTGGGGCCTTGGGAGTTTGGACCATAGGTGGCGTTGACTGCGATGAAGAATCCTCGCATATCGTGGCTGTTGGCCAGTTGTTGTCCCCCACTGATGCCTGAAAGGAGCCAGTAGCATAGAAGGCAAGTGCCACAGTCACCTTCACCTCGACGGGCAGCGCAGTCATGTTGCCACTGGTAGGCTGTAGGTCTGCCTGTAGGAGCTGGCATATCTCTGTCAACCCTTCCTTTCGGAAGCACAGCCTTCTAACGCACTGTGCCTCAGTGAGCTGCAGGTATGAGCAATGTTTCCTGTAAGCTTGTTGGAGGTAAGGCCTCCTACTCATCTGCGACCTCTTCAAGTACATTCAAAATGATCATCAATAAGCCTTCTTGCAGCTCGATGCTGTATAAATACAGCAGCCAGGAATAATGGCTGACCATAGTATAGCCCCCTCTTTTAAAATGTCCTTAAATGTCCTTTAAAGCAAAATTTAAACTCATATAAAACTTCAGTATGAAAAACGCAGCCTTCTTCTCCCAATCCTTTTATGCGTTCAACTTCTGTTCCGTTTTCAAACTGGCACTGTTCGTGCTGGGTGCAACAGCTTTTTGCAGACAGGTTCTTGGGTGGATGCGAAATCAGACGATATTGCCGAAAATTCCGCCCGGCCGCTAATGCAGCGCTGCACGCGAATTGACGTCATCAAAACGGTAAAAACATCGGGCGGGCACTAAGTTTTAGCACCGCTGTAAAACCACTGGCGAAAGTTCTGCCGGGCGCAAAATGTTGTGCGACTCTTTTCGCACAAAATGAAAAGTTTTTGCGCCGTGCCCAGGCGCTAAGCGGAGCGCAAATTAGCCGAAAATCCAGCCCTATCTTTTCACCTCTGAGATCTGGGTTTGAAACTACAACAGACTGATTGGATGATAATCTTCTGTCTTCTTTGGTGTAAAGCTTTTATGTGAATTTGGAGCAGTGTATGTGGGAGCAGTGCCAACAAAGTTCCTATTGGATGCAGGTCCATGGCACAAAACATTCTTGGACTTGGCACAAATTTTCAGTAAGTTGGTAAACCAGTTAACAGGGACGATAAAGATGGCTGGTGTGAGAACAGCAGTCCTTTGATGCTACTTTAAATCTGACAATGCTGTGTCTAACTTGGAAGTGTTTGATGCTGATAGTGGATGCCAAAGGTGGAGAAGTGTTCTCGAGCACTGATATCTGTTACCTGGATGAGAAAAATGTAATAAAATGTAAGCGTAAGGTTGTAATGGACATAATTTCCAACATTTTACTGGTTCACAGCATACTACAAGTAAAATGTAATGTCAAGAAATAATCTTATGTTATTTTCCATTTGTTTATACGTGGATCTCTGAATTAAAATACTTTTGTGTTTTCTGATGTGTTTATTTATGGAAAGTATTTTTTTTAATATAAGTTGGTCTTATTTTGATTCACAAAATGGCCCAAAGTAACAGCTCGGTGACAAAGTACATTAGTGCATTGAGCCATGGATTGGGTTCAAAGCCTAGTCTTGGCTGGATTCACACTCAGGCTTCCCTCAGAAGTGGTATCTTTCAAATGAGACCTTAAAATGAAGCCCTATCTGTTCTCCCTGGTGGATATAATAGTCCAGCAGCAGAGGGGAACCACTGCGCCAAAACTGATGAGTAAGAAGACAAAGCAAAATTGATCCTCTTGCATCATCAGGACATGACTGGCAGCCTGGGGACACCAGTCACATCCCAAGTGGTAAAGAGGCATGGTGCCAATCGCACAGAAGGTGAAGAGCAACCATCAGATGCCAAAACAACAGTAAGTTTGGGGGAGGAAGGAGGGAGGAATATTCCTTCTGGCTTCACATTCAGGTAAATAAAATATTTGTATTCCTTTTTTTGGTGGCAACCTCCAGCGATTCCTTTAAAGATCGCCGGGTCGCCTGTTCTGCACCTGAGGAACTATTGCATGCTGCGTTCAAGTGCCAACCACTTTCAGGAAGGAGCCTGAAATAGGTGTTAGGCCCCCGATTTGCATAGGCAATGAACTTAATGCCTGTTTCAGGTGGGTGATATGGACGACTCCAGGACGTTCTAACCAATATGACATGTGGCACATACCCGTGTACATGCCATATTGGACCCTTCAGTGATCCAATGTTTAGGCCATTATCTGGTCATTTATTTCATTGCTGTTTTGGGACCTCGCTGTGTGCAAATTGGCTGCCTCATTTGCTTACATTACAACAGTGACTACATTTGTAAAAGTACTTAATTGATAGTGAAGCCTTTATGGATGTTCTGAGGTCATGAAAAGCACTATATAAATGCAAGTTCTTTACTTCTTTCTTTCTTATGCATAAGGGTGGATAATTATTAGTGTATTCTTGATGGAGCATTTTCCTTTGTCGAGAATGTTTTACTTTTGGGAATTGGTATTTTTGGTTCCCATCATCCAAATATTATTGAGTGCCAAGTCACAGCCTTTTACCAATCCTACTCTTAGCCACCTGTTGTGAGATGAGTAAGCATAACCTGTTTTGACTTGCCCTCTTATTGTTCCTCCTTCAATTTGCTAAAAGACTTGCTAAGTTCAAAATATTCATAAAATGCATAAAGCAATTCCACCACAACATCTCCTTAATTTCTTTTGATTTTTCTCTCTCTCTCTCTAGCCTGTTCAGCATTGCTCAGCTAAAGAGGGATTGGATTGTAGAGTTTCCCACAATGTAGTGACACTCCAAAACCAACCTTTAGATGGTGAGAATCAATGTGGTGCAATTAATGGAATGTATGTCCCAATGCTATATAAAAGAGAAAAGAAGAACGTGGATTTATATGGCGCCTTTCACGACCACCGGACATCTCAAAGCGCTTTACAGCCAATGAAGTACTTTTGGAATGTAGTCACTGTTGTAATGTAGGAAATGTGGCAGCTAATTTTCACACAACAAGATCCCACAAACAACAATGAGATAATGATCAGATAATCTATTTTTTGTTATGTTGATTGAGGGATAAATATTAGCCAGGACACCGGGGCTAACTCCCCTGCTCTTCTTCAAAATAGTGCCATGGGATCTTTTACATCCACCTGAGAGAGCAGACGGGGCCTCGGTTTAACGCCTCATCTGAAAGACGGCACCTCTGACAGTGCAGCGCTCCCTCAGCACTGCACTGATGTGTTAGCCTAGATTTATGTGCTCAAGTTCCTGCACTGGGACTTGAACCCACAACCTTCTGACTCATAGGCGAGAATGTGATCCACTGAGCCACAGCTGACACTTATATGGAAAAACTCATCGTCACAGAGTTTAGCCATTCACCCAACAAGCTACAAAAGCTCTAAGTATCCTGTTCCACATGCTCTTCCTCTACCGTGCATGCTCAACATGATTGAAATCAGGTCTCATTTCCTAATTCCTACTTTAAATCATTCATTCCCAGGATTTCAAAATTATGGAGCTTTATACTTCTCTCAGTGTTTGTTCCCTTCTATAATCTGCCAACTTTTAAAACAACAACTTGGCTTTATTTAAACATTTCCTCATGATTTTTCTCTCCTCTTTTCAACCTCGTTGGTGAACTACACTGCAGGCTTTTGCACTTTACTAAAATTTTTCAATAAAACAAATACTGAGCCTTAGTGGTCGACACACCTGAACTTCAAGCTGTTGCATTCTTTTCTGGTTGCAAGTCAAACAGATAATCATTTGAGCTACTGGCATCTTACCAATCAACTATTATTTACATTTCATTTTCAATTTCCACTCTTTCACTTGCCAAAGTTATACTATTTTCATTGGTCAAGTAGGTGGGAGGGCCAATCTGTGACCAGGTCTAAAAAACGCCTCAATGCCAACCTACAGCTGAAATGTTAAACTATCTATATTGCTACGATAATTTATTTAAATATTAACTTTTGCTTTTACACAATTGAAGCAGGGAACAGGCCGGTAATACTAATCAGGCCAACATCACAATGTTAATATTTATTTACAGATTATAGAAGTTTTAACATTATAATCAGTCATGGAGGTGGTAGTTTAAATTAGCTTTGTGACAAATAAGTATAATGTTTGGGGCTTGTACATGTACAAAGGACCCATCTAGGCACCCATCGTTGCTTCCTTATAAGTAGCAACCCCAATTTTCCCATACTCCTCTCTTGCTGACTTTCCAGACCAGCATGTTCACTGGGGGCGAACCTCACTAACCTCCTTCCTGTCCTACTTACCCAACCAAATCTATGCCACCTTGTACTCTGCCAATGGATGAACAATCACTAACCCTCTCCACATTCCCTTTCAGAATGTCCATTCTCTCACAAACAAGGACTTTGCTATCCATAAGCTTATAGTGGATGATTACAGTGATATCCTGACTTTGACTGAAACTTGATGTCACATTGCTTCTTAATAAAGCCTTTCTACCTGGTTATACTTTCCACCATCTACCTCAACCAAACCACTGCTGTAAATATGTGGCCTTAACACCAAATCTCTTAGACTCTCTTGCTACTCCTATACTACCTCCTTCTCCTTCAAACACTTCATCTTGATCCGATTTTTAGAAATTCTTGTTGTCTATTAACCCCGACCAAGCCTCACTGAGTGTTTGATTTAAGTATTCTCCCTACTTTCCTCCATCAGCCTCTGTGCTGAGCAACTCCCAATCCTCAGTGATTTCAATCTCCATCTCAGCTCTCCTTGCCCTCTCTCCTCTGAATTCACTGCTCTCCCTAAACCTCTCCCACCATAGCCTTATTCGCCGTCACCCAACCTTGTCATCTCCGAAGGCTTCTCTATTCGCATGGAAAGAATTTTAACCACCCACCCCCCTTCCCACTTGGTGGAAAACGGACGGGGTGGAGGGCAGTTAAAATGGAGCAGGAACCTTACCTGCAGGCCTCTTGTTCCGATGTTGAATTGCAAGCAACAAGGTGACCCACTGGAAGTCAGTAGGGTCGTTGTTCAAACTACGCAGTTCAGGTCCCAGTGACGTCTTTGGGCCAGTGTGCAATATTAATCCTTGAGCATTCCCTGCCTTCAGCTTCTCTCCCCCTGACCAACTATGATCACCATCGGATATCCCACCTGACCACTTACTTTATTCCAGCCTTTAATGGCAGTATTAACCTATTTATTTTAAATTGGTTAACAGCTCTGTAAAACAAATCCATAGGAAGGAATTTGATTCAAACATATTAACTGTTTGCAACATAGCATCATTCAAATTAATGATATGACTGCTGTTTTTTGGATTCTAAAGGGACTAGATTAAGTTGACAATGTTTCACTTGCCCAGAATAGTACAACCAGAGAACATGGCCTGCGCTTGAAGGGAGGTAAATTCAAAACGAACCTTGCGGAAACAATATTTCAGGGAGCAAGTGGTCAATCCATGGAACACGCTCCCTAGGGATATGGTGAAAGGAGATATTATTGATTTAATCAAATGCAAATTCGATCGATTTCTTTCATAAAATAACATTTTACGATACAGAATGTGAGTAATTTAATACATAGAAACATAGAAACATAGAAAATAGGTGCAGGAGTAGGCCATTCGGCCCTTCGAGCCTGCACTGCCATTCAACAAGATCATGGCTGATCACCCACCCCAGCACTTCCCCCCCATGCCCCCTCCACACCCCCCGACCCCCCCAGCCGCAAGGACCACATCCAACTCCCTCCCGAACACATTCAATGAACTAGTATCAACACCGCTCCGTGGCAGGGAACCCCACAGGCCAACAATTCCCCGAGTGAAGAAGTCTCTCCCCATCCCAGCCCCAAACAGCCCACCCCGCCATCCCAAGACTGTGCCCGCCCCCCCGCGCCCCGCCCCCCAGCTCCGGACACACCCAACACCGGGAACACTCCCCCCGCACCCAACCCGCCCCGTCCCAAATGCCGAACACCCCCGGATGTCACGCCCCCAGCCCCGGCCACCCCGGAGCCACGCCCGCGCGACGCCAACCACACCACATCCACCAACCGCCATCTGCGCAGTCAACCCATCCACCCCACTCCGAACACTCCCCGCACCGAGGCACAGAGTGCCCAGGCCCGCCCCTCCAACACACTTCGCCCCCCCCCCCAGACCTCCGCTGCAATGTGGCCCCTCCTGTCCCCCGCCTTAGGTTTCTCCGCCCCCCACCTCCACCACTCTCCCCTCCATCCCCCGCCCCCGTCTCCCCTCCATTTCCCTCTGCCTCCCCGCACAGGCTCCCAGCATGGGGGCGGTAACCTTCTGGGGCAGGGAATTTTAGCCCCCAGCGTGGAAGTCCTGCTCCCGCTGCAGGATTGGCTTACCAGCCCTCAATGGAAGCGGAGTGCAATTTCCCACACTCCACTTCCTTTGGGGCAGTTACCGGGGCACGACTGGATGCATGACATCCGGTAAGTGTAGCATGCTTCGGAGGAACAGGTTACTTTGGACCTATGGTTCCCAAAGCTCTCCTTTGGCGTTTTCTCACCTCATGTCTGGCTCTGTTGTAAACGAATTGATGGAGGTTGAATGCTATGATTAGTCAACAACGCCATTATAGTTGTATCACATGACTATGAGGATGGGAGAAGGCAAACTAGATGGAGGTCCTTTTTTCATCTAGAAATTCCTATGTTACTATGTAATTTGTAGGTTTATATTCATTATGATCTTGTCAAATGCAGAATTTATTATATAATTAATTAATTAAGGTATTATGTGGAATTTAGATTAAAAACACAATGGGCAGTCATTTGCGGCCCGTCCGGGCGTGTACGAGGTGCGCACGCGGCCGTAAGGGCCGCGAAAGTTCCGGTTTAGGCATGCACTGCATATGCATTAAAAACCAGAACTTGACAGATCATATGAATCCCCGGGAAAAGGGCCTCCATGGGTGGAAAGTTGGGCTATTTGCGCAACTTCTGCCCAGCGAATGTCCATGAAATTCTTACGCCTGGTAAAAGCAGGCGTAAGGCATGCTTTTACCAGCGTAAGAGTTTTAAAAAACAGAAAAATAAAATATTATCCCTCATTTATACGTTAAAAACCCTGTGCAAGTTTATTTTTAGCCCCATTAAAACATGTACATTTATTTTTCAAAACATTTAATTTTTGTTTTAAATATTTAATTAAATGCCATTTTCATTAATTTTAAAGATGTCATGTTTTAAAAAAAAATTTGATGTGTAGACGTGTTTTTTATGTGATCCCCATTGATACTTAGGGGAATTCCATGCATACGGAATCCCCATAAGCATGAATGGGGATTCCCTGCTTTGATTGGTTGGGCCAGCCCACACAGTTCCAGGGGTGCTTGTGAACCACATGCAACCCTTGGATATGTGGGCCTCTACTCAGGCCTACGCATAGAGGCCCAGGAGCGCAAGTCTCTGAACCTCGGGGATCATCAGCTATAGATTTTTTGCAGGTTGAAGGCATCTGCCCGCAGGGAGCCTCCAACTGCAAATTCAGCCCCAATAAGTATTAGACTAATTTACAAGTGGAATGTGGTAGTCTTGGAGACTGAGGGACAGGTAAGAAAAAAGTCCCAGTCGTCACCTGTTTCAGTGTAAAATATGTCCATGATCGCTAGGCCATATAAATGGAATATACATGTGTTGTTTAGAAGGATATTTAATTTTTAGAATAGCAAAAAAAAAGCCAGATATAATATTCTCCCATATAAAACTCCCTTGCTACTGTGTAAAAACCTTGGCAGATGAAAATGGGGTTTTATTGCTTTATATACTAGCTCATAACAGATTTTATCACTTTAATAATTCCGTGCAGACGTAAGTACAGTTTAACGGATGTCACTGGCTTTGAATAACTTAGCATTATACCTTTTATTTGAACTCGTGTCTTGTGATATCGGTATGATTTCCATTTAAATAAAATAATTTTGTTCTCCATGGAGAAGTATGTCCACAAGTTGAGCAGTTACAAAAAGATTTTACCTCCTTAAACAATCATTTATTTTGATTTACATATAATAATGATGAAATTTGCGAGAAAATGATGCAAGGTAATTGGTGACCTTATACTTCTGCTAATGATTTGTGCCAGTAGTACAATGTGAAAAAGATTACCCAAGATCGTTTCTATTGTGTTCCTAACACAGATGAGACTACACACAGGGAGGTTAAAGTAACAGTGACCTCAGTCTTTATTAAGACACTCCAGAATGAGGAAGAGGCCTTAGTGGCTGGCTTTTATACAGTGCTCCCAAGGGATGCTGGGATCCCTTGGGACTTCAGGGGATGCGCTCCCTGGTGGCGGAACATGGGAGTGCATGCTTTACAGATACACAACATCACTCCCCGACAAAGTCAAAGTAAAAACTATTTGTAAGGTGAGGTGGTCGGGAGCCTTTCATTCCCTGGTGGACCGCCTCGGTATGAATGTCTGTTCTGGTGTATTGGCTGTGCCCTTGCTGGGCTGGCGTGTTGTTGGCCCTGCAGGGCTGCTGGGTGAGCCTGGCCTTGCTGGGCTGTTGGGCGTGATGGGTTCAATTTCCTGGTCCGGGGTGGTGTCGTTGGTCCTTTGGGTGTGTGTTGTGGGCTCAAAAAAGCTGGTGTCTGCTGTGGGTTGTTCAGGGCAGTCTGTGAACCGCAGCCTCGTTTGATCCAGGTGCTTTCTGCAAATTTGTCCATTGTCTAGTTTGACTACAAACATCCTACTCCCTTCGTTAGCTATCAGCGTGCCCGCGATCCACTTGGGACCATGTCCATAGTTTAGCACATAAAGAGGGTCATTCAGATCAATTTCCCATGACACAGTGGCTCGACCATTGTTTACATTTTGTTGCTGCCGCCTGCTCTCTACCTGATCATGCAGGTTGGGGTGAACCAGCGAGAGTCTGGTTTTAAGTGTCCTTTTCATGAGTAGCTCAGCCGGTGGCACCCATGTGAGCGAGTGGAGTCTCGTGCGGTAGCTGAGCAGTACTCGGGACAGGCGGTTTGGAGTGAGCCTTCTGTGACTTGTTTAAGGCTCTGTTTGATTGTTTGTACTGCCCGCTCTGCCTGCCCATTGGAGGCTGGTTTAAACGGGGCCAAGGTGACATGTTTGATCCCATTGCGGGTCATGAATTCTTTAAACTCGGCACTGGTGAAACATGGCCCGTTGTCACTGACCAGTATGTCAGGCAGGCCGTTTGTGGCAAACATGGCCCTCAGGCTGTCAATGGTGGCGGTGGCGGTGCTTCCCGACATTATTTCACATTCAATCCATTTTGAAGAAGCATCCACCACCACCAGGAACATTTTACCGAGAAACGGGCCCGCATAGTCGACATGGATCCTCGACCATGGTCTGGAGGGCCAGGACCACAAACTTAGTGGTGCCTCTCTGGGCACGTTGTTCAACTGAGCTCACACGCGGCATTGCTGTACACAGGACTCTAAGTCAGAGTCGATACAGGGCCACCACACGTGGGTTCTGGCTATCGCTTTCATCATTACTATAACCGGGTGTGTGCTGTGGAGATCTGGGATGAATGTCTCCCTGCCCTTTTTGGGTAGCAATACGCGGCTACCCCACAACAGGCACATCTGCTTGAACGGATAGCTCATCCTTTCACCGCTGGAACGGCTTGATTAGCTCTTGAATTTCAACGTGGATGCTGTCCCAGCTCCCATGCAGTTTTTTTACTAGGGACAGCAGAGGATCTTGGCTGGTCCAAGTCCTAATCTGGCAGGCCGTAACAGGTATTTTATCATTTTCAAATGTTTCCATGACCATCAACAAGTCTGCGGGCTGCGCCACCATCAACAATTTTGCAGGCTGCGCCATTTCCACCCCCGTGGTGGGCAATGGTAGCCGACTGAGAGCATCAGCATCGGTGCCTGCCCTGTGGCGGATGGTATAGTTATATGCTGATAGCGTGAGTGCCCACCTTTGTATGCGGGCTGAGGCATTAGTATTTATCCCCTTGTTTTCAGCAACAGAGATATAAGGGGCTTCTGATCGGTTTCCAGCTCAAATTTGAGGCCAAACAGGTACTGATGCATTTTCTTTACCCTGAATACACAAACTAATGCCTCTTTCTCAATCATGCTGTAGGCCCTCTCGGCCTTAGACAAGCTCCTGGACGCATAAGCGACAGGTTGCAACTTCCCCGCAATGTTAGCTTGTTGTAATACACAACCGACTCCGTACGACGATGCATCACATGCTAGCACAAGTCTTTTATGGGGGTTATACAATACAAGCAGCTTGTTGGAGCATAAAATGTTTCTGGCTTTTTCAAAAGCAATTACTTGGTTTTTTCGCCATACCCAGTTCTCACCTTTGTGCAATAACACATTTAGGGGCTCTAAAAGGGTGCTTAACCCCGGTAGGAAGTTACCAAAATAGTTGAGGAGTCCCAGGAACGACCGCAGCTCCGAGATGTTCTGTGGCCTGGGCATGTTCCTGATCGCCTCTGTCTTGGCATCTGTGGGCCGAATGCCGTCCGCTGCGATCTTTCTCCCTAAAAACTCCACTTCTGTTGCCTTGAAGACGCATTTCGACCTCTTCAGCCGCAGCCCTACGCGATCCAGTCGCTGGATGACCTCGCCCAGGTTTTGTAGGTGTTCGACGGTGCTCCGACCCATGACCAATATATCATCCTGAAAAACCACAGTGCGTGGTACCGATTTGAGTAGGCTCTCTGGAAGATCGCTGCAGCCAACTGAATACCAAACGGGCATCTGTTGTAGATGAACAGTCCCTTGTGCGTGTTGATGCAGGTGTGGCCCTTCGAAGACTCCTCCAGCTCCTGCGTCATGCAGGCCGAAGTCAGGTCGAGCTTGGTGAACGTCTTGCCTCCTGCCAGCATCGCAAATAGGTCATCTGCCTTGGGCAGCGGATATTGGTCCTGTAGCGAGAAACGATTAATAGTTACTTTAATATCGCCGCAAATCCTGACCGTGCCTTCACTTTTGAGTACTGGAACAATCGGGCTAGCCCACTCGCTGAATTCCACTGGGAGATGATGATCTCGTGTTGCAGCCTGTCCAGCTTGATTTCCATTCTCTTATGTGTGATACCGCTCGCGCCTTGTGGTGAATGGGTCATGCCTCTGGGACCAAGTGGATCCGCACCTTCGCCCCGGAAAAGTTTCCAATGCCTGGCTCAAAAAGGGAAGGACATTTGTTAAGAACCTGGGTACATGAGGCCTCATCGACATGTGATAG
Organism: Pristiophorus japonicus; assembly: GCF_044704955.1. NCBI lineage: Eukaryota > Metazoa > Chordata > Chondrichthyes > Pristiophoridae > Pristiophorus > Pristiophorus japonicus. Next base: position 40,091,627 of record NC_091989.1, on the reverse strand, counting down.
TGCTCGGATGTCACCCCAGTTCCAGCGGATTTTGCCCAGCCAGCTCCTTCCAAGCAGTGTGGGGCCATCGCCCAGGACAATCCAGAGTGGCAGTTCGTGCACCGTGCCCTCTTAGGTGACCTTGACCAGGATGCTGCCGATGACAGTGATGAGCTCTTTGGTGTACGTTCTCAGTTTCGTGTGGATGGGGCTCAGGGCTGGTCTGAGTGCCTTGTTACACCACAGTCTCTCTTTTTACTCATGATGGATTGGCTAGCACCAGTGTCCAGTTCCATGGCTACGGATAAGCCATTCAATTTTACATTTAACTTTATAAGTGGACATTTCATCGAAAATGTGTGCACCCCGTGTTCTTCAGCATCTGCCTCCTCTCTCTAAGGCTCGAAATTGCTTTGATCCACCATGGACCGATCTTCCTCTGCCACATGGTGGTTAGCAGGTTTTGTAGAGCTTGCAGCTCGTTTGCAAGCTCGTTGGAGGTGCCCCATTGTTTCACAGCTCTTGCAAACATACCCATTGAAGCGGCATGAATAGGCTGAATGGAAGCCTCCACAATGCCAACAAAGTGTGAATTGCCTTGCATTCATCCTTTGTTGCGGACTCTGAGTCATCTGGGTCACCTGAGGCCTGCTGGCAGTTGCAGACTCATGGTTTCTGCCCTGTATATTTCTGCTCGCAAACACAGTTCCAGTTAATTTATGAACATTGCTAGCACTTGTGTGCTGAGAGATTTGTTTGGTGTTATTACTGGTGGACATAAACGCCTGTGCTTCGCAATGGCCTGACTGAGGGTTGGTGTCTCTGCAGTCAAAAGTTTTCGTAGGATGGTCTCGTGGCCAATGCCCAGTACAAAAAAGTCTCTGAGCATTTGCTCCAGGTAGCCATCAAACTCACATTGTTCTGCAAGTCACCTTAGCTCGTCGACGTAGCTCTCCACTTCCTGACCTTCAGCTCGCTGGCACGTGTAGAACCGATACCTCGCCATCAGCACGCTCTCTCTCGGGTTAAGATGCTCCTGAACCAGTGTACACAGCTCCTCATACGACTTATCTGGGGGTTTTAGCAGAGCCAGAAGATTCTTCATGAGGCTGTAGGTCAGTGCCCCACAGACCGTGAGGAGGACCGCTCTCCTTTTTGCAGCGCTTCCTTCTCCGTCCAGCTTGTTGGCTACAAAGTACACTGGTCTAGCCGTTCGACATAGGCCTCCCAGTCCTCACCCTCCGAGTACTTCTCCAGGATGCCCACAGTTTGCTGCATCTTTGCGTTGGATTCGTATACTCGTCGCCAGTCATTGTGTTCCTAACACAGATGAGACTGCACACAGGGAGGTTAAAGTAACAGTGACCTTAGTCTTTATTAAGACACTCCAGAGTGAGGAACAGGCCTTTGGGGCCAGCTTATATACAGTGCTCTCAAGAGATGCTGGAATTCCTTTGGATTTCAGGGAATGCGCTCCCTGGTGGCGGAACATGGGAGTGCATGCTTTACAGATACACAACAGTTTCCATCATGACAATGGGCTCAATTTTCCCCAGTGATTTGTGCCATTTTTTTGGTGCGCGTCACTTTTTTTGGTGTAAGTTAAAAAATTTAAGTTTCCCCAAGGAATGTGCCCGAATATAACTCAGTTTGTTACAATGTTTTTCGGTTAGGTTTTTTTGCATCATGGGGGCGTAACCTGATATCTGCGCCAGTTTTTCTCAAATATGTAAGTTTGCCTAAAACAAATTGCTCCTAGTTCGGCCTATATGACCACTCCCGAAAAACCTTCTGGTGCGTTAAGAAAAACCAATGCACATTGAAAAATCGGCGCAGAAAGACACCATTGTTTTTCAGCGAAATTTTGGAGGGAGCAAAGAACACTTAAATATGCATAATAAAGATTACATTTTTTACCTTAAAACGCAGTAAATGGAAGTTTGATGGAATTCAATCAGTTTTCATTTTTTTTAAACTGACACGCCACCACCGAATGTTTACAAACAGGGCTCGAGGGTCGGAGCATCGGTCGGCAGAATCTGATACTCGCCTGGACACAGGGGCTCGGGGCTCGGCTGCAAAAGAAGCCTGAGGTGGGGTGGGGGGCTGTGGAAGTCATACAGAAGGTATCAGAAGCCTGCACTATCCATCAGATCAAGCCCGGATGTGTGAGGGGCTGTGGAAGGCATATGGAAAGCATCAGAAGCCTGCACTATGCATCAAATGTAGCCCGGCAGGTTCCTGATCACTGCATCTGCTCAGACCTGGGTGTGGTCCATACAGACCTGTGGGGAGAGAGAGCAAAGAACCTTGTCCTGCCTGCCTGCCATTTTGAGCTTCTTGCAAAGGTAAAATTTAATCATGAGGGCAATACTGACAATGCCATACTTTGTGCAAGCCTTCTGTATGATGGTACTGTGGAGGAGACAATTGATTTGACTTCATCGCATGAAGAACCTCAGAGCCTGTAGGGTGAGGGGCAGGAGGCCTTACCCACATTGGGTATATCGAGACAGGCATTCATATCTGCACCTGAGTGAAGCAGACTGCGTCAGAAGGCTGCATTTCCGCAAAGAAGTTGTAACTGAGATCTGTGAGTTCGTAAAAGCAGACCTGCAACCACAAGTGTCAGGAGGACTGCTTTGTCAGTTGAAGTGAAGGTTACAGCTGCACTTTCATTCTATGCATCTGGATCAATCCAGGCTACAACTGGGGATATGTGCGGCATTTCTCAACATGCAACACATATCTACATTTGGCAGGTGACTGCTGCAATATATACCTGGAGGAATGACTACATAAAGTTCCCCATGACCACCCAGGCAATGCATAACAGGGCTATGGACTTCTCCAGGCTTACTGGCTTCCCAAAGGTACAGGGTTGCATTAATTGTACCCACGTCGTCTTGCGAGCACCTTTGGAGGATTCTGAGATGAGCAGAAACAGAAAAGGCTGATGGCATCCAGGAGTGATCGCATAAGGTCAATGCTCTCCCCACACATTTCCATCGTGTGAACCACATCTGTTAGAGCCTGCATCTCAGGAGAGCGCGGTCAAGCTCTCCTTCCCCTCCTCACCATGGATGTGCCTTGCTGCATCCCACTGGGACCTGCAGTCTCGGACAGTGGAGCCCTAGGTGTGCTTCGCTGCACGCCACTGGAATCCCCAGCCTCGGACGGTGGGAAACCATGGAATGTCCCACCAACACTCAAACCACTACTCAGGGAAGGGGCTAACACCACAATGGGTGGCACCTGCACCTCCTCAAAAGTTCATCTATCCCCTCCCACTCCCCCTCATGCTCTTGGTCTGGAAGGTGGAATTGGAAGATGTTCTCCTCTTCAGGCTGGTCCTCATTTGAATCTTCTTCTGTATCATCAGGGTTGGCCTCAAGTTCTGCAAAATATAACAGAACAGACAAATGGTTAGCAGCAGAGGAGGGGGCAGGGTGGGTGGCATGAGTAGGCTCTCACAGCGCAGGCAGCAGGCTCATTTGAAGGACCAGCACATTGCATCAACCGAAGCGTAGCTAACGGAGACATCCCCATGAACCGAAGCATGGCTAGCCCATGCAGTACTTAACATTTCTCAAAGCCAGACTGTGGAATTTGCAAGACTTATCCTCTCCCTCAAATGTGGGCCCAGTTTGTGCAGTGGTGGTTACTTTTCTCCAGGCAGGACCCATCAAAGCAGCAATCCTCTCCTCCAAGGGTGTCAGTAGCTGCAGGTTCGCCGGGCCTTCTCCTGTTCGAGTTCTTTCTCGTTTGTTGTGTGCCACTTTCCTCTGCAAAGCTGAAAATATAACTTTTTAGAGAGGGTGTCTTTCTGCTGGGTGGGACAATTCCATCGAAAAATTAAAATATTACTTTCACTAACTACTTGACCAAGGTCCTGCCATTTCTTTTTGCATTGGCCTCCAGACGTCGAAGTGGTCACCACTGCACAGCAATCTTGTGCAAGTTGGTTCCAGCATTTCTTCATTTCTTTGGGTGGAACTTTTATGTGACCTCTGCTGGTGTCCAGCTCCTGCCATCTGCCCTCAATCACAGTAACTAGTGCCTCCACTTCATCCTGTAAGAAATTCTTGGTCCTTGTGCCGCGTTGCATCTTGTATTGCAGCTCCAATTTTTCCAATGAGAATTAAAGTTCTCACACAGCACTAAAAGTTCTCACACACAACTGGCTCTTTAAAAATGGCTGATTGCAGACCGGGAACTGTACTGCGCATGCGCACCCATAGGAATCACGTCAAAAACATCATTTTTTTTTGCGCAAGCGCAGAAGGGATACCATCGTTTTTTTCGGCGCAGACATTAGGCTCCACCCCCCTCCCCCCTCCCGTCCCCTCCCCCCCCCCCCCCCCGAGGCTACAGATCAGGCTGCACGGTGCCAATTTCCAAAAAATAGAACGGCGAAACTTGGCACATTTATTTTTGGAGCAGTTGTGGCCTAGTAAAACAGGTGTGATTCTGGCAATACGGCAAAAAACGGCTTTGGGGAAAATTGAGCCCAATGTCTCTACGATGATACCTGAAACATAAACGGTGGAGTGTGATCGGCTCAATAATATGTGAGGTGACACAATGGGGCCTAAATTGCCCCTCGTCCCGTTTGGAGGCGATAACCTTCCGGGCCCGGGACTTTCACCACCCGTGCCGGAAGTCCTGTCCCTGGCGTGAAATTGGGTTTTGCTCCCCTCAAACGAGGCAGAGCGCTGTCTCAGGTGGTCTGCCTCATTGGAAAGGCGCTCCCGTGGTGTCAGCATCATGCTGAAGAGGTCAGCACTATGTGGAAGCTCTGTGATGTGCTACCACGCCCCTCCCCTTCAGTTAAAGGGAAGGGCTGCTGTGCACTCTGCAAGCTCTTTGGTGGCCGCCACTGGGCCACCAGAGACGCGCTTGACCGACCAGCGGCCTGGCACCCAAAAGGGAGTGTCAGGCTGCATGATGGCCGCCCAGTAGAGGAAAAGGCTGCCATTGTCAGTCTGACCAAAGTGCCAGCATACAAAATAAATCAGCGCCCGGGGCGCACACAGCCTCCCTTTAAGGAACAAACCCCCCCCCTCCCCCGGCATTTCTCAGCGCAAAGGGGTCAGCGCGGTGATACTGGCAAATCGACTCAAAAATCTATGGGGCAATTTTGTCCAAGGCACTACTGCCGTCCGCCCCTGGGTGAATAGATCATTGCATCCTGTTTGTGTCTCCCAGAGGTGCTAATAGGGTGCAAAAAGGGGCAATTTCAGCAATGACTTTAGCACTTAGGAAGAACATCGTCATATCAGGATGATTCCAAACAAAAATTTCTGTCTTCCAAACAAAATTCAGGATATCTCTAAATTGACCCTGGTGGTTCCTAAATTTAAAAAATCCTAATGCTTTGAAATTAGGCTCTTTGAATATTAGCATGCCAAGGCTTATCACATTCCAATGAAATTTCTTCGGCAGCCATTCCAAAAATGACCCATTTATTCCGACTCTCTGCTTCCTGTCTGCCAACCAGTTCTCTATCCACGTCAATACATTACCCCCAATACCATGTGCTTTAATTTTTCACACCAATCTCTTGTGTGGGACCTTGTCAAAAGCCTTTTGAAAGTCCAGATACACCACATCCACTGGTTCTCCCTTGTCCACTCTACTAGTTACATCCTCAAAAAATTCGAGAAGATTTCTCAAGCATGATTTCCCTTTCATAAATCCATGCTGACTTGGACCGATCCTGTCACTGCTTTCCAAATGCGCTGCTATTTCATCTTTAATAATTGATTCCAACATTTTCCCCACCACTGGTGTCAGGCTAACCGGTCTATAATTCCCTGTTTTCTCTCTCCCTCCATTTTTAAAAAGTGGTGTTACATTAGCTACCCTCCAGTCTATAGGAACTGATCCAGAGTCAATAGAATGTTGGAAAATGATTACCAATGCATCCACTATTTCTAGGGCCACTTCCTTAAGTACTCTGGGATGCAGCCTATCAGGCCCTGGGGATTTATCGGCCTTCAATTCCATCAATTTCCCTAAAACAATTTCCTGACTAATAAGGATTTCCTTCAGTTCCTCCTTTTCGCTAGACCCTCGAACCCCTAGTATTTCCGAAAGGTTTTTTGTGTCTTCCTTAGTGAAGACAGATCCAAAGTATTTGTTCAATTGGTCTGCCATTTTTGTTCCCTATTATAAATTCACCTGATTCTGACTGCAAAGGACCTACATTGGTCTTCACTAATCTTTTTCTCTTCACATATCTATAGAAGCTTTTGCAGTTTTTATGTTCCCTGCAAGCTTCTTCTTATACTTTAATTTCCCCCTCCTAATTAGACCCTTTTCCTCCTCTGCTGAATTCTAAATTTCTCCCAGTCCTCAGGTTTGCTGCTTTTTCTGGCCAATTTATATGCCTCTTCCTTGGATTTAACACTATCCCTAATTTCCCTTGTTAGTCACAGTTGAGCTACCTTCGTCTTTTTATTTTTACTCCAGACAGGGATGTACAATTGTTGAAGTTCATCCATGTGATCTTTAAATGTTTGCCATTGCCTATCCACTGTCAACCCTTTAATTATCATTTGCCAGTCTATCCTAGCCAATTCACATCTCATACCATCGAAGTACCTTTCCTTATGTTCAGGACCCTAGTCTCTGAATTAACACTGTCACTCTCCATCTTAATAAAGAATTCTACCATATTATGATCACTCTTCCCCAGGGGGCCTCGCACAACAAGATTGCTAATTAGTCCTCTCTCATTACACAACACCCAGTCTAGGATGGCCAGCTCTCTAGTTGGTTCCTCGAATATTGGTCTCGAAAGCCATCCCTAATACACTCCAGGAAATCCTCCTCCACCGCATTGCTACCAGCTTGGTTAGCCCAATCTATATGTAGATTAAAGTCGCCCATGATAACTGCTGTACCTTTATTGTACGCATCCATAATTTCTTGTTTGATGCCATCCCCAATCTCACTACTACTGTTTGGTGGTCTGGTCCCACTAGCGTTTTCTGCCCTTTGGTATTCCGCAGCTCTACCCATACAGATTCCACATCATCCAAGCTAATGTCCTTTCTTACTATTGCGTTAATTTCCTCTTTAACCAGCAGCACTACCCCACCTCCTTTTCCTTTCTGTATATCCTTCCTGAATGCTGAATACCCCTGGATGTTGAGTTCCCAGCCTTGGTCACCCTGGAGCCATGTCTCTGTCATCCCAATTATTTCATAATCGTTAATAGCTGCCTGCGCAGTTAATTCATCCACCTTATTACGAAAACTCCTCGCATTGAGGCACAGAGCCTTCGATGAATAGAGCAGACTTCAGGAGGACTTAGATAGGCTGCTCCAATGGGCAAAAAGATAACAGATGCAATTTAATGCGGATAAGTGTGAAATGATGCACTTTGGGAGGGGACAACACAGAGAGACAGTATAATCTAAATGATACATTTTGAAGGGAATACAAGATCAGTAGGATCTAGGTAACATCTTCATAAATCTTGGAAGGAAGCAGGGCAAGCCGATAAGGCAGGTAAGAAAGCATTGGGATATTTGGCTTTGTTAATAGGGGCATTGTAATCAAAAAGAATTCATGTTAAACCTTTACAAATCACTGGTTAAGCCTCAGCTGGAGTATTGTGTACAATTCTGGGCAGCACACTTTAGAAAGGATGTCAAGGCCTTGAAGAGGGTGCAGATGAGGTATATCTGGATTATACCAGGGCTGAGGTACTTCAGTTATGTTTAGAGGTTGGAGACGCTGGCGTTGTTCTCTTTAGAGCAGTGAAGGTTCAGGGGAAATTTAATAGAGGTATTATAAGAGGTTTTGATAGAGCAAGTAGGGAGAAATGATTTCCTCTGTCAAGTGGGTTGGTAACCAGGGGTCATAGATTTCAAATAATTGGCAAAAGAACTAGAGGGGAAATGAGGAGAATTTGTTTCACACAGAGGGTGGCTAAGATCTGGAATGCACAGCCTGAAAGGGTGGTGGAAGCCGATTCCAGAGGAACTTTTAAAAGGCAATTTGACATGTACTTGAAGAGAACTGATTTGCAGGGCTATGGGAAGAAAGCTGGACTATGGGAGTACATTGGACAGCTCTTTCAAGGAGCTGGCACAGGCACGGCAGGCTGAATGTCCTCCTTCAGCGCTGTAAAATTCTGTAGGCTAGAAATTGCGTAGCGCCCGTTTGGGACGATAACTTTTGTGGTAGTGCTAAAGTATCGCCGGGGCTACGCAAGTGGAGCCAACACAAACTTCGGGTTTAGCACTCCAGGAAGGAAGTGGAGTGCTAACTCAAGAGCTACCACTTCCCTTGAAGCGCTAAAGCCGGCAAGAGCGGTAGTAAAGGTGCAGCGTTGCCCAATGTCGAGTGCAGTGCTGCCGGGATCCAAGGCTCCTTCCCTCCCTTAAAGGGAAGGGCCATTGCTGCAGGCTCTGCATTGAAGCGATGTCCCTCCTTACCGATGACAGCCACGATACACGACCATCAGCCCCAAGCACTCGAACAAAGTGAAGGACTAATCAAACGCGGCAGAACAAAATGGTGAAAAAATAACCGAAGGGGTGAAAACAATTTTTTTTCTTACCCTAACGGCCTTACCATTAAATACTGCTCCCCAAGTGGCCGGCCTCCCTTACAATACCTCCTGAGCTGCTGGTATTGACGTCCAGAGATGCTGCAGGGGGCGGAACCGAAGTTTGCATCCGGGGCGCTACTAGGACACGCGCAGCCGGATGATGTCACAATCTCCGGGACATAGGAGATCATGGCACTAGCGGTTACCTCTGCCGCAAATCTCCACGGCAAATTCGCGGGCGTCGATGGTCTTGCCGCGCCCGGTCGCAGAGCCGGTAACACCCCGTTATCGACCCCCCGGAGGTGCTAATGGGAGGCGCAAAGGAGGCTCATTTCTCCCCCTATGGTTCCATGTCCAAAGAGCCTAATTTTAGGACACAAAAGTGCTCCTCCACCTTTGCCAAACTGGCAGTTTGGGATCATTGCTATTGAATGATCATGGCCCTCCCTGGAGCAGCCTCACTCTGATTCTATAGCAGCAACAGGCATAATAGGTTATCTGCCCAGTTTGTTACTGTAATTGACCACAGATGACCTTAAAATTGCTACGAGATTGGCCATTTGAAGATATAATGTGCTAAATATATTAAATTAAGTAATATTAAAAAGGCGGGGAAACTCAATTCCAGTGATAATAAGTAATGTTTTAAATTAAAAAAATATAATTGCTCAAGCATTGCCCTTTTAACATGGTCATTTCTTGTCAAGCATTTTGCCCCCTTGGTCAGCCGTGGCTCAGGTATATTCCTTCAAGGTCGGCCTGGCAGAATTGAAAGCCTGCAGCCATGAGAGAACAAGGAGTCCCAGCAGCTTCTGATATCTTCAAATGTGGTTGTTATGGTAACTTGTAAGTTCCATGGGTTCCCAAAGCTAATTAAGTTTGATAATTTTGGCCACAAGCCAGCTGCGGAATACATTGGTGACCCTGTGCAATCAGGTAGCCATCATCCTGATGACCTTGCAACAAAGACCGTGCACTTTTAAAATAATGTATAACAATATCTTAAAATATATTCATTGGTTGCCTCCTATTTGAGACTAGATTCTCAAATATGTCTGTGTAAACTTGCAGCATCACATACAAATACTTAAATTTGCCTGTGAAGAGCTCTTTGATAAAACTATTCCTTAAATGATTACACATGCTCCCGCATTGATGTTTCTTGTAAGCAAGAATAGAAATCATATTACACACCCCTGTAAAATATCAGATATACCTGCTTCTCATTACTTACGATGGAAAGAATCCGTAATCAGAGGGAAGGCACAGTTTCCTATTGAAACTGCTGATGTGAGTCTCCTTGTAAAATGAAAATTCAGCAAAGTTTTAAATGTTGAAAACCTAATCATTTTGGACTTCTTACTTAAAGAAATTGAAGCATTGAATAAATAAAATAGTGTACTCGTAGAGGGGTTATATTATTTGACCTTTTAATTCACGTTGACCTGTGGAGCAACATGAGTTGTTCATCCTTATGAAACAATCCCAATAATGCCTCTTACATTATTCAATATTTATTCTTTCATATGAGTGGTAATTTCACTGAACAAAACGATCAATACTTCATGTATATCAACATCAAAAAATGATAATTCGTATGAATGAAATAATTCTAAATGTTCAGTTGCTCAACACACCTTTTCAAGTTACGTTCCAAGCACTGGGATTCGGTGTAACAATGAAATAATTTCATCCTGTCTCAGTTTTATTTTCAGATGTTTTCATTTTGATTGTTTCTCCTTTAAGATTAATCCTCTGATTTCTATGTGGCAAGTATGTAAACATTGAACAGATCAAGAGCTGATTTCAAATTTATTAAATGAAAGTTTGTAGGCAATTCATTGGAAAAATAACACTCGAGCTTAATGAGTATTATAAATTATCATTGGGAAAAGCATGCAACATTATAATTTATAAAACAAGAATTCAAGTTATGCATTCACATAGAATACAAATTAATACAGATATGTATTATTTGGGGAACTGTTGTCAATTAATAGTGGTGTTGTCCTGATTGTCTAGACAGGCTGTGTCAATTATCAGAAAATGTAAAATCCAAATGTTGCCTCCTTTATTGTTTGAATAATTTTAAAGATATTAGTTTGAGGTAGATTAGAACCAAGTCAGAACTATGGAATTCAATTTGTTAACTATACAAAATAGACAACATAGGGTACATTTCCCCATTTTGAATGATAAGGGAGTGAAGGGTTATGGAGAGCGTGCAGGGAAGTGGAGTTGAGGCCAAGATCAGATCAGCCATGATCTTATTGAATGGCGGAGCAAGCTTGAGGGACCAAGTGGCCTACTCCTGCTCCTATTTCTTATGTACTTATGTTCTGTCTTCGCCACCCATGCAGTAACCCAGTGGAGCCAATTGCCTTCCCACTCTAGAATCCGTCTGATTTTCATTCCACTCGCATGGAATAAATATCAGGTAGTTTCTACAACGAGCGAGTGATCTGCTCCACCAGGCTACTGCCCAGCAGTGTAGATTAAAGTTAACCCCCATATTTCCATAATCAATCCAACATTCTTATTTTTTCACTCTGAGAAAGCAGAACAAGTTGTAAAGATCACAAATGAAATGACTTTGAATGTTCTTAATATTTTCTGATGAGTGCAATTCCAGTGTTAAACGGCCCATGTTTCCCATCGAATGAAATTCATATTCAGAGGTGTTTGGTTTTTGAAATGAAAATGTGATTTTTGCACTTTGTTTGGCTACCTTACTGAATCTGTTTGATACTAACACAGGGTGACAAAAGCAGAAAATATTTCATTCCCCCAGACTGATGTACCACACAAAAATAATAATTTTAATCCGATGAAAGAAAACCTATAGTTTGGGTTAAAAATACAAAATCATATCATTTAACTTTTAATTATAACTGTATTACTATTAATATCTAGAATAATCTTGGATTCTAAATGTATTATTCTGTTTATATTTATTGTCTATAATTCTAAAATACAGATAAGTACAAGAAGTGATGCTGTCTTTTATAAGAGTAACACTATCAGCGAGTTGTTTCAGAAAAAATTAATCTTACATATAAGGTTAAGTTCACCAATGACTTAGCCATTCCATTATGGAGATCACATTGTGATTACATTTCTCATCTGAAGCGGAACTTTTGGCTTCTGAGTATTACAGCCCAGGATTCAACAACTATTCCATGTAAGTGGGTTTTAAATTAGTATCAATTAGCTGTAGCAGCCACAAGTGTTGGCCCTCCAGCAGTAGTGACTGGCATTTGAATTAATGATATACCATCCACCACTTGTCCTTTTTCCTACAAAAAATGATTCCCAGGTATTCTAGGTTAAATAGCTTTTCAGCTGACAGGTGACAGATGTCATAAAACAAGAGCCATCCTCAACGATACATCATTTTTAAATATCTTGTTGTGTGTGGAGCAAACATAAAAATGTTATTAGTTAATGCCATGGATGAACGATTTAACAAACAGAACAAAAGTAAGAAAAGAACACAAGCATAAAGTTATTATTAAAAAGAAAGGAGGATAGATTTTCCAAAGGGTTAGCACTCACTTTTCCACCTGAGGTGAATTCTCAAGCAGTATTGCAGCCCTTAAAGGGTTACTGGTAAAATTTAAGACAACTCCATGTATAGATCTGAAACTAAACTTCATTCTACATTTATATATAATGGGGCTGATATTCGGCCTCCTGAAAAGGCCTCTTACTGCCAGAAAGTGGCGGCCAATAGGTGGAGTCCAGTGGCCGCTGATTTGCAGTCGAATGGCTGCCAGTGAAATTCACATTGGTGGATTTTCCAGCAGGTCCCACTTCCGCCCCGCTGCTGTTGACCGGAGCTAAGTGCGCAATCAAAGGGCGCACCGCCGATCTCCTGCACCTCCAGCCAAATTCAACATGAACAATCTTTGATCAGCTGTGCGGTACCTCTCGACAGTGTTTTCTGTCGGTGCACCTTGTTTTATGTGTGTGGGACATGGCCATTAAAGGCAAGGGTGTATTGTCGCGGCCGCCATGTTTTTTTTTGTTGGCCGACTGCGAGGTCGGGCCGACAATTATGCCCCCGGGTTCAGCCGGGCCTGCCAACCTCTTGGGTGCCAGGCCATTGGCCCGGCCGAAACCCTCTCTGGTGGCCCAGTGGACCGAAGATTTAAAATGGTGAAGGCTCTCCCCTTGAAGTGAAGGTGGGAGCTGTGGTGACGCACTCGCATCATGACATCATCACCGCTCCGCTGAAGATTGTCAGCGGCGGTGACTCTGTTCCGCCTCCACTTCCGCCCCTCTCATTGTCGATCTTCTGCTTACTGCCCCACTTCCGCCCCCAGTATGACCGACTTCTGGACCACCTAAAAAAAAATGACAAATAGCTAAATTTCGCAAAAGAGGCCACTTCATCCAGCACGACAGAAAACATTTTAAAAACGGTAGGTGCGCCAGGTTTCTGGTGGGTCTGAATTTCTACCCCAATATCTATTGTAGATTAGATGATACAGTGGGTAAATGTTACAAGTCGCTGAATCATAGTGTCAGCTGTGGCTCAGTGGGCAGCAAACTTGCCTCTGAGTCAGAAGGTTGTGGGTTCAAGTACCACTCCAGGGACTTGAGCACATAAATCCAATGCAGTGTTGAGGGAGTGTTGTACTGTCGGAGGTGCTGCCTTTCAGATGAGACATTAAACCAAGACGTCTGCTCTCTCAAGTGGACGTAAAAGATCCTATGGCACTATTTCAAAGAAGTGAAGGGGAGTTATCCCTGCTGTCCTAACCACCATTTATCCCTCAATCAACATAACAAAAAAACAGATTAACTGGTCATTATCATGTTGCTGTTTGTGGGAGCTTGATGTGCACAAATTGGCTGCCACATTACAATAGTGACTACATTCCAAAAGTACTTAATTGGCTGTAAAACGCTTTGAGATGTCCGGTAGTCATGAAAGGCGCTATATAAATGCAAGTCTTTTTTTAATAATAGGATTTAAATATTTCCATATGTAAAGGGTCTGACGCCTGTTTCAGGCATGGGCACAGGCCCTGGAATCCTCTGGAGGAGCCTTTACTAATATGGCGGGTGGCGCACCTCCAGTGCGGAATGTGCACGTGCCTATTGTCCGCCATATTAGACAATTAGTTGCCTGTTTTATGCCTGTAAAACGGGCTCGGTAGCAAAGAGTTTCTAGACCAATGCCTCTAACATGTAATTTTGGTGACTCCCCTATTAGAAGTAAAGTGCACGAGTTTATAAAATCTTCCTTTGTATTAACTCCTGTCAGGCAGTTGTAGAGTCCTGTTTTATGTTCCCATTAAGGCATTTCCAGCAGTCAAGAGATTAGTCCCAAGGTCCCTGGGCCACATATTGCAGAGAGATTTCATGCCTCTTAATTAGTGCAGCCAACAATGTGCCAACACACATTATGATATCATTGTGATTTCAGAGTAGATGCAAAGATCACAAGTTATCCAGATTATAATGCTAAGAGTACACCTGCTCCCATCTTGATGGCCAATATGAAAACAATAATTATTATCTCGAGAGTGGGTGCTGAGGTGTCAGAGAAAGCTGTTCACACACAAAACTGCACATAAATAAAGCTTTGCCTGCAACAATAAATTACCTGGAATATAGCAGAGCCCCACTGGTGACATGCCAGCACAAAATGACTTACAAGATACTATTTCTGAATGATTTTAATGAATAATTAAACAATTACATTTCCATGCTCGTGGATTGCAGGAGTGTGACTGGCTTGTGATGCACTCCTAAAGTTAAGTAGTTCATTAACTTTCACTGGATTCCCACATGAAGAATGGTCCCTTGGGCCAGGATACAGAGGGTCTGCGGTGACCTTAGAACCACACTGAAGCAAGAGTACCTGTATTTTGAAAATAAGAAAAAAGGAAAGAACTTTTAGAAAATAAATAGAGGCTGCCACAATTTCACATGTGTCTATTACAATTCCAAAGTAGTTATTGATTACTGTATGGATTCTCTAGAGTGAGAAACACATGTAACTTTCACAGATTGCACTTCTCCTTTATAACATGAGCAGAAAGCTGTCGTCTCTGTTTCAGCATGTTGGTGCACTTTGATATCACCAGCACACTGATGTTCCAATGCAATAGTGTCAGTTGTTCCTTTATGAGAACATGCCTATTGCACTAGTATTAATCATCTTTATGTTCTCTCTATGGATACCAATTGTTTTGTGTTACTTCAATGTCAGAGTTTCTTATTATCCTAGCTTTGGGTTGAAAATGAATGACACAACAGAATGATGAATCACTTATAGTCGTAGATCGCAGGTTAAACTAAGGTCAAATTGCTCCACTAAGCTGTTTTCTTCACACTTGGAATAGCTGATGATTAATCAATTCCAGATTTCCATAATAATTGCTCCCTTAATTACCATTGACAAGTCCATGCTGCTTATTGTAATGGTGTGTGACTGGGTCTGAGTTTATGAAATGCAGCATGGACAAGCATGCTCTTCCTTACTGCTGTGTGAAAGCACTTATGTCATTAAACATAAGACTTAACAATGCACCAGAGAACAGGTTTTATATTGCTGCTTTGCCACGCAGACTGCAGTTACTCATTATGCTGTCATATATGCATGTATATGCAGGCAAATAAAATTGTCAATCTGCTATAAGTGTTGTTGTCTTTGGCTACAGAACATTCCATGAAAATGACAAGTGGATGGATGGTATGTTGGCCCCTGTTTAAAAATAAAAATACAAGTTTCCTCAGTGATAGCAGGTAAAGGCATCAAATGGCACGGTACTCAGTCGTAAAACCAGAACGTCCCTGGTTTCATTTGTGATCTCTACTGACCTCAACTGGGGCAGGAGCTGGAACACTGGAACTTGCCTCAGCCCCATGGCTGGGGAGGGAAAATCAGGTTGTGGTGCCACTACTGAATTTTAATCTTCCCTGCATACTGTCCATCTGTAGGATATAAGCCATATAAGCCAACAGCATTGGCTCATATGTAAGGCCCACCACAGTTGAAGAGCCTTCGGGACCAAAAGAAATCAAAAATCTGCACATTAATGATGTTGTTTTTCATAACCATTCTAGGGTGGCGAGTACCGTATTACAGTGTCAGTGGGTGGTCATTGGATGTAGCTACAGTAATAAAGGTAGCATAAATAAGTATGTGCTATAATTGAATAAATTTAAGACAGAGATAGACAGTTTCTTAACCAATAAGGGAATAAGGGGTTATGGGGAGCAGGCAGGGAAGTGGACCTGAGTCCATGATCGGATCAGCCATGATCGTGTTGAATAGCAGAGCAGGCTAGAAGGGTCGAATGGCCTACTCCTGCTCCTATTTCTTATGTTCTTAAAACATACAAAAGATATTGGACATGAACAAAGCAGCTGGTCCATCAAGCCTGCCCCATACAGTTATGATGTCCTAAGCATCACGACTTATAACACTCACCACCCACCAAGGCCAAGTCATCTCCTGGGAGAGGCAAAAATAAAAAGTTTTAAAAAACGAGGCCAATTTGAAGAGGAAAAAAAATCTGGAAAGTTCCTCTCCGACCTCCTTAGGTGATCAAAAGTAGTCCAGGAGAATATATTGAGCATGATTGATCTTTCTTGTTATTCCACCTACTGTATGCGGTGATCTCCGTCCCAGCCAGGAGCTGCTCTAGCTCTTGTTTGAATGTATGTAGCGAATCCGCACTCAGCGCATGAGCTGGCAGCTTGCTCCATCGGTCTACTATGTTCTAGGAAAAGAAAAACTTCCTGATATCTAATTAGTTCTACCCTTACCCAACTTCCTACATTACAACAGTGACTACACTTCAAAAAGTACTTCGTTGGCTGTAAAGCACTTTGGGATGTCCGAGATTGTGAAAGGTGCTATATAAATGCAAGTCTTCTTTTTAGATGCATGACCTCTGGTCCTTCCTTGCCTAGCTTATTGAAATAATCGATGAAAACAGTCTAGTCCCATCATTATTTTACACACCTCTATCAGATCCCCCTGGAGTTGCTTCTCGAAAGTAAGAGGACCGAGTTTTAAAAAAACAGAAATATTGACAATGTCCCTCCCAAAGAAACTTACAAAAATGCAAAATATACACAGAATTTTTCCTGAAGGGAAATACGATTTATATTTTGGCTTATGGCTTTGACTGTAACACAGTCATAACCATCACTCATAAGTTATCATGCCAAACCAGATCTGGAAATTGAAATTACTGGATGCGCCTTGCTCCTTCAAATAGTAGACTGTCATAGGTCATGAATAAACCCTTTTTTAGGTTTATGCTGCAGAATACCAGAGGTTAGAGATAAGCTCTGTAATGGGAAATCATCTGCTCCAATGAATATCTGTTGAAAGGGATCAAGCACTGATTCCCTTCCCTGCCGTGTACAAGAATTCTGAAGCAAAGATGAAGTGACCTGGGAAAGTCCTGTTCGTAGGCTACACTTCATGCATTACAGCACTGGAATACCAGGAATGTTTTGTGCAATGCGACAGCAACTTCATTGAGGGCCACCAAAGGTTAAATATCGAAAAATAAAAATATCCTTTATATCAGAGCCATTCCATGACACATTACATCACTACCACAACAATTGAAAGTGTTTACTTTGTAATGGAACAGACAGTGCATTTTTAATCTAATCTCGTAAAATTACATCACAAAAAGTGCCACCTTGAATCTAATGACATTGGCAAATTCCAAATAATACTTTGCTACTGGTAATAAGAGTAATATTCCAAAAATACTTAAACTTCTTAATAAAATCCAAATATACCTGAAACACATAACATAAATAGTACTTACTATTACAAGCTGTTGACAACAAATTGGGCTGGAATTTCGGCTTTGTGTAATTTTGCCCGTTTTCGGGCGCAATTCACGGCAGTTTAAAAATGTAATGCTGGGTTAGCGTTAGCGCCAAAGCTCGCAACTTTCGCCGAATGAAAGTTCATGAGGGCCGCTAGCGCTAACTCTGTGTTGCACCACATACTTTGTGCGCGGAGCCTGAAAGTTCCACTGCTAAAAAAATTCAGCCGTTCTGCGTATGCGCAAATTTTTAATTAATTTTTTCTTCCCGCGCTTCGGGTCTGCTCTCCAGTCGCAAAGACTAATGCAGCGTGCAGGCGCGCGCATGCGCAGTACAACCGGGGCTGAATCAGCCATTTTACATTTGGATTTTGATAATGGAGGACGATGATTCTAGACAACGTGCCAGGCAATTCAGCCACAAAGCTAATGAAGATCTAGTGGGGGCTGCGGAGAAAAGATGGCAGGAGTTGCATGTTAGGGGTGGATCTAGACCACTGCCATCCATATTTAAAAGGATCTGGAGGCAAATCACTCAGGGCTCTGCCTCAGACACCGTGATGAGGATTGGAACACATTGCCAAAAAAAAATTAATGATCTGACAAAGGTGGTCAGAGTGAATAAAATTTTAATTCTTGCACTCCTTCATTACTTGAATTATAAATCTGACACACTATTCGTTCTCATCTTGCTGTTGCCTCTCAGCACTCTGTGGGTTGCCTCCTTAAATGCATGACACATAGGGTAGTCTTAGTGTCATGATTGCTCCCCACTTCGATGTCCTCCTGATGAACCACGTGCAACTTCCAAGGCCATTCAACAGAGGACAGTACATTCAGACAGTATGGTATAAGTGCTTTGATTGCTATCTGTACCACAAGAGCAAATGGACCCTCTTGTAACTATTCCCATTCTTCTTTGCAGGCAAAGAAGTTGCATAATCGCTGGGAGCAGGTGCTGACAGGCAATGGTCCACCTCAGACCTTGCCACTCAAGGACATTGAGGAGAGAGTGGCAGTCCTCATCAGCATCAGTGGTCGGGCAGCTGCCACTGGGGGCACTGACCACCGCTAGGATACTGAGGGCAAGTCCTGCACACTCCCGGGGATAGGTTGGGACAATGTCCTGCAGGGTACCTCTGGACTAGGGTTGGGGCAATGTCCTGCATTGTCTCTGGACTAGATATAATGGAGTAGCAGCTGTCCTTCAAATGAGCCTGTGCTATGCGACCTTCCTCATGTCACCCTGCCCTCTCCCCTGTTGCTAATCACTCGTCTGTTGCTTTCTACTTCCAGACGACCAGACACAGGCGCCGCATCCCTCAAGGGATCACTCCGCGTCAGGAGGAGGATACAGATGAGCCGACTTCAATCCACTCCTGTTCCACCATCGGCACTCAGCTCCTCTGGGGATGACGTGATGTTCTCGGGGGCTCCTGGGACCAGTGGCATGCAACAACGCAGTGCTGGGGTTGAATCCCACATGCCATCTCTCCGGAGGATGAGTCGGCAAAGTCGGTCTGCTGACAGACAGGCAGACGTGGAACTGGACATGGTGGGAATGTCCAGGGAGAGCATCCAGCTCACCCATCAGCTCCTTGATATCTTGGGTAGGATCCCGGCGAGCATTGGCAGTCTGAAAGTGAACATTACAGAGGTAGGGTCACAGATTGTCAGTGCGAGCCATGATAGCTGCGAGGTCATCACTTCCCACACGAGGCTGGTGGCCTCCAGCAGTGACAGTGGAGTCCCGGAGAGTGTGGCACATCACAGGCACCGGCTCTGCTTGAGCTTGGGCAGGTGATGCAGTCCATGCCTGCCTCCATACTCTCTGCGTTCCCCACTGTCACACCCACCTGTGACTGGCGATGCCAATGAAGAGGCTAGCCAGTCAGAAGCCGGGCCTTCAACGCTCTTCCAGTATGTCCCCAGACAGTGACTCCATGGTCTCTCCCCCCAACACAGCAAGGCTCTGGAGCAGCAAGCAATGGAGGGTGGCAAGAGGAAGGGGGGCAATAGACAGTGGGAAAAAGTAGTGGGGCAGGATTGCTGCATTATGTTGTTGATGCTGGATGCATTGTATGCTTTATGTGTGTTAAAGTTTCACACTGGATTATGTTGCTAATGTTGTTGAATCAATACACTGTTGGATGCAGCTTATTTTATTTTACTTAAGTCTCACAATAAAGGTTAAAGTTTACAATGTTACAATGTTTAACAAAGGTTACAAAGTTTACAATGTTACAATGTTTAATAAATTTTTTTGTTCACCATAACCATTCCTGTGTAGTGTCTCATTTGCAGAATAAGAGGGGGAATAGTCAACATGGTGGGATAGAGTGGCCAGGCAATGTTGAAACGTTCTGTTCCCTCATCAAGCAAAGCGTTCAATTATGAGCTGCTGCCGTAAGGGTTTTGCAGCGATGAAAGCTCCATGAGGCCTCCCCTGTGATTACGGTTGTGGTGGTGGTGCTGGTGGTGGTGGGGCATGGGTTCCTCACCAGGCTCCTCTTCCTCGTCTTCCTGCTCCTCCTCCCCCGCTATCTCCTGAGGTGGTCCTGCAATTCCTATTGGCAATTCCTGTCCCCTCATGATGGCTAAGTTGTGTAGCATGCAGCACACCACAATGCACTCAGAGACCTGCTGAAGGGAGTATTGTAGGCAGCCTCTAGAGTGGTCTAGGCATCGGAAGTGCTGCTTGAGCACTCCAATTGTCTGTTCGACGATGTTGCGTGTGGCTGCATGGCTCTCATTATAGTGATGCTCGGCTTCTGTCCGAGGTTTCCGGAGTGGGGATCATGAGCCAGGTGGCGAGGCCATAACCTTTGCCCCTGAGCATCCAGCTCTGGCCTTGTGGTTGATGCTGGAACATGTGTGAGACGGTGCTCTCACGCAAGATGAAAGCATCATGGATGCTCCCTGGATATTGGGCATTGACTGCCATGATGTGCTGAGTATGGTCGCAGACGATTTGTACGTTCATGGAGTAGAATCTCTTTCGGTTTCAGTAAACCTCTCGATTATCTAAAAGTACTTGCAGGGCAATGTGCCTACAGTCAAGGGCACCTGTAACCTTGGGGAAGCCAGCAAATCATCCAAAACCTACAGCCCTCTTATTCTGGGTCTCCTTGGTCATTGGAAAGTTAATAAAGTGCATCCTGCATGAATACAGTGCATTAGTCACCTGGCGAATGCAGCAATGTGTAACGTGCTGTGAGATGGAGCATATGTTCCCCACTGCTGCCTGAAAGGAGCCAGAGGCATAGAAGGCAAGTGCCACAGTCATCTTCACCTCAATAGTCAGTGCAGTCCTGTTGCCGCTGGTAGGCTGTAGGTCTGCCTGTATGAGCTGGCATATCTCTGTGACCACCTCTTTTCGGAAGCGCAGCCTTCTAATGCAATGTGCCTCAGAAAGCTGAAGGTATGAGCGCTGTTCCCTGTAAACTCATGGGGGGGTTAAGGCCTCCTCCCCATACGTCTGCAACCTCTTCAATTATATTGCAAATGATCAACAATAAACCTTCTTCCTGCTCGAAGCCGTATGAATATAGCAGCCAGGATGACTGGCTCCCGACCTAGCATGGCCCCCGTGGGCTAGAACCTACACTTTTTTTGCATATTTAACACCCACTTAACACCCATTTTACCGCTGACATGACGTATAACGCCCAGATATCACCCATTTAGCCACAAAATGGAAACTGATGCACATTTTTAGGAAACTTATTGCTGAGCGTTACTTTTCCCATGTGCTTAACGCCAGGAAAAAATATTACCGCCCGCCCACTAAATTTGGGGCGGCATCATCAGAATGGGCGAAATCAACGCCCATAATATTGCCCAGTGTTAATTTCCGCACTGATTTAATGCCGAGATTCAATAATACCGCCCGGACACTTTTTTTGGTTGTAAAGAGCATATTGACTGAAACTAGCGGCCATGAGATCGACCAACGTCAATTTCATCACCTCGCACTAATATCGGCCACAACATCGCTCGCCCAAAAAAACACCCACAAAAAGTGGAACTGTTCTGCATGAACGGCAGTGGTATGGCTGGCATTTTAAAAATCCCACTCTTCTGTGAGGAGTTGATATCTGAACGATTTGCCTGAAAGAGCGCTGATGTAAGTGACAATGCTGACACACTGCTGTGTGTGTGCAGCTCAGACATCAATGGTGCCCATCACCTAGGTGCTAGTTAAAGTTTACGTTGATTGATGTTAAGTTGTATTTAACCCTTTCATGTTAAGGAATCACCAGTGTGTAATGGTGCATCTGAGACAATGCGCAACAAGTTTATGTTCAATAACAAAAATTTTATACCAACATTGGTCTGAAATCATAAGTATCACAGCCAATAACACCCACCCCCGCCCACACCCCACTTTTTCCACCATTGACATAAATCACATGTTCAACATGTCCAGCAACACAGAATACAAAGGCAAAGCAGGAACGTGGTCCCCAGCCCCCATACATTGCAACAAATTGCATATACCCAGATGGAGATATAATACAGCCATCACCTGCGGACATGCACCTCACTTTCCTTCTCCCCTCCCCTTCTTCTCCCCACCTTTACCCCTTCACCTCCTCGCTCCACGGCGCCTGGCCGAGGAGCTACTCAGGCGGTGCGTCATTGGCGAGGATGAAGGCAGATGCGGTCATTGCACAGGTTACGGGAGCGGGGGATGCTGAGGGGGCAACATTCTTTGATGCAGAAGCAGAATCTTGGTCCTTGCTCTCATCTGTCGTTCGCAGTGGTGGTGTGGAATCTAGGAGTGGCGCTCGGGGACCACTGGAAGGCCTGTGGCAGCAGTGTTCCTGGTTATCGCATCCAGGGCCTCTACCATCCGCGGAATGTACTCAATCATGGTGTCCAGCTGTCAGAATATGCCCCCCAATGCTTCGATGAGCTGGTCACTAATGTCTACAGTCCTCCTGGACAACCAAAACAAGTCTCCGTTGTCATGTGGTGCTCGTGGAACAGACCTGCCACGTCCAGGGGACCTCCGCGGGGTCAGCACCGTCCTGGGGTTAAATGGGGTGTCCTGTGGCGAGGTGCTTGGGGCCGGTACCTCCAGAGTGGAGGCAGGAATGACCAGAGGACACGAGATGGTCTTGGGTTGGAATCCTCTTCTGGAGCGTGGCGATGCAGGGTCCTCAAAGTCCGCGCTCTCATCCATGGAGAACAGACCCAGCGGATTGACGGGCGAGAATCGGAGATCCTCAGCACCAGATGTAGTAGGATCGTCCACCGACTACTGCCTCGCGCCCCCACCTTCTGGCCTCTGTGGTCTTGCCTTGGGACATGCTGCTGGCTAAGCTGAAAAACACAAATGAGGTTATTAGAGGAGAAGGGGGTGCTAGAGTCACAAGGTGAGTCCAGCACTACACACAGCATTTGTACGACAAAAGCACCACCGCTCTCAAATTATTGCAGACATCACATTTTATGACCATCAGCACATTTGCATTGCAATGATTTTCATTAGGCCATCATTATTTCGAGGACAATTTTAGAAATCAACTATCATATATGATTGTTCAGATATGAGTGTGTGTGGCATCTATTGACTTTACATCACGCAATGGTGTAAGCTTTACTCATGTGGCATCACTTCAGGGTCTGCAGATGCATCCGTGGCAGTCCGGGGATGCTTCCCCACGAGTGCGAGCACCCACTCCTCCATCTCGGTGATGTTGCTGGGGTCTGGTGGCCCCCCCACCCGTTCGCCTGTACACAGACCTCATCGTCGATAGCTTCTTCTGTAAAAGGTGACAGGACGACATGGCATGAGATCATTGCGTGATATCATTGCTAGGTACTGTCACAGAGACTAATACAACACATAACTGACAGATGTAATCATGATTATTATGAAAATTATCATTCTTTACCTAAAGACATATACCGTGACCGCAGGCTTTGAGTAAAACATTCCCGGTAAAAGTGAAAGTCCTCACATCTGCTGATAGTCAATTATGACTGTTACAAATCAAATTATATAAATACATAAGTACATGTAAATAAATGTAATACTTACTCTTGCAGATCCCACAAGGTCGTTCCATCGTTTGTGACATTGGTTGCCCTTACGCACCTCGTTGGTACCGACGAGACCACCTCTGCTATCTCGGTCCATATCTTCTGGTATGTCTTTGGGGTGGGCTTCCCACGCCCACCCTGTGTCAATTCACCCCAGTGTAACTCGACCTCCTGCAGGAGGGAGGCATTTGCCTCGTCCGAGAACCTCCTGGCTCTTTTGCACCCTACAATGTGCTCCTCTCCCACCCACTGCTCTCTTCAGCATCAGTCTCCACAGCGTGCTGTGATGCCTCCTCCTCACTCTCCATTATAGGCCAAATTCGGGCAAATATGTGGCTGATACCAGCTAATTTTTCTTTCCCTACTTGCTGTGAAGCTCTAAACTCTCCCTCCTTCCTCCCAAAGCTTCCACACCACACCCAGACACGCCTTCAGTCCCTCTGAGCTCCCTCACTCTCTGTCTCCTCTTCTACACATGTCATGATGACCCTTGACCTCCTGAATCGCGGGAATCGAGCGTTGCCGTGCCATTGCTAAGGATGGCCACACTTTACGGCAGAAGGTCAAAAAGATTTAACGCTGCTGCCCATTTTATATCACTTGCAGTAACGCCCATTTTCAATAGTGGCGCGTCACTAAGCTTTAGCGCCGCCGCAAACCCATTGGCGAAAGTTCCGCCCGGGTGCAAAATGTTGTGCGCCTCATTTTTCGCCCCAAAAAAATCATGTTTGCAGCCCACTGAGGCGCTAAATGGGGCGCAAATCAGCCGAAGATCCAGCTACTATGTTTAAAAATACTGCACCATAGATATCCAGTTATACTGGATTTAATATTATGAGGAATGATTCACTCTGTTGTTAAATTTATGTTTTGATTCAAGATTTAACAAGTAACTGGATCATATGTAACAAAACATGACTATTTATGCAACAGAGTAACTCACAACTAAATGGCGATTACACACCGTTGCTTCTTGGGGATATTGTAATCGAGTGGCAGTCTCCCTTAATGCAGCAAATAGAAAACATCCTCTCTTACCTATCTATTTATTATTTTAATTTCACATTAACTTTAATTCTATCACAGAAACTATATTCTATCTATAAATTATTCCTTTCTCAACAAGATCATTTAAAACCTACTTTCGTGACCTGTTTTTTTGGTGAACGAACATAAAGGCTCTGGGTGATCGAAGTACACAATGACAAAGCTTGAAATAGTGATGCCAAATGTGCAAAACAAAGCAAGTTTAAGATGGATCCACATAAAAAGATCTATTAACCAGTGCGATAATCAACTTTAAATTCTTTTATCACAGATAATTAATGAATATGTCACCACAAAACGTATATGATCTGACTAAGCTGCTAAATTGGAATACAGTCCAATCTATATATTGAAGTCTGATATCAGCAAAGACAGCTGAAGAATTGCAAGTAAAGAGTAAAATACTGCAAATGCTAGGAACCTGAAACAAAAATAGAGCTAGAAGGTGTAATTTTAATTTTACTGTAACTCGCCCTGTGGGAAGCTGGTGCTTGTTTTACATGCTACCTGATACTGATTTAATTCAAAGTAAAATCGGGCAATGTGTACAGTTACATAGTATTACATAGTATTACATAAGATATATGGCACAGAAACAGGCCATTTGGCCCAACCAGTCCGTGCCGGCGTTTAAGCTCCACTCGAGCCTACTCCTATCTTTCCTCATCTAAATCTATCTGCATATACCTCTATTCCCTTCTCCCTCTTATGCTTGTCTCGCCTCCCCTTAAATGCATCAATACTATTCCCTTCAACCACTCTTCTGTGGTAGCGAGTTCCACATTCTCACCACTCTCTGGGTAAAGAAGTTTTTGCTGAATTCCCTATTGGATTTCTTGGTGACTATCTTATGTTGATGGCCTCTAGTTATACTCTTCCCCACAAGTGGAAACATTCCCTCTGTATTCACTCTATCAAAACCTTTCATAATTTAAAAGACCTCTATTAGTTCACTCCTCAGCCTTCTTTTTTCAAGAGAAAAGAGACCTGGCCTGTTCATCTTTTCCTGATATGTATTTCTGGTACCATCCTTGTAAATCTTTTCTGCACCCTCTCCAGTGCCCCTATATCCTTTTTATAATATGGCAACAAATACTGTCGCAGTACAAGTGTGGGCTAACCAAGGTTCAATACAGGTTGAGCATAATTTCCCTACTTTTCAATTCTATGTCTCTAGAAATAAACCCTAGTGCTTGGTTTGCTTTTTTTATGGCCTTGCTAACCTGTGTCACAACTTTTAGTGATTTGTGTATTTATACTTTGAGATCCCCTTGAGCTAGAATTTCCAAACAATCCGCCAGCGCCGGATTTCCGCCCAAAATACCGCTAAGATTCCCAAATTATCGCTGACAAAAACTTCCATAAAAATAAGAAAAAAACCCGCCCAGCGAAAAAAAATGGTCCATACACCTTGATTCTCGACGAAAAAATGAAATCTTTGGCCGATTGGACGTTTAAAAAAAAAACAGCCAATAATGATTAAAATTACTAAAATTTACACCGAGGCTGCGGGTTGGGCCTAGGAGGAGAAAAACATAAAAACAATTTTTTTTAAAAATGTAAAATAAAAAAAATCAGAAAAACATTCTCAGGACCCTTTTCACTTAAATCACTGCAAGAGAATTTAAAAATAATTAATAAAAATCCACGTACTTACCTTTTTTTTGCAGGGCTACTTACCTACCGCCCAGCTCCGCCCAGCTCTGCTGCCTCTCGTGGGCGTTTTTTTTTTCAACTTACCTACGAGTCACCGCTGAGCCAAAAATCGGGCACTGGCGGTCTATGGACAGTGCACGCTGGCGGTCCGCTCCCCAGCGATACTTTGAATTCGCCGGCTGAACTCAGCTGTGGATTTTTTCGCCAACCCGGTTCTCGCCCAGAATGAACAATACCGCCGAGAAACCGGGTGGCAAAGCAATGGAAATTTTAGCCCTTCGTTCCTCTACCCCACCTAGACTCACACCCTCCAAGTAATAAGTATCTCCCTATTCTTCCTACCAAACTGTAATACCTCACATTTATCTGCGTTGAACTTCATTTGCCAATTATATGCCCATTCTGCAAGTTTATTAATGTCCTCTTGTAATTTATTTCAGCCCTCCTCAGTATTGACTAGCCCCCCAATTTGGTGTAATTGAAAAAATATACAGCTGATCTGATCACGTCAGTTTCCCACCGGGCAACTTGGGTTAAAATTACCCCAGAGTTTTGAAGAAGGATCCACACCCTCAACATTAACCTGTCCGTTCTCTCCACAGGTGATGACTTGACCTGTTGTGGGCTTCCAGCATTTTCTGTTTTTGCAGCTGAGAAATTGCTGCTGTTGCTAATAGTGAACAAAAAAAACATGTTTTAATTTGTTTTGATTTGCTAAGAACTTGGTAATTCATGTTACATACAGGTCTAATTGTAAATAGGGAGAACTAGGGAGAACTAAAGTATTAAGATTCTGGCACAAATTGGCTTCATCAAGGGGTTCAGATTCAGAACTGATCAATGCAACGCACGATTGTATCATGACTCATTGCATAAGGCAAGCCACATCAGCTTGACCTCGTATTCAGACCATGTATCAGAAATAGATGTCATAGCAACCCTGAGGGGCAATGACCACAGAATGATCACGGCAATGATCAGGGAAGATCTGGGTTTCAGGTTTACCAGAAGCCAAGTTTATAACTTTAAAAGGACTTATATTCAAAGAAATGAGGAAAGAATTATAACAGAGTGATTGGAGGAGGGTGTTTTGTCAACATTTGCATAGAGGACAAATGGAACACTTTTTAAAAAGAATAAAGCGGGACATGTGGGACAAATACTTACCTCTGATCAGCAAACTAGTGAAATACATACCTCATGAACGGTGTTGTGGTAACATTGAAAGAAACCTATGTGTTTTAGGAGACTTGTTGCTAAACATGTCAAACTAATGAATAGCAGCAATCAATAAAGCCAATAGAATGTGAATTGTAGTTGAACACAAGTCAGAGAAAGTCATGATCAAACTGTACAATGCTCTGGTCAGACCATAACTTGAATCCTGTGTCCAATTCTGGTTGCCAATATAAATATAGAAGATATTCAAGCATTAGAGGCAGTATAGAAATGAGCCATAAACCTGATATCAGGGGTCTGAGTTATAAAGAAAGACTGGAGAAACATGGGCGAAAACTTCATGTGTGGACAACTTGAGTTAATGGCCACCAAAAACGACCGCAGCAGTAACAGTGAAAAATTGGCTCCGGAGGTTGGCGATGTGGATCCTATCGCTAACTTACCGTGCAATGCCCTCCTGGTGGCATTAATGGAAGCCTCCAACCTGAATTAATAACTGAAAATGCTTCAAATCTCAGTGGGTCAGGCAGCATCTGTGGAGAGAAAAACAGAGTTAACGTTTCAGGTCGATGACCTTTCGTCGGCACTGGCGAATGTTTGAAAAGAACATTCTTAAGGGGCACTGAAAGAGGGAGGGGAAGAAAGAACAAAAGGGAAGGTCTGTGAAAGGGTGGAAGGCAGGAGAGAATAGAGAGACAAAAGGGATGATGGGCCGAATTGAAATGGTAATGGTAGAAGTTCGGACATCCCATCCACATTCGGCGCTTTTGCTTCTTACAGCCTCTGGGAGTGTGGCTGTGGAGTTTGCAAGGCATTGTGGGCAATTAAAGGGGCTATGAATTAAAGAGGCATTAAAAACAAATAAGAATCAAGTGGAAACACCTATATTTTCAGACCTTACTTCCTTTCAAAATAAACATAAACATTAAAAAATAATTCCCAAATGGCGATCTTCAGCTCTTAAAGTTGAATTGTCTTCCACACCTAAAAAAAACGAAAAGTGCTTGAGCACTAACACAAGCCAGGGAAGGGGCACCCAGGGTCTCGCATGCAGCACGCCAGCTTTGTGCTGGGGGTCAACACTGCAAGAGAGTTCTTCTACCCACAAGGGCCAGAAGGCCCTCCAGAAAGAAAGATGTGGGAACACATCACCGAGGCTGCCACTACTTGCATTTTCATCCCCACCACCTGGCTCCAATGCCCAAAGAAGTTTCTTGTCCCCTGACCATTGGTCAAGGTCAGTGAATGCATCTTCAAAAGCTGTCTCCTACCAATTGCATCACTAACTTCACACATTACTCAATGCATGGCATGGCAACCCCCAGCCTCCACCCCCCCCCCCCCGCTCCCCCCCCCCCCCACCAGCACCATCACTCAGCTACCAACAATCTGTACTAAACACAAGGCACACCTCCCATTCCTAGCTTCACCTCATCCTCTTGAAGAAGACAGTGGAATCCATTCTTGGCAGGGGCATGGCTGAGCCCTTGACCAGCAGCGGGGCTGAAAATATACACGTCGCTGGCATCCTCGTAGGTTATCCTCCTTCTCGCATGCACCTCTTGCTTCCCTGCCCTCCCTTTACCACAGGCAGCATCTCGACCTGAGACATGAACTCTGTTTCTCTCTCCACAGCTGTTGCCTGGCCTGTTGAATGTTTGCAGCATGTTCTGACTTCTCAGAGGCCTTCCTTTACCATCTGAAGCCTTTCAAGGATCCAGCAGTATTTCCTACACACTTAGGAAACTTTTCACATCTATTGAAGCAAGCCACTACTTCAAGAAAATCAAGAAAACCTTTGTGTCCCTTTAAGAGGTGCTGACATTGCCACTGTCAGCCTGCTTGCACTCCAGGTTAACCTGGCATGCCTCAGACCCAGAGGATTGAAGTTCGGATTGGTGATGTTAAGTTGGCGTTGCACGCTGATTGACGTCACCGCACCACCATTTTTTTCTCCAGGGCGCTGCCAGTTACCGACAACGCAAAGGGAATGTCGAAAATGGAGTACGCTGCGGGACCCGCCATTCTTTCACCAATTTTTGCCTGTAATGAGTGGCGTAAAGCTCCCGAATTTTTTACCCATGAGCCCGGAAAAGAGCTATCAGAGAGGTGATCCTATAGAAGTATATACAACAGTAAATGGTATGGAAACGGTTAATCAGGAATACTACTTTGAATTAAACAGTGGGATTAGGACTAGGGTACAGAGATTGTCCAATAAAAGTACCATGGCAAAATTCACTAATGCCCATTGTTTACCATCCTGCAAAGAAGAAACTAGAAATTTAATTAATTCTCCCTCTGAGGTGAACTAACTACTGGAATAGACAGCTGGAAGTGTTTCAATTAGATTATTGGACAACAATGTATTAACTTTGATTGTCACATAATGGAAATATAGGTATATGCCAAAATATTAGAGAATTTTAAAATCCTTGGAGAATGGATAATTTGCTAATATATCAATGTACATTGTTATTCTCTTGCTATATACAGTAGTGAAATAATGGTTGGATTTCCACACAAACGGCAAAGTCTGTCAAAGTATACTGAACCAGCATTGAGTGCTGCTTACAATACTCTATTTATTCTCATTTGCTGGCAGACTGTCCAAAGGTGCTCTTACAATAATTCAGCATTGTTTGGACAAATTGACAACTGAGGAACAGTCAGGTTTTGTTTTGGATGTAACTTTAACTGTTGCATGAAAATGAAAGTGGAAAGTATTACTAACAGTTGAAAGCCTGGAAATTACACTTCGTAATATCATACAAACAGTTAGGAGTTCAAATCAAATTCCTCCATTGGAATTTTAACATAGGCGTTAGACCATTTGAAATAAAATGTTTAAAATAACGGACAAAAGAATTTCATAAGAACAGGTTAAGCATTTGTACAATAATATCATGAAGCATAACTTACAGCTCATTCCGTTACAATTGGCTCTTATGTCATCCCTGCCATTAATTTGACGACACAATGTTCTACATTTGGAGAAGTATTAGACTAAAGAGTGTATTTGTATTAGCAAACCTTTTGAGAAGTATTTAGAACATCAATTGATCCAGGTATCTCAAACACAGCTTCAATAGAAATGAGAGAGTATATTGTTGTAAATACTGCGGATGCTGGAAATCCAAAATAAAAACATAAAATGCTGGAAATACTCAGCAGGTCAGGCAGTATCTGTGGAGAGAGAAACAGTTCACATTTCAGATCGAAAAGGTCACCAGCATTTGCTATTCTTGCTTTATAATATTTGTACGCATCAAGCACCCAAGAGTCAAATGGAGAATTTCCTACATGTATACTCAACCCTTTTTTTGTTGTTATTTCAACTACGTTTTGGGATTTGGCTCAGAAATGTAGATTATCTGATAAGATTGGCGCAATGGAGCAAGTATAGCAAACCATGGACAATGGCCAATGTGAATGCCACTTTCATAATATTCCACACCTGGAAATAGTTCATTGACCGGACCAGTTGTACCAAGATAAGAGAACCCACTAAGAATGTATATTGCTTACAGTAACCTCCCCTTCACACTGTTTTCATTAAGTGCTTTGGGATGCCCTGTGGTCTTGAAAGGTGCTATATAAAAGCTAATTATTTCTCTCTTTCAAACATTTCCTTGAATGCCCATGCTTTAGGTGTCAGATGTGCTCACATCCTTACATGCATTCAACCCAAAATCTAATGTTGCATTACTTGTTACTGGACTCACTATGCACACAAATACTAATATGATGCTTTTCATTACCTCAGGGTGTCCCAAAGCGCTTCACAGTCAAACAAGTACTTTTATAGTATGGTCGCTGTTGTAATGCACACAAATTTAGCAGCCAATTTGCACACAGCAAGTTCGCACAAACAGCCATGAGATAAATAATCAGATATTATATTTTAGTAATGTTGGTTAAAGGATAAATGCTGAACAAGGTACTTCCCTACTCTACAAATAGTCTCATGAGATCTTTTACATCCATCTGAGATAAAACAGTTTAACGTCTCATCTGAAAGAGGGCACCATGAACAGTATAACATTTATTCAGAACTGCATGGAAATGTCAGCTTAGATTATGTGCTGGAGTCTGGAATGGGGCTTGAACTCACAACCTTCTGACAGAGGTGAGAGTGATACTGAGCCAGTGTTGGCAGCCCATTACAACTGTAAAAGATCATTTACAGAAGGAAGATCACTTACCCTCACCCTGCTATAATCAAGTGAAATTGCTGTCGTTTCAGTCATGAGCTCTGTTTGCTGTATTTTGTAGAAACTCTTTTTTAAATAGACTCTGTAGACTGTTTGACATAGTGTGCTACTTAAATAGATCCTGTTTGCTGATTAAATAGACTTTGTTTGCTTTGCAGTTTGCTGACTTTGTTTGAGTCCTGCCCCATAAGTCCCACCTCGCTCCATCTCATTGTCCGGCACAGTACAACACATTGGCTGACATCATCATCATCATAGGCAGTCCCTCGAATCGAGGATGACTTGTTCCCACGTCAAAAAGTTCACAGGTGTTTCAATTTTGGACCTAAAGTTCCAGGTCCGAACTAAATCTTGAAGGGTGGAAGATTCCTGTGCTTGAATTTTTTTAACGTGTGGTGGCCATTGCACACCAGCCACCACATGGGCTTGACAGAGCTAGGTCTTGGTCCAGTAGCAAGGATTAACCAAGACGACTGGAGACCAGCTCTGCTGCATGGACCTAGTGTGCACACATATCGCAGTGTGAGCTGGCCCGTGCTGCCCCCGGGCCCTTGCCACTTCTGGGCCCTGAAATCACACCTTTCCTGGGCCCCGATCATGTACCTCTACAATCTCTCGGCGCTCCTTCACCCCGACCTCGCCACTCCTGCAGTACCTGCCCACGCTCCAATCACCAACCTGGACCATGGTAACATCCCTTTCCACCGCCATTGCTCTCCTGCACCAGCACGTGCTGCTCTCTGGAGTAGTATGCCACCATGCTGCTCCTTCTGCTCCCCGGCCTGCTCCGATGGTGCTCACAGGCCGGGGGCTATTCAGACTGCTGGGCTAGGCCGCCACGCTGCTCCTGACACCATGGTGTCAATAGACACTCTGCTCAAAATCCTAGGAAGAGAAGGGTTGCAGTGATGGGAAGGTAAGAGAGCATCCATCAGCTCAGGATTTATTAGTTACTTCTGCTGCTCTTCCTTTTCATATTGTTCTCTGATTCATTTACTGCCAGAAAAGCATATACTTAACACCCTTGCCATAACACACCCTTCCATGCAAACTAACTCAAGGCATCTATCATGGGGAACTCCATCGCAGATGTCCCTGTTAATGTGCTATGGTGGAAGCTGCAGTAGGCACCTGTGACAGTGGCAGCAGGCCACGACCCCCTTTTGAGGCCATTACCACCATGTTAACTTTGATATTGGCAAGTTCAAATCAACCCCCATCAGCTTTTGTTTTTAAATTCTTACCCATTGCTCTTCTTGCACTCTTGTCCTCTCATGAAAAGGGTGGGATATGATTCATAGATGCTGGTGACACCTGGTACAGTGCCCACTGCTTCTAGTGTGAACACAGTTGTGTTCCAAACACAGATGAGACTGCACACAGGGAGGTTAAAGTAACAGTGACCTCAGTCTTTATTAAGACACTCCAGAGTGAGTAACAGGCCTTAGGGGCCGGCTTATAAAAAGTGCTCCCAAGGGATGCTGGGATCCCTTGGGACTTCAGGGAATGCGCTCCCTGGTGGCGGAACATGGGAGTGCATGCTTTACAGATACACAACATCACTCCCCATCAAAATCAAAGTGAAAATTATTTACAAGGTGAGGCGGTCGGGAGCCTTTCTTTTCCCGGTGGACCGCCTCGGTACAAATGACTGTTCTGGTAAGTTGGCTGTGCCCTCGCTGGGCTGCCGTGTTGTTGGCCCTGCAGGGCTGCTGGGTGAGCCTGGCCTTGCTGGGCTGTTGAGCGTGATGGGTTTGATTTCCTCCTCAGGCGTGGTGTCATTGATCCTTTGGGTGTGTGTTGTGAGCTCGAAAAAGGTGGTGTCTGCTGTGGGTTGTTCAGGGCAGTCTGTGAACCGCAGCCTCGTTTGGCCAAGGTGCTTTCTGCAAATTTAACCATTTTCTAGTTTGACTACAAACACCCTATTCCCTTCTTTAGCTATCACCGTGCCCGCGATCCACTTGGGACCATGTCCATAGTTTAGCACATACACAGGGTCATTCAGATCAATTTCCCGTGACACAGTGGCGTGACCACCGTTTACATTTTGTTGCTGCCGCCTGCTCTCTACCTGATCATGCAGGTTGGGGTGAACCAGAGAGAGTCTGGTTTTAAGTGTCCTTTTCATGAGTAGCTCAGCCGGGGGCACCCCTGTGAGCGAGTGGGGTCTCGTGCGGTAGCTGAGCAGAACTCGGGACAGGCAGGTTTGGAGTGAGCCTTCTCTGACTCGTTTGAGGCTCTGTTTGATTGTTTGTACTGTCCGCTCACCTGCCCATTGGAGGCTGGTTTAAACGGGACCGAGGTGACATGTTTGATCCCATTGCAGGTCATGAATTCTTGAAATTCGGCGCTGGTGAAACATGGCCCGTTGTCACTAACCAGTATGTCAGGCAGGCTGTGGGTGTCAAATATGGCCCTCAGGCTTTCAATGGTGGCGGTGGCGGTGCTTCCCAACATTATTTCACATTCAATCCATTTTGAAAAAACATCCACCACCACCAGGAACATTTTACCGAGAAACAGGCCCGCATAGTCGACATGGATCCTCAACCATGGCCTGGCGGGCCAGGACCACAAACTTAGTGGTGCCTCTCTGGGCACGTTGCTCAACTGAGCACACACGCTGCATTGCCGTACATAGGACTCTTAAGTCAGAGTCGATACTGGGCCACCACACGTGGGATCTGGCTATCGCTTTCATCATTACTATACCCGGGTGTGTGCTGTGGAGATCTGAGATGAATGTCTCCCTGCCCTTTTTGGGTAGCACTACGCGGTTACCCCACAACAGGCAGTCTGCCTGAATGGACAGCTCATCCTTTTGCCGCTGGAATGGCTTGATTGGCTCTTGCACTTCAACGGGGATGCTGGCCCAGCTCCCATGCAGTACACAGTTTTTTTACTAGGGACAGCAGAGGATCTTAGCTGGTCTTAGTGGGCCGTGACAGGTGATTTATCATTTTCAAATGCTTCCATGACCATCAAGAAGTCTGCGGGCTGCGTCACCATCAACAAGTTTGCAGGCTGTGCCATTTGCACTCCCGTGTGGGCAATGGTAGCCGACTGAGAGCATCCACACAGTTCTCAGTGCCTTGCCTGTGGCGGATGGTATAGTTATACGCTGATAGCGTGAGTGGCCACCTTTGTATGCGGGCTGAGGCATTAATATTTATCCCCTTGTTTTCAGCGAACAGGGATATGAGGGGTTTGTGATCAGTTTGTAGCTCAAATTTGAGGGCAAACAGGTACTGATGCATTTTCTTTACTCGGAACACACACGCTAATGCCTCTTTCTCAATCATGCTGTCGGCCCTCTCGGCCTTAGACCAGCTCCTGGAAGCATAGGCGACAGGTTGCAACTTCCCCACAACGTTAGCTTGTTGTAATACACACCCGACTCCGTATGACGACATGTCACATGCTAGCACATGTCTGTTACACGGGTTATATAATACAAGCAGCTTGTTGGAGCATAAAATGTTTCTGGCTTTCTCAAAAGCAATTACTTGGTTTTTTCGCCATACCCAGTTCTCACCTTTACGCAATAACACATGTAGGGGCTCTAAGAACCCCGGTAAGAAGTTACGAAAATAGTTGATGAGTCCCAGGAACGACCGCAGCTCCCTGACGTTCCGTGGCCTGGGCATATTTCTGATAACCTCTGTCTTGACGTCTGTGGGCCGAATGCCGTCCGCCGCGATCTTTCTCCCCAAAAACTCCACTTCTGTTACCATGAAGGCGCATTTCGACCTATTCAGCCATAGCCCTACGTGATCCAGTCACTGGAGGACCTCCTCCAGGTTTTGTCGGTGCTCGACGGTGTCCCGACCCATGACCAATTTGTCATTCTGAAAAACCACCGTGCGTGGTACAGACTTGAGTAGGCTCTCCATGTTTCTCTGGAAGATCGCTGCAGCTGACCGAATTCCAAACAGGCATCTGTTGTAGATGAACAGTCCCTTGTGCGTGTTGATGCAGGTGAGGCCCTTCAAAGACTCCTACAGCTCCTGCTTCATGTAGGCCGAAGTCAGGTCGAGCTTGGTGAATGTCTTGCCTCCTGCCAGCGTTGCAAATAGGTCGTCTGCCTTAGGTAGTGTGTATTGATCCTGTAGCGAGAAACGATTAATAGTTACTTTATAATCGCCGCAAATCCTGACCATGCCATCACTTTTGATTACTGGAGCAATCGGGCTGGCCCACTCCTTGAATTCCACTGGGGAAATTATGTCCTCGCGTTCAGCCTGTCCAGCTTGATTTCCACTCTCTCCCTCATCATGTGAGGTACCGCTCGCGCCTTTTGGTTAATGGGTCGTGCCTCTGGGACCAAGTGGATCCGCATCTTCATCCCGGAAAAGTTTCCAATGCCTGGCTCAAAAATGGAAGGAAATTTGTTAAGAACCTGGTTATATGAGGCCTCATCGACATGTGATAATGCTTGGATGTCATCCCAGTTCCAGCGGATTTTGCCCAGCCAGCTCCTTCCAAGCAGTGTGAGGCCATTGCCCAGGACAATCCAGAGTGGCAGTTCATGCACTGTGTCCTCATAGGTGACCTTGACCATGGCGCTGCCCAGGACAGTGATAAGCTTTTTGGTGTACGTTCTCAGTTTCGTGTGGATGGGGCTCAGGGCTGGTCTGCGTGCCTTGTTGCACCACAGCCTCTCAAACATCTTTTTACTCATGATGAATTGGCTAGCGCCAGTGTCCAGTTCCATGGCTATGGGTAAGTCATTCAATTTTACGATTAGCATTATAGGTGGACATTTCATCGAAAATGTGTGCACCCCATGTATTTCAGCATCTGCCTCCTCTCTCTGAGGCTCGAAATTGCTTTGGTCCACCATGGACCGACCTTCCTCTGTCACGTGGTGGTTAGCAGGTTTTACAAAGCTTGCAGCTCTTCTGCAAGATCGTTGGAGGTGCCCCATTGTTCCACAGCTCTTGCAAACATACCCTTTGAAGCGGCATGAATAGGCTGAATGGAAGCCTCCACAATGCCAACAAGCTGTGAATTGCCTGGCATTCATCCTTTGTTGGGGACTCTGAGTCATCTGCGTTACCTGAGGCCTGCTGGCAGTTGCAGACTCATGGTTTCTGCCCTGTATATTTCTGCTCGCAAACACAGTTCCAGTTAATTTATGAACATTGCTAGCACTTGTGTGCTGAGAGATTTGTTTGGTGTTATCACTGGTGGACATAAACGCCTGTGCTATCGCAATGGCCTGACTGAGGGTCGGTGTCTTGACAGTCAAAAGTTTTCGTAGGATGGTCTCGTGACCAATGCCCAGTACAAAAAAGTCTCTGAGCATTTGCTCCAGGTAGCCATCAAACTCACATTGTCCTGCAAGTCGCCTTAGCTCGGCGACGTAGCTCGCCACTTCCTGACCTTCAGATCGCTGGTACGTATAGAACTGATACCTTGCCATCAGCACGCTCTCCCTCGGGTTAAGATGCTCCCGAACCAGTGTACCCACCTCCTTATCTGTGGGTTTCACCAGAGCCAGAAGATTCTTCATGAGGCTGTAGGTCAGTGCCCCGCAGGCCGTGAGGAGGTCCGCTTTCCTTTTTGCAGCACATCCATCTCCATCCAGCTCATTGGCTACAAAGTATTGGTCTAGCTGTTCGACATAGGCTTCTCAGTCCTCACCCTCTGAGAACTTCTCCAGGATGCCCACAGTTTGCCGCATCTTTGCATTGGATTTGTGTACACGTCGCCAGTTGTTGTGTTCCTAACACAGATGAGACTGCACACAGGGAGGTTAAAGTAACAGTGACCTCAGTCTTTATTAAGACACTCCAGAGTGAGTAACAGGCCTTAGGGGCCGACTTATATACAGTGTTCCCAAGGGATGCTGGGATCCCTTGGGACTTCAGGGGATGCGCTCCCTGGTGGCGGAACATGGAAGTGCATGCTTTACAGATACACAACAAACACAATTTGCCTGTATAACAAGGTATAACAGATTATCATATCAAATTAAACATCATTTCAATTACAATTGCCAGAGAGAGGTCATTTAAAATTTACACTGCAGCTTGCGATAACAATAAAAACAAAAATGCTGGAAAAACACAGCAGGTCTGTCGGTACCTGAACGAGAACAGATGGGTTCATGTTTCAGATGACCATACATCTGGACACTACTAACTTTATTACATATAGCAATGATTCAACAAGTGATTTAATAATGTTCCATTTAAGCTGAGGGATTTTGTGAGTGGTCTTTTATGGTAATGTTGTGCTTTTTTTTGCTACCTCTTTAGTTCCTTGCAATGTGAGCAACACAAGATTTGTGGTTTTAAATGGAATATTTAGAATCTTCCGTTCCCAGTCTTGTGATTGAGCTTAGGCTGTCGGTACACGTTCACTGGAATGGTAGAAGAGTTCTCCCCTTGCTTTGGTCTGTCTCCCTGAAATAAGCCGAGCACTAAAGACAGTATGACCGACAACTTTTGAAGTTGACGTTAATATAACTGGATGATGGTTATGGTTTTTGGCCAATATAAGCGACTGCCCATTTTAAACGTGGATGGTTTAAGTGGTGGGGACTATGCCCCCTGCATGAGGCCTCTTTGCTGCCTGCACTCTCTGCCAATTGACCATTCTAAAGTTAAAATCGATCCCCTAGAGGAGGGAAGTAATAAAATATCTTACAAAATCTATATGCTCTTGTCAGTGGTCTTTTATAGTAATGTTGTGCTATTTTCCTACCTCTTTAGGTCCTTGCAATGTGAGCAACACAACAAGATTTGTGGTTTTAAATGGAACATTTCGAATCTTCCATTCCCAGTCTTGTGACTAGTGGTAAAATTGAAGTACACAAACAGTTTCACATTTCCACCACATATCAAAGAAATGATATTACTATCACAAATGCTTATGGCAAAACTCGTGCTCTATAAATGTTCATCCTGGCTTTGCTCAAAGCTGATGAAATAATTCCCTGATAAGAAAAACAAGTTTGCTAGTCTCCACCCATAATGAGAAGAATAAACATGCATTATTTGATGTTTTTGACATGTTCTCAGGTTCTCAAGTATCATGTCACATTCACCGAGAGTGCTCACGGCTATGAAACTACCAACCATTTCACCTAATTACTCACTTGAGTCAAACTGCTACTGCCTGAATGCTTACATCTTAAGTCATAATAGATCTATTCACCTCTTAACAGACACTGATTGAATGTGTGCGGGTTTAGGTGAAAAATCGAGAAAACTGTGGGAGTTTGCCACTTTGTACGATCCAGATAAGCAGAGTGGCAGCCAAAAATACAGCCCCAAAAGAAACATTTCAACAGCACAGAGCGTCTTTCTGACATGTTTGATGGAGCTATTCTTTGCCTGTAGAAAAAGCCCTGTTTGTACAAGGCACCATTTGAGAGCCTATTGTGTTCTTTTTTGGGTTCAAAATAATGTTTTTTAATCTATTTCAGTTCTCGGCACTGTTCCTAGCTTCCGCTTGGCAGGCTGGGCAAACTGAGGCAGCCTCTGTGAACTGAGCCAAGCCCAGCTGGACCCCAATGGGGGTGGCTGGTTCAGTGCCAGAACTGTAGAAAAATAGCATTCATTAAAAACAAGGTCAGTTTAGGACACAGATCTGACCACTGTTGCTTTTTTAAACAGGAATTAAAATCATGCTAGAATGATTTACACTAACCATAGCACATTCCACAGCTACTAGTTGCGCTTTCCAAGTCATGAATGGCTTGTGTGATAGGAGGAAAGCACAGAATCCTTGTGTGTATTGACTTTCTTAAATATTAATTTAAATCAAGCCTATTTATAGAAAGCAATGCATCCCTTTAATGTAATTGATTAAAGTTGTACAACTCTAAATAACTTCATTACATTTGGAATAGAATTTTCAAATTGGGTGGCTAAAATACAGCAAATCAAATTTGAACAGTTTTCAGTCCTGCCTGTACAAATGACTGCACTAGTCAGAAGGCTGTGCTGTCACATGGATAGGACTGTTGCTCTCTGAGGTAATACTGTACCAATACTAATCCTGGCTTTACACTCAAGCAGCCACAACAGGATTGCTTTTTTATTCAATCAGGTATGGAAGGGTTGGACACTAAGTTGCTTCTATCCATCTGTCTGTTCACAGTATATCTGGAGTACTTCAGAATAAAATCCCATTAATTTGAAATAAATTGCCTCCATGTAGATAATGTCAAATTAAATTTTTTGAATTTTGGCATTGATTTTGGTAGTTCTCAGTCAGTCTAACATAGCTAAGCAAAAAAGTAATTTGAATTCTTTACAGCTGATTTTGTGAATGCAAGCTGCCAGTGTGGAGCCTCACTGTCAGTCATGCAATTGATAGCATTTTTGTCCATTTAAAATGAGGCTCCCCCCCCATTTACAAAATTAGCCCTTATATGTACTGGAGTGGTGATGGGAATAGTGGCAGCTGTAATGATATGTCAATAGTGGCAGTGATGGGCATGTGTTGATGAAGCCTATTGTTTCTAGAAATAGTGGCAGGTGATTGCAAATAGAAAGGAGGAGAACAGAGGGATAGAGCTAGGGACAGAAAAGGAAAGAACTGGGACAAAGCTGCAAAATAGAGCGATGTCCTGAGGATGTGAAAGGTGCTGTATCACTGCAAGTTTTCTTTTCTAGCTGGTTGATCTCCCATGGCATTGCTCACCTGGAATGAAGACAAAATGCAGGTTAAATAAGGTTAGAGTGCATGGAAGAATTGAATCAGCACCGAGCGAAGATGGGGGAAGGTGGAGAAAGACAGGAAGGAATGAAGGGCACAGGGACCAGAGAGAAGGTGGGTAGGAAGGGAGAGAGAAAGAGAGAAGAGTGGAGGAAGGGGGAAAGAGGGTGAGTGAGGGAAGGAAGGATGAGGAAGGAAGTGGGGTGGGGGGGAGAAGGGTAGAGTGAAAATGGAGATGGGCAGGGGAGAGGGGCAGGGGCAGGTGAACGAGGGGTGGCGGAGAAGAGGAGGGAGAATGGAAAAATGAGATTGGGAGACAGGAGAGGGGAGAATAGGAGGGCAATTGTTGGGAGAGGGGAAGGGACAAGGAGGAGATGGTGCAGGAAGTTTGGTGGTAATGCAAGAAATGGAAGGGGGATGGGGACAGGGATACAAATTTTAAAAAGAAATTCTGACAAGCTGACTGAAATGTAATCAAGAATATCTTCGAGGCTTAAGGAGAATGTCAAGCTGTAGATACCCTGCCGTTACTGGCTTTGAAACCTTAGAAAAGAGTAAAGAGAACCTCAAATAAACTGTCTGATGAGGCAAACACCAGTTGCTGTGTTTAAAAGGTTCTAGCTGGAAAACAAAAAACACCAAAGACAGATCAGAAGGACAGTAAAAGAGGGAGAAAAAGTAAAACACAAAAAGCAACAATAGAAAATAGAGAAGAAATAAATGGATGAATAATTAAACAATAAAATACTTGTGAGAAAGCAAACTCTCTGAAAGTAAAGAAAGAGTGAAAGAAAGAATAAAGAGTAGAGAAAGAAAGAAAACTACAATAAAAAAGTAAGGCTCGGTATTGAAAAATAGTAAAAGACAGAAAGTGAGAAAAGAAGACGAATGAAAAGAATGAAAGGTTTCTGATGAGCATAGAGAGTTAGTGAGAATAAATGGCTCTGCAGAGACGAGCCCTATTATTTGGTTCTAATCTAGCTTGTTTCTGGTAAAGGTGATGCAGTATTTGCCTGCAAGTGATAAAGTGACACCTCTGCACATCAGCTTCCAGCTTCCTCCGTGATACCACATGGAGCATTTTTTTTCTGCACGCCTCACGAGCAGCCATTACTTGTGCAAATAAATTATCATTGCTAAAATATTTGGTAAAACAGGTTTTGCAATATGCAGTATTGTGTTACATGTTTGCATACTTACAGGATTTCCAAAACCCACTGAGTTTCAAGCTAATGCATTTCCATTCGGCACAGGAAGCCATTCATATATGTACTCAGAATTAATATTTTTATAGTGCCGTATGTGTTTACAAGAGGCAATAAACCAGTGGAAGGATTACAGTAGTTTTGAATGTTCAGTACAGAACCTTAACCTGTTTAGAAAATGCCAGCTTTTTTTTTGTAAGTGTGTACATTTAAAAATCAATAGATGCTAAAATTGTAAAGTCATAAAGGAACACCAAACTTAAGTGAAAGCATATCTTTGAGTTCAGCACTGTCACTCTAAGAAATGCCTGCCTTAGGAAGATTGTTACCGGCTGAACTTGATTCCATTCCATATTTTAGGTGGCATCCCAATAAGGTGTAGCCATAAATAACTGCAACAGAACAGATGTTTTGTGAATTTGGCTGAGAGCAAAGAAAGAACTGAGGAAATTATAGTGGGATACCAAAGGGCAAGTCACAGATTTCTTACAGTTTACTGAATATTCTAACTAGACTGGTTCAGCAAGCAATGGTAAACACTGCATTTAAAAAATCTATAAAGAGGAAAAGAGCCCCTGGCAATTGCACCATATCAGGGAAGAGTTCCACATGCAGCATGGATGCTGATTCCAAGCCACCTGGGCCTGGAAAGCTCCGCACTGGTTAGATATTGCTGTGTATCTCAGCTTGTATTAAACCTTTCTCACCTCACATTTAGATCCAGTTAAGCCCCAAGCACCGACTCTTATGTTCCTCGATGGAGTAGCTCTCTAAAGCTGTCATAACCTACTTACTAAAGTGGCTTCCTAGTGTGAGGGGAGACCTGAAATAGCAGATCTCCATGGCAGGAAATCAATAATGGAAATTTCAAGATCTCTTACAAAGCTTCTGCACCTCTTTTTCTTACTACATAGAGAAGGAAGCACTTTATACTGAAAGTGCTCCTCCCTATACTGTCATTTTTTCTTTTAAGAGCCAGCAGCATATGTGACTATTTTGCCTTTGGGCTCCAACTGAATAGCAGCAGTAGAAAACGCATACCTCTTGTATTTTAATGATTCACACACCAGCCTGTTTAAGTAAAGCAAATACATTTTTAGCTTTGTGGTACTACAAATCTGTCATTGTCAGCATTATTGACAATGCACAGAGCAAAAATAAAGCACTTCTTGTTTATCACTGTCTGTAAGAAGGAATATTGTTTTTGAAGAACATCTAATATCTCTTTGTTAGAAGTTGAGGGTGGCTATATCTGCATTCTTTTTCAAAATCCAAATGAAACTCGTCTTTTATCAGTTCATAAAATAACTCACTGTATCACAGACTTTTCAACTTGCAGAGAATTTGAAGCATTTTATGGTAAAATATAAGGAATGCTTTCAAGAAATGATTTGTGGCTTTTTTAACGTAAGAGATGAAAGGACACAGGAGGGCAAACAATTCTCTGGGTCATAGTCTCGGGTGAAAATAACTTAATAGCAGCTAGTCCATTAGTCTTGGGGTAAAGTTCTATAATGAAGATGAGCGTTGGCATTAGCACCATGTAGCTGAGCCCACTCCAGTACAGCACCAAGCAACTGAGGCAATCATAGCATGGCATCATTCAAACCCAGGCCAGTACAGCAGCGGGCAGCCCATCTCAGAATAGTAATATGATGCCCAGTCCAGCAACATAAAGTCCAGGCCACCACCTGGTAGGTGAAAAGCAAAATATTGCAGATGCTGGAAATCTGAAAAACAAACAGAAAAATAGAAGAAACAGTGGGTCAGGCAGCAATTGAAGAGACAACTGACAAGTTGATGTTTCAGGTGTGGACCCTTCTCCAGAAGATGTTACTGCAGAGCAGCATTTAAAAAGGAAGGGAAGGGAAGACACACATGGGGTGGGGGAGGGGAATAGAATGTCCTGTATAGTGCTTCAGTGGAGAACAACTGATGGTTAAATGGCAGAAGTGATATTAGCATAAGACAATAGAAGGCATAATGAGGGAAATCAAATAAATAAAAGTAATATATGAGACACAGCATGCATGGTGTTCTAACAGAGGGTCCCCAGCCCAAGCACCAATCCACTTCCATCCCAACACGGAAAGGCTGGCACACCCATGCCAGAGAGTAAATGGGAGCTATAGTTAAGGTCTGAAGTTGTTACAATCAATATTATGTCCAGAGGACTGAAAATACCTACAAGGAAGATAAGGTGATGTTCCTCGAGCTTGCATTGAGCTTCATTCGAGCAGTATAGAAGGCCAAATACACAGCAGTCAAAAGTGGAAGTGGGACAGTTCATCATCTTCTAGTCCAGTCACCAAAAATTCCATCAATTTATAACACAGTTCACCACTTTGTAACAGAGTCCATCCTATCACTGGTAGGCACAGCTCATTACCACTTAGTCCACCACAGCACTGTGCAGCCAAACCCAGGATAGAACAGTATGATGCAGCACAGCACAGTAGGATGAACTTTAGTGGATCCATATTATTTGAATTTACCAGTGTGCAGGTACA
The DNA here is from genome assembly GCF_044704955.1 of Pristiophorus japonicus. Taxonomy (NCBI): domain Eukaryota; kingdom Metazoa; phylum Chordata; class Chondrichthyes; family Pristiophoridae; genus Pristiophorus; species Pristiophorus japonicus. Next base: position 40,047,734 of record NC_091989.1, on the reverse strand, counting down.
GTTAATGAAAATGGATAATATTTCACTGCTTCTCAATATATCATAGAGGAAACATTTGTGGTGAGTGGCTGACTCCTTTCAGACATGAATCAGACAACCTCAAGTCTGAGATTGGCCAAGTGATCCACTGAGGACTCATAAATTTAAACTTAAGATAAATGTTATAATGCTGCTTTACAAAACATGTACTGTAGTACGACAAACACAAAGGGCTAGATTTTTGGTTTGCGCCGAAAACGGTAGTTCTTTGCCAAAATTACCGTTTTCGCTGCGCTATCGTTTTTGGCCGAATTTTCGGCCTTTATGTCTGCGGTAAAGTCGATATTGCACTAGGATTTGCGACACAAAGCACGACTTTTGGCAACTTTAGTCGGGGCCAGTAGTGCTGCGAGAGAGGCCTTGGGAGCGGGGAAAAATAACAAAATTGCAAAAAACATTCACAAAACCCTTGCCTACTAAATTGCTGAAAAAGAATTACAAATAAAAACTTTAACTTACCTTTTTTGCAGGTCTTCATACTTACCGCTGCTGGCTGGACTGCACCAACAGGTTTGACCCTTTCAGTATTCTGGGCGCAGAGTACGGGTCCGGAGAGAGCCGAAAGTATGACGGTAATGCAATCCGTGGCATTGCACGTCATTTCATGTCGGCACTCCTCTCCCCGGCGGTACGTGGAAGCGCCGCCGCAGAACGGTGCCCGAAGCTCCCGCCGACCGGGTTTTTGCCGTGGAGGGTCAAATCGCGTTGAAAACCAGGTCGCAAAGTCGGTGAAAATCCAGCCCATATTGTTAATCTCCTGTTGCTAATTAGATGGGAAATATTTGTGATATGCCTTTCCAGGAAAAACTATGCTACAGTATGTGTTCAGCAAAAAGGTGAAATGTGTAAAAACGTAGTACAGTATAGTACAGCATAATAAAATGTACTACAGTATAGTACAGTATAATAAAGTGTACAACAGTATAGTGCAGCATATTACAATGCATTACAGCATAATACCATGTAGTACAATATAGCACCGAATATTACAGTGTAGTACAGTAAAGCAGGCCTGGTTTTGATTGGAACCACTAAGGTTGCCAACCCTCCCAGTCTCTTGGAATGGAATATTTGCAATGAGACTGGATTAATTAATTATCTCATAGTAAAGGATCCTCTTGGGAAGAAAGATCATACCATGGTAGAATTTCAAGTTCAGTTTGAAGATGAGAAAGCTAGGCCTCAAACTAGTGTCCTGAACTTAAATAAAAGTAATTACAAAGGTATGAAGGCAGAGTTAGTTAAAGTGGACTGGGAAAATAAATTAAAGAGTAAGATGGTAGACGAGCAGTGGCAAACATTTAAGGAGATATTTCATAACTCTTAGCAAAGATATATTCCAGTGAGAAAGAAAGACTCTAAGCGAAGGAGGAATCATCCATGGCCAATTAAGGAAGTAAAGGATGGTATCAAATTGAAAACAAAGGCATACAATGTTGTGAAGAATAGTGGACAGCCAGAGGATTGGGAAATTTTTCCCAGAAAAGGACGACTAAAAAAAAATAAAGAGAGTGAAGATAGTTTATGAGAGTAAACTAGCAAGAAATATAAAAACAGACAATAAGAACTTCTATTAGTATATAAAAAGAAAGAGAGTAACTAAAGTAAATGTTGGTCCCTTAGAGAATGAGACTGGGGAATTAATAATGGGAAATAGGGAAATGGCAGACTTTGAACAAATATTGTGTATCGGTCTTCACGGTAGAAGACACTAAAAACATCCCAATAATTCATCAAGGGGCTATTGGGAGGGGGAACTTAAAACAATCACTATCACTGGAGAAAATGTACTAGGCAAATTAATGGGACTAAAGATGGACAAGTCCCCTGGACCTGATGGCCTGCAGCTTGGGTCTTAAAAGAAGTGGCTGCAGAGATTGTGAATGCATTGGTTGTAATCTACCAAAATTCCCTGGATTCTGGAGGGTCCCAGCAGATTGGAAGACTGCAAATATAACACCCTTATTTAAGAAAGCATGGAGACAGAAAGTAAGAAACTATAGTCCAGTTAGCCTAACATCTGTCTTTGGGAAAATGCTAGAATCTTTTAAGGAAGTAATAGCAGGATGAAAGGGAAATCATGTTTGACAAATTTACAAAGGATAAAGTTCTTTGAGGATGTAAAGAACAGGGTGATTAAAGGGATGTGGTGTATTTGGATTTCCAGAAGGAATTCAATAAGGTGCCATATAAAAGTTTACTGCATAAGATAAAAGCTCATGGAGTTGGAGGTAATATATTAGCATGGATAGAGGATCGGCTAACTAACAGAAAACAGAGAGTCGGGATAAATGAGTCATTTTCAGGTTGGCAAACTGTAACTAATGGGGTGCCACAGGGATCAGTGCTGGAGCCTCAACTATTTACAATCTATATTAATGACTTGGATGAATGGACCGAGGGTAATATAGTCAAATTTGCAGATGGTACAAAATAGGTAGGAAAGCAAGTTGTATCGAGGACGCAAAGAATCTGCAAAGGGATATTGAAAGGTTAAGTGAGTGGGCAAAAATTTGGCAGATGGAATAAAATGTGGGTAAATGTGAGGTTGTCCACTTTGGTAGTAAAAATAAAAAAGTAAATTATTATTTAAATGGGGAGAGATTATAAAATGCTGAAGTACATTAAACACACACAGTTAGCATACAGGTACAGCAAGTAATTAGGAAGGCAAATGGAATGTTGGCCTTTATTGCAAGGGGGATGAAGTATAAAAGTAGGGAAGTCCTGCTACAACTGTACAGGACATTGGTGAGACCACACCTGGAGTACTGTGTACAGTTTTGGCCTCCTTATTTAAGGAGGGATATACTTGCATTGAAGGCAGTTGAGAAGGTTCACAAGGTTGATTCCTGAAATGAAGGGGTTGTGTTATGAAGAAAGGTTGAGCCAGTTGGGCCTATACTCATTGAAGTTTAGAATAATGATAGGTGATCTTATTGAAGCGTATAAGATTCTGAGGGGGCTTGACAGGTAGATGCAGAGAGCATGTTTTCCCTCATGGGGGAATCTAGAACTAGGTTGCATAGTTTCAGAATAAGGGCTTGCCCATATAAAATGTAAATGAGGAGGAATTTCTTGGCTCAGAGGGTCATGAATCTTTGCAATTCTCTATCCTAGAGAGCTGTGGAGGCTGGTTCATTGAATACATTTAAGGTGGAAATAGACAGATTTTTGAATGATAAGGTAGTCAAGGGATATGGGGCGTGGGCAGAGAAGTGGAATTGAGGCCAAGATCAGATCAGCCATGATCTTATTGAATGGCGGAGCTGCTCGAGGGGCCAAATGGCCTACTCCTGCCCCTATTTCCTGCGAACTTATGAATCTCTCGAGCACTGGTGCTAGCGACCTAGAAGAAAATTAGAGCTTTAACTTGTGAATTGCACCTGTTTGCTTCCTTCATCTGCTGGAGGCCTCCCATTCTCAAAACTTCTTGTGCCAAACTGTGAGCAAAGGCACTTAATTGCAAGGGCATAAACCTTTATGAGGCAAATGCAATAACATTTGCAAACTTCAGGCAAATGTTGCGTGATCGGATGCCATGTGTTCAAATCTCCAGGAATATGCCCAACTAGATTTGCCTTGGGACATTTGGTTGGAGCAGGAAGTTATGCTTCTGATTTTGGGTAGGCTATCGATAAATGCATATCTTCTTCTTTGTTCCCTTATGGTAAATTGATGTATTTTATTTCAATTCCTGGTAGTCTCTTGATGGGTGTGGGCCTTGTTTGGTAATATTTGTCTGAATTCTAGTGATCTAGTGTGTAGTGAGCGGAAATATATTACTTGGCATTCTAGGGAGACACACATACCTACCTGGAGTTTTGTGCATTTGTTTTCTATTCCACAAATATCAGAATTGTTTGGCAACTGAAACCCATAAATATTCTTTCCTGTTATGTTGTCTTTTATACACTCTGTACATTCACTGTCTATTCTATAATAACTTGCAGTAGAATCAAAATCTCTTGTTAAACAATTCAGAGTATTTTTCTGTTAAACTGATCCTTCCGACTGCAAGGATATAAGGAAATAGTAATCTCGTAACAGCTGCCTAACCTCCTGCCCCTGATATGCAATATAAACAAACAGCACTAACTCCAACGCACACCACAAATCATGCAGCACTTCAAAAGGAATGCTCTTGCTTTAGAAAAATCAATTGATAACACTTAAATTTGAGAAAGGAAGCGGAAATGGCTGTGGTACAAAGCTTCTTTTAAGCCACTTTGGGCCCGAAATTCCTCAGTTCACAACCCTTGCGTAACCAAACAGTGCCCTCCAGTGCTGACCCCACCACAGTGGAGTGTCCCAATGGGCACATCTCTGGCACCCGCCTACCTCAGAGTCACAGCAGCTCCAACATTAATCCCCTCAAGGGGGAGGGTTGTTGCCTGGCCACCCACTTCTACCCCCAATTATTATCCCTTCAGTCCCGTGAACACAGGGGCTGATTTCCTGGAATTTTCCATCAAAACATTTTAGGGTCTTCTGGGGTCCAGGTCAGATGCCTGGAACCTATTGGTGGGTCCCACATCTACCTTTGTGGAGGCCAGCACATCATTTGGCAGACTAGCTGTTATAAAAACGCTGATCTGCATATTTAAAGAAGGACTCCGCAGGTTTCCAGTGAGCTCAGAAGAGCAGGTTAAAATTGAAGACTGTGGGAAGAGTGCAGGACATTGGCGGTAATCTTCCAGCGGATTGTAACTCCCCAACCACCTGTTTTACACTGGACAGGTAGAATTAAAATCAGCCCTTTAGTTTCCTTCTCCTTCAGCCTTGCCAAAATCTGCTAATAGGTTTCGATACTTTTTGTTCCTTTCAGAATGTTGCCACTTTACTGTGACATTCCCCTTTAATTATACCCATCCCTTTAAAATGTCACCATTTTTCATTCCCATCACTGGTGTCTCCTTGGAAACATTCAAATCTACACCTGGAGCGATGCAAAATAATGATGATAATGAGTTGACCTCTAAAACTTGGGTGCAAATAGCACATTTTCATTCGTGTCTGTACTCAACTTGTTTCTAACCTTCAGGTGCAAAATGCAACTATTGAAAAATGTAGGCTTGCTGAGACATATAGAGGAAGGTTGACCCTTTGACCAAGTGCAGGAGAGGGGTGGGGGCTGCCTATCCACTTGGAACATGAGTCACTGCTTTCAGAAGAGTAAGGGGGAAGCTGAAGTTTTTATTAAAAGAAGTTGATCTTGTCAGTACTTTCATGGCTCCAAAGTTCATACATATACTAACCTAAACAACTTGTGATGAGGTTCATGTAAGCAATCTGCTTCAACTGTACTTCAATTGTGCTACAGATTTATGAATGCACTCACAACCATTCGCTATACTCTGTGCATTCTCAGTGTCCGAATTGAGTTGTTATCGCTGTGTGCTGATCTGTTTGGATTTTTCTTGTTGCTTAAACTGCACCTGCAGCCCCGTGTTAACTTAATAAAAGAAAGACTTGCATTTATATCGTGCCTTTCATGACTCAGGTGTCCCAAAGTGCTTCACAGTCAATTACATATTTTTCAAGAGCAAAATAAAGCGGGTGACGAAAGTTCATTGACCTGAAACGTTAACTCTGTTTTTCTCTCCACAGATGCTGCCTGGCCTGCTGAGATTACCAGCATTTTCTGTACATATTTTTCAAGTATAGCCACTGTTGTAATGTAGGAAATGCAGCAGCCATTTTACACATTGCAAGGTCCCACAAACATCAACGTGATAATCACCCGATAATCTATCTTAGTGATGTTGATTGGAGGATAAATATTGGCCAAGACATCAGGGAGAACTCCTCATACTCTTCTTCGAAGTAGTGTCATGGGATCTTTTATGTCCACCAAAGAAGGCAGATTTGGTTTAACGTCTCATCCGAAGGATGGCATCTCCGACAATGCAGTCCTCCCTCAGTTCTGCACTGGAGCATCAGCCTGGATTTGGTGCTCAAGTCCTTAAAGTGGGACTTGAACCCACAACCTTCTGACTCAGAGGCGAGAGTGCTGCCCACTGTGCCACGGTATTACCTTTGTTGTAAACAGATGGACACTTTCTAAGGAGTTATCATCTCAAACTGTCACATCTGTCTCTTAAGCATCTTTGTGCCTGTTTACAAAAATCTGTTTGATTGCTATGAAAACCCAGAGGTGAGCATTTGACACAATGTCCTCCAGCAAGTTATCCTCACCTGATTGCACTAATGAGTTATAGTATGATGAAAGTGGTTTTGGATTTGTAAATTACAAGACATTGCTACGGAGGAAAGGAATGTGCGTTTGCTTAAGCTACTGTAAGGATACACCTTCACTATGCATCAACATGAAAAATCTATTTTAAACTTTCAGGAACAGGAACAATTAGCAATGTTTTCAGCTTCAGACCCTCTTAATGAGGAAAAACAAGCCAGTCAGCTTCCGCTACAGATTGTGCTTCACTGAAGAAAAACACCAGGCACCACAACTATTAATTCAACACATGCTGAAAAACAGGATAAAGGAGTTATGTTCCTGATGGGCGAACAAATTGTGTTTAATTCATAGACCTAGAGTGATAAGTGCTGTGTAGTGGGGGTCACGGCCTGAAAATAGGTTGTCGTCTGGATTGTTTTAAAATGATCTTCTCCAGTTTATCTCTCCATATCCTCTCTATCCTGCAGTGTGTTGATAACCCAGAGGAATCATATTCACAGCAAGATATCTGCACAAATAGCCCACAGATAATTTCCTGTCGTGAAGATTATTTTTAGAACCAACAAAACCATTCATTTTAAAATAAGTAAAATTAATTTATTTAGCAATTATATGTGTCAGTTTTATTTCTTCATTCTCTTGTTATTACACAGCAAGACATTTTAATTTGTGATACTCTATACCAAGTCTGGAGATATCAAATCAAGTCTTCTGAAAATACATCGATTAGCATTTTTAGCAAATGTTTTCGTTGAGGCCGAACGTAAACAGTCACCTTTTTATTTTTATCTTTGTCTATAATGAATTGACATACTCTTCATCACCTGTACTTTGCATTACTAGAACTTCTTCATTTTGAATATTCTTCAATACTTATACATTATCATATTGAAGCTTCCTTTGTCAAGGATTGCCTACTTTTCATCCTTTGGATCACCATGTTCATTTCTTTGGTTTATCATATCTATTATTTCTCATGGGTTAACCCTCAGTTGGAGGGTCACATCTCATGTGCTCTTCATCATGCAAGAGTTATATAGTCTTCATCCCTCACAAGTTGCAGTCTCATCACCCATGGCTATCATACTCCATCTGTTGTGAATTACTGTATAGAAGTTTTGTATCTTGTGTGTTATGACGATCTTCATTTGTCATAGGATATCATACTCTTCACCCCTTGTGTGTTACCAGATTGGAGGCCCCTACTTTCCCCAATGTCTGAGAAGGTCTGATACGTTAGACCTTCAGCAAAACTGATTTTTTAAATCGGGAATTTACAAGTGGAGTCGGTGGGGCACAGTTATTCTCTGTATGTATGCTTCAGATCCTGGATAATGGTAAATGTTCATAGAATGACAGACTGGAATTTTCATGCTGCTGTGCATGCGTGATTGGAGGTGGGTCAGGGCTAAAATTTGCGTTAAATGGGAACGGGTCAGGAACGCGCCAGCATCCCACTTCCTTGCACCTTTAACTCGGGTGCGTTTGCCAGCGCGGCACGGACCTAAACGGCAGAGGCGTTAATACCTTGTTGTCAGACCCTGAGCAGTGCTTTACACCAGATTTTTTGAATTGAACTGCATGACAACGGAATTCCTGCAGCTCGGGAACCACGTCTGTCAAACTGAGGCGGAAGTTCAGTGGCCATTGCTCAAGGTCGTTACTGCAGAGCATGGAAAGCAGAATATATACTGCCACATGACACCTGCTTACATGCCTGTGGGAAAAGGCTCTTGCGGAGTGAGCACAGGTGTGTAGAATTTGCAAGTCTTTTCTGCAACTTCGGAAGCTGCTCCCACCTCATTGCGTCAAACTATCACACCATTGACAGATTGGTCCTCTGATCTCTACTTGACCTGCCATCTATTACACCAGCATGGATGCCATTTATAGTGTGTGGCTTTGCACTCACCTTTCCTGATTTCATGAGATCATTGAAGCGTTTCGGGAACTGCACTCACGTCCTCCTCACCACATCTCTGCTGTTTACCTACTCTGCTATTTGTAGCCAGGCTCTTTTAGTCTCCTGGGGAAGTCACTTCCGCCCATCAGCAGGGAAGAGGACCCCTCTGCGTCCCCTGACTCCCTCCGCAAAAATATGTAGGGAGTCATCTGAAAACTTGGGGGTAGCCCCCTGTCTCTATGGAGCCATCTGTGCAAGGCTCAGCAATAATCAGATGGTGATATGTACTGCCTACACACTCCTAGATGAACCTTCAAATGTAATGTGGCTAAGGATGCTTTAAATATCCCTGCTGGAAATGAGTCATCGATGACATCATCAGACCGGCACCATTTAATAGGGTTGGGTACGCACAAGCCTGCCTTAATAGGTGCCATTAAGGGAAAGTTGGTCTGAAGAGCGGAATTAAAATAAGAATGGGGTTCCGAGCTGCCATGCCAACCGTTCGCATCTGACCCACCCTGGCAATGAAAATCCGGCCGCTATTTAGGGCTCTTTGTAATGCTGACAGACACCCTATGCTTTACAGGACAATGACTCTTCTCCAGCAGACCCTTAAAGCTTTCGATAAAGCTATCCTTTAGCTTGATACTTGCACCTGATCTTTCAAGCACCAAACGATTCACATCTTAAGTGTAATATTTTTGTTCTAGCAACATTTGTGTGGTTACACCAATAACCTAGTGAAATCTCTGATCAAACTCTCACAAGGTAAATAAATGCTATCACATGTTTCTATTTCATTAGTAAAATGAGGGAAATCATTACATAATTTGCTGAAAAGCTGTAAGAGCAAAATACTTTAGCGCAAAGCTCAGTTATGACCGAAGTCTGAATAATTCAACAAACGCCACATGTATAGTGAAGAACTGTTTTGCATTTTAGATTTCAAAGTACTGACAGCAAGAACAGAACAACCACACATGCACAGTTGTTTAAAAGTTGGAATCATCAGTCTGATATTGTGGTTTTGAATTTCCCTCAATAACAGGGAAAGTTGTAGGCAGGCAAGCAAAGGTGGTGACTTGTAACATCCAGCATCATAAGTAGTAATCGTTTATATTTTCCTATAAAGGTGCACTCGTATATCTGGTCATTATCACAGTTTGTGGGATCTTGCTGTCCACAATTTGACTGCCATGTTTCCGACATTACAACAGCGACTACACTCAAAAGTATTTCATTGGCTGCAAAGCGCTTGGAACATTCTAAGGTCGTGAAAGGCGCTATATCAATGGAACTTCTTTATTTCTTTTCACCAAACCTACTGGCTTCCATCTCTACACCAACTCACACCCATTGCTGCTGAAACATCTGTCCATGCTTTTCTCATCTTTCATGGGGATTTTAAGTCAGTGGGATGTGTAGGCCACTTGCCCGGGAGCAGCAGCATTTTAACAACCAGGCCTCGCTAACATCCCACTGGCTAGCTGTAATAGGAATGGGTGCCAAGAGGCTTTGGGCCTAGAAAGATTGGATAGCCCAAATGCCAGTCAGATTTGTTGTGTGGGAGAGTTAGCGAGGGTTTTGAAGGTGACTGCAGCAGCTTAAATTTTTGTTGTGGGGCCCAAAAGAGTACGAGTAAATGTCAGTGTAACTTGCTGATTACGTTGCCACAGGAAATTCTGGGGGAGAGTTTTTTTTATTCAACCCTGGAATGCGGGTGTCGGTAGCAAGACCAGCATTTATTGCCCGTCCCTAATTGCCCTTGAGAAGGTTGGGGTGAGCTGCCTTCTTGAACCGCTGCAGTCCTTGTGGTGAAGGTACTCCCACAGTGCTGTTAGGGAGGGAGTTCCAGGATTTTGAGCCAGCGACGATGAAAGAATGGCAATATACTTCCAAGTCAGGATAGTGTGTGATTGGAGGGGAACTTGCAGGTGATAGTGTTCCCATTCGCCTGCTGCCCTTGTCCTTCTAGGTGGTAGAGGTCACAGGTTTGGGAGGTGCTGCCGAAGAAGCCTTGGCGAGTTGCTGCAGTGCATCTTGTAGATGGTACACACTGCAGCCACGTTGCACCGGTGGTGGAGGGAGTGAATGTTTAAAGTGGTGGATGGGGTTCCAATCAAGCAGGTTGCTTTGTCCTGGTTGGTGTCGTGTTTCTTGAGTGTTGTTGGAGCTGCACTCATCCAGGCAAGTGGAGAGTATTTCATCACACTCTTGACTTATGCCTTGTAGTTGGTGGAAAGGCTTTGGGGAGTCACGAGGTGAGACACTCACTTGAGAATACCAAGCCTCTGACCCTCTCTTGTTGCCACAATATTTATGTCACTGGTCCAGGACCAGGATGTTGATAGTGTGGGATTTGGTAACAGTGACTCCGTTTAATGTCAAGGGGAAGTGGTTAGACTCTCACTTGTTGGAGATAGTCATTGCCTAGCACTTGTGTGACATTGAATGTTACTTGCTACTTATCAGCCCAAGCATGAATGTTGTCCATGTTTCGCTACATGTGGCAAGGACTGCTTCATTATCTGACGAGTTGCGAATGGCACTGAACACTGTGCAGTCAGCAGCGAACATCCCCACTTCTGACCTTATGATGGAGGGAAGGTCATTGATGAAGCAGCTGAAGATGGTTGGGCCTTGGATACTGCCCTGAGGAACTCCTGCAGCGATGTACTAGGGCTGTGGTGATTGATCTCCAACAACCACAACCATATTTCTTTGTGTTAGATATGACTCCAGCCAGTCGAGAGTTTTTCCCCCTGATTCTCATTGATTTCAGTTTTACTAGGGCTCCTTGATGCCACACTCGGTCAAATGCTGCCTTGATACCAAGGGCAGTCACTCTCACCTAACCTTTGGAATTCAGCTTGTTTGTCCATGTTTGGACCAAGGCTGTAATGACATCTGGTGCCAAGTGGTCCTGGCAGAACCCAAACTGAGCATCTGTGAGCAGGTTATTGGTGAGTAAGTGCCACTTGATAGCACTGTCGACAACATCTTCCATCACTTTGCTGATGATTGAGAGTAGACTGATGGGGCGGTAATTGGCTGGATTGTATTTGTCCTGCTTTTTTTGGACAGGACATACTTGGGCAGTTTTCCACATTGTCAGGTAGATACCAGTGTTATAGCTGTACTGGAACAGCTAGGCTAGAGGCATGGCTAGTTCTGGAGCACAAGTCTTCAGCACGACAGCCAGGATGTTGTCAGGGCCCATAGTCTTTGCTGTATCCAGTGCGCTCAGCCATTTTTTGATATCATGTGGAGTGAATTGAATTGGCTGAAGACTGGCTTCTGTGATGGTGGGGACCTCAAGAGCAGGCTGAGATGGATCATCCGCTCGGCACTTCTCTCTGAAGAGGGTGCAAACGCTTCGGCCTTGTCTTTTGCACTGCATACTGGGCTTCGTCATCATTGAAGATGGGGATATTCATGGAGCCTTCTCCTCCCGTTAGTTGTTTAATTGTCCACCACAATTCACTACTGGATGTGGCAGGACTGCAGAGCGTTGATCTGATCCATTGGTAGTGGGATCACTTAGCTCTGTTTATAGCATGCTGCTTCCACTGTTTAGCATGCATGTAGTCCTGCCAGAGTGTGTAAGTTACAACTTAAAAAAAATAACTGCCCCGGGGAACTTGGAGGTTCCTGTATCTAAGTATTAAATCAGTATCGTGTCATGCAGCAACTGACTGATTTTGACTTTCTTGATGTTGAATTTCACAGAATATCAAGTTAATTTTAATGGTAATTTATGGAAAAGTCCAATGACCTTTATATATAATAACTCATTCTTCACACACCAAAATGTTTTTTTTTAACCAACACTTAATTTATTAACACATGATGTAAGAAATATTGGGAAGTTAGAATCTGTGAATTGATAATATTCTGACCTGAGACATTACGCAGCATCTTACCAATTAAACCTCAGCAGCTATTGTGTAACATAAACTGTCATTGCAAGTGCAGTTTCTTGTTCTTTTTCTGCATTTCAGTTAGATATTTGGTTGTCTTACACCTCATTAAACCACAAATTCACAATTGTTGCAAATCTACAGCCATTTTGTGGCAAAATGTTTGTATAAATGATGCAGATTGATTTATTGTGATCTCAGGTCAGAATAAATGCTCTCAGCTCTGGGGATCAAATTTGAACAAATGCTTATTGTGACTCTCCTGCTGCTTTCTGCAGCAAAGTAAAATGTATCAAGCTAGTCATGTAAGAAGGTTGGGGCATCCAATTAGTTCCCACACAGCTATGTATTCAGTACTTGGCACAGTGGAGCAAAAAGGGATGAATTGTTTATAAAAGCAGAGAAAACTGGAGGTCATCATTATATTTCATGAGAAAGATTAGATTATTTCCATACAGAATAATGGGAATCAATGCTAACGGCATTTTGCTTTCGTGAAACCCACAAAATTGAATTTAAATCACTGCTATTATTTGAATACTATATGTTGAAAGTGTATGCAAAAAAAAATGACAGTTAGCAGGTCTGAAAATTTGTTGGGTAATCATCTCTCACCCATCTTCGCTTTTCTCTTTCATTTTTTTTTAAATTCTCCTTCTTTGGTGTCCCTCAACATCATGCACAGTTCATCAAGTGAAAAGGCTGTGAATGCTGTGTGCTCCCAGTCTCAACCTATGCTGAATAAACCACTAGAACTATATAAGAACACATTAGGGTGCCTTGTGTTATACCGGACTATGAGAAGATATGGAGCTGCTTACATCACATGCACACACACACACAAACACACACACACACACAAACCAGATATTAACTGGAGCAATGCAAAAGGTGGTACAATTGGCATTGGCATCCCTGGATTATAGAAGGGAAATTGCCAAAAAATTCTTGCTCCTGATTGTTGCTCAGTCACCTCGACTGGAAATGGGTACTGAAATTCAGGTGGGAACAATATTGGACTCGGCTATGATGTCCTCACAGTCAAATAGTCTGCCAACACACATTGTTAAAGCAGCAGGGGATAATAGCTGCCACAGTTCAGAGAAGGTTCAGTACTTCAGAGAATGTTCACGAGGTTGATTCCTGAGATGAAGGGGTTGTCATATGAAGAAAGGTTGAGCGGGTTGGGCCTATACTCTTTGGAGTTCAGAAGAATGAGAGGTGATTTTATTGAAATATATAAGGGGCCCAAATTTCCCCAGCCACCTAGAGCGGCATAGTTAGGGGTGGCACGCCGACTTTGTGAGCCAAAATGTGCGCCAAAAATTTACCTTTCACTTTGGCCGCTTCCTCGTCGTCCGGTTCCAGTGATGTGGCGCTCCAGAGCCTGCGGGGGGGCGGAGCTTCGGCCGCGCTTGCTCAGCACAGCCGGCAGGCGGGCGGGGCTTGGGTCCAGCATCTCGCAGAGTACCAGCAGGGGGACACATGTTCGTTTGAGCGTGCGCGCGTGTGCAATGCGCGTTTCAGCACGCGCGCATGCGCAGTGGAGCAGGAAGCTTGGCAATCGGCCAGTTAAAGGGAGAGCGCCCTCAGTGCCTCAGCATCATTGGCAATGGACCATATATCAAGGTTAGGTGTGAATAGTGATTTTTGGGTGGCTGAGGGAGTGGAAAGCAGTGCTAGATAGGTGGAAGAAAGGTGAGAACTGTGATTTTTGACCATTACCTGAGTGTAAGTCCAATACACGAATGATGCAAGAGCGTGCAACAAGAACAAAGAATTCCCTCCATAAGGAAGTGGAGAAACTAGTCACTGTCATTGAGGAGAAATGGCTGGAACTGGATATCAGTAAGAGTGGTTCCACAAAGGTTTCACCCAAGGAAATGAGAAGAAGATGAAACCTTGTTGCAGAAGAATACTCTGCAGGAGTGAATACCGCAAGATCTGGAAGCCAGTGCAAAAAGAAATGGCAGGACGTTGGTCAAGTAGTGAGTGTAATATCTTCAACTTTAAATGGAATTGCAATTGAAAATGTGACCATCTGTATATGTCCCACCCATCAGAAGCGCACCTTGTGTGAAAAGTTATATTTTCATCTTTGCAGAAGAAATTGGCCCACAACAAAAGGGAAAGTCTTAGAACAGGAGGAGAGCCACCAAATCTGCACCAACTATCACCCCTGGAACAAAGGGTTGCTGCTTTGCTGATTCGCATCTGCAGAGAAAAAATCAGCTCTGCACAAGCTGGATCCACACGCGAGGGTGAGGGTGAGTCATTAAACTGCATAGTTGCCCTTCAAGTCAACCTGCTGACTGGTCTGCTACGCGTCAGACTACTCATGCCACCCATCCTGTCCCTCCTGTGCTGCTAATCATTTGACTGTTCTGTTGTATTGTGCAGAAGAAGAAGACACTCCTCAACATCCTGAAGAGCCACCAGAAGATCCAGATGTGTGCGCTCCAGACCAAGGCGGGTGGGGGGAGGAGGGGTCCATGGAAATGTCTTCACGGGAGAATGCTGATCGGGAGATGGATCAGTCCATAGTACAGAGCATCACACTGCCAGAAACCTCCATGAGCTCCTCGGCGACATTCCATGGTTTCACACCTTCTGAGTTTGCTGGTCCCAGTGGCGGTGGTGAAATGTATGTTGGAACACCCACTGCCCCACCATCCCAGCCTGCGCCTCGCACTGGAGGGGTGCCACTAGGCAGACCCACGGCGAGGGGAAGGAGAAGCTGACCAGTCTCTCCTGAGATGCAGCTTTCAGCAGATGTTAATCAGGTTCTGTCATTGGGTGAGGAGACCAATGCCCTTACAAGATCACTCATGGCGACTGTCAGTGGGTGCGTGATGAGGTAGTGACACTGTCGGCAGAAATATCATCACTGAGATGGGAACTGAGGCTGGGCATTTCAGAGGGTGTGCAAACAATGGCAGATACCATGAGGGAACTACCTTCTGCAATAGGCACAAAGGGCGGATACTCAAATATCACTCCCACTTCAATCCACACACCAGCCACCGGTGAGACCCAACCCGGGCCCCCAACCCCCCCACCACCACCATTACTGACCCTATGAGGAAGTGCACTTTCCCCGAGATGTGGGTGAGGGATGGGTGCAACCGTGGTTGCTGTTGTTGTTGTTGTTGTTGTTGTCGTTGAAGTGCATTGCAAAATATCCAATAAAAGATATTTTGCATTAAGACTGAATCATGTTCCATTAGGATCACACAACATTTAGGGACAACTGAAAAAAGTAAAAATCCCTCATCCCCTACAGTCATGCATGCCTGCTACCCCTAGCCTTGGTGGGAGAGCCAGCTGGTGCATTCTGCAGTTGGCAAGGTGGGACTGCTCTATTTTCAGCAGCTGATTTTATCTTTCATTTATTTTTGATGATGTTGTGCAGCTGTTGTGCTGAAGATGTTGTGATGTTGTGCTGATGTTGTGAAGGTGTTTAGTGTTTTAGAATCCTCCATCTCACCTTCCCCACCCCCCACCCCCCCCCCCTCCGCCACTATCTCTGGCTACCTGCGCTGATTTCTTAAGTGTAGGTAAGGTTTTTCTGTGCCTACAAAAGTGGCCACATACACTGGCCTAAGTTAGTTTGGAGTAACTTTTAGCTGGCCAAATTTGCTTCTATAGCCAAAAGAGGCATAAGTGGCTGGTCACACCCCCTTTTGGAGAGAAAAAACGAAACTAGAAAAAAACCTAATTAAATGACTTACAATGGAGCAAGTTAAATGGGGAAATTTAAATATAAATGAGGAGGAATTTCTTTTCTCAGAGGGTCATGAATCTTTGGAATTCTCTACCTCAAAGAGCTGTGGAGGCTGGGTCTTTAAATATATTTAAGGTGGAGGTAGACAGATTTTGAATGATCGAGGAGTCAAGGGCTATGGAGAGCGGGTGGGGAAGTGGAGTTGAGGCCATGATCAGATCAACCATGATATTGAATGGCGGAGCAGTCTCAAGGGGCCAACTGGCCTACTCCTGCTCCTATTTGTTATGTTCTTATGTATGTTCTTATGTGCCACATTGTAGACACATAGGCCAAGAAATTGGGGAACATTGTATATCTGCCGGTAACAGCGGCGGCCAAGGGTAACGGCCGCTTGCCAAGAGAACGCAGGCAGTACTGGCATTTTGGCACTGCCTGCTCATTA
The DNA here is from genome assembly GCF_044704955.1 of Pristiophorus japonicus. Taxonomy (NCBI): domain Eukaryota; kingdom Metazoa; phylum Chordata; class Chondrichthyes; family Pristiophoridae; genus Pristiophorus; species Pristiophorus japonicus. The sequence continues at coordinate 40,031,501 of NC_091989.1, read as the reverse complement.
ACATCAGCATGGCGGTGATTTTCTGGTGTAACTCTTTGCAGCTTTAATCTCAGAAGGAGGCCAAAGGTCGCCTTTGTCTCTCGCGTGCAGTGTAGGGGAACAGGGGAGAAAGGAGCGACCCGAACGTGCTCCAAAAATATTAACTGCCACCCGATGTCTGTCGATATTTGATATGTTTATGATATGAATGCAGATAAAAGAGATCTTATCACAGATCATCTTCAATCGTTGCATTGGAGTTCACCTATTGATTGACTGATAAAAAACGTGGTCAATTCGCATTGTATAATTCATGAAGGCTCAATAATTACATGAAATTATTCTTAGATAATACATATACTGGAACATACATTGCTGGCTCATTACATATATTTCTCTATATAATAAACAAGTAACTTACATTTCTATATTCCCTGTTGTGTTGCAAAGATTGAGAGGTGCATGACTGTAAATGTAGTTCCCAATAATGAATCCTGCGGTGTCTGCTCATTTATTAAAGGGTTTATGAAAAATACATGTATAAGTATCTAATCAGGTCCGGTAGAGGCTCATCATTAGGTTTAGTTATTCTTCTGTGCCTAACCATTGATTATCTGGGCCTATCCATCTGAAAATCAACTGAGTCTTGTCATATAATACATCTGAATCCACCAACACAGATCATGAATGCATTGCGATCATGTTTCGTTTTCAATCTCGGCAGATAGGATTATACTATTAACCTGTATCAATAAATGGAATAACATTTAATGACCAAGAGCTACAACAACGGATGTAAATTTCACTAGGAGTGTTATGTTTTTGGCAGATGCTGAACAACAGCTACTGTTTAGGTTCAGTTGTTGAATCGAGTATTGACAGAAAATAGGTGTCTTTTTGTTGAGGGGTGAAATTATTTACTGACCCACAAACACTGTAGGCCTCCTGGAAAACAGCCAGCAAATGCAACCTCCCCTGTTCCAATTAGGGTTAGACCAGTGTGATGTGTGAACCTTTAAAAACTTGCAGTTTTAGCATTCTTGAAATATTTTTGCAGCATTTTTCACATGTGTACCTTTAATTCTGCGGTGAATGGTTGCATTACAGAATTTAATTGATCATTTTATTACTTTGTTAGAGAAAATCTGAATTTATGGGGAGGATGATAGAAACCTGGTCATGGATGTTGATAGTAACGTTCAAAAATAACTAAATGAAAAAGTGATTTCACACTGGTGACATCACAATGCTTTAGACAGCACACTCATTGTATAAATAACTACATTTGAATAAGCATATCCCTTTGGCAAGAATATTTCTTTTTTTTTGTATTAGACACAAACAGAGCTTAATTTCTGGGTATTTTTTGAGGCTACGCTCACCAGTGGAGCCTTGCTCAAAGGGATCGCAGATCAGAAAACTGGGCGCAGACAGCAGCTTTCCCAATTCGCCCACTTCCAAATTGCTGGGCATCAAAATTAATGACTGGAAAATTGGGTGCAATGTGATTCAGAGGCACTGACCTCTACACTTGATTCTCCAGTACACATTTCCATTGAGTGTGGTTCCATGCTGGGAGCGAAGGCATTTAAAGCTTTGCCTGATACATTTTTATTATAAATAGTTCAGCATATTTTATTTATATGCTCCATGCAGTGAATTGTAGATTTATTTATTTCATGTAATTTTTACAGTGGGATTCAGTTGACTGACTTATATTGCATGGGCTTGTTTGACACTGGTACCACTTAAGGAGCGCTGGGAGGTGACAGTATACAGTTATGCACTACCCATTCACACTGCTTTCTAATTAGGCAAGGACAGCTCAGTATATACCTGCAACTGCTGGTGTGTTTTTTCAAGCATTAAAACCTTCAATGTTAATTTTTTAGGTATTTTAGCTGACTCCCTGCCGCGTTTCTAAATATATAATTGCAACATCCTCCATGGGCTCTCACACACTATTACATAGATTTCATATTGGTCCCAGTTTTATTCTGGGAAACTGCAGTTATACTGCCTTCAGCCTCTGTGACATGAAATGCATCAAAGTCTGCATTGCATGGCCACCTCAACTGTCCTATAAAAGATCCGTTTCAGTGATTCTTTGTAATGGGATTTGCTGTAGGGTACAGTTACATTGTCAGTTTTGTGTTAATGTAAACAGTTTCGGGGTGTGTTAGAACAACAATAACAATTTGCATTTATATAGCATCTTTAACATAGTAAAATGTCCCATGGCGCTTCACAGGAGTGTTTTCAAACAAAATTTGACACCGAGTCCCATGAGGAGATATTAGGATAGGTCAAAGAGGTAGGGTTTAAGGGACATCTTAAAGGAGGAGAGAGAGGTAGCGAGGTGGAGCGGTTTAGGGAGGGAATTCCAGAGCTTAGGGCCCTGGCAGCTGAAGGCACGGCCACCAATGGTGTAGCGATTGAAATCGGGGATGCGTGTGATTTGGTGCATGAAAAGTAACAGCATCATTCTAGATGTTAGGTCCAACCTGACGCTCAATCACAGTAAAGCCAAACACTTCAAGACCTCCTCCAAGTTGGCATCTCACACCTCTTTTAGCTTGCACTAGCTGCAGCAAAACTCCAGCAAAGCCACATTTTAAAAATTCCAGGTGGTCCACTGGAATTCCTGGAAACTTAAAAAAAATCTGTGGGTGTAATTTTGACTTTGTGCAATAGCGCAATGCGGGTGATAGCGAATCGGCAGCCCGCTTTACAGCTCTCCCCATTTTTATTTCTACTGACTTCAATGGAAATAGAAATCATTGAGAAATGTAAAACGAGCTCCCGATTTGCTATCACCCATTTTGCACCATCGCACAAAGTGAAAATTACACCCTCTATGTTATGAGCATACTCTCAAGGTTAGTCTGCAGTATAACAAGGATCTGCTGATAGCACATTGTGACCTGCTCTCAGATCAGTAGCTGTCATATTACTAGAGCCAAAGAATGCTGGAAAACAGCACTATGCTAATATCAGCACTTTTGGTGCTTCCTGGGTGAAGATGACCAAAACTATTTGCTTATATTGGGTCCATCATCTTGCGTAATTATAATTCTTGGGCGGGTTTGTTTGTTCAATCTTTTGATCCTTTGTATGACATACCAGTTAATCTTTTCTTGATGATAAAATGGGTTTAAAAGTATCATTTATTGCAAAATGCTTTTATCATCTATCCTGTGAGTAGAATAGAAGATCAGGGTGTTTCCAAAACCATATACCATTACTTGAGAAGGGGCTTACTGTCTTACTCTCTTTCTAGGAATCATGATATTTTTGTACTTTGTAACACAGGAGATAGATAACAGGTTGTGGGCTTGTTTTCTCTTCACTATTGATTGGAGTACTGATTTTACAATATTCTTGTCTTCTAATTTTATTTTAAGAAACACTAAAGCACATTTGAAAACTGATCTTTCATGCGTTTGTCTAGAAGTGGAAAATTGTAGCATCATGTTGCCACCTACCAGCTAACTGAATTAATTAATAATCCTACATAATAAATGGAAAGACTAACCTTTTGAGCAGGTCTTCTCATTTGCAGCTCTTTGCTGTAAACTTGTAACTGCTTTTTAAGTACTTTGTTTATCACAGTGCGATTCAGCTAATTATGGTCTTCTGTTATCCAGCATTATACAGTTCATTAAAAAACTGGATGGAACATGCTGATAATATGCCTTTGGCAGGGCTTGCTGACAATGTCACCACAGTGTGAACAAACTATGCCTCAGAATAACTCCATTTATTTCTTCTTAATTTCTTTTTGCATGTTGTATAATTTTTTTCTTTTATTATATTATTAGTTTATCTCTTCATATCAACATGTTACTTCCTTTCCATTGGGCCAGCAGCAGTCAAGGAGTATATTTTCCTCCATTCATTAATGGTAGAGAATAGTTAGCATTCGTGTCAAACATGGAAATCTTTTCCACTAACATTTGCAAATAAGGGAAAATATTCTCCAATGCATCTTCTTCCCTTCTGGATGTTAAAATCCTCTATTGATTATTCCTTCTGCAGCGTTTCAAATAGTCATGTGTGAAACATGGATCTCGTCAAAAAAAAAACATGAGCTTGTCTCGGTCTGACTTTCATTTTCCACCTCGTAGCAGCACAGTTCCATTTACTCAACTTGGAGGTTGCACTGATTTATACAGAAATAGTGTAGCATTTAAAATAACTCATTGATATCATGGATTTTTCACAGGTACTTATACTGTATGCATTTTATAGGTATGTTGTAAAAAGCATAATTTAACATAACATAAACAATCTAATTTTTTTTCATCCACCATAAATATTTCCTTTATTTGGAGTTAAAGTTTTGAATTGATAATTTCTTTGCCTGCTCTATGTTTCCTTCCCATTCCATTCAAAGGTTGTACTTGAGCCTTAACTTGGCACTGTAATTTGTTTTTTGAACAGCTTTTGGAATCATGACATGACCCTTTTTAGCCTCAAATCCAAATCCTGCCTTATGTTCTGTTTGGATAGTACAGTTTCACAAGAATATCTATATTTTGTGAGACTGGAAAATTTAATGCTGAAGTCATTTGTAGCACAGGTTCACCTACAACAACAATGGTGAGGGCGGGCCTCTCCTAAGCTGGAAAGTGAAGCCTTCCTTTCCATTTCAAAATGTGCAGAAATCATGTCCTTGGAGCCAGATCTATATTTTATCAGTAGCCACAAAATTGGGCAAGCCAGCAGCACAAAGGGCTTCTGTTTGCTATTAAAAGGGAGTTCACTATTTTTCTGCCTAAACAATGAAAGGAGGTGTGAAAGTGTAGATATGGAGAAATATGTGCACTAAGAGTCACACCTAAGATTCCTTCATTTATTACTGACTCCTTGCAGGCCTTGCTCCTGGTAAATCTGCGATATAAGCTGCACGGGTGGAGGTAGTCAAGTGACTGAATGCAGTCTGCCAAGTCCATCAGACCCTGGAGCAAATGCAAAAGAAGTTCAGTAATATCAGGAGAAGTGTCAAGGTCATGTACCCACCTTTGTAAACATGCTAACTCTTCATCTACAGAGGATGTAGAACAAATCTAAAAATTCATGTCCTGCAGCTTCAGGGAGATAGCATGCAAACTTTTATTCATCTTCACAACATTCATTTGTACACTATAGCCTGTTAATTTGACTGTGCGGCACTTCTGTTTCAGTGCTAAATGCCCTCCGATGTCTCCAATATAGTGGCAGGAAGTGCACCGACCGCCATATTGGTAAAGGCCAACAAAAATTAGCATGCAGTGCCCACACTTGAAACAGGAGCTTTGCATATGCAAATAAAAGTCCCAAACACCTGCTTGAGGCCTCACTGTAGGGCTGGTTTGACTCAGGAAAGCCAGACCTACATGTCGCCTAATATATCCCTTAAATATACTACCTGAATGTGGAGCTGTAAGGAGCAGGCATGCTCCTCCCAAGTTAAAAGAATGTGGGCTGATGACGACCGTTCCCCCACCCCCCATCTCCGATTGCTGCTGATCTCTGACCACCGCCCACCCGATCACCATCGCACCATTGACCCTTGTACTTCACGGTAGTTTGTGTCAACAATTCCACTACACTCTTAACAACAGCACCGATATTGGAAATCTAGAGAATGCATGTAGTGAGCTAGAGGAAGCTGCATTGGACAATTCATTACTCACAAGTGAGGGGCCACCTGGCTCATGACCCCTCTCCGCAACCCTCAGACAGAAGCCAAGCATCACTACAATAACAGCCATATAGTCACACGCAATATCGTCGAAAAGACAATTGGAGTGCTCAAGCAGCGCTTCTGATGCCTGGACCACTCTGGAGGCTGCCTGCAATACTCCCCTCAGCATGTCTCTGAGTTCATTGTGTGTGCTGCATGCTACACAACTTAGCCATCATGAGGGGACAGGATTTGCCACTGGGGATAGGAGAGGAGGACGAGGAGGAACCTGTCAATGAACCCATGCCACTATCACCCCCACCATGATGGAGAGGCCTCGTGGAGCTTTTGCCACTGCAAACATCTTAAATCAGCAGCTGAAAGTTCAAGGTTTTGTATGAAGGCTGAATGGCACATTTGATCATTGCCTGCCCACTCTATCCCACCATGTTGACTATTTCCCCCTGTTATTGTGCAAATGAGATTGCACAAGATTGGCCAAGGTGAAAAAAACAATTTAAATTTTTATATTAATGATACTTTGTAAACTTTAATTTAGTAACTTGAATAACATTTTCCAATGTTAAAACTTTTGTATATTTTATTTAAATAACGACAGCAAAACTACAACAACAAAACAACAATAATAAAACAACAACCCCTGCACCAAACATCCTTCAGCTGTAGCCACCTTTACCCCCCTAATTTGAACCAACCCCCACTACCCTTGTCCTTGCCACTACCCCTACCCACATTGGGCCCAAGATGTTTTTTAGCAATACGCCCAGGGCACCAGTGTTGCTGGGGGAGAGAAGTAGGAGACGCCATTGGACCCCCTGGAGAAGCTGGGGCTGTGGAAAGTCCGGCTTCTGAGTGGCGAGCCTATTGCTCAGCCTCAACACTCACTGGTGCTGTCAGTCTGGGTGGCATGACACTGGGAACTGGATTGCCATGAGGCGAGACCGCTAATTGCTGCTGGGCATTGACAGCCTCGGTGTCCTGCCTTGTTGCAACTACAAGCTGCGAAAAACCATTCCTGATGTCCGCAGATAGTATTGCAATGTTTCCGGAGATCCCAACCAGGACTTCGAGGGTCTGTCAGCTGAGCTGGATGCTCTCCCCAGACAGTTCCACCAAATCCAGGTGCGCGTCTGCCTGCCTTTCACCAGATCGGCTTTGCTGACTCAGCCTCCGCACAGATGGCATACGGGATTCAACCCTGGGGGTTTGTTGTTGCAACCCACTGTGACCCAGGGCCTCAGATGCTGGATAACCATGGAATGTGATGTCCTCATCCAATGAACTGGTGGCTGCAGCTGAAGTGGTTAGTGCCTGCGTGCCCTCCCCCCAGTCCATAACATTAACACTTTGGTTCTCCTCCTGCCCCCTCTCCCATGGACGTTCCTTAGTGTGACTGATGTCTGTGTCCACCACCGTAGCATCTGACGAGGTGGGGACATCCACTCCTGGATGTGAAACCCCAGAATCCACATCTGCAAAACAGAACACAACAGATGACTGGTTAGCAGCAGGGGAGGGGGCAGGGTGACGTGAGTAGGGTCACATAGCGCAGGCTCATTTGAAGGACTACCACTACTGCATTACATGCCGATGACAGACAGTACATCGCATTACCCAAACCCTAGCCCACAGACAGTGCATAACATTGACCCAACCTAGACCGTGGATTTTGCAGGACTTAACTGTTAAATGAGGGCTCAGCACCCCCACGGGTAGTTGATCTCTGCGAGGCATCCATCAGACCTACCACGCGACTCTCAAGCTGTGGGAGTGGGAATACTTTGGCCGGACTGCTGCTCCCGCGGTTGTGTGACTAATTTCCCCGCAAAGATGACAATACAAATGGACATGAGATAGTGAGATGGGACTGTGTGATGGTGTGTAAAGGCACTGACCCCCCTTTCTCTCTCTCACACCTCACAACTTTGCCTGTAATGATGACAATACAAATGGTTATCAGAGGGCTCTTCTGCTCTTGTGGCACACACAGATAGTCATCAAAGCACTTATACCATACTGTGTGCATTTAATACACTCCTGTGTTTAATGGCCCTGGTAGTTGCACATGGTTCATGACGAAGACATCGAAGTGCAGAAACATCTTTTAAAATGTCAAAAAGCAGTTTTTAGAATGTGTGATGATCATTCATGGCAAATAAGAGCAACACTAAGCCTACCGATACCAACATGTGTCACATTTACAATTTAAGTAATTGTAGTGAATCAATAAAAATATTACTTACTCTGACGACCCTGCAATCGTCATTCAACCTTTTCCAACATGGTACATACTCCCTCCTGATACAGTCACACTTTTCCACAGACATTTTACACCGGCTGGGGGGAGTTTTGCATGACCCTTCTTCGAAATCTCTACCCTACTTGCTTTCTACAGCAGTAATGAGAGCCTCATTTGTGTCAGGAGTGAATTTCTTGGCCCTATCAAAATCACCCTGCAATTTTAATTCCAACTGTTTAAATCAACTCTCAAAAATGGCTGATTCAGCCCTGGGTGTACTGCACATGAGTGGGCGTACCCTGACACATGACCAGGATTGCGTGAAAAAATTGGCTGAAAAAAAACAGGCGAAAAAAAAATTTGCGCATGCGCAGAAGGTCCGTTTTTTTTTAACTTCGGTAATTTCGATTTGGGCACACAAATGTTGCTGTGCAATGTGTTTTTTTACCGCTATCGCCATCGCCATCGCCATTTGCTGTTTGGCATATTTTGTGAGCTTATTTTGTCGCGCTATTTCAGCAATAATAAAAATATGGTAACCGCGATTAGCGCCAAAAAAACGTGCTAGCGCGAATTGCCGAATTTCTAGCCCATATTTTATATTTTTTGAAAAAATAATTTTTCATCATCCTTGCAGGTAGTTATTGTAGCTTTTAATCTTGCAGCAGTATCTTTAAATTTGATCTACCCTCTAATAATTAGCTGATTTTGAGTCTGTGAGGAAACATGGGTTGGACTCATAAAAGGTTGACCAATATACAAACTTTTCCCCAAAGTACAATTTCCATTTTCCACCGAGATGATCAATGTTTTTGGACATTCTACATATAAGACATAATGGTAAATAAAGATTTTTTTAAACCTGCGCAGAGGTGCATGTGTTGAGATATGCTCACCGGGAACCTCCACTGCTGATTTTGGTGTATCTACAGGGTAAGGAGGAAGGTTCTTTATTTTATGTTACAATGGCAGACATCCAAACCAGTAGAGGCATGTCTAAAGTACTCTTCACTTTAGCAAGGAGACCAGAAAATCTGACAGAAATTCCTGGGCCTGTGGGAGGACGGGACGGAGGGTGGGGAGGGCGGAGGCATGCGGAGAAGTCAGGCACTCCGTGAGACAAAATGAAACGGTCCCTAGCAACCCCCTATTAACTGGTTTTAATAAAATAGATGGTGTTTCTATTTGGGGGCCCCACTTCTGCCCCTAGTCAGCATAGTATGCTTGGTCTTATGTCCACCTACCCTACACCAGGGCCCACTGAGGACCAGGAAAGAAGGATCTCCCGTCGAAGGGAGTTCCCCCCTCCCCCCACTTCCGTTTTCCGATGCCCATGTTTTGGGCAGATGGCAGCTGCACACATCCCACCCCAATATGCCCAGCCCACAACAGGCCATCCTGGAATCCTGAACATAAAACCAGGACCCGCTTTATCTGGGTCTCAGAATAGCTTCTGGTCCTTCCAGTGCACATCCGCGAATGTTATGGCAGGAGAACACCAGAAGATTTCCGTTCCCCAGGTTTTAGTCGGGCAAATGATTATTAACAAGAAGAGATGAGAATCAGCACTAGCTAGTAGTGTTTTTGTAGAAATGGTACGCTTAAGTGTGAACTTTTGTGCCTCCTCCAGGAGTTAGCATAAGTAGTGATTGGGGTTGTGCAACTAGATGTTGCACCATTTAACAGATAAACATTGATGAGCCTGACAGTCTTTTCTCTTTTTCATATCTTTGCATGTAACTTCACTAAACAAACAACAACAAGATAACTTCACACAAGACTTCACCCTCCAGTTTGGTTAGCTCAGGGGAAAACTCTTCTGGCAGTGCGAATGTTTGGCATGCAGAGTGAAGTGAAGTTTGTGGATACCCCTAGAATCGTTTCCAACTTTATATAAGTTGTGGTGAAAGGAGATAGGTTGCAGTCTTGCTGAACTAATATTGAAACTGGAATAAATTAGTCTAGGTGTTGACAAGCTGACAGCTTTTTATGTACAAGGATCAAAAATTAATTTCACATTTTTTAAACATTTGTTGGCTTTTGAGCCAACCTGTCATCTCTTGCTAGTTCGGACATATTAGCTATTCCTGAATCAGTCTTAATAGAGGAGGCTGATCCCGGCTACAGCCTCTTTTGGCAGAACGTTGGCATAGATGGTGATTCAAAACAAGGGTTGGAAACCTCTTGCAGTCAGGATCTAGAATTAAGTACTGCAAAGGATTTTGAACAGAAATAAATCTCAAAGTGAGGAAAGTTTTACTGGAGACAACTTCGGCTGTTAGCCCCATTTTAGTCTACTTGTCAAGTAGTATTAGCCAAATTCAGTCTATCCTTAGACGCACCATCATTTTGATCAAAAACATCAATTGACACCAGATGATTTTGTGAGAAAGCAAACAAATAAAGCAGACCACCGTGGCAGTGCTCTCTTTTACAGTTGCTAATGACTACAACCAGCTAGTTTGTTCTCCAACTCAATGCCTGTTTATATTTGCCATTTTCAGACTCCCCTGATTACTTGAGAACACTCAACAAAGCATCACTTGGCACATTTGACAATCATTTGGTTTGCATCCAAACGGTCCTTTATTGATATCTTGAAAGGAATACCAAACACATGATTCTGCTGTATGAACAGGCCAATTGGAATGGCCTCAAGTAGGAAGTTATTACCTTGGCCTGGCATCCTATTGATAAATTAAAAGTCCAGAGCTCATCTGGGCTCAGACCAAACAGATCATATTTAGTGCTGGAGGGAACCATATTCATCCAAGCAGCTCACATCCCTCATTTAATGAGAGATGTTCTGCAGCATTAATCCAAAAGTGGGAAAATCAGTCAACCAGCAAGACATAGTAATTGCTCTCCATCCAGTTACCAGTATGTAAAAAGCTTGTCATCAGCTCCTTGGAGATGTAAGTCGAAGATCAGCTAGAGACTCCATGATTCTAAGGCAGGATTGAAGAACAAATGGAAGATCATCAAATGTATTTGTAAGACTAGCGTCAACCACACTGATCTGCTTCTTTGAAAAGGTAAGAATCACATCTTTGTAAATAAGGCAGAATTGTTGGCCATCATGAAGAAAGATTGATTTACTAGTTCTAGGAAAATCTTAATATATTCATATTTATGACTTTGATACAAATAAGACACAGATGAAATTGTGCTCCCCACTCCCCCTGCTTTTTCTGAATTTCAAGGTCACATATCAAAAGGTCTGTTGGAGTGTACCAAACACATTAGCCAAGTCAAGATCGGGCACAAGAAAATGAAAATCTCCTTCGTAAACTATTTGCACTCAATGTCGTCTTGCTTCAGCTTTCATTTATGTCGCATTATTTTGTTATTTATCTTCAAATTGAAAATTTGGATACAAATAAATTGTGAAGATATAGCAAACCTGGACACACATATTGGCCTAGAAATCCTGGTCGGCTTTTTCCCGCGGGCGATCGATTGAAAAAGTGAAAAAAGATGCGCACTTCCCTGTTCCCGCTGCGCCCATTAGAGATCCCGGTCCTGAGGGCCTTCATTCACTGCGTATCGGAGTGCGTGCATGTCGGGATGTCCGTAAGTTGGAGCTGGAGTCACATGGTTCTGGGCAGCCAATCAAGGTACAGTATCTTCTCATTCAAAATAATGGGAACTCCGTAAGTCAGAGTTCCATTATTATGATTGAGAAACAACCCCCAAATACCCAAAACACTAATAAAAAAATAGAAAAAATACACCACATATGTAACATTCATTTAAATTAAAGTTATTTATGTCTTATAAAAAAATATATTTTCCCGATTTTTAAAAAAGTTTTTTAAATTAAGGTTTAAAATAAACTTATCTTAGTGGGCAGGGTTTTTAACAATAAAATGTGATTTTAAAATTTTATTTTACAATATTTTTGTCTGTTTTAAAATTCTTATGCATGTAAAAGTAGGCTATATACCTGCTTTTATCAGGCACAAGAGTTTTCAGGACATTTGCTGGGCAAGATATGGGTAAATCCCGGTTTTCAGCACGTGCGCATTGTGCGCTGAAAACCGGCTTTTGCGGAGCCTCCCCAGGTCCGTACACACTCAGGGATTTCCAGGCCATTAACTGCGCAAACGTGAGCAAAAATAAATTCATCAAAAGCAGACAAGGGAACTATGAAGCTATTTTTACACACACTCTCAAGCAAAAACTAAGATAGTAATAATCACACATCCACAAACATGCATATATATATGAAAAATAGGGGTATGTACTGACACTTGCTCTTCTCTTAACTGACACTCAAGTATTCCTCCAGTCAGAGTTACATTTGAATTTTCATATTGAGGTTATTAACAAGAGTTTGAACTTATTGAAT